>NW_027507785.1:159846885-160463511 GCF_037356315.1 Lithobates pipiens
ACTGGCCAACCACACCCCCTTTCTTTCCTCTTTGGCTGACTGACTATGATTGACAGCGGCAGGAGCAAATGGAGTCCTGGGCAGCTGAGACACTCCTGCAGCATCGCTGGATCTAGATGGAGCTCAGGTAATTATTATGCCGCGTACACACGAGCGGACTTTTCAACATCCAAAGTCCGAAGGACTGAGTCCGTCAGACTATCCGATCGTGTGTGGGCTGCAACGGACTTTTGACTCGCCAAAGTCCGAAGGACTTTAGAATATGGAACATGCTTCAAATTTTCCCGAAGGAACTCCGCCGGACCCGGTCCCCTTCGAAAACTCCGCTCGTGTGTATGCTACTCCGACGGACTAAAACCGACGCTAGGGCAGCTATTGGCTACTGGCTATGAACTTCCTTATTCGAGTCGGGTTGTACGTCATCACGTTCGAATCCGTTGGAGTTTAGTGTGATTGTGTGTGGCCAAGTCCGTTCGGCCGAAAAGTCTGTCAGAACTCCGTCGGAATTCCAGCAGAACTCCGACGGAACTCCTTTGGAAGTCTGTCGGACATAAGTCCGCTCGTGTGTACGGGGCTTTAGGAGGGCTGAGAAGGGCTGCTGCACATAGAAGGGTTCTTTTTTATCTTAAAGCATAGAATGCATTAAGATAAAAAAAATCCTTCTGCCTTTACACTATAAGCTTTTTTTTTTTCAGCCTACTGGGTTGAAAGAAAAAAAAAACATAAACGTGTACCCAGCATAAGAGTGGCTTGGAAACCTTGCATCAGTCTTTAGGGGTGCCTATAAACAGAATCAATTGAGTAATGTCCATGATACTTTTTTATTTGAACCTTGAAGAAGGCGACCTCGAAAGCTTGTCCTGAAAAATTGTACGTGCATATAAAAAAAATATCACGGACAATAGTCAATTGTTTCTGTCGCAGATGTACTAATACTCACAATAATCACCTCAAACTATATGCCTGTGGAGTTTGTTCTTTATTTGAATTGTAGACATATTGATGCATCAGGTGTATGTATATTATTGTGCACCCCCCTCCACTCTTTGGCTATATGTTTTATATATTTTCGTCCTTTTCTTTTTATGTAAAATTTTTAATTAAAATAAAGATTTTTCAAACAAAGAAGCCATGGACCTAAAATTGCACCACTCCCCAGCCTGTTTCTTGTAAATGTACGATCCTTGTAGGGAAAAAGGGAGGACCTGCAAATTTGCATTCCTCAGCAGAGAGATTTGGGAGAATGGCCCTCATTTTTACAGAGACTTGGCTTCATAGTGATATACCTGTAAAAGTTGTTACCCTGGAGAGGAGGTTTTTGCTTAAATCTGATAGGACACAGGCATCGCATTAATAGAGAGAAGAGGGGCTGCATGTTTATGCATGTCATGCATGGTATCAGCATGGTATCAGACTGTAGTCTCAGTAGATTACAATGGTACACCCGATGTGGAGTTCCTGTTGATTAAATGCCGCCCCTTTTATCTTTTGACTGAAATTGCATCAGTTATTATTTCAGTGGTATATATTCCACCTGATGCAAGTTGTAAAGTTTCCCTGTAGTTGCTGTATGAGTACATGAGTACTCGTATGGCTAAACCCCACCAGAGTTTGTATAGTGGCAGAGGACTTTATTAAGGCAGATTTGAGATCAGTACTGCCTGGGTTTATGCAGCATGTTGATGTTTTCCCCAAGGGAGAAGAGTATCTTGGACCACGTTTACACTAATGGGGTGGGTTCAGAGCTATCTCCTGTTCAAATCTCAAAGCGGTCCAGTATTTCCTGCTTTAAGCACTTCCCACCCGGTCTATAACAAAATGACGGCCAGGCGGTAGTTCCGTTATTCTGACTGGATGTCATATGATGTCTTTCAGGATAGCAGACATGGGGGGGGGGGGGGGGGGGCACGCAGCACGGTGATTGGTGGTACAGCATTTCAGTCTGACACACCATAACACCAATCTTGGTAAAGAAACTCTGATCATCTTCCTCATCTTCCTTTTCTACTATAACAGCACGGGGGATTAGGTAGTTGATGTGTGGCTCCCTGTTGCTCCTTCTAAGGTGCTATCGCTATCCTTAGAATCTTGTGATGCTTGTCTTTGTGGGGTGACGGGTGCCTGTGTGGTTTGTACCTCTGGCTGTTGTGTCTGTGGAGGTGCTTGTTGTTGACTCGTCCCTCCATCCCACTAACCAACTGCTCAGTAAACACAGGCCCATTTCAAGGCTTTCCTTTATGCTCAGTGTTGCAATTTGCTTCTCCAGATCTCTGATGTGAGCTTCCAGAAGGGCAACCTGCTCACATCTGTCACAGCAGTATCCACCCTGGAGCTGTTTGCATATATGTGGTACACTGTGCACTGAGCAAAACTTTCAACCTTGCTAGCACTCATTTCCCAGTTACAATATATAGACTTATAGGAATTTTAAGATGTTACATATAGATTAAAAGACTCCTGTCTTAACTCCTGGTTTTTAACTCTCCACTTTTGTTCACAAATTCCACATGCAAGCCAGTATCAGCAGTGATCCAACTTAAATGTGGACTGTATAGAAACCTATATACACCCGTGAACAATTAACAACTTCCCCGAAAGGAAAACAAAGCATACTGTTTAAAAAGTGTCAGAAAAAGGAGGTAAAAAAAAAATGGAGGGAAAAAAGTATTTTCAAAACTGATAGCAAACTTATCAAATAAGGGACAGAACAATTGCAACCGCAAGCAGTCCAAGCACAACTCCTGGTTTCTATCTCTCCACTTTAGTTCCAAATTCTACTTTTGTTCACAAATTCCACATACAAGACAGCATATAGAATGTTTTCTATTTTTTATTTTTTTTCTATTGGTTAAATAAGATGGACTTTTTTAGTGTCTTTTTATGTAACTACATCTCAAATAATATTTGAAATGTGTCATGGTTATGCAGTGATCTTCCTGTTTGCTTACCTCCCCTCATGTGTTCAGGCTAAGAGGCCAGCCACTTCCACCTGGTGGTTTTTATAACCTCTCCTCTAAGCATGGCTCCACCCCAGGTCCTATCAGGGAACCTTATATTAACCTGTGCACTGCATGCCAACAGTGCTGATCAACCATTGTGTATTCCTTTGTGTGTTAGCTTCCTGTTACCTGCTGTGTGCTCTTCTACTGTTTTCCATTACCGACTTTGGCGTGTCCTTGACCATCCTTGTATGCCTGTGATCCTGACCTTTTGGCATGTCCCTGACTATTCCTGTCTGCTTGTGGCCCCGACCTTGGCTTTGTCCCTCACCATCCCTATCCTCCTGTTGCCTACTGTGGGTGTGAGCTGGGGGACTCTGGGGGGTCGCGACCTGGAGCCAATTGCAGCCAAGTCCATCCTCACCACTCGAAGGGTCTCGTGAACACCTGCTGGCTCTTAGACTCCGCGCCTCAGGGAATCTTACGCTCTAACCCCGGTGGGATCCATCTTGGTGTTCTGGCGGCCCTGCCTTCCTATCACCTTGACCCCCGTCCGCAGCAGTCAGCCATAGGGTCCACAACCTTGCGGTGCACTCCTAATCCCTACGGTGTGCATCTGTCATCTGGGCTCTAGGTGACCTGACAGTTTGATCAGCCATGGACCCGGCTGACGTGCCGCTTCCTGCAGATGATCCATTGCAGAGCTTAGTTCGGCGACTTGAGACCCAAGAATCGAATCAGACCCAGGTGATGCGATTCCTTCAGGATTTGGCATCCCGTGTTGAACAGGTTCAGGCCTCATTAGGACCCCCGGTTCAACAACCTCAACCGCTATCTGCCGCTGCACCTATCACATCAGTCGCAGCCACACATTCATTACAACTACCAGCTCCGGCCCGTTTCTCTGGGGACTCCAAGGCTTGCAGGGGGTTCCTTAACCAGTGCACAATTCATTTTGAACTTCAGCCCCAAAACATCCTGTCCGATCGGGCAAAAGTTGCATATATCATATCCATCCCGTCCGGCGAGGCGTTAGCTTGGGCTGCCCCTCTGTGGGAACTGAATGATCCAGTGGTTTCTAGCCTGTCTGATTTCTTGAAACTTTTTCGGAATATCTTCGAGGAACCGGGTCGTGTCTCCTCAGCGGCTAGCGCTCTTTTACGTCTCCGTCAAGAGTCCGCGTCTGTGGGACAGTATGCTCTTCAGTTCCGTATCCTCACAGCTGAATTGAGCTGGAATAATGAGGTCCTAGTTGCAACCTTTTTACATGGCCTCTCTGATAGAGTGAAGGATGAGTTAGCAGGAAGATCCCTTCCTGCTGATCTGGACAGTGTCATCACCTTGTGTAACCAGATCGATATTCGCTTTCAGGAGAGGGCCCTGGAAAAAAGATGCCAGCACTCCCCGTTCTTTAGGCAGCCTGAGCCTCCAGTCCCTTCTCTTCGATCCGAGGAGCACCCCCTGCCTACCGAGGAACCTATGCAGTTGGGCTGGACTAAGTTATCTCCCGAAGAACGTGCTAGGCGCAGAACTCTGGGCCTATGTCTCTATTGTGGGGCCAAAGGTAATTTCCGTGACACTTGTTCTCTTTGTCCGGAAAAACGCTCAGGGCTAATACATCTGGAAGGTGGAGTATTAGACCCTGAAATATCACCTTCACCTTCTCGTCTTCTCCTTTCTGTGTTGCTTCATGTCGGTGCTTCCTCTCGTTCTGTCTCAGCACATCTGGATTCCGGCGCCGCTGCCAATTTCATGGATTGGGAAACTGCATCCTCCATGAGACTTACCCTTTTGTCCCTTACAACACCATTGGTGGTCTTGGCGATTGATGGCACGGTTCTCCCAGGGGGCCTTTCCGCTTTCAGACTCTTCCTGTTAAGATGTCAGTAGGGACACTCCACCAGGAGTGGATATCCTTCCTCGTCTTACCTAAGGCTTCATCTCCTATCATATTAGGTCTTCCTTGGTTACGGCTCTATTCTCCGCACGTTGACTGGTCTGCTGGACAGATTCTGGCTTGAGGTTCCTCTTCCTGCCTACTCAAGGGTACCCCAAAGGAGAAACTTCCTGTTACCACCATCCCAGTATCTTCTGCTCTTCCCGCTGTGTATAGCGATCTCTGGGATGCGTCCTGCAATAGTCGGACTGATGCACTCTCTAGGTCGTGTGGTACTCTGGATGAGGGGCCCACTTATAAACCTGAGTCGATCATTCACTCCAGTTCGCATAACCATTTACCTTTGCCTGTCCCTAATCTCCCTTGGACGCACAGTCAGGCTAATTTGTCTGCAAGTTCCACAGTTGCTATGCCCTGTGATGCGATTGAGATGGTTGCTACACCTGACAATACTATTCAGTCGACCTCTGCACCAGTTATGCCAGTCCAGCCCATGCCCAATGAGCTTCCTGCTTCTTGTTCAGCACCTTCTGTGACCTGGCCTCACCCTACTGCTACTATGTCTGTTCAAACCCGTTTAAGAGGCTCAATCCATCCTTTGGATAGTATACCTCATTCAGCCAGGAGGGGTTTTCAATCTTTTTCTCAGGGTTCTCTGCATTCTGTTGGTGTTGCAGCTATCCAGCTTGACTCTTGTGACATGTCACCTTCTAACCAACCTGACCTCAGGGATCCACTGACCTCTGCCCAGTCTGGTGGTCCTGTTATGGATGCCCAGCTCATCTTTAAGGGTGTAGGGGACCCTGCTCAGACTCCTGATCTTCTCATGCCCTTACCCATTTCTAAAAAGCCTTTAGTCCTCAAGTCCTCTCGTCCTCTCCCTACCTCGGTTTCGGTCTCTGAGGATAATCTAAAATACGAGGTTAGTCAAGTTTTGGATTCCCGGCTCCGTAAAGGCATTCTTCAGTACCTCGTACTTTGGAAAGGGTTGGGTCCTGAGGAGATGTCTTGGATCACTGCATCTGAGGTCTTTGCTCCTCGTCTGTTGAGGAGGTTCCATCTGGAGTTTCCCTTTAAGCCACGACCCAGGTGGGGGAGGGGGAGGCCTCGTAAGAGGGAGGGTACTGTCATGGTTATGCAGTGATCTTCCTGTTTGCTTACCTCCCCTCATGTATTCAGGCTAAGAGGCCAGCCACTTCCACCTGGTGGTTTTTATAACCTCTCCTCTAAGCATGGCTCCACCCCAGGCCCTATCAGGGAACCTTATATTAACCTGTGCACTGCATGCCAACAGTGCTGGTCAACCATTGTGTATTCCTTTGGTTGTTAGCTTCCTGTTACCTGATGTGTGCTCTTTTACTGTTTTCTGTTACCGACTTTGGCGTGTCCTTGACCATCCTTGTTTGTCTGTGATCCTGACCTTTTAGCGTGTCCCAGACTATTCCTGTCTGCTTGTGGCCCCGACCTTGGCTTTGTCCCTCACCATCCCTATCCTCCTGTTGCCTACTGTGGGTGTGAGCTGGGGGACTCTGGGGGTCGCGACCTGGAGCCAGTTACAGCCAAGTCCATCCTCACCACTCGAGGCTCTGGTGAACACCTGCTGGCTCTTAGACTCCGCGCCCCAGGGAATCTTACGCTCTAACCCCAGTGGGATCCATCTTGGTGTTCTGGCGGCCCTGCCTTCCTATCACCTTGACCCCCGTCTGCAGCAGTCAGCCATAGGGTCCACAACCTTGCGGTGCACTCCTAATCCCTACGGTGTGCATCTGTCATCTGGGCTCTAGGTGACCTGACAAAATGAAAGCCATTTTTCCATGAAGACAACTCAAAGCTCAACTAAAGTGACACAATGAAACAAACATAAAGCAGCCTAAGGATGGATTTAGGCATGTGTTTGTCTCCCTTTCCCCTGAAGCACAATCTGCATTTGTATCACCCTCCAAAGGTTGCTGGAAGGTAATGAGGAAGCACTGCAATGCACTGCTCACAGCCTGTTTAATCCCATTTTTCCAACAAACACGTTGCAATTTCAAAAGGGCCGACTTCCCTAAACTATGAACCTTCCTAGAACATAAATTGGGATAAAATCTTAGGAACAAAAAACACCTAGGAGAGATGGTTTTGCTTTAAGAGCATATTAAATAAGGGCATTAGCCAGTGCATCTCATTGGGAAATAAATTTAAAAGAGTGAACAAAAGTCCTGGATGGCTTAACTCCAATGTAAAAATGCATATAAAAGCAAAGGAGAAGATCTTCAAAAAATACAAGGCTATAGGATTATCATCAGCATTCAGACTTTACAAAGAATGCAAGAAATGTAAGGGTGCAATTAGGGTGGCTAAGGTAGAACACAAAAGACACATAGCGAAGGAGAGCAAAAAAAATCCAAAAAATTCATAAGTATATACACAGTAAAAGAGAAAGGACAGACCAGATTGGCCCATAATGAATGAGGAAGGGAATCTAGCTACAAAGGATGGTGAGGTGGTGAAGGTATTGAATTTAATCTTCTCCTCAGTCTTCAAAAGGGAATTGGGGGGATTCAGTAACCAAAACTGCAGTGTTTATCCTCATGACACATCACAGGAAGCACCTTCATGGCTAACAGAGGACAGAATTATAAATAGACTTGGAAAACGTAACATTAATAAGTCACTGGGACCAGATGGCTTGCACTCAAGGGTCCTTAGGGAACTCAGCCAAGTAATTGTCAGACCATTGTTCCTAATTTTTACTGACAGTCTAATGACTGGAATGGTACCAGCTGATTGGAGAAAAGCCAATTTAGCACCAATATTTAAAAAAGGGCCAAAATATATCCCTGGGAATTACAGACCAGTTAGCCTAACATCAATAGCCTGCAAGCTCTTGGAGGGGATGATAAGGGACCATATACAAGATTTTAGTAATGAAAACAATATCATTAGCAGTAATCAGCATGGATTCATGAAAAATCGTTCTTGTCAAACCAATCTATTAACCTTCTATGAGGAGGTGAGCTGCCATATAGATAAAGGAAGGCCTGTAGATGTGGTATATCTGGATTTTGCAAAAGCAATTGGCACAGTTCCCCATAAATGTTCGGAGGGTAGCGATAAATGAGGAGTACTTGAAATGGTCAGGGGTGGGTAGTGGGGTCCCCCAGGGTTCTGTCCTGGGACCAATGCTATTTAATTTGTTCATAAACAACCTGGGGGATGGGGTAAACAGTTCAAGCTCTGTATTTGCAGACAATACTAAGCAATGGGAAACTGTGGGAAACTACATGGCAAATGATGTTTAATGTGGAAAAATGTAAAATAATGCATTTGGTTGGCAAAAATATGAATGCAATCTACTCACTGGGGGTAGAACCTCTGGGGCAATCAAGGATGGAAAAGGACCTGGGATTCCTAGTAGATCATAGCGGGAGCTTGGCATTACATGCTATTGCTGGGCCTTACAAAGTAAACAGAATATTGGCATGCATTAAAAAGGGGATCAATTCCAGGGATAAAGTGATAATTCTCCCACTCTACAAGACTCTGGTCTTGCCTCACCTGGAGTATGCTGTCCAGTTCTGGGCACCAGTCCTCAGGAAGGATGTGCTGGAAATGGAGCGAGTACAGAGAAGGGCAACAAAACTAATAAAGGGACTGGAGGACATAGTTATGAAGAAAGGATACAAGCACTGAACTTATTCTCTCTGGAGAAGAGATGCTTGCGAGGGTATATGATTTCAATTTACAATTACCATACTGGTGACCTCACAATAGGGATAAAACCTAAGACAGGGAGTTTAATGAGACATGTGGCCACTCATTTAAATTAGAAGAAAATAGGTTTAACTTTAAACTATGTAGAGGGTTCTCTACTGTAAGAGTGGCAAGGATGTGGAATTCCTTTTCCACAGGCGGTAGTTTCAGCAGGTAGCATCGATAGGTTTCAAAAACAAATTGAATAAGCACCTGAACAACCACAACATATGGGGATATACAATGTGATACTGACTTATAATCACACGCATAAGTTGGACTTAAGTCTTTTTTCAATCTCACCTACTATGTAACTATGTAACCGCGTGCATTGCACATGGTTGCAGGATGTTTGCGGTGCTTCCTTGTTCCACCAATAACTACATGTCAGGGTGAATTTTGCCGCAGGCACAAAGCAAATCATTGTGGCTGCAGCATGTAAACATCTACTGCCTATTGCAGCTAAAGGGGGGGCAGTTGGCAAGCAGCAAAAATGTGGCTCAACCCTGCATTTTTGCCGCCCCTACCACAAATCTAAGCAAAGCCTAAGGCTTCATTCACACCTGAGTGTTTCAAAGTTGCGCATTTTTACATCGTTTTACCACGATTTTGCTGTGGTTGTTAGTTCATTTTTTCTGCGTTTTTGCCACGATTTTGTTCAGGCAGGTCACCAATGTAAAAGGCATTTTTCTAACAACTTACTTGTAAAATCCTTTTTTTGGGGGGGGGGTGTCTGAGCGTGGACGATGGCAGACGTCTCTCTGGGGGGCTCCGAGTACACCGGTGCCTATCCGCCGCCATCGGGCTCCTACGCAACGGCTGGCTGCATTAAAATCTGCCTGCACGATAGTCCGGGCTCCCCGGCGGTGCCCGGAGTGATTTTGGTCCGAGGATTCGGCTGATTGTACCTGGGGGGGACCGCTCCGGTACTCCCGCGGCCACCATCTTGCTACTCCCAGGCCTCCCGGGGACAAAGACGCTTATCTGGAGGTAGGGGACCCTTTTTTCACCCCAACCCTGTCGGGGGACTGTCCGGGCATCATAGGAGGGCCTCTCCGGGTCCCGGGGACGCCGCGGCCCGGTCCGGCCTAGTGCGGCCTAGTGGAGCCTGCAGATCCCCGCTGTTTCCTGGGGCTGGATCCCCGCCGGATCTGGGCCCGCCCCGTCATCTCTCCGGGCCCTAGCCCTGTCCTGGGGTGTCACCACCGCCCCTGGACTGGATCCTTTTGGCTGCGGACGCTGCAGTTTTTGCCTCTGTGCCCACCGCATCGGGGAGATCCCAGCCCTGGGGCCTTGCTGCTTGGCCGTCTCCTCTGGCCTGGTGGCGTGCCCTGGTGGGCCTGTGGCCGCCTAGCGACCTACCCGACTGCTACCCAACAACAGCCCGGGACCGGGTGCGGCGGAGAGGGGGCGCTCCCAGAGGACTTCCAGTAGACCGTAGCATGACAACTCCCCTCCCCGGGGGCTGTGGTTTGCAGATGGCTGGGTGAAGACAAGCCCTGGGGGGACCCCATGCCTGACCCGGACCATATGGGCCACAACGCAACTTCATCTGATGTGACTTCGGCATGACCACCCCCAAAAGTTACAGGACAAGATCGGCAACCCGCGGTACCCCAAATCGACCCTCACAGCCCGGTATTCAACGGTTCTTCAGGGGAAACTTGCGCACTTCACCTGGTGACACCGCCGATACGCCTTGGGTATCCCGATTGGAAACAGTCCCCACTGGGACACAGAACCTCCCGGATACACCCGCATCAGACTATCTTTCAGGGACTCCGGCGGTGTTCAGATCGGAGATGGCAGGCTCTTCCTCAAACCAGGGAAACCTTGATGACGACCTCCGCAGTATGCTACGCGCTCTGCCTACGAGGGCGGACATTGAGGCCCTCCCTACGAGGGCAGACATCGAAACCCTGATCCTGCGGATAGAGGAGGCACATAACAGGGATATCCAGGAGGTGAGGACTGAGCTGCATGCCATAGAAGACCGAGTCTCCTCAGGGGAAACCCAGCTCACTTCATTGGCATCTAGGGTGCAAGCACTGGAACACGCACAAACTACCCAGGCGGTGGTGGCGCAGGAGATGCAACTCCATCTGGAGGAAATGGAGGACCGTAGTCGCCGCAATAATTTGCGACTGCGGGGTATCCCAGAGGCTACGGGTCAAGAAGATCTGGCAGTGACCGTCACTGCTATCTTTCACAGGCTTCTGGGTGACCCACCTCCCTCCCTGGAAATTGACCGAGTTCACCGGGCATTGGGCCCCAGATCTACCGATCCGGCACGACCTTGTGATGTTCTGTGCCGCTTACACAGATACGTACAGAAGGAAGCGCTTCTAAAGAGGGCGTGGGACCACGGATCCATTGACTTTGATGGTGCACAGGTTCAGATACTCCCGGATCTCTCCAGGGCCACGCTACAACGCCGCGCCATGCTGAAACCGGCTCTGGAAGCTGCGAGACGCCAGGGTTGCACGTACAGATGGGGCTACCCCCTAACAGTCATCTTCCGCACGGATAGCGGCACCTTTACATTACGCACACCGGCGGACCTCCCCGCCTTCTTTGCTTTCCTGGGCACGGATCCTGTCCAGGTGCCAAACTGGCTGGTGAGGATCCCGCGCCCGGCAGGCCGTTTGGGCCCAACGTCGTGCGGCGCCGCCCCATCGGCCCGCTCCCAGAGGTCCAGAGGTCGATCCGCGCTACGTCCGCTTCAGTGACCAGGTCACGTGAGTCATAACAGCTCTCTTCAGCATCTACTCTGTTGTTCTACACTGGCTGATTATTTCACCCCTCATACACGATATTTTCCTGTACTTTACATCCCCCCCCACTCAGGATTATTCCCGGCCGTGTGGCTGTCCTGGATCCTGGCGGCATGCTGGGGACCTAAAGAGACGTGCTGTGCCGTCCATATGTGTGTCACCTTCCGGGGAGAGGGCGGGGTCACTTTTGCAACGCCCTGGGGAGACGCTTTTGGTCCCCCGGTGGGCCTGGGCGGCCCCCACCCTCAGGGCCTTCCACGACCCATCCACATGGACCCCAAGACTATGATGCTCCTGCGGAGGCTCGGAGTGGGGTGACATATCAGAACATTTGGGGATCCGGGTGGATTTATGTGGCGGCCCTGCACAGAGGTTGGGGGGGGCTGGGTGGTGGCTCTGGACTTTGTGATGCGGGGTGGGGGTTGTTGGGGAGGGGCCTGTTTTTCCTCCCTCCTCCGTCCCCTCCTTCCCAGCCTTCCTCTCTTCCCGTCCTCTCTTCCCGCCCCCCCTCTAGCTATCTCCCTCTCTCCGGGACCTGTGGGTGCTCCCCGGGTGGCGTGGGGGGGGGGGATGTGTCACAGTGCCACATATGGGGCGATGTATGGGGGGATGTTTGTTTGTTTGTTTGTGTTCTATGGTTTTTCGCTTTAGTTAGCGTAATGTGTTTCCAGCCAGTGTAGTTACCTTGTAGACACTTGTGCTATGTTATAATTTGTTTAGTTGTATGACATGTTTTGTGCTCATGAATCCTGGATGACCCCTATCCTTCTGCGCATATTGTCCTGCGTATACAGACGTCACTTTATTGCCCACATCTACATATACACATAGGGCCCGTGGCTCCGGGGTGGCTCCGGGAGCTCCCCGTCGACCCGCACTGATCGTTCCCCTAATTAGGTTGACGCTTTTCATCCAGGTACTCCTGGTGGGCGTTGAAGCAGCGATTGGCTGCACTTTAGTGATCCAGCTCCGCTGGACAGTATCGGCTGGGAGTCTTTCCCTCTCAGTCGAAACCCATTTTCTGGAAAGTCTATCCCCCACTTCTTTAACCTTTCATTTTCACATCCCGATCCTACACTCATCCTCCCTTCAGCTTTTCCCCTCCCTCTCCTCCCCCTTCCTATACCATCCATCCTTTCACGAACATGGACGTGCTTAACCACTTGCCGACCGCCGCACGACGATATACGTCGGCAGAATGGCACGGGCAGGCATATGGGCGTATATATAAGTCCCTGCCTTCCCGCGGGTGGGGGGCCCGATCGGGCCCCCCCCCCGTGCCTGTGGCGGTCGGCATTTGTTCGGGAGCGATCCGGGATGAGGGGGCAGCCATTCATTCATGGCCACCCCCTCGCGATCGCTCCCGACGAATAGAAATGCTCCCTGACATCACTTCCTCTCCTCACAGGAGAGGAAGTGATGTAATCTCTCCTCCGTGTCGGTATTTTTCGTTCCGGCACCACACGTACAGTAGAACATGCCAGGCACACTCACACCCCTCTTTACCCCCCGATCACCCCCCCAATTACCCCAGCCCCCCCCAGTCACAGTGACACCAATGCATTTTTTTTTTTTTTTTGCATTGGTGTCATTTGTGACTGTAATAACTGTTAGGGCAGTTAGGGTTAGCCCCCTTTAGTTCTAATGTGCCCCCCTAACACCCCCAATAAAGGTTTAACCCCGTGATCACCCCCCGTCGCCAGTGTCACTAAGGCTGGGTTCACATTGCAGCGGTTTATGAGAACGAATGTGATTCGCACCGCACTGCAGTGCAAATCACATCCGATCTCTGTGCGATTCGAGTTCAGCCATACAGATAGTATGGCTGAATTCGCGCCGCACCCGCCGCACCCGCCGCACCCGCCGCAAATTCGCACGGGACCCTTTTTTTGGTCCACAGCAGAATCGGATCGCATGGGTGTTCACACCATGCGATCCGAGTTTGCAGATCGCACTGCGATATGCGAACTGATCTGGGGGTGTCATTAACATTTCACTGACACTCCCAGCAGTTCGCATAGGGCAGTGTGAACTGCCGCCGGGAGGCATGCGATGCGGGAACCCGCCGCGGATTCGTGGCGTTCCCGCATCGCTCCAGTGTGAACCCAGCCTAATAAGCGATCATTTTTCTGATCGCTGTATTAGTGTCACAGGTGACGCTAGTTAGGCAGGTAGGTATTTAGGTTCGCGGCAACTTTTTATAGCGCCAGGGACCCCCATATACTACCGCATAAAGCCCCCTGATTTCCCCCTAGTTAACCCTTTCACCAGTGATCACCATATAACTGTTACAGGTGACGCTGGTTGGTTAGTTATTTTTTTATAGTTTCAGGGCACCCGCCATTTATTACCTAGTCTCACTAGTGTACCCCTAAATTTAGGGGTGTCTACTTTCCAAAATGGGGTCATTTGGGGGGCGTTTGTGCCATCTTGGCATTTTATGGCCTTCAAAACTGTAACGCCCTTAGAAAGCCTGAAGGCGGTGCTTGGTTTTCGGGGCCCCGTACGCGGCTAGGCTCCCAAAAAGTCCCACATATGTGGTATCCCCGTACTCAGGAGAAGCAGCAGAATTTATTTTGGGGTATCATTTCACATATGCCCATGGCATGCGTGAGCAATATATCATTTAGTGACAACTTTGTGAAAAAAATAAATAAATAAAAAAAGTTTGTAATTTTCCCGCAACTTGTGGCAAAATATAAAATATTCCATGGACTCAACATGCCTCTCAGCAAATAGCTTGGGGTGTCTACTTTCTAAAATGGGGTCATTTGTGGGGGTTTTGTGCCATCTTGGCCTTTTTTTATGGCCTTCAAAACTGTAATAGGTAGTGAGGAGTGAAGTCAAATATTTACGCCCTTAGAAAACCTGAAGGCGGTTCTTGGCTTTCGGGGGCCCGTACGCGGCTAGGCTCCCAAAAAATCCCACACATGTGGTATCCCCGTACTCAGGAGAAGCAGCAGAATTTATTTTGGGGTGTCATTTCACATATGCCCATGGCATGTGTGAGCAATATATCATTTAGTGACAACTTTGTGAAAAAATAAAATTAAAGTTTGTAATATTCCCACAACTTGTGGCAAAATATAAAATATTCCATGGACTCAACATGCCTCTCAGCAAATAGCTTGGGGTGTCTACTTTCTAAAATGGGGTCATTTGTGGGGGTTTTGTGCCATCTTGGCCTTTTTTTATGGCCTTCAAAACTGTAATAGGTAGTGAGGAGTGAAGTCAAATATTTACGCCCTTAGAAAACCTGAAGGCGGTTCTTGGCTTTCGGGGGCCCGTACGCGGCTAGGCTCCCAAAAAATCCCACACATGTTGTATCCCCGTACTCAGGAGAAGCAGCAGAATTTATTTTGGGGTGTCATTTCACATATGCCCATAGCATGTGTGAGCAATATATCATTTAGTGTGTAAAAAATAAAATAAAATTTTTTTTTTTGTCATTATTCAATCGCTTGAGGCAAAAAAATAAAATATTCAATGGGCTCAACATGCCACTTATCAATTTCCTTAGGGGGTCTACTTTCCAAAATGGGGTCATTTGGGGGGGTTTTGTACTGCCCTGCCATTTTAGCACCTCAAGAAATGAGATAGGCAGTCGTAAACTAAAAGCTGCGTAAATTCCAGAAAACGTACCTTAGTTTGTAGATGTGACAACTTTTGCGCAAACCAATAAATATACAGTTATTGACTTTTTTTTTACCAAAGACATGTGGCTGAATACATTTTGGCCTAAATGTATGACTAAAATTGAGTTTATTGGATTTTTCTAATAACAAAAAGTAGAAAATGTCATTTTTTTTCAAAATTTGCGGTCTTTTTCCATTTATATCGCAAAAAATAAAAATCGCAGAGGCAATAAAATACCATCAAAAGAAAGCTCTATTTGTGGGAAGAAAAGGACGCAAATTTTGTTTGGGTACAACATTGCATGACCGCGCAATTACCAGTTAAAGCAGCGCAGTGCCAAATTGTAAAAAGACCTCTGGTCATTTACCAGCAAAATGGTCCGGTCTGAAAGTGGTTAAAATTGTTACTCTTAATGCAAAAGGACTCAATGTCCCAGAGAAGAGACGCATGCTGCTAAACGATATGAAACGGCAAAATGCTGATATTGTCTTGATACAGGAGACGCACTTTAGGGAGAACAGGTTCCCTATCCTGACAAACAGATTTTACCCGATAGTCTATCATTCCACATACTCTGAGGCCAAATCTAGAGGGGTCTCCATTCAAATATCTGCCAAGGTCCCATGGACCCTGATAGCTCTAATGACAGACCCTGAGGGACGGTTTTTATTTCTTAAAGGCCTGATAGGTAGTGTGAAGGTTACCATCGCTAATCTCTATGCCCCTAATAGCAGACAGGACCGGTTTGTGAAAAAACAGTTAAACTTGCTTCAAGGCTTTACGGAAGGACAGCTGATCGTAGGCGGGGACCTAAATATCCCATTAATACCCGCTGAGGACACCTCTACTGGGCTGTCCTCCGTCCCCAGTAGCACACGGAAAGCTGTACAGACTGCCCTACATGCCTCACAACTGGTGGATGTTTGGCGCCTCTTACATTCTGGCAAACGGGACTACACTTTTTTCTCTAGGCCGCACCTCGGTTATTCACGTCTTGATTATTATTTGATGCCACATAACCAACTTCAGGCGGTCGTAGGCTCCACTATCGGGTCTATCACGTGGTCAGATCACGCCCCTGTCACATTACACTACGCTTTGACCGAATTTTGTAGGGGGCAAAGGAAGCCATGGAGGCTAAATGAGGGCCTCCTCCAGGATGCAGAGGTTCTAACAGACGTAACGACAGAATTATCACATTACTTTCACTCTAACAATACGGGGGACTGCGACGCGGGCCTAGTTTGGGAGGCGCATAAGGCGGTGATTCGAGGGGTATTGATAAAACACGGCGCACGGATCAAACGACAAAGAACCGCTCAATTATTCGAGCTTTTCCGTAAACTTCAGATCCTAGAAGCAAACCACAAACAGACGCCGACTACTCCCTTAGGTAGTGCCCTGGACACGATACGTACTCAAATAACCGACCTTCTCCACTTTAAAGCTAAGGCAGCGCTCCAGATTTCTCGTAAACGAATCTACGAATCGGGCAATAAATGTGGCAGACTGTTGGCGCAATCCCTGAAAGCCCAACGGACAGCTTCTTATATACCTCACGTCTTCTCTTCCTCCGGGAGTCGAGAAACGTTGCCACTTCAAATTACCAACACTTTTAAGTCCTTTTACGAGACTCTATATAACCTAAACGTGACCCAGCCTACCCAAGAACATATAGCCGACTGCATAACCTCTTCCAACATGCCCACCCTGACGACGGAAATCCGGGACACGCTGGAAGCACCTATAACATTGTCCGAACTCCAACTGGCCATAAATAATACCAAACGAGGGAAGGCCCCGGGACCTGACGGCTTAACAATACAATATTACAAGACTTTACTCCCATCCCTCGGGCATCATCTACTTCATCTTTTTAATGGTCTTCCGAAGGGAAGTAAACTCCATGAGGCCACGTTGCAGGCCCATGTAGCAGTGATCCCCAAAGAGGGCAAGGACCCGTCCCAGTGTGGGAGCTATCGTCCGATTTCCCTACTGAATACCGATCTTAAGCTGTTTACCAAAATTATAGCTTTAAGGCTGCAGCCATATCTCCCCGACCTGATACACCTAGACCAGGTAGGATTTGTCCCAACCAGGGAGGCTAGGGATAATACCACCAAAGTCCTGAACCTGCTGCACGCTGCCATCTTGGGAGACAAGCCATGTGTCTTTCTCAGCACAGATGCTGAGAAAGCCTTTGACAGGGTGAACTGGGCTTTCATGTCGGCCACGCTACGCCATATAGGACTGGGTAATAACATGCTGCAATGGATTTCCGCCCTATATACGACACCGTCGGCCAGGGTTAGGGCTAATGGGGTAATTTCCGAACCCTTTCGGATTACCAACGGTGCGCGACAGGGATGCCCACTTTCTCCCCTCCTTTTCGCGCTGTCACTAGAGCCATTCCTATGCCGCATCAGATCAAATCAGAACATAACGGGGATACCGATTAAGCATACTCAATACAAAGTGTCAGCCTACGCTGACGACTTGCTATTCTCACTCTCAAACCCGGTGATATCCCTTCCCAATTTGATGCACAAGTTTACTACCTATGGGGCGCTCTCCAACCTAAAGATTAATTTTGCGAAGTCTGAGGCAATGGGGGTGGGGATCCCGGCAGCGCAGCTCACGCACCTTCAAACCAGCTTCCACTTGAAGTGGACAAATAAGGCCCTGAAGTATCTAGGAACGTACATTCCCCATACACTCTCGAAGCTGTATGAACTTAATTTCCCACCACTACTATTGGAAATAAAAACCCTTTTGACCCAATGGCAATCAGGCATGCACTCCTGGATAGGCCGCTGCAACATCATAAAGATGTCTATCCTCCCAAAAATTCTCTACCTGATGCAGGCACTACCTATACACATCCCGACCGTCTTCTTTAAGAGGGTGCAATCTGTATTTACAGACTTTGTCTGGGCAAAAAAAAGGCCTAGACTCGCCAATAAACTTCTTGTTCTCCCCAAGTCTCATGGGGGGCTAGCCTTACCGAACATCCGAGCTTACTATAGAGCTGTGCATTTGGGGAGACTCATAGATTGGTGTCGACATCAGGGAATTAAGCTGTGGGCCAAGCTGGAACAGTCCCAAAGCCCATTCCCGCTACGGGGGACGCCATGGTGTTACCCAGCACTACCGACAGAGATAAAACGTCACCCTGGCAGGGCTGGACTGTGTTTATATATTCAGCTGCGGGTCAGGCCCTGAGAGGGTCTGACACATAATACTGCAGAACAAGACTATAGTAGGCTGTGCTAAGGGGTTGTAGCAATAGCTCCTGTACATGCGCATCTGATCAGATTTCTGCACGTTCCATGATCGTGTATCCCACTGCTCCCCACCTTTTTTCCTTCCCTTCACCCCCCACCCCTCTCCCGCTACCTCCCACATACTTACTGCTCTCCCGCTGCTTTCCTCCTTTTTTCTTTTTCTCTCTCCTTCCTCTCGATCTACTCCCCCCCCCCCCATTCCTGGGGGTTACATCCGAGTAGTTGCTCATTTAAAAAAAGACCGTGGGAGGTGTGCCCACGAGACAGTGATAACCCGCTGACTTCCACAACACTGGTTTTAGTGGGTTTTTGATGTTAATATTAATGTTAGCAGAGACATGTTGTTGTGTCGCTTGTTTTGCCTTCTTCTCTGTTAGACATGTGGAATGTTTGTATCTTGTTGGTCTATGTGGACCCATCTCCTGTTATAAATAAACAATAAAAAAAAAAAAAAAAAAATCCTTTTTTTGGAGTACATCACGGCACACAGAGGCTCATAGTAATTATTAAGTGGGTTATATCTCACCTTCAGGTGCTGGACACTGGTGTAATCAGTTTCATTAGACAGGAAGTTTCCTCCCTATATAACCCCTCCCCTAGAGGGAATACCTCAGTTTTTGTAGCAAACCAATAAGTGTCCTACAAGAGGGGCGGGAGCTCTGTGTCCCGTGATGTACTCCAAGAAAAGGATTTTACAGGTAAGTGGTTATAAAAATCTTATTTTCTTTATCGTACATCACGGGACACAGAGGCTCATAGTAATTATTAAGTTGGATGTCCTAAAGCAATGCCTACTGAGGGGAGGGAGACACAAATAAAACGCAGATCGCCATCAGACGTGAGGACCTATACTGCTGCCTGCAGTAAACTGCTCCAAAAGCGGCATCCTCTTGCCGTCTTACATTCACCTGATTGAAATTAGAGAACGTATTCACAGACGACCAAGTAGCGCCCCTGTAAATCCGAGTCACAAAGGCTTGGTAACGCACTGCCCATGAAGGGCTTACCGCCCCGGGAAAAAGTGCACTCTAAAGGGGAAAACATTTTTTCAAACTGCAAGCCTGAATAATAACTTGGCGAATCAACATTAAAATAGTGAACTTATATACTATCTGCCCTTTCCTGAGACCTCCTGGTAGCACAAAAAACATTAGTTTTCCATATCTGAGCAATCGCTTCAGATAGGCCTTGACTGCTCTCACTACAACGAGAGAGTGCAACCATTTTAATAGCTGATTTGAATGCTGCCTGCCCATTTTTATGGGCCCTCTAGCAGTACAAATGTCAGTTTCCCGTATCTGAAATATTCAAATATACCTTTACTGCTCTCACTATATTGAGAGGAAGTAATAACTTTCCTTCCGCAGAACAAGGTTCTGGTAAAAGGAAGGCAAGAAACGTCTTGTTTCAAATGACAGCTAGATCATTTTAAGAAAAAAAGGCTAGGTGAGGATTTAACATCACCTTATCCCTAAGAATTATTAAGTATGGCACTATAAAAACAAAAGCTGCCAACACAAACTCTTGCGGGGGCTACCGCAACCAAGAACACCAATTCACTAACGCATCTGTCCCATTCGTGAGTGAATCCCTAGCCCTCGACACAAAGCTGTCCAACTTCTTGTTGAACTTGGATGCCCAAAATGATCTGGTCAGCAAAATTCAGGGTGCAGAGGCCATTCTCCCAGGAATAATTGTTGGCGGCTCCAGAGAGCTGCCTGTCAGTTCCCAATTTCACGAAATTAAGATTGTCGATAGGCAAGGTACAAGCTCCTCTGTAGTGATGGCCGAACGGTTCGCCCGGCGGTCGTTTCGCGGCGAATTTCCGACATTCGCGGTCCGCACGTTCGAACGCCTTTTTCCGTCGTTCGCCGCGGCGGACTTACGTGTTTAATGTATACAAGAACTTTAACCTTTGGTGACACGTTTATCATGTGATACAGGACAGCCAATTGAGACATGACAGCACATGGACACTTGTACATTCCCCCTAACCTATAAATACACCCGATCCGGTGGCCATTTTACATTCTTTCTTCTGTTACGATAGGGACAGGTTCCTGTGTGGAGTAGGGAGAGATAAACCACTAGCTATTTGGTACACAAAAGTTCTTTTCAGGACTGGTATAGGTGTTAGGTGTTGATAGGTTTGCTGTGCTGCTGATTCTTGCAGCAGCCTGAGTGTCTTTTGTTAGTTTAGAGAAAGGGAAAGGACGGTGTATGCTACAGGGACAGCCAGATTAGTCTTTCATCATCATCATCATCATCATCATCATTAGCTGTTACTATCAAGGTCCACAAAAGAGCTGTTCCAGTAACCACTAATCGTTCTCTTTTTTTGCCAATTTGTATAGGGACAGGAAGGAAGCAGTGTTGTCAGGCAGTGAGGGTAATTTTAAAGACTTGCTGTTATTATTAGTTCCACAAAGGTTCTTTTCAGGACTGGTATCAGTGGTACAGTAATAGGCTTGTACATGTATAATATTCTTTCTTCCAAATATAGAAAGGATATTATACTTGACTGCTGCCCTTCTGCTGCAGTCTGCTAAACATTCACAACTCACTTGTTCCACAAAAGTTCTTATAAGGACTGGTAACTTGGTATAGGGTGCTACGGTACATAGGCTTGAGTGCGGTACAGTCTGCTGTTCTGTAAGGACCGCTATCGGTCCACAATAGATAGGGTTGACGTGCACCACTGCTGACCGCTGCCCTATACTGCAGCAGTCCTTCAGCGGTATAGGGACTGACGTACAGTCTGCTAATCACTAACACACAACCTGCTTGTTCCACAAAAGTTCTTATAAGGACTGGTAACTTGGTATAGGGTGCTACGGTACATAGGCTTGAGTGCGGTACAGTCTGCTGTTCTGTAAGGACCGCTATCGGTCCACAATAGATAGGGTTGACGTGCACCACTGCTGACCGCTGCCCTATACTGCAGCAGTCCTTCAGCGGTATAGGGACTGACGTACAGTCTGCTAAACACTAATACACAACCTGCTTGGTCCACAAAAGTTCTTATAAGGACTGGTAACTTGGTATAGGGTGCTACGGTACATAGGCTTGAGTGCGGTACAGTCTGCTGTTCTGTAAGGACCGCTATCGGTCCACAATAGATAGGGTTGACGTGCACCACTGCTGACCGCTCACCTATACTGCAGCAGTCCTTCAGCGGTATAGGGACTGACGTACAGTCTGCTAATCACTAACACACAACCTGCTTGTTCCACAAAAGTTCTTATAAGGACTGGTAACTTGGTATAGGGTGCTACGGTACATAGGCTTGAGTGCGGTACAGTCTGCTGTTCTGTAAGGACCGCTATCGGTCCACAATAGATAGGGTTGACGTGCACCACTGCTGACCGCTGCCCTATACTGCAGCAGTCCTTCAGCGGTATAGGGACTGACGTACAGTCTGCTAAACACTAATACACAACCTGCTTGGTCCACAAAAGTTCTTATAAGGACTGGTAACTTGGTATAGGGTGCTACGGTACATAGGCTTGAGTGCGGTACAGTCTGCTGTTCTGTAAGGACCGCTATCGGTCCACAATAGATAGGGTTGACGTGCACCACTGCTGACCGCTGCCCTATACTGCAGCAGTCCTTCAGCGGTATAGGGACTGACGTACAGTCTGCTAAACACTAATACACAACCTGCTTGGTCCACAAAAGTTCTTATAAGGACTGGTAACTTGGTATAGGGTGCTACGGTACATAGGCTTGAGTGCGGTACAGTCTGCTGTTCTGTAAGGACCGCTATAGGTCCACAATAGATAGGGTTGACGTGCACCACTGCTGACCGCTCACCTATACTGCAGCAGTCCTTCAGCGGTATAGGGACTGACGTACAGTCTGCTAATCACTAACACACAACCTGCTTGTTCCACAAAAGTTCTTATAAGGACTGGTAACTTGGTATAGGGTGCTACGGTACATAGGCTTGAGTGCGGTACAGTCTGCTGTTCTGTAAGGACCGCTATCGGTCCACAATAGATAGGGTTGACGTGCACCACTGCTGACCGCTGCCCTATACTGCAGCAGTCCTTCAGCGGTATAGGGACTGACGTACAGTCTGCTAAACACTAATACACAACCTGCTTGGTCCACAAAAGTTCTTATAAGGACTGGTAACTTGGTATAGGGTGCTACGGTACATAGGCTTGAGTGCGGTACAGTCTGCTGTTCTGTAAGGACCGCTATCGGTCCACAATAGATAGGGTTGACGTGCACCACTGCTGACCGCTCACCTATACTGCAGCAGTCCTTCAGCGGTATAGGGACTGACGTACAGTCTGCTAATCACTAACACACAACCTGCTTGTTCCACAAAAGTTCTTATAAGGACTGGTAACTTGGTATAGGGTGCTACGGTACATAGGCTTGAGTGCGGTACAGTCTGCTGTTCTGTAAGGACCGCTATCGGTCCACAATAGATAGGGTTGACGTGCACCACTGCTGACCGCTGCCCTATACTGCAGCAGTCCTTCAGCGGTATAGGGACTGACGTACAGTCTGCTAAACACTAATACACAACCTGCTTGGTCCACAAAAGTTCTTATAAGGACTGGTAACTTGGTATAGGGTGCTACGGTACATAGGCTTGAGTGCGGTACAGTCTGCTGTTCTGTAAGGACCGCTATCGGTCCACAATAGATAGGGTTGACGTGCACCACTGCTGACCGCTGCCCTATACTGCAGCAGTCCTTCAGCGGTATAGGGACTGACGTACAGTCTGCTAAACACTAATACACAACCTGCTTGGTCCACAAAAGTTCTTATAAGGACTGGTAACTTGGTATAGGGTGCTACGGTACATAGGCTTGAGTGCGGTACAGTCTGCTGTTCTGTAAGGACCGCTATCGGTCCACAATAGATAGGGTTGACGTGCACCACTGCTGACCGCTGCCCTATACTGCAGCAGTCCTTCATCGGTATAGGGACTAAGAGTTTTGTCACAGGGTCATTTAAAAAATGACAGGCAGAGGAAGAGGCAGGCCCTTCCGCAGGGGTGGTAGGGGTAGGGCAGGAGCAACAGGCTTGAGCCAAAGTGGGAAGTTGCAGAAGGTGCGTTCAATTACTTTAAAGGATGCACCAGACTTGGTTGAGTGGCTCGCTCAGCCTTACTCTTCTGCACCCTCCTCATCCTCTCGATCTGCACCCTCTTCTTCACTCTCTGCTATGTGCACCCCCAAAGACACTACCACCAACAACACGACCACCACCACCACCACCACATACCTTCCGCTTGAGTCACTGGAATTATTTTCCGATCCATATCAAGAGGACATTTCTGATGCGCAGCCACTCTTGGTATTGGATCAGGAAGAGGAGGTAGCAACAAGCGCTACTCAGCAGTCTGACGCCAGTACCCAGATCAGCCCAAGGAGGAGGTTGGTCCCCGGTGTTGCTGCCTACTCCGAGATCTCTACTTATAGCGGTGGGGAAGGTGACGTTGATGATGACGTGTCTAGTGATGTCACGTGGGTGCCCACAAGAGAGGAAGAGGAGGGGAGTTCAGAGGGAGATATGGACCAGCAGATAGGGAGGAGAAGCAGCAATGACTTACATTGCACAGCAGGGACAAAGCAGACTGCAAATGTATCAGGAGCGAGTCATCGACCATGTACGGTCACATCTGGCGCTCCCAGGACACCGGCACATGGCTCCGCAGTGTGGGCTTTTTTTAACGTGTCCGCTGCTGACAATAGCGTTGCCATCTGCAATCTTTGCAGTCAACGCGTTAGTCGCGGTAAGCCCAATACTCACCTAGGGACGACCGCCTTAAGAAGGCACATGAGCAGCCATCACCGAGCCCAGTGGGAGCAACGGAACACACAAAGCCACACTGCAGGCTCTCACCGTCCAGCCTCGTCTTCTACTTCTCCTTCTCCTCTCTCCTCACAATTGTCCTCCACTCCACCTTCCATCACGCCAAGCTCACATTTTTCTGCAAAAAGGCAGGCTTCCGTGGGCCTAATGTTTGAGCGTAAAAAAATGATGACGCCGGATAACCCTCTTGCCCAACGGTTGGCGGCTGGCTTGTCAGAACTCATAGCCCGCCAACTACTGCCATATAAACTGGTGGACTCGGAGGCCTTTCGCAAATTTGTGGCCATTGGAACACCACAATGGAAGGTCCCAGGAAGGAAGTATTTCTCAGAGAAGGGCATCCCAGAGCTATATGGCCATGTTCAGCGGCAAGTGAATGTATCTCTGGCACACAGTGTCGGTGCCAAGATACATCTGACCACAGACACGTGGTCTAGCAAACACGGGCAGGGAAGGTATATCAGTTTTACTGCCCACTGGGTGAACCTTCTGACGGCCGTCAAGCATGTAACCCGTGGCACCCGTGTAGATTTGGTTTTACCGCCACGGATTGCATGCAGGCCTGACTCTTCTTCTCCTCCTCCTACTCCATCCTCCTCCCTCTCCTCCTCAGCTGCCTCCTCCTTTTCCGCTGCTAGCGTCTCTTCCACTGCACCGCCCAAGCTCCCCAGAACCTATTCCACATGCCAGGTGAGACGTTGCCATGCCGTGCTGCGTCTGTTGTGCCTGGAAGCAAAGAGCCACACTGGCCCGGCACTCCTTTCAGCTTTGCGTTCACAGGCAGATGAGTGGCTAACACCGCTCAATTTGACAGTTGGTAAAGTGGTGTGTGACAACGGTGCCAATCTGCTTAGCGCATTGAAACAGGGCAAAATCACGCACGTGCCGTGCATGGCACACGTCTTAAACTTGGTCGTGCAGCGATTCCTTGTCAAATACCCTGGGGTCCAGGACATCTTGCGGCAGGCAAGGAAAATCTCGGCCCATTTCAGAAGATCTTACACGGCCATGGCTCGCCTTGCTGACATTCAGCGGCGACACCATCTGCCGGTCAGACGTCTTATTTGCGATTGCCCGACGCGATGGAACTCAACCTTCTATATGCTTGATAGGCTGCTCCAGCAGAAACGTGCAGTTAACGTCTACCTGTATGAACTCTGCGAAAGAAACGGTTCTGGGGAGCTGGGTTTTTTTTCACCGCGCCAGTGGCTGCTCATGCGCGACACATGCAGACTTCTGCGGCCATTTGAGGAGATCACCAAACTGGTCAGTCGCAGCCATGGCGCCATCAGTGACATGGTACCTTATGCCTTCTTTCTGGAGCGTGCATTGCGTCGTGTCATTGATCAGGCTGTGGAGGAGCAGGAGCGGGAAGATGAGGAAGTCGCAATGCTGGATGAATTCCCAGGGGGGGCTACTCTATCTGAGACAAGTCAACAACAGGAGTCTGATGAGGAGTCAGAGGAGGATGGTGCCGGGGCGGATGAGCAGGAGCAAGAAGAGCATGCTTTAAACCTTTCTGGGATCCCTGTTGTGCGAGGATGGGGAGAGGAGAATGAAGAGGACGACATTATCCTGGATGATGAGCAGGAGCCAGGCCACCACACCGCTTCCACTTTAGTGCAAATGGGGGCCTTCATGCTCCAGTGTTTTAATAGGGACCCCCGTATAAAAAGCATGAGGGTCAAGGACCAGTACTGGGTGGCAACGTACTTAGACCCCCGGTACAAACACAAAATGGCGGAAATGTTACCGCCGTCGCAGAGGGCTGTCAGAATGCAGCACTTCCAGGCCTTGCTTCGAGAAATGCTGCATTCTGCTTTTGCGTGCGCTGGCAGAGGAGCAATTCCCACTCCCAGAGAAGGATTTGCGGGTACCAATCCAACAGCGCCTGCAAGAAGAGGCCGGTTTGAAGATGTGTTGGTGACTTCGGATATGAGGTCATTCTTTCAGCCGACCCATCGACAGGTGTCATCCGGATCCAGCATCAGGGAACGCCTAGACCGTCAGGTGTCCGACTACATTGGGTTAACGGCCGATGTGGACGCTCTGAGGAGTGATGAACCCCTAGACTACTGGGTGGGCAGGCTTGACCTCTGGCCAGAGCTTGCCCAATTTGCAATCGAACTGTTGGCTTGCCCCTCATCCAGTGTCCTGTCCGAAAGGACGTTCAGCGCAGCAGGGGGGATTGTGACCGATAAGCGTACTCGCCTAGCTCACCACAGTGTTAACTACCTCACATTTCTAAAAATGAATGAGGCATGGATCTCGGAGGAATTCAACACATGTGACCAGTAGACCATGTATATGTCTATAAACTATTTTTTTAATCAAGCACACAGACCTTCTTAATTCATTTGGCTCACTTCCTTGACCCAAAAAAGCACACCGTACTATATGCCCCTACCCTCCTCTTTGAAGAGGTTGAGCGGTGTCATATTTCTACTGGGGCTGCTTATGATATCCCTGTGCTGTGCTGACTTCCTCCTGGGGGTTCTTATTATGAAGGGATCACACTATCCCTGTGCTGTGCTGACTTCCTCCTGGGGGTTCTTATTATGAGGGGATCACACCATCCCTGTGCTGTGCTGACTTCCTCCTGGGGCTGCTTACGGTGCTGCTGTCAGTGCTGTATGTCACGGTGCTGCTGTCAGCGCTGTATGTCACGGTGCTGCTGTCAGCGCTGTATGTCACGGTGCTGCTGTCAGCGCTGTATGTCACGGTGCTGCTGTCAGCGCTGTATGTCACGGTGCTGCTGTCAGCGCTGTATGTCACGGTGCTGCTGTCAGCGCTGTATGTCACGGTGCTGCTGTCAGCGCTGTATGTCACGGTGCTGCTGTCAGCGCTGTATGTCACGGTGCTGCTGTCAGCGCTGTATGTCACGGTGCTGCTGTCAGCGCTGTATGTCACGGTGCTGCTGTCAGCGCTGTATGTCACGGTGCTGCTGTCAGTGCTCTGTATTACGGTGCTGCTGTCAGATGCCTCTATCACGGTGCATGTGTCATTCCGGTATGTCACGCTGCTGGTGATCATCTCCTGCACCCTCTTCTTTGCCTACCCTGGTCCCTGACCTTCCCTCTCCTCCATTGCCTTCATTAGCTCCATAGTCCTGAATTGTTAGAACAATTTCCCAAATAAAATAAAAATGCTTGTAGTTATCGATCCCAAATTCACCTCATACATGTATTATGTCATTGTCCAGATGGTGGGACTACGTTTTACCCCCTAATAATTACCACGTGGCCGCAAATTCGACATGAAGGTTTGCAAAGTTCGCCTCCCATTGAAGTCAATGGGGCCCGCGGCGAACGTTCGGTTTCGCGAACGTTTGGGTCCGTTCGCATTTCGCTTTCGCGAAACGTCCCGTCGGAAGTTCGTCCATCACTACTCCTCTGCCCAAACCAGAACATGGCCCCATTTCCCTCTGGCCACATGACTTCTAGTGCCTCCTTAGTAAATGAAGAAAACCACTGATGTGGCATTATTGGATTGTACCCTGAGAGAACAATCCTGCAATATAAACACCCAGGCCATTAAGCCAGGCGTACCATCGGAAGTTCTAGAATGTTGACAGTCAAGGCTCTCTGAACTTGACCACTTCCCCTGGGCAGTGGTCTCTTTCAGGACTGGTCTCCATCCCTAGAGGCCAGCCTTCATAGTCACAACCTCCTAGGTAAATCAGCATAAAGGATCTTCCTTTCTGACATCTTTACTGAGGTTCTGGCGTATCCTTGGGACCAGACCCTTTGGATAATGCCTAGGTTACGATCTACTTGTTCCAGGCACCCCAGAATAATGTTTATAGCAGCCTTGAATGAAACTGAGCATAGGGAACCACTTTGAATGAAGCCATCTTCCCTAGCACCTTAGAAAAGGAAAAAGTAAGGAACTCTTCCTTGCCTTGACCCCTTTTTGGGCTTAGTCCCAAACACTCCAAGAACAGGTGTTGTTCCCCTGTGAATCACAGACAACCTCTGTAGTCCATGCAATTAAACACATATGCAAATGGCCTATATGTGTATGAGGCCGGTATTAACGCCATATGCCTCTATGGAAGCGTGCATTCATGGAAGCATGAATTCATACAAATATGTTTTGGGTAAAACGAGAGTGCATGCTATATACATGCATAACTATAACACTTGTGCTATGGAACAGACATCTTGCAAGCATGCGTTTTATGAACGTGTTATGCAACATTACACAACATGTATCCATGTAGACACGTTATTCCTATGAACATAAGGAATCCTGTATATATATTCTTATTTTTTTATTTTTTTTATTGAGTTTTTAGTTAACATACAGAATTACCCACACAGGGGCCAAACATTGCCCTCGCAGAGGCAGATCTTCTGATGCAGTAGCAGACCACAACCAGGCACATCGTATAACTAGAATATACTGCCTCTGAAGCCGCAACAGGGCAGACCAACAACAAATACAACCTTATGCTGGCCATACACTATACGAAAAATCGGCCGAGTGCACTTTCGAATAACGAACATATGTTCGTGGGAGAAAACGGTCACACCATCAGGTAAATAATGATTTTCGAACAATAAATCATTTATGAACATCAATGTGTTGTTTTTTCGTGTGTTTTTTTTCATATAAAAAGGAAGTGTCAAAATGTGTATGACCTCTGCACTGTGGCTTCCTGTGCGGTTCACGTATACGCACAGAGGTGGAGCAACGTACGTTCATCATAACGAACCCTGTGCGTAGTAGAGATCTACTGCACCACCTTCAATATGGATGTGGATGAGAGGACCATTGCCATAGTAATGCTTGGAGTGATGGCTATACAGCAAGCACAGGAGCCCAGAAGCAAAAGGCGAAGGTTATGGAGTAAAGAGTGGCTGAAGAAACGTGATCTGAATCGTGAATCTCTCATATGAGATTGGTTCGAGAGCTGAAGGAAAACAATCCCGATGATTATCGGAACTATCTGAGGATGCCCGATGAGTCTTTTCAGCTTTTACCGAGTAAAGTGTCACCCTTCATAATAAAATAGGACACGGTCTTAAGATCTAGCATCACAGCAGAGCAGAGACTGTTAGCAACACTTCGTTTTGTGGCAACTGGACGAAGTTTTGAAGACCTCAAATTCACCACTGGAATCTCTGCCAAGTCGCTTGGCCACATCATACCTGAGACCTGCCAAGCCATCATAAGAATCATGCAAGGCGAATACTTAAAGGTAATGCCACAGTGCTTTTATTTTTCAAAATCAAACATTGTACAGCTTGCTTTGTTAAACTTTGAATTTAAAAGCTCAAAACATAACAGTAAACTCAAACTAGTTCATAACATGTCAAACTCACAAAGATGTGTACTGATAATCATGTCCCCAGTTGCTTTGTGGACGATCCTGCTGTGTGTATGGTACGTGCCACTGATGCATTTGTTGAGGTAGTTGCGATGATTGTGTATGTGTGTGGTTTTTTGCTTAGCTAAGTGTGTATTTGTGGTCAGCTCCCCCCTTAACCCTTTATTAAGAAGCTAAATGAGTAATGGTTCCAGTAATTGTTTTTGGTCTTCTGACATCCTGCGCATTTTCTTGGCAGCAAATGCCGCCAGGTCATCACATTCATCCCTCTTCTGATTTAGCGCTGCAGATGCTTGTAGTAGAAAGTTGCCTGTAGAATCTTGCCGTGTCTTTCTCTTTTTGTTCCTGCTTACTGGTGGTGATGTGCCAGTTTGTGTTTCATTGCTAAATAGATCATGTACGGTATAATAAAGCAAAATTAAAAAATGTATCTATAATTAAGCCTTAAATTTTTTTTAACCATTTATTTTTACCTTTGCACAGCTACCGACATCTGTGGAGGAATGGAAAGCAACAGCTAAACAATTTAATCACTATTGGAATTTCTCCAACTGTGGTGGTGCCATAGACAGCAAACATGTTCGCATAATGCCACCAGCAAAATCTGGCTCCTTCTATTATAATTATAAAGGCTACTTTAGCATCCTCCTAATGGCATTTGTGAATGCAAAGTATGAGTTTATCTCTGTGGATATTGGCAAAAATGGATGAAATTCCGATGGGGGAATAATTGAGAAAACCGCATTTTTTCATTGTTTAAAAAATGGACTACTAAATCTGCCATCCCAAGAGGACACCGTGGAAGGACTAAACTTCATATTTGTTGCAGATGATGCATTTGCATTATCTGAGCATGTGTTGAAACCATTTGCCCTTAAAAACCTTACACCTGATCAAAAAATCTTTAATTACAGGTTATCTCCTGCTAGACGAGTTGTTGAAAATGCTTTTGGTATTATGGCCAACCGCTTTCGTATCTTCCATACAGCAATAAATGTAGCCCCCCACAAAATTGACACTATAGTTCATTGCTGCTGTGTGTTACATAATTTCTTAAGGTGTACTAGCTCCACCTACATGCCACAAACCCTGGTGGACCGGGAAGATACTCTGTCTGGGGATGTCATGCCTGGTGAGTGGCGTAATGAAACTGAAGGGCTATTAAACCTAGGCCGTGCCCCACCACGTCTCTCCAGTCAACTCGCTCGTCAGAATCGCCTGGATTATATGCAATATTTTCTGGGTCGTGGAGCAGTAGATTGGCAAAATAATCTTTAAATGATATATGTATATTTGAGTGGCTGCATTTATATCTTATTTCAGTAATAAACACAGGTGTCATGTTATTTTTTAGTTAAAATAAAAAAAAAGGATAAAGGTACATGTGCTTTCAATTTTGATGTGTTTTGCAATTTATGTATTATCTTGAATTTTCAATTTATGACCTGTACATATAAAAGTGTATTACAAAAAATAATATGATGACTTACCTGACTGTCTGCCATTTCCTGTCTGCCAATACTGGACAGGCTGCCCCTGTTAAGTTGTGATGGACGAATTTCCGACGGGACGCTTCGCGAACGCGAACCGCGAACGCGGCCGATAGTTCGCGAACCGTAAAGTTCACGGCGGGTCCAATTGACTTCAATGGGAGGCGAACTTTACAAACCTACAGGTCATATTTGCAGCCACAAAATAATTACTAGCTGTGCAAACATAGTCCCACCACATGGCCAATGACATAACACATGTATGAGGTGAATCAGGGATCGACAACTACAAGAATTCTTTTTTTATATGTGAAATTCTGACAATTCAGGACTCTGGAGCGCATGAAGGCAATGGAGGAGAGGGAAGGTCAGGGTAGGCAAAGAAGAGGGTGCAAGAGATGATCACAAGCACCGTGATATAGAGCACTGACACCTGCACAGTGATAGAGTGATCTGACACCAGCAACGTGATAGAGAGCACCGACATCAGCAGCGTGACATAAAGCACTGACACCAACACCGTGATATACAGCACTGACACCTGCACCGTGAGAGAGTGATCTGACACCAGCACCGTTATAGAGAGCACTGACATCAGCACCGTGATAGAGAGCACTGACATCAGCAGCATGACATAAAGCACTGACACAGCACCGTGATATAGAGCACTGACACCAGCACCGTGATAGAGAGCACTGACATCAGCAGCGTGACATAAAGCACTGACACCAGCACCGTGATATACAGCACTGACACCTGCACCGTAAGCAGCCCCAGGAGGAAGTCAGCATAGCACAGGGATGGTGGCAGCCCCTCATAATGAGCATAGCACAGGGATGGTGGGAGCCCCTCATAATATGCACAGCAGAGGTACAGCCCCAGGAGGAAGTCAGCACAGCACAGGGATGGTGGCAGCCCCTCATAATAAGCAGCCCCAGGAGGAAGTCAGTACAGCACAGGGATGGCGGGAGCCCCTCATAATAAGCAGCCCCAGGAGGAAGTCAGCACAGCACAGGGATGGTGGGAGCCCCTCATAATAAGCAGCCCCAGGAGGATGTCAGCATAGCGCAGGGATGGTGGGAGCCCATCATAATGAGCATAGCACAGGGATGGTGGGAGCCCCTCATAATATGCACAGCAGAGGTACAGCCCCAGGAGGAAGTCAGCACAGCACAGGGATGGTGGGAGCCCCTCATAATAAGAAGCCCCGGGAGGATGTCAGCATAGCGCAGGGATGGTGGGAGCCCCTCATAATATGCACAGCAGAGGTACAGCCCCAGGAGGAAGTAAGCAACAGCACCGAGATAGAGAGCACTAACAGCAGCACTGATACCAGCAACTTGCTACTGGGCCCCAAAAATATGACACCGCTCAAACTCTTCAAACAGGAGGGTACGGGCATATAGTACGGTGTGCTTTTTTTGTACAAGGAAGTGAGCCAAATGAAGAAAGAAGGTCTGTGTGCTTGATTAAAAAAATAGTTTATAGACATATACATGGTCTACTAGTCACATGTGTTGAATTCCTCCGAGATCCATGCCTCATTCATTTTTAGAAATGTGAGGTAGTTAACGTGAGCTAGGCGAGTATGCTTATCGGTCACGATTCCCCCTGCTGCGCTGAACGTCCTTTCGGACAGGTACTGGACAGGTACTGGACGAGGGGCAAGCCAACAGTTTGATTGCAAATGGGGCAAGCTCTGGCCAGAGGTCAAGCCTGCCCACCCAGTAGTCCAGGGGTTCATCACTCCTCAGAGCGTCCACATCGGCCGTTAACCCGATGTAGTCGGACACCTGTCATTCTAGGTGTTCCCTGATTCTGGATCCGGATGACACCTGTCGATGGGTCGGCTGAAAGAATGACCTCATATCAGAAGTCACCAACACATCTTCAAACCGCCCTCTTCTTGCAGGCGCTGTTGGATTGGTACCTGCAACTCCTTCTCTGGGAGTGGGAATTGCTCTTCTGCCAGCGCACGCAAAATCAGAATGCAGCATTTCTCAAAGCAAGTGGAAGTGCTCCATTCTGACAGCCCTCTGTGACGGCGGTAACATTTCTGCCATTTTGTGTTTGTACCGGGGGTCTAAGTACGTTGCCACCCAGTACTGGTCCTTGACCCTTATGCTTTTTATACTGGGGTCCCTGTTAAAACACTGGAGCATGAAGGCCCCCATTTTCACTAAACTGGAAGCGGTGTGGTGGCCTGGCTCCTGCTCATCATCCAGGATAATGTCGTCCTCTTCATTCTCCTCTCCCCATCCACGCACAACAGGGATCCCAGAAAGGTTTAAAGCATGCTCTTCTTGCTCCTCCTCATCCGCCCCGGCACCATCCTCCTCTGACTCCTCTTCAGACTCCTGTTGTTGATTTGTCTCAGATAGAGTAGCCCCCCCTGGGAATTCATCCAGCATTGCGACTTCCTCATCTTCCCGCTCCTGCTCCTCCACAGCTTGCTCAATGACACGACGCAATGGACGCTCCATAAAGAAGGCATAAGGTACCATGTCACTGATGGCGCCATGGCTGCGACTGACCAGTTTGGTGATCTCCTCAAATGGCCGCAGAAGTCTTCATGCGTCGCGCATGAGCAGCCACTGGTGAAAAAAAAACCAGCTCCCCAGAACCTGTTCTGCCGCAGAGTTTATACAGGTAGACGTTAATTGCACGTTTCTGCTGGAGCAGACTATTAAGCATATAGAAGGTTGAGTTCCATCGCATCGGGCAATCGCAAATAAGACGTCTGACCGGCAGATTGTGTCGCCGCTGAATGTCAGCAAGGCAAGCCATGGCCGCGTAAGATCTTCTGAAATGGGCCGAGATTTTCCTTGCCTGCCGCAAGATGTCCTGGACCCCAGGGTATTTGACAACGAATCGCTGCACGACCAAGTTTAAGACGTGTGCCATGCATGGCACGTACGTCATTTTGCCCTGTTTCAATGCGCTAAGCAGATTGGCACCGTTGTCACACACCACTTTACCAACTGTCAAATTGAACAGTGTTAGCCACTGATCTGCCTGTGAATGCAAAGCTGAAAGGAATGCCAGGCCAGTGTGACTCTTGGCTTCCAGGCACAACAGACGCAGCACTGCATGGCAACGTCTCACCTGACATGTCGAATAGGTTCTGGGGAGCTTGGGCGGCGCAGCGGAAGAGACGCTAGCAGCGGAAAAGGAGGAGTCAGCTGAGGAGGAGAGGGAGGAGGATGGAGTAGGAGGAGGAGGAGAAGAAGAGCCAGGCCTGCATGCAATCCGTGGTGGTAAAACCAAATCTACACGGGTGCCACGGGTTACATGCTTGACAGCCGTCAGAAGGTGCACCGAGTGGGCAGTAAAAGTGATATACCTTCCCTGCCCGTGTTTGCTAGACCACGTGTCTGTGGTCAGATGTATCTTGGCACCGACACTGTGTGCCAGAGATACATTCACTTGCCGCTGAACATGGCCATATAGCTCTGGAATGCCCTTCTGTGAGAAATACTTCCTTCCTGGGACCTTCCATTGTGGTATTCCAATGGCCACAAATTTTCGAAAGGCCTCCGAGTCCACCAGTTAATATGGCAGTAGTTGGCGGGCTATCAGTTCTGACAAGCCAGCCGTCAACCGTTGGGCAAGAGGGTTATCCGGCATCATCATTTTTTTACGCTCGAACATTAGGCCCATGGAAGCCTGCCTTTTTGCAGAAAAACGTGAGCTTGGTGTGATGGAAGGTGGAGTGGAGGACAATTGTGAGGAGAGAGGAGAAGGAGAAGTAGAAGACGAGGCTGGACGGTGAGAGCCTGGAGTGTGGCTTTGTGTGTTCCGTTGCTCCCACTGGGCTCGGTGATGGCAGCTCATGTGCCTTCTTAAGGCGGTCGTCCCTAGGTGAGTGTTGGGCTTACCGCGACTAATGCGTGGACTGCAAAGATTGCAGATGGCAACACTATTGTCAGCAGCGGACACGTTAAAAAAAGCCCACACTGCGGAGCCATGAGCCGGCGTCCTGGGAGCACCAGATGTGACCGTACATGGTCTATGACTCGCTCCTGATACATTAGCAGTCTGCTTTGTCCCTCCTGTGCAATGTAAGTTATTCCTGCTTCTCCTCCCTATCTGATTGTCCATATCTCCCTCTGAACTCCCCTCCTCTTCCTCTCTTGTGGGCACCCACGTGACATCACTAGACACATCATCATTGGCGTCACCTTCCCCACCGCTATAATTAGAGATCTCGGAGTAGGCAGCAACACCGGGGACCAACCTCCTCCTTGGGCTGATCTGGGTACTGTCGTCAGACTGCTGAGTGGCGGTTCTTGCTACCTCCTCTTCCTGATCCAATGCCAAGAGTGGCTGCACATCAGAAATGTCTTGATATGGATCGGAAAATAATTCCTGTGACTCAAGCGGAAGGTATGTGGTGGTGGTGTTGTTGGTGGTAGTGTCTTTGGGAGTGCACATAGCAGAGAGTGAAGAAGAGGGTGCAGATCGAGAGGATGAGGAGGGTGCAGAAGAGTAAGGCTGCGTGAGCCACTCAGCCAATTCTGGTGCTTCCTTTGACGTAATCGCACGCACCTTCTGCAATTTCCCACTTTAGCTCAAGCCTGTTGCTCCTGCCCTACCCATACCACCCCTGCGGAAGGGCCTGCCTCTTCCTCTGCCTGTCATTTTTTAAATGACCCTGTGACAAAACTCTCTACAGAAGTGCAGTGTGTATGTAGAAGAAGGTATATAACACCCCGCTTCAATCTGTTGTTTTTGGGGGCCACTGGTCTATCACACCAATTACAATACTTTTTTTTGGATTACGTTTGTCACTCTTTGTCGTATCGCTGCAGAACGGCTCAGCAGTCACAATGCTGCACAGTGGAAACGCACTATACTATGTGCAAGTATTTTATATGTGTATTACACAACTATATACTGCACACCAAATAGTACACCTATACCAGTCCTTAAGGACCTTTGTGGAACTAGTAGGTTGTGATTAGCAGACTGTACCTCAGTCCCTATACTGATAAAGGACTACTGCAGCAGAAGGGCAGCAGTCAAGTATAATATTCTTTCTATATTTGGAAGAAAGAATATTATACGTGTACAACCCTATTACCATACCAGTCCTGAAAAGGACCTTTGTGGACCTAATAGTAACAGCTAATGATTAAACTGACTGTCCCTCACTGCTACACACAGCGTCCTGTCTGTCCCTCTCTCAGCACTGACAAAACACAGGCTGCTGCAACAATCACTTGAATAGCAGTGCACTCAAAGCTATATCCTGTACTACACCATACCAGTCCTGAAAAGGACGTTTGTGGACCTAATAGTGACAGCTAATGATTAAACTGACTGTCCCTCTCTGCTACACATAGTGTCCTGTCTGTGCCTATCTGCACTGAGAAAAGACAATCTGCTGCAACAATGACTTGAATAGCAGTGCCTCAAACCTATATCCTGAACTACACCTATACCATACCAGTCCTTAAAAGGACTTTTGTGGACCTAATAGCTAGCGATTTGGGTCACTGCAGTCTCTCCCTGCTCCACACAGCAACCTCTCCCTATAGTGACAGTAGAAAGAATGTAAAATGGCCGCCGGATCGGGTCTATTTATAAGTTAGGGGGAATGTCCAATTGTCCTTGTGCTGTAATGTCTCAATTGGCTGTCCTGTACCCCATGATGGATGTGTCATCATAGGTCAAATTTCTTTTACACAGTAAACACGTGAGTCCGCCGGGCAAACAGCGGCAATAGTCCACCAATCGGGTGGACCGCGAACAGCCGAAATTTGCCGCGAACCGACTGCCGGGCGAACCGTTCGGCCATCCTTACTGTTAAGCATGCAGACACTGGTAACATGTTACACAGATGTCTCTAGTGATTAAAAACTGTTAGCTTAGCATATAGAAGGCAGTACATTATTTGTATAATAAAATATCTTTAGGATGGCAGTGCATAGAGATATGTACAAAAGTAAAGATTAAAAACAAGATAAGACAGAAAATGATTATTTGGCTATTTTCTTTGAAAAATAAAAGTCCACATGCAGCGCTAAAATCAAAACTGATAAAACAATAGAAGAGGAGAAATGAAAATCCCTGCATCAGCTTCAGTTTGTGAATAAAGATTTGCCAGTTTAGATCCAATGTGACATCTAAGGTGTATGACATTAAAATGTTCATCACCTGTATATCCCAATATGTAGTTTATATGTTAATTTGTCCTTACGACCTTCAATATGTTGGCAGCACTATAAGAGCATATGAACGTTAGGATCAAGGAACGCGTGGCTAACATAAAAAAGGATTTCCTCAACATAGTGTCTATAGACACTATCTTGAATGCCATAATAAACATCCAACGGGCACTACCTTCATCGCTTTTGATAGATTCATGCCCCATTGGAGAGGGAGCTTTGTGAGGAGGGAGATTTCACATATGAAGACCCGCTGGATTTATGATTTAAAATGCTGTATGCCTTTTGGATTGAATGTTGATTGGGATGTAAATTGTTTCATAAATATTGGTTAATTTCTTTCTAATGTTTATTAATAATGGTTAATTGTTTTTCCCATCATTTTTATACCAATATTTTTTTTATTTTCTATTTATGCCCATAGTATTAATTTATTATAATTTTTTATAAATTCTCTTTGTAATTCTGAAAACTGTCCACTAGGGGTGGAACCTTCACTTGTTGGATGCTCCCCTTCAAATTTTGTTTTTAATGTGAGGTCAATGCTTTTTCATATATGACATTTTTTAATACATGCTTTTTGCATAGTTTTTAGGTATTTAATTGTGTTTAGCCAATAATATAAAAGATTTGGTTGTTTTGGCTCTGGGGAACCTCCGGTAAAGTGTGTGAGGGGTTAGCTCGGCAGCGGGTGTGTGTGACCCCCTGGATGGGTTCACAACACAAAATCAGGCACAGCAGACAGCGTTGTAGGTGCGAAAAACAAAAGATGTGGTTTATTTATGCTACATACAGTGATACATATAACAGCCAAACAAAAATAAAACATGAAAATAAATCCTGGTCAGCTTGACCTCTAACTACACACTTAGACTCCCTGTCTAACAACTGAGTGCAGCCTTGTGCTGCACCAGTCCCTGTTGTAGAGGTTTGCCACACAGGCGTTAACTCACCGCACAGAACAGATATCACACTCCCCAGTCTATACAACACAAAACTGGTTCCAGGATAGAGCATCTCCCTAAGCATGCTGGGGTTTTTTGTAGAGGTCTTAATGAGCCCACTTACTTCAGCTGGGCTCATTAACTCTTCCCCTCTAATTGTAAAGGTCTGCATAAAGCCTGAATCTAGGGCACACATATTTCCCATCCTGGATACAACCAGGTGACTTTACCTGCGTGCTGCCACAAGTGATATTGTATTCCCTAGGACTAGTTTTCTGGGTGTTGGAGCATATGAGAGACTGCTGTGTCTTTTGTTATCCAACTCTGTATATAAACAAACATTTAATCTTGAGTTTTTGGGTGGTGGAGCACAGTTGCAGTGATGTGTTGCATTCCAGCTGTCCATTTCCGTTGACGCGTCATTCACATCATCCAGTTTTTTTATTTAATCTTGACTTTATGGGCAGTGGAGTGCAGCTGTGGTCACATGTTGTATTCCAGCTGTTCATTTCCGGTTGACGAGTCATCCGCATTATTTCGTTTTTTTTTCTTAAATAGGCATGCTTGTGTTGTAGGGCCATGCCTCTGACGATGTCAGGCAGGCCCACGAGACACAAGCAAGCTGAGAGCGGCAGCAATACGATATTACACATATTTGCTTGTTTATATCATCCATGATGTAAGTACAACCTTAAGCAAAGCATTTTCATCTACCCAAATGGGCTTCACTGTGTGCTGTTTTATCATTATTCCACTGGTGTCATCCTCCTGTCTGAGAGCAAGCGCTTGATTTTACCTGGCTGCTGGGAATCCTAGCTAATGTGGTTACCAAGAGTGGATATTGATGCAGTCCATCCTGTTTGATTCTACAGAATTGAGACATCTGTTTAAAGTGGTTGTAAACCCTTACAAACCACTTTGACCTACAGGTAAGCCTAGATTAAGGCTTACCTGTAGGTCCAAGCAATATCTCCTAAACCTATATGGTTTAGGAGATATTTGCCCGAAAACGGGCACCGCTGTCTACGGCGCATGCGCCGTAGACAGCGGCACGCAGGCGCACTGAACGCGGCAGTTCCAAAAATGGAGTTGCCGCATTTGTCGACTCCCGTGCGCATGCGCGGGAGTGACGTCATCGCGGCTTCGCCGAATGACAGCGGCGGAGCTGCGAGACGCCACCAGCAAGATGGATGCGGCGGACTACAGGGGACAGCGCGACTTCGCTGGCTTCTGTGTCAGGTAAGTGACACATAATGGGCTACTATGCGATGCATAGTAGTCCATTATGCTTTACCTTTGCAGGGAAAAAAAGAGGAAGTAAACTCATCAGGGTTTACTTCCTCTTTAAGAGAGTGGAGTTGGAATTGATGCCCCATTTCTGAATACATGCCTGCTTTTATCCTTTGCCTGGTAAGAAGATTGGATTGACACTGTGGTGTGGTTTATTCACAAACTGAAGCTGGTGCAGGGGTTTTTATTTCTCCTCTTCCACTGAAAGACTGTTTTATCAGTTTTGATTTTGCGCTGCATGTAGATTTTATTTACTTATCAAATTGTGCTGGCTGATTTCTAGTTTATATTGTATACACTATATAGGAGCGCAGATACCTTATACACTTTATACTATTTTCTATGAAAAAAGGGAGAAAAACAGAAATAAACTTTGTTCAGCGGTATTGTTCTATCCTGTTGGCAGAAGAATGCCGGGAATCTTTAAAGGCGCAGTTCACCTTTGTCAAATAACTGCCTATTTAAGTAAAAGGTGTCTGCAGATAAACACAAACTGTGCAGTTTTGACCAAAGTTGGATAATGCTCTTGCTATAGGTGTAAGCTATTTACGTACCTCATAAAGCTCAACTGAAAAATTCTGTGGGCATCTCCCCATCCTGCCTTTTTGATAGGACATTGCTAAAACGCACCCAATTGTTACTGTTCACACCCACCATTACAGGAAAAATTCCCTGAATACTTTGCAGTTTTTCCTCTGCTGTTTACTTTCAAGTTCCAAGGATTACATACTCTATGATACCTTGCTGTCTGCAAGCAGTGATTCCGGTACTGACACCACCTACTGAAACTCCTCTTCTCAGCAGCTCTGTAGTTCAGCAGGCAGGCTCTGTGAAAGGTGTTACATAGCAGTGCCTATCAACAGGGGATATTGAATATGCGTCACATAATTCAAGGAAGTAAATGTATGAGATTCTTTAAAAAAAAATTAAACCGTCAAGATTGTTCAGATTAATAAAATTAGGCTAGAAATAATTGAAATAAAATGTGGAAATTAATATATGGTAGATACATTTTTAAACTGATCTCCAGCTTTAGTTTTAGTTTAACTAGATTCTTTGGGCCAAGCTGGCCCAAACAAACTATTTGCCTTACTAATATGTGTGGCCACTGGGTGTGCTCTATAAACGCTATTTAGCTGAGGCTACATACAGTATACAGCTCTTAGTTCCCGGTGCAAGACAAGACCTTTCTGTCTCACACCCAGAACAAAATAATGTTGGTCTCAGCAGAACCCATTTATAAAAAGCTTTGTATTCTATCAATTTAAGGGTTACTAAACCCTTGTTTTTTTTTTTTTATAAAAAAATAATTATACTTGCCTCCTCTGTGCAGTTCATTCTCGATTCTCCTCTTCTGGGGTACCTCAGCATCACTTGTAGCTCCTCCCTGCATCGAGTGCCCCGTCGGAGAAACACTCTCCTATGGGACACCCATGCGGGCAGAAAGCAGGACTCAGCCATGACTCATGTCATTCGATTTGATTGACAGCAGCTGCTATCAATCTATCCAATCAGGACATGAGACACCATGCTCATCCCCGGGGAGAAGAAAACCAGGATCAGGTAAGTAAATCAGGGGCACTGGGGGGCTGCAGCACTACAGAAGGTGTTACCTTAATGCATAGAATGCATTAAGATGAAAAACCATGAGGGTTTACAACCACTTTAATACAAATGTAGCACCCTCTAGGTAGGTAGGTGCTAGAGGTAGGATTTTTGTTAGGACAGGTAAATTTAGGCAGGCCTGGCTGGCAGTCAGGCTTGTTTTGTTCTGATCTGATCTGGGCTGGGAGTGGCTTAGGGTAGCAGCTGGTGACTCACAGGCAGCATTACTGAGACCCCTGTCTTCTTTCCAGAGTTTGCTAGAAAGATCTGGAAAGAGAGGAGGAGAGGTGGAGCTTCTTGGGGTGCTTTTGGGAGCCCTGAGCAATCCCCAACTTGGATTGATAGGGGGCAGGCCTCCTTAAATACCCAGGGTCAGTCCAGATGGGGAGGAGTTGTCAGGTGTAAGAGCAGGAGTGAGAGAGTATGGAGGCTGTCAGGGCCTTTCGATGGAGCTCCCCAGTCGGGGGGGGGTGACCTTGGGCCTAGGCTCAGGTGCAGTTGGGGCCACTTTCAGGAATGCATGAAGAGGTTCTGGACCGGAGGAACAAGAGAGAGCAAGGAGAGGACAGTGTGAAAGAGCGTTACTAATAGAGTCCAGGGAGACTGTGAGCTTGCAATCTGAGATAGGTGCAGAACCAGAAGTGTGAACTGTGGTGGAGGGGGCAGTGGAAAGGGGCAGCTGCAGCCAGGAGGGTTGGCAGGGCCTGAAGAGCGTTAACTGGGATCAGTAGCTGCAGTTTAGACAACTATTACAAGGACTTTTGCTATTTTCTCTGCTACACTATAGGTGCCCCGTGGTCCCTGCCTGCAAAAGGTGTTTGCTGAGGCCTGGCTGAGCCAGTGTCAGGCCTACCCATTTAAATGTGCTAGCTGGTACTGGGAATTAAGTGAAGTGCTGGAGTAGACAGAGTAACAGTCTGAAGCAAGTGATGTGCTGGAAGAGTGAAGAGAGGTAACTTCAAGCAAGAGTGTCCAGGAGAAAGTTGAAGGATCATGTACAGGGAGTGTTCATAGTTTGTCCCAAGTTCAGTGACTCAGAGTGCCTGAAGTGAATGCTGGGCTGGCAGGGTGACAGACAATCCAGAACTTTAGCCGCCCCTAGGGGGCACCGCTACACAAAGCTTCCTCTATATGGCATAGAGTCAGAGAGGTAGGCTGATGATGTCACAATCTCTGACTCAGCCAATCAGAGGAAGTTTTCTATTCATTAATAGACTACAAAGTTTTCTATGAATGGCTGAGCGCTGCTGAGACTGATGCTATTTTATTCCGGTTTGTGAGACAGGAAGATCTTGTTTCTTACCCGGAAAACAATTCTGTATACTGTATGTAGCCCCAGCTTTGAAACTATTTAAAATGAAACTAAAACACCAATATTGTGAAGCACAAATATTAATTATAGTGTAGCACCCTGGTGTTTAGACAGGGATGCTCCTAAATTAACCTGCCAGGTATAGCTACCTTGGTTAATTATTGAGGATCAATTGATTTCACTCGAAGTCTGTAATTGCTGCACTTCTCTCTTTTGCCACTAGGTGGCCGAGTACCTGGTGGCATTAGATATGAGAAGGGCAATGCAAGGTCAGACTATGGGTATATGGGGTATCTCAGCCAATGGGAGGGGTTTTCTTGAAACCCTTGGCCTGCTGGGAGAACCTACATATTCGGGTGGAGTCAGGTGGTCAGTGTTCTGTGCCACCCGGATGGCTGTCTGGGTGGATGTGTGTTGTATTGCTTGGGCTGCTAGGCTGGAGATTGGGCCTATCCCAGGCACATCTGGCTGCTAGACTGTCTGAGGGCCTATCCAGAAGCAAGAGAGCAGGGCAGGATTGGGACTGCGGCTTGCAGTCCAACCAAAAGTGATGGTTCTGCCGGCCGGAGAACCTGTCATGGTCAGGGATTGAGCAGGCCAGTGGGGTAGATCTTGAGAGGTATCTTGAGTGCCAAGCTAGGGACGTTGCAGAGAAGTGGGGGTGACGCTTGAGGAAGATACCACCGTGATGATTGGAGGAGCTCAGGGGATTCAGTGTCAGTGAATCATCTAGTCTAGTGAGAGACTGGGAGCTCAATGGGCTAAAAGAACTACAAGAAGTGATTTTAGTGGAAGCGAAAGGACTGTTACACTTTGTGTTAACAACTGTTAAAGACTGTTGCCATAGGAGACAGCATTCCTGCACATGCAGATGTGGAGTCTTGCGGGATGCCTTTCACTGCATGGTTGTCCCCTTATTGAAGTCTGAGTCTGCCAATTAATCTTGCAACTACCTAAGGGTGTCCTAGCCCTAACCCTCTCTTCCCTCAAACAGTTTGTTAAGAGAAATAAACTCTTTTGCATTCAAGAAGTGTCTGGTGCCCAATGACTTTAACTACTTTATTTATCGGCGTATAACATGTGTCGGCGTATAACATGCACCCTAATTTTAAGAGGGACGTTTCAGGAAAAAAACATATTTTTAAAATAAACAACTTTGAAGCAAATTAAGGGTCAGTGACCATCAATGTCCATCTGCAGACTAAATAAATGTCTCAATGCAGCCAAAACAAATCAATACAGCCTGATTATTGTCCTCAATGAAGCATAAAAAAAGTCCTCAATGCAGCATGATAAATGCTTTTATTTAAACTGCCTTCATTTAAAATGCCTTCAATATTAATTTGCCTTCCTTTAAAATGCCTTCAATATTAAAATGCATTCATTTGCAGCCTCACCATCTCCCTTTCCAGCAGCCTGAAATCAGGAAATAACCGAGCCGTCATATCCTCTTCACTTGGCTCCTCGGCTTTCACTCGGCTGTCACGTTACACACACACACACACGGTCCCGCCTCCGCCATCGGCTCCTGTGATAGGCAGAATACTGGTCCAATGCGGAGGCGGGACTGTGTGTATGTGACAGAGAGAACTATAGTTGGGAAGATACTGGAGAGATTAATAAAAGACCACATAGACGAGTTCTTGCAGGAAAAAAATATTTTAAGCAACAGACAGCATGGATTCATGAAAGACAGACGTTGTCAGACAAACCTGATTTCTTTTTATGAGGTAGTAAGTAAAACCTTGGACAGAGGGGTGGCGGTGGACGTGGTATGCTTGGATTTTGCAAAAGCGTTCGATACAGTTCCGCACACACGGCTCATGTGTAAGGTAAAGTCTACAGGTTTGGAAATATCAGTTTGTAAATGGATAGAAAACTGGCTAAAAGACAGAATTCAGAGAGTAGTGGTTAACGATTCCTACTCTGAATGGTCTAAGGTTATCAATGGTGTACCCCAAGGTTCAGTGCTGGGACCCTTACTTTTTAATATCTTTATAAATGATATTGGGTCTGGGATCAAAAGTAACATTTTCGTGTTTGCAGATGACAGCAAGCTATGCAGTGGAATAACATCCTTACAGGATGTCTGCAATTTACAAGCCGACCTCAATGCTCTGTCTGATTGGGCGACTATGTGGCAGATGAGGTTTAATGTTGAGAAATGTAAAGTTATGCACTTGGGGGCTAAAGCCTTGTACACACGGTCAGAGAATCTGTCGGAATGCGTCTTATCGGACCGTGTCGTCAGATAATCCGACTGTGTGTGGTATGCATCGGACTGATTCCGTCCGAATCTCCGTCCGACCCAATTTTCCAACATGTTGGAAATATTTCCCGACCAACTGGGCCGGACGGACCTAATCCGATCATGTGTAGAGCATTTTCATCGGACCAAGTGCCACGCATGCTCACATTCAAATTCCGACACGGAAGCGCTCGTTCAGGTAAAACTACTGCTCGTAAGTGATATAGCACATTCGTCATGCTGCAATGTTAAAAAATCATTCATCAAGCACATTCTCTTGTTCTTTACAATGCTGCAAGAACCAACTTCTTTTGATGCTCCTAGTCACACACACTTCTCCCGAACGGATTTCATTACTCTTTTTTAACCATTTCAGCAATACAATTTTAGTTTGCATCACATCTACACAATGTTTGATTTGTTTTTTTATTTTTTGGATGTTTTTTTTGGGGGGGGGGGGGGGTTCCCTAAAAATCTCCTTTAACCACCTTAATACAGTGCAGTTACACCCCCTTCCTGACCAGACCAATTTTTAGCTTTCAGCGCTCTCACAGTTTGAATGACAATTATTCAGTCATGCAACACTGTACCCATATGAAACTTGCGTCCTTTTTTCCACACAAATAGAGCTTTCTTTTAGTGGTATTTAATCACTAGTGAGTATTTTATTTTTTGTGCTATAAATAAAATAAAACGTAAATTTTGTGAAAAAAATGCCTTTTTCTTTGTTTCTGTCATAAATTTTTGCTAATTAGTAATTTTTCTTCATACATTTTGGCCAAAATTTATACTGCTACATATCTTTGGTAAAAAATAACCCACATTAGTGTATATTATTTGGTCTTTGTGAAAGTTATAGAGTCTACAAACTATGGTGCCAATCGCTGAAAATTGATCACTTCTGATCAGGCCTTCAGTACATCAGGTGCATCTCATTTCTTGAAGTACAAATACCCCCCAAATGACCCCTTTTTACAAAGTAGACATTCCAAGGTATTAACCCCCCTGACGGTTTTCCCGAGTCTGACTCGGGGTGGATTTTTTATACCATTAGCGGTATCCCCGAGTCAGACTCGGGACTGCATCGCTGGATCCAGGAGGAGGAATACTCACCTTCTCCCTCGGATCCAGCGTCGTCTCCCCGCTGTACGAGCGAGCCGTGTCTCGCTCGATCTATCACATCGGCGATCTCCGTGCCCTGCGAGCGTTGCGACGCACGGGCACGGAGATCGGCGCCAAATTCAAAAAGTGAAACACACAGTAAACATACAGTATAATGTAATCTTACAGATTACATTGCTGTATGTAAACATTTCACATCCCCGTTGTCCCTAGTGGTCTGCCCAGTGTCCTGCATGTAGTTTTATATAATAAAAGCTGTTCTTTATACCTGGAAACTGGAGATTGTCCATAGCAACCAAAACTGTCACTGTACATCAAAAATGATTTTAGAGCAGCTAGAAAACAGCGATAATAAATTAGAATCACTCGCAGAATTGAGCGATAGCGATTTGTGGGGAGATTCGTCATCAAATACTGAAAAGTAATGACAGTGACAATTCTGCAACTGAGCAAATTTCAGTGTTTTTGATGTGATTACATTATTGAATAATTTTTATTATTGTTATATTATTATTTGGTACAATTATTTATAATTATTTCTTATATTATAATTTATGATTTAATTTTTCAAACTTTATCATACCCGGGATGTCTGCTAGACTCTGGTTTGGACAGATTTAAGAGAGTTATTCCTAAGAATTGCAGGACTACAATATAAAACGCCAAATTTTCATGCAAAATAATGGTACCGCTTTTAGCACCTAAAATCCGAAATAATGGTACCGCCAGGGAGGTTAAGTAAATAGCATGATGAGTTTTTTTAAGTTAAATTTTTTCCCACAATTCTTTGCAAAATGAAGATTTTTTTTTATTATTATTTTTTTTTACAAAATTGTCATATTATCAGGTTATTTCTCACACACACAGCATATGCATACAACAAATTGCACCCCAAAATACATTCTGCTACTCTTCCCGAGTACGGCAATACCACATGTGTGAGACTTTTACACAGCCTGGCTACATACAGAGCACCAACGTTGAAGTAGTACCTTCAGACGTTCTACGAGGAAAAATGACGCATCTCATTTCTCAACCACCTATTACACTTTTGAAGGCCCTGGAGTACCAGGACAATGGAATTGCCCATAAAATTACCCCATTTTGGAAAGAAAACACCCCAACGTATAATCTGTGAGGCATAATGAGTCTTTTGAACGGTTAATTTTTTTCCAGAAGTTTTTGGAATATGTTGAAAAAAATTAAAACGCATTTTTTTTTTACACAAAATTGTCAATTTATAAGATATTTCTAACACATAGCATGTATATAGCAAAAATTACAACCCAAAACACATTCTGCTACTCCTCCCGAGTATGGCGATACCACATGTGTAGGACTTTTATACAGTCTGGTCACATAGAGAGGCCGAACATTGAAGTAGTACGTTCAGGCATTCAAGGAGCATAAATGACACATCTCATTTCATTCCTACCTATCACACTTTTGAAGGTCCTGGAGCACCAGGACAGTGAAATTACCCACAAAATGATCCCATTTTGGAAAGCAAACACCCCAAGGTATATTCTATGAGACATGGGCTGCAAATAGGTACTCGGGCACTCTGATGGCTTGGTGACAGGTACTCGGGTACTCTGATGGCCTGGTGACAGGTACTCGGGTACTCTGATGGCCTGGTGACAGATACTCGGGTACTCTGATGGCCTGGTGACAGGTACTCTGATGGCTTGGTGACTGGTATTTGGGTACTCTGAAGGGCGGTGACAGGTACTCAGATGGACTGGGACAGGTACTCGGGTACTCAGATGAACTGTGACAGGTACTCAGGCACTCAGATGAACTGTGACAGGTACTCGGGTACTCAGATGGGCTGTGACAGGTACTCGGATACTCTGATGGGCTGAGACAGGTACTCAGGTACTCCGATGGGCTGTGACAGCTACTGGGGTACTTTGATGGGCTGTGACAGGTACTCGGGTACTTTGATGGGCTGTGACAGGTACTCGGGTACACTGTTTGACCGTGACAGATACTTGGGTACCATGATGGACTGTGACAGGTACTCGGGTACTCTGATGGACTGTGACAGGTACTCGGGTACCCTGATGGACTGACAGGTACTCGGGTACCCTGATGGACTGTGACAGGTACTCAGGTACTCTGATGGACCGTGACAGGTACTCGGGTACCCTGATGTGCCGTGACAGGTACTCGGTTACCCTGATGTGCCATGACAGGTACTCGGGTACCCTGATGGGCCGTGACAGGTACTCGGGTACTCTGATGTGCCGTGACAGGTACTCGGGTACTCTGATGGGCCGTGACAGGTACTCGGGTACTCTGATGGGCCGTGACAGGTACTCGGGTACTCTGATGGGCCGGGACAGGTACTCGGTACTCTGATGGGCTGGGACAGGTACTCGGGTACTCTGATGGGCCGGGACAGGTACTCGGGTACTCTGATGGACTGGGACAGGTACTCGGGTACTCTGATTGGCTGTGACAGGTACTCAAATACTCTGATGGACTGTGACAGGTACTCTGATGGACTGTGATTGACAGGTACTATGAGTGGTGGTGACAGCTCCTCTTTATTGGGGGGGGGGCAATCAGTGTGATTGGTGTACACTAGGCGGTAACGAGATGTTACCGCAATCTCCTCCTCACACACGATCGGTGTGTGAGGAGGAGAACAACCCGGTAACATCTCGTTACCGCAGTTTGTTTACATTTTAGTGATCGGCTGTGAAAGGATCACAGCCGATCACGTGGGTAAACAGCCGGCCAATGGCTGTTTAACAGCGTCGGTGACGAGCAGTGTTCCCGGGGAACACGCGCCACCGACGTGCACGCGCAGCACGCTCGCGATCGTGCGCATGCGCCGTGCACAGCCGGGGTGTGAGCATCTGTGATCGGCCGTGACTTCATCACGGCCGATCACGTGGTAAACAGCCATAACCAATGGCTGTTCACCCCCTTCGGTGGCGAGCGGTGTCTCCGTGACACGCCGCCACCGAAGAAACAGGGATGCGCGCGCACGATCGCGCGCATTCCCTGTTTAAACGGGAGACCGTCAACGGCCTCCTGACACAATAGGTGCGCCGCCTGGCCGTCATTGGACGGCCGGTGGTCAGGGACCAGTTAAAGACACTGCTCATTTCTCCTTTTTATTTTTGTGTGTAAACTTACAACAACAACATTATTGTATTTTTTAGATTTTCTTTTTCTTTTTTAATCTACAGGAGGTTGTTTAGTGTTGGTACCCCTTGTTCTTTAGTTCACTTTGTATTTTGGAAATGTACCTGCCTGCTCACAAATAAACTTTACTTTTTGAAGGAAAACACATTACACAAGTATTTCATCAAACAAAAATAAAATTTATTTTGTTTGCTCGAAAATAAAACTAGGAACGCAGCACTGGAGAAACTTCTTAACTTTGGTGCAGCCTTTGGCCCCCAGGGCAGACATGACTAAATGAGGTATAAAAAAAATTGGTGGCCTGAGGAGTAGATATCTCAGGGAGAGAAGTCTGCTCCTGAAGTCCTAGAGAGCAGGAAATTCAGATGCCATTTCTGTCCCCAGGATGGTGATCTTGAAGAGGCTGCATCTTCTGGCACACCAGACTCAACCCAGGCCATCACTCTCTGGTCTTCCTTTGTGACTTCCCACCAGGCATCCTTCCAGGCTGTGGCTGGGCTCCTGTAGCTGGGGCAGGAGGAGAAGGAGGGCGTTGGTGGACCTCCTGGCTGCCACTTGCCACAGCCTCCCCCCGACTGAGGTCTTCCTGTGTATGAAAAGGGGACATAGTTTTAGTTTTTTGATCATCAATCACAACATTTTGTGCTCCTGGCTTTTGCTATTTGAATGTTACCAAATAGAACAGACTATCATTCTGACACCAGCATTTTTTTTTTTTTTTTAATGTATATTTATTGAAAAAAAAAATTCTGTAAACAGTACAAAAATGTCATAAATACGGTACAGTAGTCAATAACATTGGGTGGACATAATATGGGCACCATATTGTAGGTTACAAACGGGTTAAGTGATAGGATACACCATGAAGCTGTATACAATGGTGATGGCATAACTGAAAAAGAAGGATAGAACGAACTAAGACATTGGAAACAAGACGTATGGGTGTTCTTGGTCTGATACGGTATAATACAGTAAACAGGATATCAGATCTCCCTAAGGTCACTTAAGGAAGGACCGACAGAGGGGGTAATCAAAGATTCTGGGTTGAATATGGAGGCATCCCATGGGTCCCATGTCTTGGAAAATTTGGGCAAGGAATCATGAGCTATTGCCGTCAAATGTTCCATCCTACGCATGTGAGCAATGGACGAGACTACATGTGCTTGTGTGGGAGGTATGGGAGATAGCCAATGAGCTGGAATTACTCTCTTGGCAGCCAGGAGTATGAAAGCCATTAGTTTCCTGGCATATTTAGGGAGATCTAGGATCGGAAGGCCTAACAGGTAATGTGCCGGAGTCAGTGGGATATCTCTTTTCAATATTGATTGGAGAATAGATTGGACCATAGACCAAAAAGATGTGATACGTGGACAATCCCAAAAGATATGAAGGTGTGTGCCAATATCCTGTAGGCACCTCCAGCATAAACGAGACAGTGAGGGATCATATTTATGTAAAACTTCGGGGGTCCTATACCAAAACATTAGTACTTTATAAGCAGTTTCTTTCTGCTCAACACATCTCGAGACTTTGGAGATGGAAGTCCAGATCTCCTGCCATTGAGAGAGAGAAATAGCAACGGGTAGGATTTTGGCCCACTTCCGCATATAAAGGTGAGAGTCTAGAGTGGGGGGTAGTGAGTCATGTAGAATCCTGTAAATAGCGGATATGAGACCCTTCTGGTGTGAACCCTGGGTGCATAGCATTTCAAAGGCGTTAGGTTTCTCTAGGCTCATGGCAGGAGATACAGAGCAAAAGTAGTGCTTAAATTGAAGGTAGGTGAAAATGGACCGTTGTGGAATGTCAAATTTGTCCTGTAAGTCCGGAAAAGATAAAAGTTTGCGGGACACTGGGTGAACTAAGTGGCGAAGTTGGAAAATGCCTGCTTGAGTCCACGGGGTCATAGCCATTGTGGACAAACTGTCAGGTATATCTGGGTTGTGAGTAACATTTAAAAGGGGTGGACAGGGGGAGGAAAGAGAGAACTTCTTGTGGCATTTTTTCCAAATATCCAAAGTAAATAGCATAGGAGCAAGGCAAATACGTCTGAGTTGTGATATAGAGGAGGATAGGTCAGACCAGAGCATAGAACAAGGATGGACCGGATCAGTGATACTCATTTCTATCTCCGCCCAACGACTCGTCGCAAAATAGGAGGACCAGGAGACCGTCGTAGATAGGTGGGTCGCGTAATAATATCGTATAATATCGGGAGCTCCCAGACCCCCATGTGAGCGCGGTGCAAAGACAACCGTATGGGCAATTCTATGTGCTTTGTCACCCCATATGAATTTAGTAAAGGCCCTTTGGATACTGTGGAGGTGGGACATGGGAAGGGCCACAGGTAAAGTTTCAAAAAGATACAAAAATTTAGGGAGTATTGCCATTTTAAGGACATTTATCCTACCTAAAAGGGACAGGGGACATTCCATCCATTTACGGAGTAGGCCGTGTGTTTCTGATATCAAAGAGAGAAAGTTAGCCTGGTATAGTGTGCGATAGGATGCTGTTAAATGAATGCCCAAATATTTGAGCGAGTCAGAACGCCACTGGTAGGGAAAGGTGTTGCGCAAAGCGGCGAGAAGTAGGGGAGGGATATGAATGGGAAGCGCTTCAGTTTTAGCTGTATTAACTTTATATCCTGATATATTACCGAACGTTTCTAGGAGGGCATGGAGGTTGGGGAGTGAGGTGTGAGGTTTAGTTAAAGTAAGCAATATGTCGTCAGCAAACAAGGACAGCTTGTATTCTTTCCGTCGTAAAGAGACTCCCCTGATGTCTGAGTCTTCCCGAATGCGGGCTGCCAGAGGTTCAAGGCATAATATAAATAACAAGGGGGAAAGGGGGCAGCCCTGTCTAGTTCCATTGCTATGTGTAAACGTTGGGGATTTGAAGGATGCCAACTGAACTTGTGAGGTGGGATGGGAATAAAGGGTATGAAGAGCCGATACAAAGGAGCCTGAAAAACCGTAGCGTGCAAGTGTGGCAAACATGTAAGGCCATCCAAGCCTATCAAAAGCCTTTTGGGCATCTAGGCTGAGAATAAGAGCAGAGCGAGAGGTTTTATCAAGCATGTCAATTAGATCAATGGTGCGTCTGGTGTTATCGCCCGCTCGTCTACCTAGAACAAAACCCACTTGATCGTTGTGAACAAGGGCAGGGATTATGGAAGAAAGTCTATTGGCTAAAATTTTTGTAAAGATTTTATAGTCTGAGTTCAGTAGGGCGATGGGCCTGTAATTATCTGGCAGGGATGGGGATTTGCCCGGTTTCGGAAGGACTGTGATATGGGCGTGTAGGAATTGCGAATGTGGAGTGACCCCTTTTTGTAAGGAGGAGTAAAGCTTTAATAAGTGAGGGCCAAGGATGGGAAGGAAAGTTTTATAATATTGATATGGTAGACCGTCAGGTCCAGGGGACTTATGTAAGGGCAGTTCTTTCACTACTGCTGCTAACTCTTCTGTCGAGATATCTGCATTAAGGGCAACTAGCTGTGACGGTGATATTTTAGGCAACTTTAAAGGGGAGCAAAAAGAATCAAAAGCCTCTTGAGTGAAGAGGTGTTTAGGGTCAGAAGCTAAACAGTTGTACAATTTGTCATAGAACGAGCCAAAAACTTTGGACATCGTCAAAGGACAATGGGTCGGGGAGCCGTCAGCCTGAAGGAGGAGGTCAGGATAAGATTGAAAGGGACGCGGTTTAAGCTTATTTACTAGCATCCTGTGGGGTTTGTTAGCGAACTCATAAAATTTCTGCTTTGCCCAAATTAGGGCCTTAGAACATTTTTGCATATCTAGCGACCTCAGACGCTCACGGAGGGTCGTGACTGTGCGCAGACGGGTCACCGTAGGGGAAGCCAGGAGCAGATCTTCAGCCTTACGGAGCTGTAAGAGGGTGTCTTGCCTCAGGGCTGCCGAGTCCCGCTTTAAGCGGGCGCCGGCAGAGATACATGCACCTCTAAAAAACGCCTTGTGGGCTTCCCATAGGGTAGACACCTCTGCCACTGAACCCTCATTCAGTTGAAAAAATTCTGATAAAGTTTGGGACAGTTGAGCTTCGACAATGGGGTTGCGGAGGAGAAAGTAATTGAGTCTCCAATGACAGGTTCTCGGCATGGAGCAGGCAAGGGCCAGGTCAAGCTGAACCGAGGCGTGATCTGACCAAGTTATGGGGTTCAGTTCTGAGGCCACCGCCGATGTCAGTAGAGGTGTTGATATAAAAAGGTGGTCAAGTCTGGAGTACATCTTATGTGGGGGGGAGAAAAATGAAAATTGTCTGCTAGTGGGGTGTTTGATTCTCCATATGTCCAACAGGTTATGGGTTCTAATTAGTTTACGAAATGTGGTGGACTGACGTTCCACTCTAGATGAGGGAATGGAAGGAAAAAGCGTCTGTCTGTCTCTCCTAGGAGACATGACCATGTTGAAATCCCCCCCCCATGATCATGAAAGGTTGAGCATAGTTACCTAAGCTGTCCAGTAAGTCAGAAAGAAATTGGATTTGGCCCGAGTTAGGAGCATACACATTAATCACAGTAAGAGAGCGTGAGAGATATTCGCAGTCCAGGAGAATATATCTACCATGGGGGTCTATAAACGAAGATTTCACCCTAATCGGGCAAGATTTCCTAATCAGGATCGCAACCCCTGCTTTGCCAGAGGGGTCAGAAGTCAGAAAAGAATTTGGAAAGTGTTTAGCAGCAAATTTAAGAGAATCCCCGGGGCGAAAATGAGTCTCCTGGACCAGGACTATGTCCGCAGCCAAAGATTTGAACTCTTTCAGAGCCAGCCAGCGCTTATGAATAGAGTTCAAGCCTTTAACATTATAAGTAAGAACCCTTAAAGCCATCTTTATGGATTGGCATTAATGCAATGTAGGCAGAACAAACATGTATTAACCAAAAATACCCGTAAAAATTAACTAGGCAGTATAAACCATGGTGTATCCTGTGGAATAAAAGCAGATGTACGCATACAACATCGACTATAAGGAAAAAAGCTACACAATACCTTGAACAATGTAGGTCAAAAAGAACCAATAGGCCAAAAAAAAGGCCCATAACAAGAAAAAAAAAGAAAGAAAAAACCAGAGAAAAAGAGCCTGGGGGGTAAAAAACACCCAGGAGTCCACGGCCAAGGCCGCGGAACAATCGAAGGCACACAAGGGGTTCCATCTCATCGGGAGTGGCTCCCCTCGCCACCTTCCGACAGCGCCTAGAAATAGCAAAAAACAATGTAACTTAGCTTGACTCTAGTCCAAAGGAGCAAAGAAAGACCCATAATTACGGGTATGACCAACCCCATAACAGGGGAAACATGGTGACTTAGGGGCCGAAGTCAATCCCAACCAGGGTTGGGGAAGGGGTCCATCTCAAGTAGGATGTCTGGCAAATGGCGAGCGTTGAGGAGTAGAAAAGTTCTTCTGCGACCTCTGCCGAGCGGGGGTCCAGAGTCGTCCTGGCATGGAAGTGGGTTTGGGTGTCACGGGAAGAGGAGTGGGGTCTTCATCTGGAATCGGTGGTAAACCAAGGTTGCGGAGAAAAGCTTCACTTTCCTGTAAGTCTCTCATGGAGTATTGAATTCCGTCTTTTGAGGCAGACAGGCGAAAGGGGAAACCCCATCGGTACGGGAGTTGATGATTCTGTAGATGCGTAGTCACCGGGCGGAAGCTTCTGCGTTTGGCAAGGGTGATCGGAGATAAGTTACTGAAAATCTGTATCTTCTTCCCCTTAAACTCTAGGCGGGATTTGTTGCGGGTAGCCACTATTAAAACCTCCTTACTGTCATAGTAATGAAAACGTACTATGATGTCCCTGGGGTTGGCACCCGCTGGGGGCTTGGGGGCCAGGGATCTGTGCGCCCTATCCAGTCTCCAGTCAATGTCCGGAATCCGAGGGGCCACCACATTGAACAAGCTGAGGAGATATGGTCTAATCTCTCCCTCGCTAACGGTCTCCGGCACGCCTCTGATACGTAAACTTTGACGGCGTTCCCTATTCTCCAAGTCTTCTTGCTGGGATTGAAGCTGGGAGATTGATTGTTTCAGGCCGGCATTGTCTTCTTCCAATACGTGAACATATTGGATCAGATCATCAAACTTCGTTTCCAAGACATCGGTGCGTTCACCAATTTGAGCTATCTCTCCCCGTAGTTCGTGTGCAAGTTTTCCCATTTCTTTAGAGACGTTGCTAGTCAGGTCTTGCAGTAGGGCCTTAAGTTTGTCATCAAGGACTTCTACCGTGACAGGGGCGGCCATTGTTTCTGGTGAGGTGTCTGAGGAAAGCTGAGAAGCGTTGCGCGTCACCCCTTAGAAGGCGTTTGTGTGGACAGGGTGGCCGTCGAGGTTGGGGAAGGGGATGTAGGTCTGCTCAGAAAACGGTCAAGTGTTTGTGAGGGTCGCAGGTCTGGAGATTGAGACTGGGTGGGATGTTTTGGCCCGTACTTCACCATGAGGCGTTTGGACTAGAAGTCAGACAGTTGTGCTGTCCCCCGTTGTAAAGATGCTGATTATGCGTTGTAGGGGGAGTAGGAAGGTGGCTTAGGGCGTCATTTAATGGTTACATGGTGGTCATCCTATGGGACCAAATGTGTGGCCCCCACTGCAGAGAATGAAGCACATGAGCTACAAGGACCACACGGGTATAAAGGGTATCGTGGGGACCCGAAATGAGAAAGAGAATTCCAGGGGGGATATCGTGCTGGTGAGGTGGAAGGATCCGGGGAGAATGGAGGAGCAGTGCTCACTGAAAGTGACTTGAGAGTCCCAATATGGCCGCCAGGTAGGCCAGAGCCTCAGTGTGCAGCTGAGGGCAGTGGTAGGGGGAGATGCAGAAGTCTATTGCCCTGCTTGCGCGTACACAGTGCAGAGCCAAGCCAGCAGGGGTAAGCAAGCTAGTGAACTCCCAGGGCTTCTCCTCACCTTAGGCCCGGGTGTAGCAAGATGGCCGCCGGAGCTCCTCGGGAGCCTGAAGGACTGCTGCTGCTCCTCGAAACCTCCGGGAATGTCGCTGTGGATGCGTCGCCGTCCGCGCGGTCACCCTCCGGTGCGTGCGGCGGTTCTACGGTGGGCAGATGTGGCTGCCTGTTCGGTGGAGCCCGGAGCCTGCAGGGCCCGTCGGAGGAAGTATGCCGCAAGATGGCGGCGGCGGGACTCTCACTGTGGCGCCGGCCGCGCACTAGGCCGCGAATGGTGAGAGCGCCGGGGGATGGAAATATCGCCCGTAAACCGATCCGGGCGGCTTCCCCACTCAGGATGGGCTGTTTTGGGGCCTCGGCGGTCGATCCCGGGTGCGGATTGAGGTGGATGTAATCAAGGATGCACGGAGCTCTCCTCCAGTGCGTCCGTCCACCTCCGCTTCCGGCCACGCCCCCCGACACCAGCATTTTTCTTTCCCGTCCCAATCATTTTTGGTCACTACTGTCTATTGAGATGTAAACCACTTGGAGAAATCTCAACTTACTGATCAATAAGAACATCTAGTTAACATCATTAAATGTAACACAAGAAATATGTTCAACAATGCAATACCTGTCTCAAGCTGGGCCCCACCACATGGTGCTGCCTGGAAGGCCCAGGTTGTACATCAGAAGCCTCAGCTGGGGGTGAAGGATGCCTTGGAGGAAGCATGGAGAGTGGTGGCCTGAGTGGTGGCCTGGGTACCCCCTGGTCTACCAGAAAATGCAGCCTGTCAAAGTGCACCATCCTGGGGTAATAAACAGCATCTGGATCTCCTGCTCTCAAGGACTCCAGGTGCTTCTTTCTCACCCTGAAATATGTAAGCTTCATGGCCACAATTTTGCAATTCAGATATGTCATGTCTGCCGTGGGGACCCTGATCTGCACCAAAGCAAGCAGTTTCTCCAGTGCTGCATTCCTCTTTGATCTATCATAATAAAACTTGTTGTGGAACTGCCACAGGCAGGGCATCTCCATGTAGAGCTCGAGGAATAGTAGCCCCATAAAGTTGGCATTGTTGAATGGGTCCATTTTGTCTGCAAGACACAACACAAGACAAACCCTCAAATACTAATAATGAAATTAAAATCCCTCCTAATCTTGTCCCAACAGCGTCCTAGATACAAGCAGTCTAGTCTAGTGAAGCACAAAGTTAAAAATGTTACCTTTGTTTCCACGTTCGCCGCGTCCGTGACTCACACTTAGGGATGAGCTTCGTGTTCGAGTCGAACATACGTTCGACTCAAACATCGGCTGTTCGTCCGTTCGGCGAAGTCCGAACATTTTGGTCCATTCGCGCCAAATTCGTGTGACGCTCACGGCCCACAATGCACTGCGATGGCGTAGTGCATTGCTGGCTCATGATTGGCCAAGCATGCACTGTGACCCCGCATGCTTGGCCAATCACAGCGCCAGCAGCGAGGAGAGCCATGATTGGCCACAGGCAGGATGCCTGTGGTCAATCATAGCTCAGGCTGTGTAGTGCACGCCCCACACTATATAAGGCCGCCAGCGCGGCGGCCTTGTGTAGTGTGTTGGCGTTTGAAGCAGTGGGTGTTCTGTGTACCTTCAACACAGTACACACCGATCGTTTTCGGATGATTTTCGATCTTGCTGTTGTGTAGTGGTTGTTGTCTGCATGCCCTGACCGCAGTATACACCGTATATTATATTCACTATATTCACCTCACCTATATAGCTAGTGATCTATCCTTTATAATAGAGCTTGCAGTCAGTAGTGTTAGGAGCTTGTGCGTGCTGTCTGCATGCTCTGTACCCAGTACATACCGCTATATCCACCTACATAGCTGATCTCTAATGGAGCCCACTTGCCATCTGCAGGAGTTATTGGAAGTTGTGTGTGCCTCCAGCACAGCACAGTATACATCTGTATATACCCCTTTATCTCTGGTGTTCTATAATCAAGGCATCTGCAGGAGTTAGTGGGTGTTCTGTGTACCTTCAACACAGTACACACCGATCGTTTTCGGACGATTTTCGATCTTGCTGTTGTGTAGTGGTTGTTGTCTGCGTGCCCTGACCGCAGTATACACCGCTATATTCACCTCACCTATATAGCTAGTGATCTATCTTTTATAATAGAGCTTGCAGTCAGTAGTGTTAGGAGCTTGTGCGTGCTGTCTGTGTGCTCTGTACCCAGTACATACCGCTATATCCACCTACATAGCTCTTCTCTATTTGAGACCACTTGCCATCTGCAGGAGTTGGAAGTTGTGTGTGCCTCCAGCACAGCACAGTATACATCTGTATATACCCCTTTATCTCTGGTGTTCTATAATAAAGGCATCTGCAGGAGTTAGTGGGTGTTGTGTGCCTCTAGCACAATATACACTACCCAACTGCTTTTTTACCCAACTCCCTTCAGGCCATTACCATGTCTGGAAGGCCAGCAAGGAGAGGCAGACAGGCGCGAGCCGATAAAAGAGGGCAAGCAGGCTCTGTGTCTAGAGACAACAGTGCTGGTCGTGGACGCGGTGCATTGTCATCAGCACGTGGCCATGGGACACGCTTGTCCTTCTTTTCGGCAGCTGTACATGTTGAGCCGCAACATGCCAACGACTTGGTAGAGTGGATGACCAAGCCCTCTTCATCCTCCTCATCCTCTCTCACCCAGTCTCAGGGTACTAGCAAAGCAGCTGCCAACGCATCATCTTCCCTCCTCTCAATGTCATCATCAGTGACTCCTTCCCTAGACCCACCACGTCCTCCTGAGGAGTCTCCTGAACTCTTTGAGCACAGTGTTGGGTACATGCTCCAGGAGGATGCCCAGTGTTTTGTGGGCTCTGATGATGACACTCAGCTAGAGGAAGGCAGTAGCGTGAGCGCAGAGAGAGGGGATGCTCAAGAAGGACAGCAATCTGGCAGTCATGTTCCACAAGCTGCAGCATACTGCCAGGTTTGCTACAGCGATGAAGAGGGAGGAGATGATGAGGGCACTGACTCCACGTGGGTGCCTGGAAGGAGAGAGGAGGAGGAGGAGGCACATGTCCAACGAGGCAGGATGCCCTCCGGGGGCCAGCTTAGGGGCAGCACACCGACTGAATCACACCGCAGAGCTCCGCCTGTGCAGGGTGCTGCCTCTGCGCGTTATTCTAAAAGTTCTTTGGTGTGGGCCTTTTTTGAGACGAGTGCATCAGATCGCACCGCTGCTATTTGCAAAATATGTCTCAAGCGTATCTCGCGTGACCAAAACATCAGCCGCTTGGGCACCACATGCTTGACCAGACATATGTTGACCTGCCATGCAGCTCGTTGGCAAGCGTACCTCAAAGACCCACACCAAAGAACAAAGCGGACCTCTCCTTGCTCCTCATCAGCTGGCATCTCCAACCCCACTAGACCTTCAGTCCTCTCTGAAACCTGGTCTGAGAGGAATGAAGGTGTAGAATTAGGTGTGTCACAGCCAAGTGCTTCCGGGAACTCTGCTAGCGGTACACCCACGTCCGATTATAGCAGGCAAATGTCCCTGCCCCAGCTTCTGGACCGGCGAAAGAAGTTCACTCCCAGCCATCCACATGCCCAGCGGTTGAATGCTAGCTTGGCTAAATTGCTAGCACTTCAACTGCTGCCTTTTCAGTTGGTAGACTCGGCCCCCTTCCGTGAGTTTGTACAATGTGCGGTTCCTCAGTGGCAGGTCCCCAAACGCCACTTTTTCTCACGGAAGGCGATTCCGGCTCTCTACCGGCATGTGGAAGGCAATGTCCTTGCCTCGCTGGACAGGGCGGTCAGCGGTAAGGTGCATATTACCGCTGACTCATGGTCCAGCAGGCATGGACAGGGACGTTACCTGTCTTTCACGGCCCATTGGGTCACTCTTCTGGCAGCTGGGAAGGATGCAGGACAATGTGCAGTAGTGTTGGAGGTTGTTCCTCCACCACGCCTCCAAAATGCTACTATTGGTTGTGACACACCTCTCTCCTCCACCCCCTCCTCTTCTTCTTCCTCCATGGCCTCTTCCAGTGCTCTGTCCTCAGAACCAGCGGTGCTTCGTAGGCGTTCCAGGGGCTACGCAAGTACGCAGGCAAAACGATGCCATGCCGTGCTTGCGCTGGTTTGTTTGGGGGACAGGAGCCACACTGGGGCGGATGTTTTGTCAGCTCTGCAGGGACAGGCCGAGAGGTGGTTGACGCCACGCCAGCTTAAGCCCGGAATGGTGGTTTGTGACAATGGCACCAACCTCCTCTCCGCCCTCCGACAGGGACAACTGACCCATGTGCCCTGTGTAGCTCACGTCCTTAACCTGGTGGTGCAGCGGTTCTTGGGCAGGTACCCCGGCTTACAGGATGTCCTGAAGCAGGCCAGGAAAGTCTGTGTGCATTTCCGCCGATCATTTAATGCCTGCGCTTGGCTGGCTGAGCTCCAAAAGGAGTTGAACCTGCCCAAGAACCGCCTTATATGTGACATGCCCACCAGATGGAACTCAACGTTGGCCATGCTGCAGCAGCTGCACACGCAGCAGAGGGCCATCAATGAGTACCTGTGTGACTACGGCACCAGGACAGGGTCAGGGGAGCTCGGTTTTTTCTCACCACACCAGTGGGGCATGATCAGGGATGCATGCACTGTCCTGTCACCATTTGAGGAGGCCACAAGGATGGTGAGCAGTGACAGTGCATGCATCAGTGACACTGTACCTCTTGTCCACCTCTTGGAGCATACGCTGCGTGGAATAATGGACAGGGCACTTGAGGCAGAACAGAGGCAGGAAGAGGAAGACTTCCTTGCCTCTCAAGGCCCCCTTTATCCAGACAGTGTTCCTGCTGTGCCACCCATCACACAGGAAGAGGATGAGGAGGAGGAAGAGGAGGAGGAGGATGATTGTGTCAGCATGGAGGTAGAGGCTGGCACTCAGCAGCAGAAGCAGAAGCAGCAGCAGCAGTCTTGTAGGGATGATTTACAGTCCCAAGAAACACGTGGACTTGTACGTGGCTGGGAGGAGGTAGCTGCGGATCATGTTGTCCTTAGTGACCCAGAGGACTCCGGACCGAATGCCTCAGCTAACCTACGCTGCATGGCCTCCCTGATCCTGCAAAGCCTGCGGAAGGATCCTCGTATTCTTCGGATCAAGGAGAGGGACCATTACTGGCTGGCCACTCTCCTTGATCCACGGTACAAGGGTAAGGTTGCCGACCTTATCTTGCCATCGCAGAGGGAGCAGAGGATGAGACATCTCCGGGAGGCCTTGCAGAAAGGTCTGTGCAACGCGTTCCCAGAGACTGGGAGGTTACAAACTCCTGGTCCTGGACAACGTGTTGCTGAGGCATCGGTCAGAAGGAGCGGTGGAGAAGGTGGTCGTCTGACTGATGCTTTCAGACAATTTTTTAGTCCGCAGCCCCAAGGTATGATCGGTTCCAGCACCCATAGCCAGCGTCTGATTTACATGGTGCAGGAATACCTAGGGGCAAGGTCAGACTTGGACACCTTTCCCACCGAAAATCCTCTGGCTTACTGGGTCTTGAGGATGGATCACTGGCCAGAGCTTGCACAGTATGCAATTGAGCTACTGGCCTGTCCTGCATCCAGCGTTCTTTCGGAACGCACCTTCAGTGCTGCTGGTGGCTTTGTTACCGATCACAGGGTGCGCCTGTCCACCGAATCAGTTGATCGACTGACCTTCATCAAGATGAATCAGTCTTGGATCACCCACAGCTACCAAGCACCTGAAGCTGATGTAACAGAATAATTTTTTTTGAAATATCACATCCCTTCAAGACTGCCTATGCTGATGCTGAGTGACTGTCCTGTTTTGTTGATTGTCTATCCTCTTCCTCCTCCGCTGATATGTTGGAAGAACATTTCTGGTTGATGCCATCAGCCCAATTTTTCTGCCCCTGTTTAACAGGGGCGTTTAAGTACAATTTTTGATGCAATGCTTTGCAGCAGGGCTAATTCCTGCAATAAAACTAGAGTATATGGCAGAGGTTGCAGTGTGGTGGCACCAGCACCAGTGCCTAAGGCCCAATTTTTCTGCCCCTGTTTAACAGGGGCGTTTAATTACAATTTTTGATGCAATGCTTTGCAGCAGGGCTAATTCCTGCAATAAAACTAGAGTATATGGCAGAGGTTGCAGTGTGGTGGCACCAGCACCAGTGCCTAAGGCCCAATTTTTCTGCCCCTGTTTAACAGGGGCGTTTAACCACTTCCCGACCAGCGCACGACAATGTACGTCGACAGAATGGCATGGGCAGGCATATTGGCGTACAGGTACGTCCAATATTCGATGCCGCCATGCCATCGGGAGCGCGCCGCCGGCGGCGCGCTCCCGCGCTGGTCGAGACCCCCGTGAGTCCGGTCGCTGGACCCGCAGACTCGATCGCCGTGGGCATCCCCGCGATCGTCTCACGGAGCGGCCGAATGGAGGAAATGCTGTATAAACAACATTTCTCCATTCTGCCTAGCAACTAGTGACGCTGATATCTGCTCCATGTGATTGGAGCAGAGATCAGTGTACACTAAATGAAAGCCCAACCCCCCCACAGTTAGTAACACACCCCTAGGAACACTTAACCCCTACACTGCCACCCACTGGTTAATCCTTTCACTGCCAGTGTCATTTACACAGGAATCACTGCATTTATATAGCAGTGATTACTGTATAAATGACAATGGTCCCAAAAATGTGTCAAAAATGTCCGATGGGTCCCCCACAATATCGCAGTCACAATAAAAATCGCAGATCGCCGCCATTACTAGTAAAAAAAAAATAATAAAAAATTATTAATAAAAATGCTATAAAACTATCCCTATTTTGTAAACTCTATAACTTTTGCGCAAACCAATCAATAATCGCTTATTGTGATTTTTTTTACCAAAAATATGTAGAAGAATACGTATCGGCCTAAACTGAGGGAAAAAAATGTTTTTTTATATATTTTTGGGGGATATTTATTATAACAAAAAGTAAAAAATAATGTGTTTTTTTCAAAATTGTCGCTCTATTTTTGTTTATAGCGCAAAAAATAGAAATCGCAGAGGTGATCAAATACCACCAAAAGAAAGCTCTATTTATGGGAAAAAAAGGACGTCAATTTTGTTTGGGAGCCACGTCGCACGACCGCGCAATTGTCAGTTAAAGCGATGCAGTGCCGAATCGCAAAAAGTGGTCTGGTCTTTGACCAGCAAAATGGTCCGGTCTGCAAGTGGTTAAGTACAATTTTTGATGCAATGCTTTGCAGCAGGGCTAATTCCTGCAATAAAACTAGAGTATATGGGAGAGGTTGCAGTGTGGTGGCACCAGCAGCAGTGCCTAAGGCCAAATTTTTCTGCCCCTGTTTAACAGGGACATGTAATTACAATTCTTGATATAATATTTCACAGGAGGGCCCCTTCCTGTGCCCACCCAGAGTAACGGTGAGGACTTATAGTGTTGTGGCACCAGCACCACAACCACCAAAGGTCAATTTTTCTACCACTGTTCAACAATGGCATGTAATTACAATTCTTGATATAATCGTTCACAGCAGGGCGCTCCAGCGCCCACCAAGAGTCACTTTGAGGGCTTACAATGTTGTGGCAAAACCAACACCTTGTTCCACATTTCTGCAGAGCATATAGGGCAGGCCCCTACTTTCAAACATCCAATTTACAAACATCTCCTACTTGCAAACGGAAGGAGACAACAGCAAGTGAGATGAAAAAAGATGGACGACAAAACTAATTATACAGGGGTGATAACCCTTCCCTATGTTTTCCAAAAAGCTTAAAGCGGAGGTCCACCCTAAAGTGGACCTTTCGCTCATCGGAACCCTCCCCCCCTCCGGCGCCACAATTGGCACCTTTCAGGGGGGAGGGGGGTGCAGATACCTGTACAGTACAGGTATCTGCACCCACTTCCGGGATAGCTCTCTGCGGAAAGGGGCGTAGATTACACCCCTTTCCGCAAGTGCCCGCCCCTTTCCGCAAGTGCCCCGCTGCCTGCTAGGAAACACACAAATCCCAGAGGCAGCGGGGACCGTCCTTATTGCGCAGCGCGACTCGCGCATGCGCAGTAGGGAACCGGGAAATGAAGCCGAAAGGCTCCATTTCCTGATTCCCATACCCAAGATGGCGGCGGCAGGACCCGAGAGACGATCTAGAGATCGGCTTCGGGTGCCGACATCGCGGGCGCGCTGGACAGGTAAGTGTCCTTATTTTAAAAGTCAGCAGCTGCAGTATTTGTAGCTGCTGGCTTTTAAAAAAAAAAAAAAACGCGGAGTCCCGGCGGACTCCCGCTTTATAAATATTTTTTTTGACTGGAGCTACACTTTAAAAATGTACCAGTTGAAAATTACAAACAGATTCAACTTAACACAACAAACCTACACAGTCCCTGTCTTGTTTGCACCGCCTGTATACTGCTGTTCTGAGTATATAGGGCCTGGGGGCCACACGCATTTCCTTTTTTTAATATGGGTACAGGGTTTCCCTTAATATGCGTACAAGACCCAAATAGGCTGGTAATGGGCAGGGAGGGCTACCCATGCCATTTTTCTCAATGATTTTCAACCATATTTCTAGGAACCAGATATAACATTAAAACCGCAAGCAGTTTTAAATGGTGCTATTTCCGTTTAATGTCATTTTGTGCAGGGACTGTTCTAAACACGGGAAACACGTGGCACTTCACAGGCATACTACAGACACCCCCCAGGCACCATATTTAAAGGAATATTTCACTTTTTTTTTTCACTTTAATCGTCATTAAAATCAGTGCTCCCGCCAAAACGGCCATTTTTAAAAACATTTTAGGCATTGACCCATGTCCCCTGGGGCAGGAGCCAGGTCCCCAAACCCTTTTTAGGACAGTATCTTGCATATTAGCCGTTAAAATTAGCACTTTTAATTTCGAACGTTCGAGTCCCATAGACTTCAATGGGGTTCTAAAGTTCGTTCGAATTTGGGGTCCGTTCGAAAGTTGTGGTGCGAACCGAACCGGGGGGTGTTCGGCTCATCCCTACTCACACTCTCCTCCCAGATCGTACGGACGATACACATGTGTGGCGTTTTATACACAGTGTGCATGCGTGAAACTCCGCCCGCCCCTGACGTTCTTTCCAGACTATTCCCCACCCCTTTGCTTCCCACGCAGTGGGGAGAGCACATGGTGGAGAGAACACAGGTGCGCAATAATAGTTCCACTAACGAGGAGGAGGGTGAGGAATGCCCAGAGCCTGAAACGTCCCGATCCAGGAAGACGAGATTTAAGGCCTCAAATATGTCTTTTGGAGAGATGTTGGAGATGGTCGACATATTGAACAGGACCGACTATGATGGGAAGTATGGACCTTACCCAAACCCAAATATCAGAAAGGGCAAGATCATGACTAAAGTTGTGAAGAGTCTTCTGAAGAATTTTGAGGTACGGGGATCAACTGAGAAAACGCTGGTCAGACCTGAAACTGACGGAGCACAAGCAGTACCTAAGGATCAAGCGTGTTCTTAAAAAAAGTAAGTAGTTGTCGTGTGTTCATATGATTATTCTTGCTTACATACTGCTCCATGTGTTTTGATTTCATGTTGTGCATTTTAAAATGGCCACTTTCAAGGTCATTGTTTCGTTCGTTCGTATGAAACATCGTTCTGCAGGGAAGTATTCCAGCTTAACAAAGTGGCCCCAATAATGTTCTCACCTTGTAACTCGGCCCAAAAACACAATTGTATAACACTTCCAAGCAATGTTTCATATTCCTATTTCTGCCCTCTGTGTGCTAATTAATCTTTGTTTACATTCTCATAGGGGAGAGAAGACTCTGTAAGTATGAGGACACCAGGGACCATGAGGACACCAGGGACCACACCCCTCCCAAAGAAGGGCAACTTCCAAAAGAAGAAACAGTGGAGCAGGAGCAGGAGGAGGAAGAAGGAGAGATTGTGGAGGTTGGCCAAATTGTCACCACAACAGGTGAGTGTCGGAGAACACAGCTTCCGGTAAGCTCATCAATGTATATCACCCTATTTGGATTACATGGTGTGTTTGTTTTGTTTTTTTCTAGGTGATGTGGAGGAAGATTCCCATTTTACCAGTGAAAGTGCCCAGATCTTGATCGGGGAGATAATGAGGTGCAATAGGGATTTGGAAATTGTACAACAAAACATCAGTGATGTTAAAAATAAAATGAAGAACATCATTGATGTTTTGGGGAGAGTGTGAAAACGAAAAAACTAGATAGGGTTTTATTTTTATTTAAAAAAAAAAAAAAAAAAATTGTATTTTGCATAATTCCAAATTTGGAAGATGCACAGAGTGTGTAAACATGCGCTATCTCCCATCATGGGGGATCAATGTACATGTTTTGTGGAAAGTGTCTGAAATGAAGGGGTTACAGCCCCAAAGCATGTACATTGATCCCCCATGATGGGAGTTAGCACATGTTGACACACTGTGTGCATCTTCCAAATTTGTATTTTTCAGGGGTCACACCCCATGTGATGAAGGCAATATCAGCCCAGTTTGTACATACTCATGTCTGATATTGTCTTCACTTTTCCAAGTTGAACTTTGTAAATTCCTGTGTTCTGTATTTTACGGTTTGATACATGCCTGTTTACACAAAAAAACAAGTAAAAAATAAATATGGTTAAACTCGGTTTTGGATACCCAAAATCTCTTGGTTTGTTGTAAAAACCTTTACTAAACGCACATATGAATGTGCTTGTATTAAAAAGTTGAATTCTCAACAATGTGTGGCTTCCTTTTTCATTGGGCTTAAAATGTATTTGTAGTCAAATTTGAGTTTGTGCTGAGAAGGAGTGCGATTTACTAAAGGCAACTCCACTTTGCACTCCAAGTGCAGTTTCAGGTGTACTTTTGCAGTGCACTTGTAGTGCATAGTGGATGTGCCTTTAGTAAAAAACACCCACAGTGATGTGTAAATTTGGACAATCATGCCATTTTCCTGCCATGGTGCTGAAAATTAGCATGATTTAGATCAGTAATGCACTACACATTAGTTAACAAAAAGAAGGTGTGTGTGTGTAGCAGACCCACAACATAATAAGATTATCTGAAGAAGAGACTGTCCCCTCATCTCACTCTGAACTTGGGTTTGCACTGTTGGTGAAAAAGGCACAACTTGACGAAAAATGGCAAAGTAGGAGGCCACAGTCTGCCATTCCTGTGGCGTTGAAGGACACTGTATAGTGACACAAGAAAAAAAAACTAGTAATTTTACAAATCAACATTGCATGCAGATTAGACACCCACATTTTTTGACAAAATTAGTATAACATTTTTTGAAATGAGTAATTAAAGCCTAAAGTATAAGGTCCCCTTATGAGAGTCCTAACCCCCCCACCCCCCCATCTGATGGGCCCTTGCTAAAAAATGAGGGGGGATGTTTAGGACAGGTAACCCTCTCCACTTGATTGAGAGCTGAATGCCTAAATAATGTGTGATACTTTGTGAAGCCCCTCCTTAGTTACACTATTGGCAGCCCACCGGACAGGTAAGAAGTGTCAGAATAACAAAATGGAAGCACATTTTGACATTCTGCTATTACATAGCAAGAAAATTAATGTGTTAAAAAAATCAAAATAGCATTTGAAAGTATTGAGGCAGGCCCTTACACTACATGCTTTGGTGAATTTGTCCATAAATGTTATCATGAAAAAGGTATTTAGAGTGTGTATTGGGTTGGGTCAAGTCATCAGATAGAAGATTGCTATCAGCTGAGCTAGCAGTTGGGGAGAGGGGGGTTCCTAATGAGTTTGGCACAACTCCAAAAAACACAAAAAAGGTCACTTTGCATGAATTGAAGCACACACATCACATTTGTAGAGATTTTAGGGGGTGTTTAGGGGAAAGCAATACTATGGAGCTGACAAAAGACATTGTCAAGTGACTAGACTATAGTTTTAGGGGCCAAAAGAGCATGGTGGGGAAGTTAGTAAGGCAAATATGCATGAGGACAAAGGGGCAGAGCATATGAATTAGAGCATATTGCAATGATGGTAATAAGGGAATGAGGAAAGAAATGCAAGACATTAGCAATCATGAAATACATAAAATGTGATGTTTAAGGATAAAACTTAGCAGAATATAGTCCTTCTGCAGGAGCTGAATGATGGCAGAACAGGTCTCTGGAATAATGATCCCCAGAGCCTGGGGGGAGATGCCTGTAGAGAACTTGAGGTCCTGAAGGCTTCTCCCTGTCGCCAAGTAGCGCAACGTGGCGATGAGACTCTGCTCCAGAGTGATGGCTTGCTGCATGCAGGTATCCTGCCTGGTGATATAAGGGGACAGCAAAGCCAGCAGACAGTGAAAAACGGGGGCCGTCATCCTGAGAATAATCCAGAAATGATCAGGATTATTCTCGCGGATCTCACGGAGCAAAGGCATGTGGGAGAATTGGTGACGCTGGCGCAACCAATTCTTGGATGTCCAAACATGTTTCGTCTACATACTCATCGTACAGTTTGTGCTGTGCAGGGGTTCTTACTTTGACTTTGACACAAGCCCTTTGGCTTGTGTCAAAGTCAAAGTAAGAACCCTTGCACAGCACAAACTGTACGATGAGTATGTAGATGAAACATGTTTGGAAAACGGTTGGCTGGTCAGAACGGACACCAGAAAGCAACGCTAAACAGCAAGGCCTGAAAGGACGACCTGAATAGCAGAAGCAAGCAGACAATAAAAAAATGCCTTTCAAAGCGTACTATACCAAGATAGAGTCCACAATGAGAAGCAAATACTTAATGACTGCACGCACTGATTATCAGATACGCAAAGACAAGCACAAACTGAAGAGCAGTAGTGATCTGAATCACTAATCTGAAAAGCGCGAATCGTCTTTCACCAAACTTCTACTAAAACACGAGATCAGCAGAAGGAGCCCAAAGGGTGCCGGACGTGGTGCTGAACTTCCTTTTTCTAGTCCCGCCGTACACGGCTTATGTCACTGCATTCTTGGCAACCGCGAAATCAGACAACTTGGCCCGACCGTGTGTCTGCAACAGTTTTGGACACAATCCGTCGGACTAAATCCGACAGGCAAAATCCGACGGATTTGGTTGCCAAAATCTCCGACCGTGTGTACGTGGGCTAAGAATATGCATACATCATACATTTTAGGGGGAGTACAACTGGGGCAATCCATAGTGGAGAAGGATCTAGGGGTTTTGGTAGATCAAGCTTAATAATAGCATGCAATGCCAAGCTACGGTTTCCAAAGCGAGCAAAGTTCTTTCCTGTATTAAGAGAGGTATGGACTCCAGAGAGAGATCCTTTTGCCCTGTTCAAATCATTAGTAAGACCTCATTTGGAATATGCAGTTCAGTTTTGGGCACCAGTTCTCAAAAAGGATATCGGGGAACTGGAGAAAGTGCAGAGAAGGGCAACTAAACTGATAAGAGGCATGGAGGAACTCAGCTATGAGGAAAGATTAGAGGAACTGAATTTATTCACTCTTGATAAGAGGAGATTAAGGGGGATATGATCAACATGTACAAATATATAAGGGGTCCATATAGTAAACTTGGTGTTGAGTTATTCACTTTACAGTCAACAAAGAGGACAAGGGGGCACTCTTTACGTCTAGAGGAAAAGAGATTTAATCTCCAAATATGGAAAGGTTTCTTCACAGTAAGAGCTGTGAAAATGTGGAATAGACTCCCTGCAGAGGTGGTTCTGGCCAGCTCAGTGGATTGCTTTAACAAGGGCCTGGATTATTTCCTAAGTGTACATAATATAACTGGGTACTAACATTTATAGGTAAAGTTGATCCGGGGGAAAATCCGATTGGCTCTCGGGGGATCAGGAAGGAATTTTTTCCCCTGCTTTAGCAAATTGGATCATGCTCTGTTGTTTTTTTTTACCTTCCTCTGGATCAACTGTGGGTATAGAATTGGGTATATGGGATTGTATGGTATTATTATTATTATTATTTTTGTGGTTGAACTAGATGGACTTGTGTATTTTTTCAAACTGACTAACTATGTAACTATATAACCGAGTGAAAGCCGAGGAGCCGAGTGGAGAGAACATGCGGTGAGGTACGCTATCGGCGTATAACACGCACCCCTGATTTGCCCCCGATTTTCAGGGGAAAAAAGTGCATGTTATACGCCGATAAAAACGGTACTTTGCACCCACCATGCCTCACAACCCACCATATACAGAAGGATGTCAGCTATCTATGGCCCTGGAGGTTCTCATTAGTCTGAAGGAGGCCCGGGACCTTGCTACAATAGGTTCACTAAGATTTTAAAGGATATGCTGAAGCTACTAAACACTTTAGGATAGGTATAGTCCACCCATGAGAAGACCATGTATGGTCCTTACAGAGCCCACATCCTAGCAGAGCAATTAGATCTGTATATGCAGCCTTACAGGTCCCATAACTTAGTTTAATAAGGCCATTGTTAGCACACAGTTTTGGGTACCAATAACAGGGTAGCATGTTGGTGCATACCTAACCTTATGTCTTCCACCACACCAGCCTGCCTTCCTTAGCGTCTCTGGCATAGGTAAAAGCATGGGGAAATCATTGAAGGGACCCCACTTAGGCTTAGGTACCCTTAACAAAAACCTGTTTGTACTGGACAGGATAGCATCGTCCATCACTTAGGCCTTTTAGGACATTGAGGAGGTGTGGTAGGGCAGGGCCTTTGATAATTTCTGCCTTCAGCATCACCTGGTAGTCAGTTAAGACCTGTTGGAAAATATGAATTGCAAAAAATGTCTAGTTAATGTGTTTCTTCAATTCTAGAACTGTTTAGGACATTATGCACTACCAGTAGTAAACACAGTTCATGAGATACTCCCTAATAGATTTCTGAACCTTGTTTTTGCATTTGTTTGAATGAAACAGTTTCAATAACAGACCTGGGAATATTCTTTGTTTGATATTGTGTGCATAACATGAACCTGTTTGTCCTGTTTTAATTAATGTTTAAGATTCATACAAATGATTACAACTTCAAACATTCAACTGAAACACATATGGATGCAACTATCTCTACCACCAATCCGTCACTGTGCCAGACCTGGCAGCAAAATTCTTGTTATCTCTTTATTTTATTTTGATTTTAAACAATACACATCTGTTATAACACTATTGGCCAATATTCAATACACACTGACACATACTATGACACATACTACCTAATTATCAAGAAAATATAGTCAGACATTAACGCTTGACAGTGTTTAAATCATTGCAGTCAATGACCAAAATAATAAATGATATGGTGCATATGTCCCTCCCAATTAAAGGTAATGGCTGACATTGCAGATAACACAGCATACATTACACTTAAGGTCAATCATTCATCTCCTTGGGCATCCCTCAGCTATCATAGTGTTCTAATAAAGGAATATTTTGTTGACTTGTTGACACTGGGCCACTGTAGGAGTACACAACTGTTTAATAGCTATCATGATACGTACCATAAATAGCATTTATTTCAAAATAATTCTAATGTATCAAGAGGTAAGCATATCAACTGCCTGATATCTTATATTTCCAGTATATGAATCTCATCAGGCAGGACCAATTAGGTGAGGAAAAACTACATCTACGTCCCACTGTGTAGGCAGGTTACAGTTAAGTAGGTTTGGTGAATAATTTAGAGTTGAACTAGTTTGTTATTCACGGTTGTTGACACTAGGGTTGATTTACTAAAACTCAGCACAGAAAAGTATTTACATTAGGCCGCATATATACAACCTCTTAGCCCTTGTACAAACGGTCGGAGATTCCGACAACCAAATCCGTCTGAGTTATTCCGACGGATTAATTCCGGAAGAGGTCCGGAAGTGATGTTGCATACACACGGTCGGACCAAGTTGTCGGAATTTCCGGTTGCCAAGAACGCAGTGATGTAAGCCGCGTACAGCGGCACTAGAAAAAGGAAGTTCAGCACCATGTCCGGCACCCTTTGGACTCCTTCTGCTGATCTCGTGTCTATCGCGTGCTAGTAGAAGTTTGGTGAGAGACGATTCGCGCTTTTCAGATTTGTGATTCAGTTCGCTACTGCTCTTCAGTTTCTGCTTGTCTTCACGTATCTGATAATCAGTGCGTGTAGTCAGTAAGCATTTGTTTCTCATTGTGGACTATATCTTGGTATAGTACACTTTGATTTGCATTGCTTATTGTCTGCTTGCTTTTGCTATTCACGTCGAAAGAGGGAAGGGGGCTCTCAGTGGAGCAAAAGATTCTAGTGTGGTGGTCTCATCCCTGATACATTTTGAACAAAAAAATCGCCCTATGTACAGTGCCTTGCGAAAGTATTCGGCCCCTTTGAACTTTTCAACCTTTTGCCACATTTCAGGCTTCAAACATAAAGATATAAAATTTTTATTTTTTGTGAAGAATCACCAACAAGTGGGACACAATTGTGAAGTGGAACGAAATCTATTGGATTTTTGAAACTTTTTTAACTAATAAAAAAATGAAAAGTGGGGCTTGCAAAATTATTCGGCCCCCTTGCATTAATACTTTGTAGAGCCACCTTTTGCTGCGATTACAGCTGCAAATCGCTTGGGGTATGTCTCTATCAGTTTTGCACATTGAGAGACTGAAATTCTTGCCCATTCTTCCTTGCAAAACAGCTCGAGCTCAGTGAGGTTGGATGGAGAGCGTTTGTGAACAGCAGTTTTCAGCTCTTTCCACAGATTCTCGATTGGATTCAGGTCTGGACTTTGACTTGGCCATTCTAACACCTAGATAAGTTTATTTGTGAACCATTCCTTTGTAGATTTTGCTGTATGTTTGGGATCATTGTCTTGTTGGAAGATAAATCTCCGTCCCAGTTTCAGGTCTGTTGCAGACTCCAACAGGTTTTCATCCAGAATGGTCCTGTATTTGGCTGCATCCATCTTCCCCTCAATTTTAACCATCTTCCCTGTCCCTGCTGAAGAAAAGCAGGCCCAAACCATGATGCTGCCACCACCATGTTTGACAGTGGGGATGGTGTGTTGAGGGTGAGGAGCTGTGTTGCTTTTACGCCAAACATATCGTTTTGCATTGTGGGCAAAAAGTTTGATTTTGGTTTCATCTGACCAGAGCACCTTCTTCCACATGTTTGGTGTGTCTCCCAGGTGGCTTGTGGCAAACTTTAGACGAGACTTTTTATGGATATCTTTGAGAAATGGCTTTCTTCTTGCCATTCTTCCATAAAGGCCAGATTTGTGCAGTGCACGACTGATTGTTGTCCTATGGACAGACTCTCCCACCTCAGCTGTAGTTCTCTGCAGTTAATCCAGAGCGATCATGGGCCTCTTGGCTGCATCTCTGATCAGTCTTCTCCTTGCCTGAGCTGAAAGTTTAGAGGGACGGCCAGGTCTTGGTAGATTTGCAGTGGTCTGATACTCCTTCCATTTCAAAATGATCGCTTGCACAGTGCTCCTTGGGATGTTTAAAGCTTGGGAAATCTTTTTGTATCCAAATCCGGCTTTAAACTTCTCCACAACAGTATTACGGACCTACCTGGTGTGTTCCTTGGTCTTCATGATGCTCTCTGCGCTTTCAACAGAACCCTGAGACTATCACAGAGCAGGTGCATTTATACAGAGACTTGATTACACACAGGTGGATTCTATTTATCACCATCAGTCATTTTGGACAACATTGGATCATTCAGAGATCCTCGCTGAACTTCTGGAGTGAGTTTGCTGCACTGAAAGAAAAGGGGCCTAATAATTTTGCATGCACCACTTTTCAGTTTTTTATTTGCTAAAAAAGTTTAAATTATCCAATAGATTTCGTTCCACTTCATAATTGTGTCTCACTTGTTGGTGATTCTTCACAAAAAATTAAAATTTTATATCTTTATGTTTGAAGCCTGAAATGTGGCAAAAGGTTGAAAAGTTCAAGGGGGCCGAATAATTTTGCACGCACCACTTTTCAGTTTTTTATTTGCTAAAAAAGTTTAAATCAGGGGTGTCCAAACTTTTTTCAAAGAGGGCCGGATTTGATGAAGTGAACATGCGCGAGGGCCGACCATTTTGCCTGACATTCTTTGAATCGTTAAAATTCGGTCTAAGTGTGTTCGTTCGAGCACTAATACACTGCCCAACAAGAATTCTCTTGCCTTTGTGGCTGTGTGTGGGAAGAAATGAGCTTGGGCGTATTTGTACATACTGTATTAATTGGCGTATAACACACACCTTCACTTTAAGAGGGAAGTTTCAGGAAAAAAAAATGTTTAAATAAAGAACTGTGAAGCAAAATAATGGTCAGTGCCCACCAATGCAGCCTAATCAGTGCACATCTGGAGACCCACCTTTGCCAGGAACACACCCACCACAGCCAGGAATGCCCCCACCATAGCCAGGAATGCCCCCACCATAGCCAGGAATGCCCCCCCCCCATAGCCAGGAATGCCCCCCCATAGCAAGGAATGCCCCCACCATAGCCAGGAATGCCCCCACCATAGCCAGGAATGCCCCCACCATAGCCAGGAATTCCCCCACCATTGCCAGGAATTCCCCCACCATTGCCAGGGACACAGCACCATTGCCAGGGACACAGCACCATTGCCAGGGACACAGCACCATTGCCTGGGACACAGCACCATTGCCAGGAATGCCTCCCCAAATGCCTCACCATTGCCAGGAATGCCTCCCCAAATGCCTCACCATTGCCAGGAATGCCTCTCCAAATGCCTCACCATTGCCAGGAATGCAGCACCAATGCCAGGAATGACTCACCATTGCCAGGGACGCAGCACCATTGCCAGGAATGCCTCCCCAAATGCCTCACCATTGCCAGGAATGACTCACCATTGCCAGGGACGCAGCACCATTGCCGGGGATGCAGCACCATTGCCTGGGACGCAGCACCATTGCCAGGAATGCCTCCCCAAATGCCTCACCATTGCCAGGAATGCCTCCCCAAATGCCTCACCATTGCCAGGAATGCCTCCCCAAATGCCTCACCATTGCCAGGAATGCAGCACCATTGCCAGGAATGCAGCACCATTGCCAGGAATGCAGCACCATTGCCAGGAACGCAGCACCATTGCCAGGAACGCAGCACCATTGCCAGGAACGCAGCACCATTGCCAGGAACGCAGCACCATTGCCAGGAATGACTCACCATTGCCAGGAACGCAGCACCATTGCCAGGAATGACTCACCATTGCCAGGAACGCAGCACCATAGCCAGGAATTCCCCCACCATAGCCAGGAATTCCCCCACCATTGCCAGGAATTCCCCCACCATTGCCAGGGACACAGCACCATTGCCAGGGACACAGCACCATTGCCTGGGACACAGCACCATTGCCAGGAATGCCTCCCCAAATGCCTCACCATTGCCAGGAATGCCTCCCCAAATGCCTCACCATTGCCAGGAATGCCTCTCCAAATGCCTCACCATTGCCAGGAATGCAGCACCATTGCCAGGAATGACTCACCATTGCCAGGGACGCAGCACCATTGCCAGGGACGCAGCACCATTGCCAGGAACGCAGCACCATTGCCAGGAACGCAGCACCATTGCCAGGAATGCACTGACGAGCGCCAAAGGAGAATCTCCTGTTTACATGGCGGCTTCTTTAATAGAAAGTCCCGCCTCCTTTGATGGACAGAAAAGTCGTCCAATGGCAGTGCAGGAGAAGGACTTCCTATTACAGAGGCCGCCCGTAAACAGGAAATTCTCCTGTGTACGGCGCTCGGTCCTGTCCTCCCTGTACCTTCCGAAGCATATATATCAGGGGTAATGAATTAAAATTAAAGGAGGTCCGGTCGCCAAAATTTTCTTTGGGCCGAGGTCCGAATCTCAAGTCTGTGCTACGACTCAGAAATATTGTAGTAACTGTATATCTATCAAAAACATGAGAAATGTACAATTTCCTTAGCATTTCAACAATATTTATTGTCAAGTTAAATCTGGTGTCCCCATCACAGTGCCCCTTTAAATCAGGTGTCCCCATCGCAGTGCTTCTTTAAATCAGGTGTCCCCATCACAGTGCCCCTTTACATCAGGTGTCCCCATCGCAGTGCCCCTTTACATCAGGTGTCCCCATCAGTGCCCCTTTACATCAGGTGTCCCCATCACAGTGCTTCTTTAAATCAGGTGTCCCCATCACAGTGCCCCTTTAAATCAGGTGTCCCCATCACAGTGCCCCTTTACATCAGGTGTCCCCATCACAGTGCCTCTTTAAATCAGGTGTCCCCATCACAGTGCCCCTTTAAATCAGGTGTCCCCATCACAGTGCCCCTTTACATCAGGTGTCCCCATCACAATGCCCCTTTACATCAGGTGTCCCCATCACAGTGCCCCTTTACATCAGGTGTCCCCATCACAGTGCCCCTTTACATCAGGTGTCCCCATCACAGTGCCCCTTTACATCAGGTGTCCCCATCACAGTGCCCCTTTACATCAGGTGTCCCCATCACAGTGCCCCTTTACATCAGGTGTCCCCATCACAGTGCCCCTTTACATCAGGTGTCCCCATCACAGTGCCCCTTTACATCAGGTGTCCCCATCGCAGTGCCCCTTTACATCAGGTGTCCCCATCACAGTGCCCCTTTACATCAGGTGTCCCCATCACAGTGCCCCTTTAAATCAGGTGTCCCCATCACAGTGCCCCTTTACATCTGGTGTCCCCATCACAGTACCCCTTTACATCAGGTGTCCCCATCACAGTGCCCCTTTACATCAGGTGTCCCCATCACAGTGCCCCTTTACATCAGGTGTCCCCATCACAGTGCCCCTTAACATAAAATGTGCACATCAGGATTTCCCTTAACATAAAATAAGTGTCATGCTGATGGGCACATTTTATATTAAGGGGCACTCTGATGGACACAACAAAACATGCCCCTTAACTTAAAATTTGCCCATCAAAGTGCCCCTTTTAATATAAAATGTACCTATCAGTGTTGCTCTTAAAATAAAATCTGCCCATCAGCGTGCCCCTTAACATGAAATAAGGGTCACACTGATGGGCACCTATTATGTTAGGAGGCATTCTGATGGACAATTTTTATTTTAAGGGGCATGCTGATGAGTATATTTTTAATGTGCACATCGATGGGCATATTTTGTAGGGCACATTTTGTTGTACCCATCAGCGTGCCCCTTAACAAAATATGCCCATCGATGTGCACATTAAAAATATACCCATCAGCGTGCCCCGTAAAATAAAATTTGTCTATCGGATTACCCCTTAACATAAAAGGTGCCCATCAGCGTGACCCTTATTTTATGTTAAGGGGCACGTTGATGGGAAAATTTTATGTTAAAGGGCACTCTGATGGGCACATTTTATTTTAAGGGACACGCTGATGGGTATATTTTTAATGTGCACATCGATGGGCATATTTTGTTAAGGGGCACCTTAACAAAACATGCCCATCAGTGTGCACATAAAAAATATATCCATCAGCGTGTCCCTTAAAATAAAATGTGCCCATCAGAGTGTCCTTTAACATAAAATTTTCCCATCAGCGTGCCCTTTACAAAAAAAAAGCCCCTTAAAATATGCCCAACAGTGTGCACAACACTGATCACTAATAGATAACTAATGTGCCCACATACCTTAACTGCAGGAGTGTGGGCACAACTGAAGCTGCCTTGCGATGAGATCCGGGAACCGCGGGCAGCAGGGGGGCGGGGCACGCACGTGACGTCACACCCCTACTGCCCGTGTCTCTTCAGCTCCGAGAGACGCGGCCAGGAGCAGGGGGCGGGCGCTTGCGCGCAGCGTCACTGGTTGCTGGGGAAACCCGCGGTCCCAGCAAACAGTGATTGCTGTCGCTTGCTACACTGGCAGCGCTCGGTCCAGCCATTTAGTGACGGCTGATATATATCTTTTGTGGCCCCGGCGCTGGGAGATCGTCGGGGGCCACAAAAGATATGTATGTCCAAATAACCAGGCGGGCCGTTCAAAACCGGGCCGCGGGCCGCAATTGGCCCGCGGGCCGGACTTTGGACATGCCTGGTTTAAATTATCCAATAGATTTTGAAATGTGGCAAAAGGTTGAAAAGTTCAAGGGGGCCAAATACTTTCACAAGGCACTGTAGGATCACTGCATTATATAAAAACTCAAGGTTAGGACAAATGGGATGTTGTCAGAATATATAAAAGTATCAAATGGGACTAGACAGGGGTGTCCCTTATCCCCACTTTTGTATGTTATGATAATGGAACACCTTATGAAAGCTATAAGGGGAAATAAGGATATCAAAGGGATAGAGGTCAAAGGTAAAGAATATAAGATGGCTGCATATGCAGATGATCTTTTATTATATATAACTAACCCTATAATTACAATACCAAATGTAATAAAAGAACTGGAAAGATTTGGGCAATTGAGCAATTTTAAAGTTAATTATGATAAATCTGAATTAATGAACATCTCATTGGAAGAAGGAATGCAAAAGATAATACAAAATGATTTCCCATTTAAATGGAAGCAAGAGGCGATTGGGTATCTTGGAATATATATTCCAAGTGACTTAAAGCTTCTACAGGACATGAACTATAATAAAGCAATTTATAAGGTAGAAAAACTTTTAGGAAAATATGATAAAATAACTTATTCTTGGCTAGTGAAAATAAATATTCTAAAGATGGTGATACTACCAATTATGCTATATGTTTTTCAAACTGTCCCTATTATACCATCAAGAAAGATTATGAAGGATTTAAGAGAAGCTGAAGAAAGTTTTATATGGTCGCATAAGGTTCCTAGAATAGGAAGAGAAGTATTAACCACTTCCCGACCGCCGCACGACGATGTACGTCGACAGAATGGCACGGGCAGGCATATGGGCGTACATGTACGTCCCTGCCTTCCCGCGGGTCGGGGGCCCGATCGGGCCCCCGCCCGGTGCCCGCGGCGGTCGGTATTCGTTCGGGAGTGATCCCGGACGAGGGGACGGCCATTCATTCATGGCCACCCCCTCGCGATCGCTCCCGACGAATAGAAAGTCTTCGTGACATCACTTCCTCTCCTGTAATGTAAACACAGGAGAGGAAGTGATGTAATCTCTCCTCCGTGTCGGTATTTTTCGTTCCGACACCGAGGAGAGAGGATCGGTGAGTTGCACCAACACGACACTACACAGTAGAACATGCCAGGCACACTCACACCCCCCCGATCACCCCCCCCCCCAATTACCCCTGCCCCCCAGTCACAGTGACACCAATGTCATTTTTTTTGTTTTTTTTGTTTTTTGCATTGGTGTCATTTGTGACTGTAATAACTGTTAGGGCAGTTAGGGTTAGCCCCCTTTAGTTCTAATGTACCCCCCTAACCCCCCCAATAAAGGTTTAACCCCGTGATCACCCCCCGTCGCCAGTGTCACTAAGGCTGGGTTCACATTGCAGCGGTTTATGAGAACGAATGTGATTCGCACCGCACTGCAGTGCAAATCACATCCGATCTCTGTGCGATTCGAGTTCAGCCATTCGCCGCACCCGCCGCAAATTCGCACGGGACCCTTTTTTTGGTCCGCAGCAGAATCGGATCGCATGGGTGTTCACACCATGCGATCCGAGTTTGCAGATCGCACTGCGATATGCGAACTGATCTGGGGGTGTCATTAACATTTCACTGACACTCCCAGCAGTTCGCATAGGGCAGTGTGAACTGCTGCCGGGAGGCATGCGATGCGGGAACCCGCCGCAGATTCGTGGCGTTCCCGCATCACTCCAGTGTGAACCCAGCCTAATAAGCGATCGTTTTTCTGATTGCTGTATTAGTGTCACAGGTGACGCTAGTTAGGCAGGTAGGTATTTAGGTTCGCCGCAGCTTTTTATAGCGCCAGGGACCCCCATATACTACCGCATAAAGCCCCCTGATTGCCCCCTAGTTAACCCTTTCACCAGTGATCACCATATAACTGTTACAGGTGACGCTGGTTGGTTAGTTATTTTTTTATAGTTTCAGGGCACCCGCCATTTATTACCTAATAAAGGTTTAACCCCCTGATCACCCAGCGGGTGTCATTTGTGACTGTAATAACTGTTAGGGCAGTTAGGGTTAGCCCCCTTTAGTTCTAAGGTACCCCCCTAACCCCCCCAATAAAGGTTTAACCCCGTGATCACCCCCCGTCGCCAGTGTCACTAAGGCTGGGTTCACATTGCAGCGGTTTATGAGAACGGATGTGATTCGCACCGCACTGCAGTGCAAATCACATCCGATCTCTGTGCGATTTGAGTTCAGCCATGCAGATAGTATGGCTGAATTCGTGTCGCACCCGCCGCAAACTCGCACGGGACCCTTTTTTTGGTCCGCAGCAGAATCGGATCGCATGGGTGTTCACACCATGCGATCCGAGTTTGCAGATCGCTCTGCGATATGCGAACTGATCTGGGGGTGTCATTAACATTTCACTGACCCTCCCAGCAGTTCGCATAGGACAGTGTGAACTGCCGCCGGGAGGCATGTGATGCGGGAACCCGCCGCGCATTCGTGGCGTTCCCACATCGCTCCAGTGTGAACCCAGCCTAATAAGCGATCATTTTTCTGATCGCTGTATTAGTGTCACAGGTGACGCTAGTTAGGCAGGTAGGTATTTAGGTTCGCCGCAGCTTTTTATAGCGCCAGGGACCCCCATATACTACCGCATAAAGCCCCCTGATTGCCCCCTAGTTAACCCTTTCACCAGTGATCACCATATAACTGTTACAGGTGACGCTGGTTGGTTAGTTATTTTTTTATAGTTTCAGGGCACCCGCCATTTATTACCTAGTCTCACTAGTGTACCCCTAAATTTAGGGGTGTCTACTTTCCAAAATGGGGTCATTTGGGGGGGGGGGGGGGGTTTGTGCCATCTTGGCATTTATGGCCTTCAAAACTGTAACGCCCTTAGAAAGCCTGAAGGCGGTGCTTGGTATTCGGGGCCCTGTACGTGGCTAGGCTCCCAAAAAGTCCCACATATGTGGTATCCCCGTACTCAGGAGAAGCAGCAGAATTTATTTTGGGGTGTCATTTCACATATGCCCATGGCATGCGTGAGCAATATATCATTTAGTGACAACTTTGTGAAAAAAAAAAAAGAAAGTTTGTAATTTTCCCGCAACTTGTGGCAAAATATAAAATATTCCATGGACTCAACATGCCTCTCAGCAAATAGCTTGGGGTGTCTACTTTCTAAAATGGGGTCATTTGTGGGGGTTTTGTGCCATCTTGGCATTTTATGGCCTTCAAAACTGTAATAGGTAGTGAGGAGTGAAGTCAAATATTTACGCCCTTAGAAAACCTGAAGGCGGTTCTTGGTTTTCGGGGCCCCGTACGCGGCTAGGCTCCCAAAAAATCCCACACATGTGGTATTCCCGTACTCAGGAGAAGCAGCAGAATTTATTTTGGGGTGTCATTTCACATATGCCCATAGCATGTGTGAGCAATATATCATTTAGTGACAACTTTGTGAAAAAAAAATAAAAAAAAATTAAAGTTTGTAATTTTTCCGCAACTTGTGGCAAAATATAAAATATTCCATGGACTCAACATGCCTCTCAGCAAATAGCTTGGGGTGTCTACTTTCTAAAATGGGGTCATTTGTGGGGGTTTTGTGCCATCTTGGCATTTTATGGCCTTCAAAACTGTAATAGGTAGTGAGAAGTGAAATCAAAAATTTACGCCCTTAGAAAGCCTGAAGGCGGTTCTTGGTTTTCGGGGCCCCGTACGCGGCTAGGCTCCCAAAAAGTCCCACATATGTGGTATCCCCGTACTCAGGAGAAGCAGCAGAATTTATTTTGGGGTGTCATTTCACATATGCCCATGGCATGCGTGAGCAATATATCATTTAGTGACAACTTTGTGTAAAAAAAAAAAAATTTTTTTTTTTGTCATTATTCAATCGCTTGAGGCAAAAAAATAAAATATTCAATGGGCTCAACATGCCACTTATCAATTTCCTTAGGGGGTCTACTTTCCAAAATGGGGTCATTTGGGGGGGTTTTGTACTGCCCTGCCATTTTAGCACCTCAAGAAATGAGATAGGCAGTCGTAAACTAAAAGCTGCGTAAATTCCAGAAAACGTACCTTAGTTTGTAGATGTGACAACTTTTGCGCAAACCAATAAATATACAATTATTGACTTTTTTTTTACCAAAGACATGTGGCTGAATACATTTTGGCCTAAATGTATGACTAAAATTGAGTTTATTGGATTTTTCTAATAACAAAAAGTAGAAAATATCATTTTTTTTCAAAATTTGCGGTCTTTTTACGTTTATATCGCAAAAAATTAAAATCGCAGAGGCAATCAAATACCATCAAAAGAAAGCTCTATTTGTGGGAAGAAAAGGACGCAAATTTTGTTTGGGTACAACATTGCATGACCGCGCAATTACCAGTTAAAGCAGCGCAGTGCCAAATTGTAAAAAGACCTCTGGTCATTTACCAGCAAAATAGTCCGGTCTGAAAGTGGTTAATAAGAACAAAAAAAAATGGAGGACTGGCAATGCCTGATTTCACCAAATATCTTCAAGCAGCGTCAAGAATGAGAATTATAGATTGGCAGCATAATGCAAAAAATAAACAATGGGTAAAGTTAGAAGAAGATATAATAGGGGCTAGAATAAAACATCAACCATGGATAAAACCTAATTTAAGAATAAAAGAAAAGGAGTTACCCATTTTTGTAAAAACAACATTAAAAAATTGGGATGATATAATAAAAAAAGGAAATCTCTCCTCGTTGAGTGGCCCTATGACCCCATTATTTGCCAATCCGGAATTTAGACCAGCACTAAAAAGTAAAACATTTCTTAAATGGAATATGCAGGAGCATGAGCGAATAATACAAATTCTGATAGATGGGAAAATGCCAACGTTTCAGGAATTGGGACATGAATATAAAAATAAATGGCTACAATACTCTCAGTTGAAAACATATATAGATCCATTAATGATAAGTATTAATAGACAATTAACTGTATTTGAGCAAATAGCATTAAATAAGGATAAAGCGAATAAAAAACTTTCTAAGATATACAATCTATTACTCCCTTTTAGTGACACTAAAAAAATAGCAGCAGTAAAAAAATGGGAGGAGGAAATAGGGAAAGTGTTGACAGAGAAGGAATGGGAAGGCATATTTGGAAGAATACATAAACTATCGGTAGCAATCAAATATCAAGAAAAAAACTATAAAGTTGCAATAAGATGGTATAGAAGCCCAGCAGTAATGAATAGAATAAATAAAAGGAACCCTGAAACCTGTTGGAGATGCAAAATAGAAAAGGGTACTCTAGAACACATATGGTATAGCTGTTACAAGATAAGAGATTTTTGGGGTAAGATAATAGAAATATATCAGCAAGTGACATGTACAAGGATAAAGATGGATATAATTATAGTGCTATTCTCTCTTACACCTAAATCATTAACACAGAAAGAGATAGAGTTTTTGCACTGTATGATTACAGCTGCAAAAGTTGTAATAGCGCGAAAATGGAAAAAGGAAAATGCTCCATTAATAATAGAGTGGAAATGTGAAATGAGTGAAATACACTATATGGAGAAGCAAATAAGAGAAGAAGGATATGTGGAGAATCCAATCTCAAAGTATTGGAAAAAATGGGAGGAGTTTTGTACCTCAGGGAATCTGAAAGAATATTTGTAAGTGAGGAAGTGAGGAGCGTTGGGGTAGGTGGGAGGGATGATGGTTGATGGGTGATTTATATTACATTATTATTTTTTTTATTTTTTTGAGAAATGTGTAGTAGTTGATGGTTGTTAGATATGTTGATGGTTGAGAGGTGTTGGCTGTTAGGCATGTTGATGGATGTTTTGTATGTTTTATAATTATAAAGAAAATAATAAAGAGAGATTTAAAACAAACACAAAATGATCTGTAAGGCTCTCCCACAGCAATCCAGGGCCTCCAAAGTCATATCCCTCTGGAGAGCATTCTGTTGTCTCCCCTAAATATCCCTGCTCTGCCTGCCATTGCAGAGCCTGATAATGATTGTCCAGCTCTATATCCTGCTGGACCTGCCTGTCCAACTCAGTCACACATTGCTCCTGGGGCCTCTCTCGCAGGAATGCCATCCGCAATGCCCGTTGGTCACTGGCCCGCTGCTCTTGGGTTGGAAAGCACTTGCCCTGTTTTATACCAGCGAGCTGGAGGGCTCCAATCCAGAGCTCCACTCAAATCCGCTGCCTGAGCTCCAGGTATTCATCCTCAGACACAGTCCTGGTGTATGCTGAAAGGATGATCCGCAGCAGCCCCGGGAACTCTGATACTAGGTCCATATCTCTGCTGGGGTGACCTCAGTCTGCTATCCTGATCTTGGATCCCAGTGGAGGTTTGGATGTCCCAGACTGCAGGAAGCAAGCCACTGCTTGCCACCAATGTGACGGAACCGATCCCACACTCCGATTGAGTGCTTCCGTCAGTATATCCCGCTTCCTCCAATCTGACTCCAATCAGATATTCCAACCGCTTACAAGCCCAAAAAAAGACGACACTTGCTTAGCTGCTCAACATGGACTCATTTATTAGAACCAAAATGCCAAGTATTTATAATACAGTAGAAGACTAAAACCTAACCTAATTAGCATGAGCTAATTATCTAAATCAGCACTCAGACTAGTTGACTGAGGGATAAGACTTTTCGGCTCCTAGCTCACTACCAATTCAATTATAGGTTAATTAGCACAAACAACAAAACAACAATAGGTGAAATACTCTTTAGAATCTGTGTCAAGCCAGACTAGACTCAATTACATTATACAAGACACAGACAGGTGGCTGGAGGTGATGATATTAGCATCTAAGAGTTTGTGTCCCAATAATGTGATTCAGTCTATTGCTAACATGGCATTTACATATCCAGAGTCTGTGTGTCTTTGGAGGGGCACGGACCTGAATCCAAGTAACACCACCTCAGGGGTCCCCAGGCATACAGCTCACAAAGAGCATCGTTCCCCGAAATGTGAGGGCCCATAATCACAAGGCAAGAGGCTCACATTTAGTCCCCTCCAGGAGCCTCGGTCCCAGCTAGGTCTGTCACATCCACAATAAAATCAACAAATAAACAAACAAAGTATCGCTTAATCCAACACATTCAATTCCACACCCACAGCTGATCCAGAGGAAGGCAAAAAACCCCAGCAGAGCAAGCTCCAATTTGCTACAGGAGGGGGAAAAAATTCCTTCCTGATCCCCCAAGAGGCAATTGGATTTTTCCCTGGATCAACTTACCTATAATATTAGTACTCCGTTATATTATGCACATTAGGAAAGTATCCAGGCCTTACCTAAAGCAATGTACTGAGCTAGCCAGAACTGCATGTCAGCAATGATTGCAATAAGTTTGTGCCTGGGGTTTTGCTTGCGACAATTGCAAAAGCTTATGCTTGGATGTGTGCTTGCAACTATTGCAAGAAGTCCATGCTTGGATGCATGCTTGCAACGATTGTAGGAAGTTATTCTTGGGTGCGTGCTTGCAGCGATTGCAAGACGTTTGTGATTGGATGCATGCTTGCAACGATTGCAAGAATTTGTACTTGGATGTGTCTGAAATGAATCCGATATGAATTGGATGTAAGTATGAAATGAATTCTATATGAATTGGTTGTATGAAATAAATCTGATACGAAGCGATCGTAGAGTTTATGAAATTAATCCGATATGAATCAGTTGAATTATACCAGTAAGGCTGAAATGATGGGTGCGGATCAATGCGTTGTTGGTTTGAGTGGATTCGACTCGATAAAGCGATAAGTGTGTGAAATTAAATGAGTGAAATGTTTTGCTGTGAAATAGGCAATAATTGGTATGCTGCGACAAACAACAAGTTAGACGAATTAGTGTGTAGATGTGACTAGATTTGTGTCGGAGCGTGATACGTGACAAAGAAATTATATGCCATGACAGAGACAAGAATCAATGACCGAACCCACAACTGACAAGTGAATCAGTCTCTGGAGCATGTACTTAAATGAGGCCCAGAACAACTTGCCACTCTTCCATAAAGGCCAGTTTTGTGGAGTGTGTGGACAGATTCTCCCACCTGAGTTGTGGATTTATGCAGGTCCTCCAGAGTTACCATGGAACTTTTGGCTGCTTCTCTGATTAATGCTCTCCTTGCCTGGCCTGTCAGTTTAGGTGGACGGCCATGTCTTGATAGGTTTGCAGTTATGCCATTCTTTCCTTTCCTATCCTTCTTTCAGATGATGAACAGTGCTCCGTGAGATGTTCAAATCTTGGTATATTTTTTATAACCTAACCCTGCTTTAAACTTCTCCACAATTTTATCCATGACCTGTCTGGTGTGTTTCTTGGCCTTCATGATGCCATTTGTTCTGTAAGGTTCTCTAACAAACCTCTGAGGGCTTCACATAACAGCTGCATTTATACTGAGATTAAATGACCCACAGTGGACTCTATTTACTAACTAGGTGACTTCTGAAGATAATTTGTTCCACCAGATTTAAATTAGGGGTATCAGAGAAAAGGGAGCTGAATACAAATGCATGCCACACTTTTTAGATATTTATTTGTAAAAAAAATTGAAAACCATCGATCATTTTCCTTTCACTTCACAATTATGTGCCACTTTGTGTTAGTCTATCACATAAAATCCCAATAAAATGTATTTGTTTTTGGTTGTAACATGACAAAATGTGGAAAATTTCAAGGGGTATGCATACTTTAAGGCACTGTATATATATATATATATATATATATATATATATATATATATATATATATACAATACTATATATTGTCTTTTGTATAAATAGGGCCGATTGAGCTGAGAATTTTATATGACTCTACGATTTTTTTTTTGTACTCTATTTATTCATCTATGTCAATTCACATGGTATATTTACATTATTACCTTTGTCTGTATTCATGGGGTACACAAGGGGTTAACTAACCACACGGATAATTCTTCCCTCAGGTCTATTGAGTCCATTGGAGCAGAGAGCTATCAGAGTGCCAGCCACACACATAGTGCTGTCACATGATTAACTGCACAAAGCGCTCTTCATTTCCCCACCTAAACCGATACTATTTAACCACTTCCCTACTGGGCACTTATACCTACTTCTTGCCCAGACCAATTTTAAGCTTTCAGTCTCACACTTTTAACTTTCACACGTTGAATGACAATTGCACAGTCATGTAACATTGTACCCATATAAAAAATTTTCACAGAAATAAACCTTTATTTTGGTGGTATTTAATCACCGCTGGGTTTTATTTTATTTTTTGTGCTATAAATAAAAAGATATTTTGAAAAACAAAACAAATTTTCTGTGTTTCTGTTATAAAATTTAGCAAATTAGTCATTTGTATTAATAAATGAGCACTATAGGGTACCAATGTGCACTGAGGAGCACTGCAGGGATCTGATGAGCACTCACCGATGGGCACTAATTAGCAATGTAGGGCACTAATGGGCACTATAGGGTACTGATGAGTATTTGGTGGGCATACAGAATGTAGCAAATACAGGTGTAACTCACGATCCAGCAACCGATCTCTCTCCTTTCCTCACATTTTGTATTTGTGTGAGGAAAGAGCTGAACCAGGCATGACCCTGATTTGTTTACAAAGTGATCACTCTGTCATTGGAAAGAGCAATCACGTGGTACAGGGGCACTGTGATTGTGCCTTTATCCTGATCTGCAAAGCACTGTGTATCATAGACCCAGTGTTCATGGACACTTCAGGATGTGCACCCCAGGGGGCTGTGCGCTAAGCGCGTGCACGGGACGCCGTCAATACAGTAGATGGCGTCCCAAAACTAACTGACCATGCTGTAGCCATCATTCGGCTATAGTGTGGTCAGAACCCATTCATCAAAACAAGGTGCAGGTTTTTGACAACGGAGGAAAAAACCTCTAAAAAACTTGATACTGCCCCCCACCCCCCCCCCCCCCCCCCCCGTACAGCCCACCACCTCTTACCAACACTAAAGGGATTACTATAGTGCAGGACGCCAAACATTGGTGGGTCTTTTCATAGCTGTCAGGACCTGGTCTCTCCTGCGCCGGATTAGAGATACTTGATCTACTGATCCACACTGACAGCTCTGTGGTCTCTCATCTTCTGTACTGTCGATACACGCTGACACCCCTGCAGCGCTTTCATCCAGTTCATATTTTGATTGTCAATATTTTTACATTTAAGTCTACTATTTTTAATTTTTTTATTTTTTTTCATTGTACTAATAAGGACCCCGCGCTGCTGTCTGTTTTTTTTGTTTGTTCTTGCGACAGAAGTACTGCTGGGACCTTGAAGAAGGGGACATACCCCAAAAGCTTGTCCTGAAAAATTGTATGTTAATGCAAATAAAAAAAGTATCATTGACAGCACTCAATTGTTTCTGTCGTAAGTGTACTAATATGGCTACAATCACCGCATTTGTTCTTGATTTGTTCTTGGTTTCTTGAATTTTATCTACAGCAAAACATTTTTTTTAAACTAACACTTATTAAAACATTAACAAAATTTTTTTTTTTTCGTTTTGCTACATTTTTTTGCCTATCAATTGTAAAAAAACTAAATAATTATTGCAAGACATTATCACCAAAAGAAAGCCTTGTTTGTTCTAAAATAAGGCCGCGTACACACGGGCGGACTGTTCGCCCAACCTTGTCCGCTGAACAGTGTTTGGGCGGACAGTCCGCTCGTGTGTGGGCTTTCAGCGGACAGTTTCAGCGGACAGTTGGACGGACAAAGTCTTTCGGAAATTCCGAAAAACTGTCCGCTGAAACTGTGTTTGAGCGAACAGTCCGCCCGTGTGTGGGCCTGTCCGCTGTACTTTCGAAATGAGCGGACTGTTCCCGCTCGGAAAGTCCGCCCATTTCGAGCGCGTGTACAGGTAGGCGGGGCCCGCGAAGGAGACGTCGCGGGCTCTGCCGCCTGGAATGGGCTTAAAGGGGAACCCCAACGCCGAAAAAAATCGGCGTGGGGGTTCCCCCAAAGTCCACACCAGACCCTTGTCCGAGCACGCTACCCGGCCGGCCAGGAAAGGGGGGCGAGCGAGCGCGCCCCCCCTCCTGAGCCGTACCAGGCCGCGTGCCCTCAACATGGGGGGGTGCCTTGGGGAAGGGGGGGCCGCGCGGCCCCCCCACCCCAAAGCACCTTGTCCCCATGTTGATGAGGACAAGGGCCTCTTCCCGACAACCCTGGCCGTTGGTTGTCGGGGTCTGCGGGCGGGGGGCTTATCGGAATCCGGGAGCCCCCTTTAAGAAGGGGGCCCCCGGATACCGGCCCCCCACCCTATGTGAATGAGTATGGGGTACAATGTACCCCTACCCATTCACCTGTGAAATAAAGTACAAAAAAAAACACAACACAGGGAAAAAATATTTTATTGCACAGCTCCGGGGGTCTTCCGTCTTCGGGGGTCTTCTCGCCGGACTCCTCCGCTATCTGTGTGTAGCTCTTTTACTAGCGGAGGAGTCCGGCTTTCTTCCTCCCCGCCGCCGGCCTCTTCTCCCGACTTCGGGGGGTCTTGTCCCCCTCTTCGGTTCTTCTGCCGGGCCACCGCGCCTTCTTGTAGCTCTTTTACAGGCGGTGGCCCGGTCTTCTGTCGCCGCTGTCGTCGTCGCCGTCGCCGCCGCCGCCGCCGCCGCCTTCCGTTCTTGTTCTTCTTCTTGTTCTTCTTCTTCTTCTCCAGGAGATGTTGACTCGACGAGCTCTCCGGCCGGAATGCCAGGGACACGCTCCGCTGCCACTTATATAGTGACAATGGGGCGGTGTCACATGGTATATGTCACATGGGTTGGTCACATGGTGACCCCGCCCCCTTACGATGTCATAGTCCCCATGTGACATCAACCCATGTGACCAACCCATGTGACATATACCATGTGACCCCGCCCCATTGTCACTATATAAGTGACCGCACAGCGCGGCTCTGGCATTCCGGCCGGAGAGAGCGACGTGTCAACATCTCCTGGAGAAGAAGAAGAAGAACAAGAAGAAGAACAAGAACGGAAGGCGGCGGCGACGACGACAGCGGCGACAGAAGACCGGGCCACCGCCTGTAAAAGAGCTACAAGAAGGCGCGGTGGCCCGGCAGAAGAACCGAAGGCGGCGACAGAAGAACGGAAGGCAGCGGCGACAGAAGACCGGGCCACCGCCTGTAAAAGAGCTACAAGAAGGCGCGGTGGCCCGGCAGAAGAACCGAAGAGGGGGACAAGACCCCCCGAAGTCGGGAGAAGAGGCCGGCGGCGGGGAGGAAGAAAGCCGGACTCCTCCGCTAGTAAAAGAGCTACACACAGATAGCGGAGGAGTCCGGCGAGAAGACCCCCGAAGACGGAAGACCCCCGGAGCTGTGCAATAAAATATTTTTTCCCTGTGTTGTGTTTTTTTTTGTACTTTATTTCACAGGTGAATGGGTAGGGGTACATTGTACCCCATACTCATTCACATAGGGTGGGGGGCCGGTATCCGGGGGCCCCCTTCTTAAAGTGGGCTCCCGGATTCCGATAAGCCCCCCGCCCGCAGACCCCGACAACCAACGGCCAGGGTTGTCGGGAAGAGGCCCTTGTCCTCATCAACATGGGGACAAGGTGCTTTGGGGTGGGGGGGCCGCGCGGCCCCCCCCTTCCCCAAGGCACCCCCCCATGTTGAGGGCACGCGGCCTGGTACGGCTCAGGAGGGGGGGCGCTCTCGCTCGCCCCCCTTTCCTGGCCGGCCGGGTAGCGTGCTCGGACAAGGGTCTGGTGTGGACTTTGGGGGAACCCCCACGCCGATTTTTTTCGGCGTTGGGGTTCCCCTTTAAGCCCATTCCAGGCGGCGGAGCCCGCGACGTCTCCTTCGCGGGCCCCGCCTACCTGTACACGCGCTCGAAATGGGTGGATTTGCCTCCGCCTTACGTGGGCGAGTCCGTTCATTTCAAAAGTTGAGCGGACTGTTTGGCAAACAGTTCGTTGAAACAGTCCGCTCGTGTGTGGGCAAGTCCGCTCATGCAAATTTTGAGCGGACTGTTTGCCGAAACTGTTTGACGAACAAGGTTGGGCAAACAGTCCGCGCGTGTGTACGCGGCCTAAGTTGCATATGTACTACTTTAAGTAATGACAAAGTTATTGCCAAATAAACAAGTCCATAGAAATGTAAAAGTTGTTCTGGTCCATAGGGGGTGAAAATATTTTAAGTGGTTAATATTTTAGAACGATATAAGAAACTACTCTTTTATACCACTCTTTGACAGCTTTGCAGATAAAAAATGTATTTATTTTATAGTTCACTGAATAAAACCTTCCCTTTTTCTTGTAGTAAGTTTTAGTATGCATTAACTTTCTCTTTGCCAAAGAAACCTTTCCCCATACCACTTAGAGGAAATAATTCAATGCAACTCTTTTGCAATTCTAAAATAATAAGCATTTTCCCAACTGTGTTTTCACTGTGAAAAATGTAAAGTGGAGTGAAAAGTAAATCTGTTTTGGTTATTATTTAAGAGAACAGCCTGCACATTCTTTAAACATTCCACAGTGAAGGCCTGTAATATGTAGCTGTAGCTTAATTCATCCATAACAAAGCTGCCTGAATAATGAGACTGATTCTAATAAAATAAGACTGACTCCGATATAAAAAAAAATGCACGGGCTTACGATAATTGGGGTCAATAGAGCCTGATTTGACAGAAACATAGTTTGTGTTCTTGATTAGGGATGGGTCAAATAGTTTCATAGTTAGTTAGGTTAAATAAAGACACCAGTCCATCCAGTTCAACCTGAGTGAGTGTCTACAATTATCCCTATCCCTGTACATTGTACACTCACATTAGTCCCTACCCTCAAGGAGCCCACAATCCAAGGTCCCCATTCATATACTAGGGCCAATTTTGGACAGAAGCCAATTAACCTACCTGCATGTCTTTGGAGTGTGGGAGGAAACCAGAGTACCCGGAGGAAACCCATGCAGGCACAGGGAGAACATGCAAACTCCAGGCAGGCAGTGTTGTGGTTGGGATTTGAACCAGCGACCCTTCTTACTGCTAGGTGAGAGTGCTAACCACTACACCACTGTGCCCACTGGCCCACTGTTTGGTTTGCACCATATATTTTGATCACTGCGAAAGTTCAGACCCGAATAACGAACCCCATTAAAGTCATTTGGAACCAAACGTCAAAAATCAAAAGTACCCATTTTGAAGGCTTATATGCAAGTAATTGGGCATACAATGGTTATAGGGGGTCCGGGTCCTGCCCTGGGGGACATGTATCAAAAAAAACTTAATTTTTCAATGAGCAGTGATTTTTTTTTATTTTAAATTGAAATCATGAAAATGAATATAGTGCCTGGGGGGTCCCCTAAGTCTACCTGTAAAGTGGCAGATCTGTACCATGTCTAGAATCTGCTGCAGCAATAATAAACTAAAACATTTTTTTTCCTGCAAGCTGCCTTTATTTTGCGCAGCAGCTGGGGAGCCAGTGTGCATGATGAGGCCACAATGTAGAGCACTGGGAATAGATATTTGTTGGATACATTCTGGTGTCACTTTGACTTTAGATAGAAGTAACGATGTGAAAAAATTGGGCTTTGGGTGTCGGTGGCACCTTCCCATCGCAATCCTATAGAGGTACTTATGAAGAAAGCAAGAATTAGCCCTGCTGTAAAGAATTGCAATGATATGCACCTGTCAACCAGGTGAAGAAAAATTTGTCTTTGGGTGTCGGTGGCACCTACCCATCGCAACCCTATAGAGGTACTCTTGAAGAAAGCAAGAATTGGCTCTGCTGTAAAAAATTGCAATGATATGCACCTGTCTACCAGGTGTAGAAAAATTGGTCTGTGGGTGTCGGGGGCGCCTTCCCACCGTTACCCTATAAAGGTGCTCTTGATGAAGGCAAAAAAAAAAATTGCAATGATATGCACCTGTCAAACAGTTGCTGAAAAATTGGTCTTTGGGTGTTAATTGTGCCCATGAAACCTATACCAAAAACATTCTTCTGGATGAAATGATTGAATACCCTCAAAACTAGGCAGCCTCGAAGTCCTGAAGAGATTCCACATCCCAAAAAGACTTAATCAGTGATATTGGCATCAAGGGCGTCATAGCTGGTAATCCAGGATGGATTCATTTTTATAAAAGTCAAACAGTCCACGGAGTCTGTGGACAGATGCGTTCTATGATCAGTGATGAAACCTCTGGCAGCACTGAATGGTCAATCTGAAATTACACTGGATGCAGGGCTATGGCAGGAATATATGCGGATATGGAGGCAGGTTTATCCACTCTGGCAACTGCAGGGGACTGCACACTTGTCTCTGCTTGCGTGACAGAGGATGAGCAGGATGTGGAAGGTTTAGTAAGCCAGTCCACCGCCTCCTCTGCATGCTGTGGCTAGATAGCATTGGCAAACTCACTAAACAGAGGAAATGATGCCCTGCCTGAGGAATGACCACCTCATCCACCTTTGCCTGTGGACACATTTGTTGCTGGCCCCCTTACAGTGCCAAGGAAACATCTGTCTCTCCTTGTTGTCCTTCCAGACATTATTTGGAGGGAGTGTGCGGTGCTTACAAACAAATGTAAAGAAGAAGTGGAAATCTGTAGGTAGATGCACTTTAATCAATGTAAAGTGGTGTTTGGTGCACTTTAAAGTGGTTGTATACCCGCTGATGTGTTTTTTTTCCCTACCTGCAAAGGAAAAGGCATAATGAGCTAGTATGCACTGCATACTAGCTCATTATGAAATACTTACCTTAGAACGAAGCCCCGACATTTGGTCTGATCCACACCGAGGGAGCTGACATGTTCCCTCTGCGTTTCTTCCGGGTATCACGGCTTCGGTGCCACGATATCGTCACTCCCGCGCATGCGCATGGGAGATTTTTTCCCGGCAGGGTCCGTCGTCTGCCGGGCTTTTAGCCGGGAATCCCCTGTGCGCATACCCTGCTGCAGTCAGCGGCGCATTGCGAGGGGAATATCTCCTAAGCCAGTGATGGCGAACCTTGGCACCCCAGATGTTTTGGAACTACATTTCCCATGATGCCCTAGCACTCTGCAGTGTAGTGGAGCATCATGGGAAATGTAGTTCCAAAACATCTGGGGTGCCAAGGTTCGCCATCACTGTCCTAAGCCGTACAGGTTTAGGAGATATTTTTTTTACCTACAGGTAAGCCTTATTATAGGCTTTCCTGTAGGTAAAAGTCCCAAAAAGGACTATACAACCACTTTAATGTGAGTACTCACACTACACAGACACACTCCACAGATGCAATATAATGCTGCAAACATACAGTGACGCACAGGAGTATATTGCATTAAACAATAACTTGCACAGAGATAAATGGCAATAAACTTGCAGTAACGCACACAGAACTACATGGCGTTAAACTGGCATTAATGCACAAAATATATGGCGTTAAACTTGTAGTAACGTACAAAACTATATGGCGCTAAACTGCCAGTAATGCATAAAGTGATATGGTGTTAAACTGGCAGTAGCACACACAGAACAATATGGCATTAAACTGGCAGTAACGCACACAAAACTATATGGCGTTAAACTGGAGGTAACACCCATAGAAGTAAATGGCGTTAACCTGGCAGTAACTCAATCAAATAGACGGTGTTCAACCATCACTACACTGATACCATCTGAACTGTCCCTACTCTAGCTATACACTAATGTAAAGATTACTGACATGGTCTCACTACACTACACTGAAACTACTCTAGCTGCACACTATGCAAAGCTGAATGATGTTCCTCCTCACTACACTCACACTATCCCTAGGCTGACACTAAACTATTATTGTACACTGACAATTGAAGCAAACTAGCACAATAACTAATAGCACTGAACAGAGCCCCGTTCTATCTCTCTCTCTATGTCAAAATAACACTGAAAATGGCTGCCATTGAAAGAATACTTTTATGAGTGATGATTGACTGTGTCCAATTATGACTCTGACAGTGCTCTGTGCCCTTATTGGCTGAAGCTTTCACTGCTTCAGCCAATCAGGGCTTGCAATGCACTGTTCAGCGCCACAATGATATGATTGTGGTCAGTCAGGGTAAAGCCCTCTGATAGTGGCCCTCCTGGTGCCAGAGTAGGGCGCAAGCTAAAGGCCTTAAGTCGAACAGAAGGCAGCCATCATGGGCTTAATTTTTCTTCTTTTTCCCCTTTTTAGCTATGGGAGGGATTCCCTGTTCCCCTTCATGCAGGTCTGGCATGCGTGTCAGGCTGGCCAGGTGCTGGCCAGTGACATCAGATTGGGTTCTTTATAGGCTCCCTTCTGCTTCCAGGTGCTTTGCATTCCATATGTGTCCCAGCGAAGCTGGCACGGGTGGATTACATCACCGCTCCCTCCTCGGATTGGTTGATCAGTAGCTGCTGTGATTGGTTGTCCAATCTGCTGCTTCTGATCGGCTAAGCAGCGGGAGGGTGGTGGGTTTAAAGCTGCAGTGGACGTTTTTTCATTGTGGCTGTCAGAATTCGAGATTGGATGCCCAGACCGCTAATCATGGCTGGAACATCCTAATATATACTATTTATTTTACCTACCCAGCCCCCCCCCCCCACCTTGGTAATGGAATTAGGGGATTCTTATATGATTCTTTCCGCAGCCGCTGACAGTCTCCTTGAGTGTACATTTCTTTGCTCAAGCCTTGCCTAGCCGGTAAGTGAGGTATATTTATTTAAAAAAAAATAGAAATAGAAAGGATTTTTATTTTTGTTCCCTAGCCTATTTTTCCTTAGCCCAGGATGAGTTTACCTATTCCTGTACAAGAGGCACTGAAGACTAAAGAAAGGTATGGGCAACTAATAGTTCCTCTGCAATTTCTTCCTCTAGTGATCATCATCATTCTCCTTCTCAAGCTTCCCACTCCAATATAAAGTCAAAACACCACCATATCCAGTGCAGCCCTTTGGTAGACTCTGCAGGCCCATCATATACACAAGAAATTTGGAGGTAGGGGACTTTACGGTACCAAAAGGTCAAAGACAAAAAACGATATAATAAAAAATATGAATTTATTAAACCATACTAAGATTTCTCAAACATGTAAACTCTAACATTTATTTCAATTCCTTATGGTCTATAACAGAAACCTGATGTGAAAAAACAGGTACCATTCTATTATGAGCTAACATATTCCCCATCCCAAAATGTTCAACATGTTTCGCCTTAATCGGCATCCTCAGGAACAAGGGACTAGGAGTATCCAATCCACAGAGAAATAATGTGTTACTGTCTAAATATACATAAAAAGAGGAAAAAAGGAAAAAATAAATAACAATATCATACACATGTCATTATAGTTCAATAGCACAACAATATACACATAAAATGTAACAGAGTATTCCAAATCAGAAATTGCAAATGTGTGGAAAAAAAAAGGAAAAAGAAAACCCCTTGTACACAGCCAAAGTGTTGAGTAATCCCCTTACCTCCAAACAAAGGGGGAAACGCCAACACACTTGGGGGGTTAGTTCCCATCAAGGGCAGTCCCCATCACTACCACTGCAAACGATACCAGACAGGTTCCAATACATGGCCAGATAGCCCGTAGAGAGGGTTGCAGTTCCTACATGTGTCTCTGAAAAATATATGCAATGATACCTGAACAAGCAGTTGCAAAGATAAAACTCCTCTTAGGCTCAGTAGGTATAGAAGTGGCAGACAAGGAACCCAAACAGGTTTACATTAAGGGACCACACCTACCCACCTCCCAAATTACTTAAACAGAATTGTTGTAAACCAAGGAGCTCGGGTTGAGGACTTGAGCCTACAGATAGAAACTATCCACAAGATCTAATTGAAAGGGAGACAACAAGCATGGATACAGCCCTCTCAAAATTACTGTGATAGTGTACCCCAAAATATATCCAAAGGAAAATAAAACAAAAAAACACACAGAGATGCAACAAAGAACTCAAGACTCAAAGTCTCTCACCTCTAATGGTTCTGAGCTGCTGGTGCTTAACTTCTCCAATTTCCCAAAGGTTGGAAAGGGGGGGAAGGAAGGAAAGGGATAGTGGGAGAAACCCTCACCCCCAAACGCAGCAATCCCACAGTGCCCAAACAAAGCCAAGTCCAATCCAACCTGCGATCTTTATATCTAAATTAAAGCAATAGTACAAAGTACAACCCATGAGAAGTGTGAAGATACACATCAAATGCTAAAACACATGGCCATAAAGGTCATTTTTACCTGTCAAATGTCCACACAGTGATGCCCCGAAACATTAAACACTCCCGGCTTGTCACATGGCAGACCGGGCTTAAATAGCCCTCTCCATGGTGCCAAAACGTGACATGTGACGTCACAACGTCATGGAGCCAAGCAGATGCAAAAACGGATGCCCCAGGGCACCAGGCTACCCATGGAACCAGAAATGAGCATCATTTCCGGTGCGCCTACCCTGTCAGCAGGCAAAGAACATACTCTCCCTGCTGACACCTCCTGGACAATGAACATAATGGTCCAGAGGTCTCTGGAGGATGGTGTCCCTTAAAGGGACGTCCAAGGCGGGTCCATAGGAGGGCACATTAGCCCTATTATGGGGACGTGTGCCCCCCGAAAAATTCAGGACCCTTGGGCGTCCATACGGGCTTCTAATAGCCAATAGGAGCACCCGGCAAGGCCCGCAATGAAAGAAAAAGGGGAAAGAAGAAAAAAAATATTATAATTAATAAACTTTTTTATTTATTTTTTGATTGAATACGTCTACACATTTACATAACATAGACTGAAGCACAAAAAGGTATAATATTCAATACCTACAATCAAGAAATGCTCCTGGCACCAGGTTTGAATCCCATGGCCGTAGTGCCACGTACAGTGGTGTGAAAAAGTGTTTGTCCCCTTCCTCATTTCCTGTTCCTTTGCATGTTTGTCACACTTAAGTGTTTCGGAATAGTGATGGCCGAACGGTTCGCCCGGCGGTCGTTTCGCGGCGAATTTCCGACTTTCGCCGTCCGCGGGTTCGAACGCCTTTTTCCGTCGTTCGCCCCGGCGGACTTACGTGTTTAATGTATACAAGAACTTTAACCTTTCGTGACACGTTTATCATGTGTTACAGGACAACCAATTGAGACATGACAGCTCATGGACACTTGGACATTCCCCCTAACCTATAAATACACCCGATCCGGTGGCCATTTTACATTCTTTCTTCTGTCACTGTAGGGAAAGGATCCTGTGTGGAGTAGGGACAGAGAAAACGCTAGCTATTTGGTACACAAAAGTTCTTTTCAGGACTGGTATAGGTGTTAGGTCAGCAGCCTGAGTTTCTTTTGTCAGTTTAGATAAAGGGACAGAGCGCTGTATGCTGCTATTTTAGGGACAGCTCAGCCAGATTAGTCTTTCTTCATCATCATCATCATCATCATCATTAGCTGTTACTATCAGGTCCACAAAAGAGCTGTTCCAGCTAATCGTTCCAGCCTACTCTTTTTTGCCAATTTGTATAGGGACAGGCAGGAAGCAGTGTGTCAGGCAGTGAGGATAATTTTAAAGACTTGCTGTTACTATTAGTTCCACAAAGGTTCTTTTCAGGACTGGTATCAGTGGTACGGTAATAGGCTTGTACACGTATAATATTCTTTCTTCCAAATATAGAAAGAATATTATACTTGACTGCTGCCCTTCTGCTGCAGTCTGCTAATCATTCACAACTCACTTGTTCCACAAAGCTCTTTATCAGGACTGGTAACTTGGTCTGTCTAGGGTGCTACGGTACATAGGCTTGGGTGCGGTACAGTCTGCTGTTCTGTAAGGACCGCTATCGGTCCACAATAGATAGGGTTGCCGTGCACTACTGCTGACCGCTGCCCTATACTGCAGCAGTCCTTCAGCGGTATAGGGACTGACGCACAGTCTGCTAAACACTAATACACAACCTGCTTGGTCCACAAAAGTTCTTATAAGGACTGGTAACTTGGTATAGGGTGCTACGGTACATAGGCCTGAGTGCGTTACAGTCTGCTGTTCTGTAAGGACCGCTATCGGTCCACAATACATAGGGTTGCCGTGCACTACTGCTGACCGCTGCCCTATACTGCAGCAGTCCTTCATTGGTATAGGGACTGACGTACAGTCTGCTAATCACTAACACACAACCTGCTTGGTCCACAAAAGTTCTTATAAGGACTGGTAACTTGGTATAGGGTGCTACGGTACATAGGCCTGAGTGCGTTACAGTCTGCTGTTCTGTAAGGACCGCTATCGGTCCACAATACATAGGGTTGCCGTGCACTACTGCTGACCGCTGCCCTATACTGCAGCAGTCCTTCATTGGTATAGGGACTGACGTACAGTCTGCTAATCACTAACACACAACCTGCTTGGTCCACAAAAGTTCTTATAAGGACTGGTAACTTGGTATAGGGTGCTACGGTACATAGGCCTGAGTGCGTTACAGTCTGCTGTTCTGTAAGGACCGCTATCGGTCCACAATACATAGGGTTGCCGTGCACTACTGCTGACCGCTGCCCTATACTGCAGCAGTCCTTCAGCGGTATAGGGACTGACGCACAGTCTGCTAAACACTAACACACAACCTGCTTGGTCCACAAAAGTTCTTATAAGGACTGGTAACTTGGTATAGGGTGCTACGGTACATAGGCCTGAGTGCAGTACAGTCTGCTGTTCTGTAAGGACCGCTATCGGTCCACAATACATAGGGTTGCCGTGCACCACTGCTGACCGCTGCCCTATACTGCAGCAGTCCTTCATTGGTATAGGGACTGACGTACAGTCTGCTAATCACTAACACACAACCTGCTTGGTCCACAAAAGTTCTTATAAGGACTGGTAACTTGGTATAGGGTGCTACGGTACATAGGCCTGAGTGCGTTACAGTCTGCTGTTCTGTAAGGACCGCTATCGGTCCACAATACATAGGGTTGCCGTGCACTACTGCTGACCGCTGCCCTATACTGCAGCAGTCCTTCATTGGTATAGGGACTGACGTACAGTCTGCTAATCACTAACACACAACCTGCTTGGTCCACAAAAGTTCTTATAAGGACTGGTAACTTGGTATAGGGTGCTACGGTACATAGGCCTGAGTGCGTTACAGTCTGCTGTTCTGTAAGGACCGCTATCGGTCCACAATACATAGGGTTGCCGTGCACTACTGCTGACCGCTGCCCTATACTGCAGCAGTCCTTCAGCGGTATAGGGACTGACGCACAGTCTGCTAAACACTAACACACAACCTGCTTGGTCCACAAAAGTTCTTATAAGGACTGGTAACTTGGTATAGGGTGCTACGGTACATAGGCCTGAGTGCAGTACAGTCTGCTGTTCTGTAAGGACCGCTATCGGTCCACAATACATAGGGTTGCCGTGCACTACTGCTGACCGCTGCCCTATACTGCAGCAGTCCTTCATTGGTATAGGGACTGACGTACAGTCTGCTAATCACTAACACACAACCTGCTTGGTCCACAAAAGTTTTTATAAGGACTGGTAACTTGGTATAGGGTGCTACGGTACATAGGCCTGAGTGCAGTACAGTCTGCTGTTCTGTAAGGACCGCTATCGGTCCACAATACATAGGGTTGCCGTGCACTACTGCTGACCGCTGCCCTATACTGCAGCAGTCCTTCATTGGTATAGGGACTGACGTACAGTCTGCTAATCACTAACACACAACCTGCTTGGTCCACAAAAGTTCTTATAAGGACTGGTAACTTGGTATAGGGTGCTACGGTACATAGGCCTGAGTGCGTTACAGTCTGCTGTTCTGTAAGGACCGCTATCGGTCCACAATACATAGGGTTGCCGTGCACTACTGCTGACCGCTGCCCTATACTGCAGCAGTCCTTCAGCGGTATAGGGACTGACGCACAGTCTGCTAAACACTAACACACAACCTGCTTGGTCCACAAAAGTTCTTATAAGGACTGGTAACTTGGTATAGGGTGCTACGGTACATAGGCCTGAGTGCGTTACAGTCTGCTGTTCTGTAAGGACCGCTATCGGTCCACAATACATAGGGTTGCCGTGCACTACTGCTGACCGCTGCCCTATACTGCAGCAGTCCTTCATTGGTATAGGGACTGACGTACAGTCTGCTAATCACTAACACACAACCTGCTTGGTCCACAAAAGTTTTTATAAGGACTGGTAACTTGGTATAGGGTGCTACGGTACATAGGCCTGAGTGCAGTACAGTCTGCTGTTCTGTAAGGACCGCTATCGGTCCACAATACATAGGGTTGCCGTGCACTACTGCTGACCGCTGCCCTATACTGCAGCAGTCCTTCATTGGTATAGGGACTGACGTACAGTCTGCTAATCACTAACACACAACCTGCTTGGTCCACAAAAGTTCTTATAAGGACTGGTAACTTGGTATAGGGTGCTACGGTACATAGGCCTGAGTGCGTTACAGTCTGCTGTTCTGTAAGGACCGCTATCGGTCCACAATACATAGGGTTGACGTGCACTACTGCTGACCGCTGCCCTATACTGCAGCAGTCCTTCAGCGGTATAGGGACTAAGAGTTTTGTCACAGGGTGATTTAAAAAATGACAGGCAGAGGAAGAGGCAGGCCCTTCCGCAGGGGTGGTAGGGGTAGGGCAGGAGCAACAGCCTTGAGCCAAAGTGGGAAGTTGCAGAAGGTGCGTTCAATTACTTTAAAGGACGCACCAGACTTGGTTGAGTGGCTCACTCAGCCTTATTCTTCTGCACCCTCCTCATCCTCTCGATCTGCACCCTCTTCTTCACTCTCTGCTATGTGCACCCCCAAAGACACTACCACCAACAACACCACCACCACCACATACCTTCCGCTTGAGTGCAAATGGGGGCCTTCATGCTCCAGTGTTTTAATAGGGACCCCCGTATAAAAAGCATGAGGGTCAAGGACCAGTACTGGGTGGCAACGTACTTAGATCCCCGGTACAAACACAAAATGGCGGAAATGTTACCGCCGTCGCAGAGGGCTGTCAGAATGCAGCACTTCCAGGCCTTGCTTCGAGAAATGCTGCATTCTGCTTTTGCGTGCGCTGGCAGAGGAGCAATTCCCACTCCCAGAGAAGGATTTGCGGGTACCAATCCAACAGCGCCTGCAAGAAGAGGCCGGTTTGAAGATGTGTTGGTGACTTCGGATATGAGGTCATTCTTTCAGCCGACCCATCGACAGGTGTCATCCGGATCCAGCATCAGGGAACGCCTAGACCGTCAGGTGTCCGACTACATTGGGTTAACGGCCGATGTGGACGCTCTGAGGAGTGATGAACCCCTAGACTACTGGGTGGGCAGGCTTGACCTCTGGCCAGAGCTTGCCCAATTTGCAATCGAACTGTTGGCTTGCCCCTCATCCAGTGTCCTGTCCGAAAGGACGTTCAGCGCAGCAGGGGGGATTGTGACCGATAAGCGTACTCGCCTAGCTCACCACAGTGTTAACTACCTCACATTTCTAAAAATGAATGAGGCATGGATCTCGGAGGAATTCAACACATGTGATCAGTAGACCATGTATATGTCTATAAACAATTTTTGGAATCAAGCACACAGACCTTCTTAATTCATTTGGCTCACTTCCCTGACCCAAAAAAGCACACCGTACTATATGCCCCTACCCTCCTCTTTGAAGAGGTTGAGCGGTGTCATATTTCTACTGGGGCTGCTTATTATGAGGGGTTCCCACCATCCCTGTGCTGTGCTGACTTCCTCCTGGGTGTTCTTATTATGAGGGGCTCCCACCATCCCTGTGCTGTGCTGACTTCCTCCTGGGGGTTCTTATTATGAGGGGCTCCCACCATCCCTGTGCTGTGCTGACTTCCTCCTGGGGGTTCTTATTATGAGGGGATCACACCATCCCTGTGCTGTGCTGACTTCCTCCTGGGGCTGCTTACGGTGCTGCTGTCAGCGCTGTATGTCACGGAGCTGCTGTCAGCGCTGTATGTCACGGAGCTGCTGTCAGCGCTGTATGTCACGGAGCTGCTGTCAGCGCTGTATGTCACGGAGCTGCTGTCAGCGCTGTATGTCACGGAGCTGCTGTCAGCGCTGTATGTCACGGAGCTGCTGTCAGCGCTGTATGTCACGGAGCTGCTGTCAGCGCTGTATGTCACGGAGCTGCTGTCAGCGCTGTATGTCACGGTGCTGCTGTCAGCGCTGTATGTCACGGAGCTGCTGTCAGCGCTGTATGTCACGGAGCTGCTGTCAGTGCTGTATGTCACGGAGCTGCTGTCAGCGCTGTATGTCACGGAGCTGCTGTCAGCGCTGTATGTCACGGAGCTGCTGTCAGCGCTGTATGTCACGGTGCTGCTGTCAGCGCTGTATGTCACGGAGCTGCTGTCAGCGCTGTATGTCACGGAGCTGCTGTCAGTGCTGTATGTCACGGAGCTGCTGTCAGCGCTGTATGTCACGGAGCTGCTGTCAGCGCTGTATGTCACGGAGCTGCTGTCAGCGCTGTATGTCACGGTGCTGCTGTCAGCGCTGTATGTCACGGAGCTGCTGTCAGCGCTGTATGTCACGGAGCTGCTGTCAGCGCTGTATGTCACGGAGCTGCTGTCAGCGCTGTATGTCACGGAGCTGCTGTCAGCGCTGTATGTCACGGAGCTGCTGTCAGCGCTGTATGTCACGGTGCTGATGTCAGTGCTCTGTATTACGGTGCTGCTGTCAGTGCTCTGTATCTCCTGCACCCTCTTGTTTGCCTACCCTGGTCCCTGACCTTCCCTCTCCTCCATTGCCTTCATTAGCTCCATAGTCCTGAATTGTCAGAACAATTTCCCAAATAAAAAAAAAATGCTTGTAGTTATCGATCCCAAATTCACCTCATACATGTATTATGCTATTGTCCAGGTGGTGGGACTACGTGCTACCCCCTAATAATTACCCCGTGGCCGCAAATTCGACCTAAAGGTTTGCGAAATTCGCCTCCCATTGAAGTCAATGGAGCCCGCGGCGAACGGTCGTTTTCGCGAACGTTTGTGTCCGTTCGCGTTTCGCGTTCGCGAAACGTCCCGTCGGAAGTTCGTCCATCACTATTTCGGAACATCAAACCAATTTAAACAATAGTCAAGGACAACACAAGTAAACACAAAATGCAATTTGTAAATGAAGGTGTTTATTATTAAAGGTGAAAAAAAATCCAAACCATCATGGCCCTGTGTGAAAAAGTGATTGCCCCCTAAACCTAATAACTGGTTGGGCCACACTTAGCAGCAACAACTGCAACCAAGCGTTTGCGATAACGTGCAATGAGGCTTTTACAGCGTCCTGGAGGAATTTTGGCCCACTCATCTTTGCAGAATTGTCCTAATTCAGTTACATTAGAGGGTTTTCGAGCATGAACGGCCTTTTTAAGGTCATACCACAACATCTCAATAGGATTCAGGTCAGGACTTTGGCTAGGCCACTCCAAAGTCTTCATTTTGTTTTTCTTCAGCCATTCGGTGGTGGACTTGCTGGTGTGTTTAGGATCATTGTCCTGCTGCAGAACCCAAGTTCGTTTCAGCTTGAGTACACGAACAGATGGTCGGACATTCTCCTTCAGGATCTCTTGGTAGACAGCAGAATTCATAGTTCCTTTTATCACGGCAAGTCTTCCAGGTCCTGAAGCAGCAAAACAGCCCCAGACCATCACACTACCACCACCATATTTTACTGTTGGTATAATGTTCTTTTTCTGAAATGCAGTGTTCCTTCTACGCCAGATATACTTGGACACACACCTTCCAAAGAGTTCCACTTTTGTCTCATCGGTCCACAGAATGTTGTCCCAAAAGTCTTGGGGATCATCAAGATGTGTTTGATGTTCTTTTTGTTCAGCAGTGGTTTTCTCCTTGGAACTCTGCCATGCAGGCCATTTTTGCCCAGTCTTTTCCTGATGGTGGAGGCATGAACGCTGACCTTAACTGAGGCAAGTGAGGCCTGCAGTTCCTTGGATGTTGTTGTGGGGTCTTTTGTGACCTCTTGCATGAGTCGTCGCTGCACTCTTGGGGTAATTTTGGGCGGCCGGCCACTCCTGGGAAGGTTCACCACTGTTCCATGTCTTCACCATTTGTGGATAATGGTTCTCACTGTGGTTCGCTGGATTCCCAAAGCTTTGGAAATGGCTTTATAACCCTTTCCAGACTGATAGATCTCAATTACTTTCTTTCTCAATTGTTCCTGAATTTCTTTGGGTCTCGGCATGATGTGTAGCTTTTAAGGATCTTCTGGTGGACCTTACTGTGTCAAGCAGCTCCTATTTAAGTGATGCCTTGATTGTGAACAGGTGTGGCAATAATCAGGCCTGGGTGTGGCTAGAGAAATTGAACTCAGGTGTGGACAACCACAGTTATAGTATGTTTTAACAAGGGGGGGCAATCACTTTTTCACACAGGGCCATGATGGTTTGGATTTTTTTTCACCTTTAATAATAAACACCTTCATTTACAAATTGCATTTTGTGTTTACTTGTGTTGTCCTTGACTATTGTTTAAATTGGTTTGATGTTCCGAAACACTTAAGTGTGACAAACATGCAAAGGAACAGGAAATGAGGAAGGGGGCAAACACTTTTTCACACCACTGTACATTCCATAAACAATACAAAATATAATCCTAATTACAGTATCCAAACAAGGAAATAAAGGCACCAAACGCTCGAGTCTTACCCAACAGGGCCAACCCCTCAAAACCCGGATTCTGAAAGCCAAAGATCAAATCAAGTATGCTCACCTGGGCTAAGCCACTTCACTAAAGAAATGGCTTATAGCTAATCCCCTCATTGAGGCCAGGAAAGCGAGTCGCCTGTAAGGAATAAATCCATTTTTTTTCAAGCTGTAATAATTTTTTATCCAAATCACCACCTCGACCATGTGGAGGAAGGTGTTCCAGGCTGAAGAAACCGATGGATTTAAGATCAAAGTTATGATAGAGACCCACATGGCGGCTTATGGGGGTCTCCATCTTCCATTTCGATATTAAAGAGGCATGGTCCCTTATATGGCAAAATAGGGGGCGTTTTGTTTTGCCCACATGGAAGGCTCCACATAAGCATTTCATAAGATAAACTGATCTTATTGACTGACAATTGGTCCTTTGTTTGGGTGTCCACACATTACCAGCCGGAAGAGTCACACTCCTCCCCTCCAAAATAAACCAACAGAAATCACACTTACCACACCGGTAGGCAGAGGCGGCTCTAGGCTTTGTGAGGCCTTAGGCGAAACTTACACATGAGGCCCCACTCATGACCATAATGGGGAAAATAATTCAAGCAATACAAATGGCTGCAAAAGCATACTGTTCATTGGCACCACTTCCAGGGCACGCTCCTCACCCATCAGACATATGCAGCCAATAAAACATCTGGGACCCAGCAAGGTGGCAACCCCTCTAAAAATTTCCTGTGTCTTGGGAGAATGGTGGGGGGATGTCACTGAGTCGTTCCATCAGAGGGGGCGGGGTCACCCACACGTCACTGGGGAACCCCTGGCTTCCCTCTCCTGCGTCAGAGGGGCGGGGGTCAGGTGACGGGTGGCCCCGCCCTCCCAATATAAGAAATGTCAGCGCTGGGCTCTCTGCAGTGTCTCCGCAGTGGAGACAGAAGAAGGAGGTATGGACAGCGCTGGACTGAGAGTTTCCCCGTCGCTGGATATGATCATCCATCGCTGGACCCCGGAGACCCGTCGCTGGATAGCAAGAGTGGATTAGCACCGCTGGAATTTTTTTTTTATTTTTTTTATTTTTAATAAAGGAATTTTTCAAAAGTGTGTTTGTCTTATTTAACCATTTTGACACTTTCTTTGTGAAATGGTAGGGGTACTTTTGTACCCCCTTACCATTTCAAACAGGGGGGGGCCGGGATCTGGGGGTCCCCTTGTTAAAGGGGGCTTCCAGATTCTGATAAGCCCCCCGCCCGCAGACCCTCACAACCAACGGCCAGGGTTGTGAGGATGAGGCCCTTGTCCTTATCAACATGGGGACAAGGTGCTTTGAGGGGTCACAGACCCCCAAAGCATCCTCCCAATGTTGAGGGTATGTGGCCTGGTATGGTTCAGGAGGGAGGGGGGGCCGCTCTCTCGTCCTCCCCTCTTTTCCTGCGGCCTGCCAGGTTGCGTGCTCGGATAAAGGGTCTGGTATGGATATTTAGGGGGACCCCCACGTCAATTTTTTTTAAAAATTTGATGCGGGGTTCCCCTTAATATCCATATCAGACCTGAAGGGTCTGGTATGGATATTTGGGGGGACCCCCACGTCAATTTTTTTTTTAAATTTGACACGGGGTTCCCCTTAATATCCATGTCAGACCTGAAGGGCCTTTTGATTGAATTTAGGGGAACCCCCACGCTTTTTTTTTTTTTTTTTTTTTTAATCAATGAATGAATGAATTGTCGGCTAATACAGAGAACACTCATTGAGTGTTCTCTGTATTACGGAGACCCGACAATTTAGCCGCAAGTGATTTTAAAAGACTTTTTTTCCTGCACAAATGACACTTTGTGCAGCGACAGTTCTAAGCACCAGAAACATGCGCCCCTTCACAGGCAGACTATAGATACCCCCCAGCTACGAAATTTAAAGGAATATTACACTTTTATTGTTTCACTTTAATCATTATTAAAATCACTGCTCCTGAAAAAACGGCCGTTTTTAAAACTTTTTTTTGCATTGATCCATGTCTCCTGGGGCAGGACCCAGGTCCCCAAACACTTTTTAGGACAGTAACTTTCATATTACCCTTTAAAATGAGCACTTTAGATTGTGAACGTTCGAGTCCCATAGACTTTAATAGGGTTCTAAAGTTCACACGAAGTTTAGGTCTGTTCGCAGGTTCTGGTGCGAACCGAACAGGGGGGTGTTCGGCTCATCCCTAATGGAGATATAGACAACGCCAACACTTTGTAGAGTCCCTCCCAAAACCCCTCCGTTCAGGTGACAGTTTAAATTCCTGGGAGAAATTGATTGACCGAGGAGGAGTGGGCAGACAGGGGATTTCTAAAATATATAGGACCCTAATAACTTTGATGGAGGATGAGGCGATGCCCTCTTTGGGGAGATGGGAAGGTGAACTGAACCAATCAATTTCAGAAAAACTGAAAGGGAAAGTTATAGATTATACCCATTCCACTTCAATAGATACAAGGATACAATAAATGAATTATAAATTATTGGTTAGGTGGTATTATGTTCCATCTAAAATGCATAAAATTAATCAAGACTTATCACCCCTATGCTGGAGAGAATGCGGGAAGGAGGGAACTCACGCCCATATATGGTGGCAATGCAGCGCAATTCAGTTATATTGGGAAAAAGTGGTGGGCCTAATTAAAGAGATTGACGGGACGGAAATAGAACTGGATCCCTGGAAATGTTTGTTTCACGCGACCGAGGGCCCCAGGGAAAAATATAGAATAGCATTAACTCCATTTCTGCTGAATGCAGCGAAAGCACTGATCCCGAGATATTGGAAAGTAAAGGAAATACCAGGGATAGGAGATTGGTTTAGGGAAATAGACAGAATGAGGATTATGGAAGAATTAATATACCTTCAAAGGGGAGCAGGAATGAGATTCCAGGATACTTGGAGGAATTGGATGGAATTCAGAAAGTCTTCAACATATCTTGGAACTATGGGGGATGGAGTGGGCGTCTAGGGGTGTGCAGCTGGATGCATATACTCCATAACCCATGGGGGGTGGGGTTTCTCTTTTTTTTTTTTCTAGGGGGGGATGGGGGGAGGGGATAAGGGGTTACCCCTTTTCTTCGGGTTTTTATTCATTTATTTATTTATTTATTTTTATTTATATATATATATATATATATTTTTGAGTATTCATGTAAATTTATAGTAGAAGAGAGTGGGGATGGAAGGAGAGGAATCCCCACCTTACACATATCACAAATCGAAATTAAGAAAAGGAATCACGTGGGAGAGGCAATAATAAGGGTAAGATAAGACCATAAGAGGATAATTTTGAACACTGAGGTGTGGAGGGTTTGTCGTCCCCCCCCCCTTTTTTTTTTTTTTTTTTTTTTACATTTTTAGGTATATTAAGGATCGATCCCATCGGGTACCCAATGTGTATTTTCTTACTGTCTGTTTTTATATGAATGTTGAAAATACTGAAATACCATGAATGCTAAACAAAGTGATTTGTAATAGTATGTATAAGAAATATTTTTTACTGTTTTTTGTAAATGTGGAAAAAAAAATAAAAATAAAATAAAAAATAAAAAAAAAAGAAGAGGGGAGGGAGAGAGAACAGGGGAGGGAGAGAGAACAGGGGAGGGAGAGAGAGAGGAGGGGAGAGAGAGTGGAAGGAGAGAGAGAGGAGGGGAAGATAGAGAGAGGAGGGGAAGGAGAGAGAAGAGGGGAGGGAGAGAGAAGAGGGGAGGGAGAGAGAACAGGGGAGGGAGAGAGAACAGGGGAGGGAGAGAGAGAGAGGAAGGAGAGAGAGAGAGGGGGAGAGAGGATGAGAGAGGAGAGGAAAGAGGAGAGAAGAGGAGGGAGAGAGAGGAGGGAGAGGAGGGGAAGGAGAGGGAAGAGGGCAGGGAGAGAGAGAGATGGGGAGGAGAGAGAGAGCAGGGGGAAAGAGATGAGGAGAGAGAGAGAGGAGGGGAGGAAGGAAGAGGAAGGGAAGGAGAGAGAAGAGGGGAGGGAAAGAGAGGGGGAGGATAGGGAGGAGGGGAGGAGAGGGGAGGGAGAGAGGGAGCTAGGGGAGGTGAGGGAAGAGAGAGAGGAGGGGAGGGAAAGAGAGGGGGAGGATAGGGAGGAGGGGAGGAGAGGGGAGGGAGAGAGAGAACTAGGGGAGGTGAGGGAAGAGAGAGAGGAGGGGAAAGAGAGAGGGGATGGGAGGAGAGAAAGGAGGGGAGGGAGGGGAAGGAGAGAGAAGAGGGAGAGAGAGAGAGAGAGAGACAGAGAGAGACAGAGAAAGGAGAGAGAGAGGAGGAGGGGGGAGAGAGATAGGAGGGAGGGAGAGAGAGAGAGAGGAGGGAGGGGGAGAGAGAGAGGGAGAGAGAGGAGGGGAGGGAGGGGAAGGAGAGAGAAGAGGGAGAGAGAGAGAGAGAGAGAAAGGAGGGGAGGGAGAGAGAGAGGAGGAGGGGGGAGAGAGATAGGAGGGAGGGAGAGAGAGAGAGGAGGGAGGGGGAGAGATAGAAGGAGAGAGGGGAGGGGAGAGAGAGAGAGGGGAGGGGAGAGAGGGGAGGGGAGAGAGAGTGGAAGGAGAGAGAGAGAGGAGGGGAAGATAGAGAGAGGAGGAGAAGGAGAGAGAAGAGGGGAGGGAGAGAGAAGAGGGGAGGGAGAGAGTGAGAGTAAGGAGAGAGAGAGATAGAGAGAGAGAGGGAGAGAGAAAGCAGGAGAGAGGAGAGGAAAGATGAGAGGAGGGAGAGAGAGGAGGGGAAGGAGAGGGAAGAGGGCAGGGAGAGAGAGATGGGGAGGAGAGAGAGAGCAGGGGGAAAGAGATGAGGGGAGGGGAAAGAGAGAGAGGAGAATGGGAGGAGAGAAAGGAGGGGAGGGAGGGGAAGGAGAGAGAAGAGGGAGAGAGGGGAGGGAGAGAGCGAGAGGAGGGGAGGGGAGGGAGAGAGAGAGGGGGAGGGGGAGAGAGAGGAGGGAGGGAGAGAGAGAGAGAGAGGAGGGAGAGAGAGAGGAGGGGAGGGAGAGAGAGAGAGGAGGGGAGGAAGGGAGAGGAGGGGAAAGAGAGAGAAGAGGGGAGGGAGAGAGAGAGAGAGAGAGGAGGGGAGGAGAGAGGAGAGGAGGGGAGGGAGAGAGAGAGAGGGGGAGGAGAGAGGGGGTTGAGAAAGAGAGAGGGGAAGAGAGAGGGAGGGGGATGGAGGGGAAGAGAGAGGGGAGGGGAGCAAGAGATTATGAGGGAGAGGGGGAGAGCGAAGGGGAGGGAGAGATAGAGAGAGGGGGGGAGAGAGAGAGGGAGCGGGAGAGAGGGGGAGGGAGAGAGAGGGGGAGAGAGAGGAGGTGAGCCAGAGGGAGAGGGGGTGAGAGAGGGGTAGAGAAAGGGTGTGCAAAAGGGGGAGAGAAAGAGGGTGAGCAAGGGGGGAGAAAGAAGGGTATGGAGGGGAGAGGTAGAGAGAGAGAGAAAAAGAGAGAGGGGGATAGAGGAAGGGGGAGAGAGGATGGGGTAAAGAGAGAGAGTGGGAGGTGAGAAAGAGGGGTTGAGGAAAAGGGGGCGAGAGAGATCTCTAGCCTTGTCCTTGTCTGCAGCCCCTTCTGTGCCCCATGTCCCGGCCTGTGTGAGCACTGGGGGGCAAAGAGCAGGCAGGAGCTGGAGTGTGCAGGGGGTGGGGGGGCGGAGAGTGCTGGAGGTGGGATCTGGAGAGTGCTAGGGGGTGGGGACGAAGAGTGCTAAGGGGTGGGACGGAGAATGCAGGGGGTGGGGGCGGAGAATGCAGGGGGATGGGGGTGGAGAGTGCTAGGGGTGGGGTCTGGAGAGTGCAGGGGGTGGGGAGTGCTAGGGGGTGGGGTCCGGAGAGTGCAAGGGGGTGGGGTCCAGGGAGTGCAGGGGGTGGGGTCCGGAGAGTGCAGGGGGTGGGGGCCGAGAGTGCTAGGGTGTGGGCGTGAAGAGTGCAGGGGGGTGGGGCGGAGAGTGCGGGGGGTGGGGGTGGAGATTGCTAGGGGGTGGGGCGGAGAGTGCTGGGGGCCAGAGAAAATTGGGAAAGGTGGAGAGCACAGGAGGAGTGGGGGCTGGAGAGGGGGAGCAGAAATAATTGGAATGAAGAGCAGGGGGTACTGGCAAAATGGGGCGGAGTCAGGAAGGACAAGGAGGGGCTGTAGAGCAGGATGGGCGGAGCCAGGGAGCCCACGGAGGGGCTAGACTTCGCTGGAGAGCAGGAGGGGCGGAGCCAGGGAGCACACGGAGGGGCAGAGCCAGGGAGAACACGGAGGGGCCGTGCAGCACGGGGATGAAGAAAAAATTAGATAGGAGGAGCGGTAGGGAGACTGCACATAGTAAAATAGATTTTTCCATATTCCTCCATGCAGCCGCTTAATGATCACTTCTCCTCCTCTCCCTACTGCAGACATTCAGCGGCTATATGGAAAAATCTGTTCCACTATGTGCAGTCTCCCCACCGCTCCTCCTATTCAGGCACACAGGCAGGCTAAACGGACACACTCACCTTCTCTCCGGTCGGCCAGGCAGCAGAGCTCCTTCCTCTTCTTCATAATCATGGAGCAGCTCAGCTGGATAGCTTCAGCGACCCCCACACTGCTGAACCAATTAGGGGGCAGGTGCGGAGGAGAGGTCGGGAGAGCGGCACAGGCTGAAGGAGCTGCGGATCCCACATGGACATGCTGCCTACATGCCTTGGAGCCTGCCCGGTGCTGTAATCCAGCCGCTGCCGCCACCTAGAGGCCACTGTCCTGCTCCCCACACTTGCTGCCATCAGATTCTCCGTGACATCAGCGTTAGATCACAGGCAAATTAGGCAGCCCGCGAGGCCCCTGCGAGTGCGGGTCCTTAGGCGTTCGCCTAATTTGCCTAATTAAAGAGCCGCCTCTGCCGGTAGGTGCCGGGTGTGGTGATTCTCGTGGTTTCACCACTCCTATAGTGGCTTGAGACCAGACTATCCCTTAGAGAGTGTGACCTTTTGTAAGTAATTTCTGGGTAGGGTTTCACAAATTTTGAAATCCTCTCATCTGCTGTGAGAAGATGCCAACATTTTTCATAGATATTACGAACTTTCCTATGCTGTCTGTTAAACTTAGTGATAACACGTGTGGAGGTAGACAACCTCTTTTGTCTAGGTTTATACAACAGAGAGTGCCGGTCCAGATCCCTGACCCTATTATAGGCTTTCTACAACCCAGTCCTGCTATAGCCTCTCTCCAGAAGACAGTCTCGCAAGGATTTAGCTTCTCTTTGAAAGTCCTCTTCACGTGTGCAGTTGCGTTTAATACGCAGGAATTGGCTATAAGGAATACTTGCGTGCAAGAGATTATTGCCTATTGAGCTCTTCCTATACAGGGTAGAACACAGCACCCCTCTCTCATCCACGAATAGCTACACATCAAGAAAGGTAATTCTTTCACGGTCAAAACTATAGGTGAACTTCAAATTATACGAGTTCATCTGGAGGCCCTCCAAGAAAGCTACCAGATCCTCCCTCGATCCTATCCAAATCATCAGGACATCATCAATGTAGCGATTCCATGAAATTACATGGGACAAATATCTCAGCCTTGACTCGTCTGAAAATAGATCCCTTTCCCACCCCCCCAGGTACAGGTTCGTATAGGAGGGCGCACATTTCGCCCCAATTGCGACCCCCTGCACCTGGAGGTTAGTGGGATCCTTTAAATGCAAGTATTTACAAGATTCAAGATTTCACTCTCTCAGAAATTCTCGGATCACCTCCACACCCACCAGTGCCTCGATGTCTATTGCAACCAACCAGGCATTGTCAGGTATTTGCAGGCCATCAGTAATCTTTAACAATTTAATCGTATCCTTTACATAAGAGGACAACCCCTTAACGTGTGGGTACAGGTATTCATCAATAAGTTCACTTGCCTTTTCGGTTAATGAGCCACACCCCAATATTATAGGGCGCCCGGGGGGCAAACCAAACTCTTATGCACTTTAGGAAGTGCATAGAAGGTCGGGGTAGTGAACTCATTCATGTCAAGATACTCGAATGTTTTTTCATCAATGATGCCCTTTGAACGTGCCGTTGCTAAAGTATTTTTATATTTGCGTAGATAGTAATTAACATGAGACATTGGAACTGGTCTATACCATGTTCTATTAAGGATAATATCATAGCACATTTTTTCATATTGATCAACATCCAATAGTACCAAATTCCCACCTTTGTCGGATGGTTTAATAATAACTTGTTTATTGGAACTCAATTTACGGAGTGCCTCCCTGTGGGCTTTTGATAGGTTCGATTGTGGTCCGCTATGCCAGTTTGTTGACTCTATTTCATTGGTTACCTGAATCACGAATGCCCAGATATTAGAGTTCCCTTGAAGGACCGGGAATGACCTGGACTTCGGCTTGTAAACTTTTGGAGGATCAAAGGTAGGTCTGCATGACCCGATGGAATGGAGACCCCAGCAGATGGATGCCTGAGTGTTACCCGTCCCATCCATTCTATCGTTTGAATCCTTCTTCCTCTGGATTACTCTCGTCCCATAATTCCATCAGGTTATGCAAGGCCCACAGGTCCTCAAAGCTCACCCCCTCCAAATTGGAACCAATTTGTTCCATATTTTGAACCTCTAATGGTTCCTTATCATACAATACTTTGTACATCAGACGTCTATCAAAAAGATGTAAATCCTTAACCAGCTCCGTCTGGTATCGTTTGCAGTGGTAGTGATGGAGACTGCCCTTGATGGGAACTAACCCCCTAGTGTGTTGGCGTTTCCCCCTTTGTTTGGAGGTAAGTGGATTACTCAACACTTTGGCTGTGTACAAGGGGTTTTCTTTTTCCTTTTTTTTATTTCCACACATTTGCAATTTCTGATTTGGAATACTTTGTTACATTTTATGTGTATATTGTTGTGCTATTGAACTATAATGACATGTGTATGATATTGTTATTTATTTTTTCCTTTTTTCCTCTTTTTATATATATTTAGACAGTAACACATTGTTTCTCTGTGGATTGGATACTCCTAGTCCCTTGTTCCTGAGGAAGCTGATTAAGGCGAAACATGTTGAACATATTGGGATGGAGAATATGTTGGCTCATAATAGAATGTTACCTGTTTTTTCACATCAGGTTTCTGTTATAGACCATAAGGAATTGAAATAAATGTTAGATTTTACATGTTTGAGAAATCTTAGTATAGTTTAATAAAATCATATATATATTTTTTTTTCTTCAAACAAATTTTATTGAAAATATAATAGTGCAAAATTACAAATATTCGTTTCCATCATACAAACATTCAAAAATCATGGAACAGTCAGTGCATACCAGCGACCATACCAGTATATCAAAGGTTAGGGATTGACAAAACGTCGCAAGTGTAAACGGAACAGTGCGCACAAGGCATCTCGTTGCTCCATCAGGTGGAGAAGAGAATAAAACTTGAACTTTAAAGTGTCTGTTTATGAAGCTCAATGTTGATAAGTATGCTCCTGATCTGGCTCGTGGAGCTGTTGTTGAAAAGGGAGTCCCAGGTGGTAGGTAAATGTTGTGGTGTGTTTGCCTGGGAAGTCAGTAATTACGGGGTCAGATGCTACTGACTGTGCCCTCTTATGCGAGGGCTCTAGCAGTAACTGGTTTGCAGGTGGGTCCTTAATAGGTACTGAAAAAAAGAGGAGAAAAAAAAAAAAAAAAAGGGGGGGGGGGTGAGGAGGGGGGTTATACAGGGGTGGAAGAAGGGGGGGATTGAGGGGGTGAGTATGAGTTGAATCGGGGGAAGATGTTTATCTCCTCAGTCTCCGCTGAGAGTCATGTGAGTGTGGTGTGGGAACGTGTTAGGGTGGATCGGATTAGGTGCGGGTGGCGTTGAATGTCCGGGAGAGACGCAGCTATATCAATGACATGTGGTCTCCCTAGCACTGCCCCTGGTCGGGGTTGGGAGATCCATCTCCTTAGAAGTGGGGGAGGGAAGAAGAAAGAGGGGGGAAAACGTTGGAGAAGAGAATGTGGTGTCGATCTCTTGAGATCAGCGTGAGTGTAGAAGTCAGGAAGGGGTCATCAGCGTGAGATACCTATCAGTTGTATGGAAGTGCGTCCAACATGCCCATGTTTTAGAGAATTTGAAAACAATCCAAAAACACTGCGCTATTCAAAATGTGTAACCAATATACAAACAGCAGCTAACACAACATCTAGGTGTACAAATGTGACGTAATAAATTTTGTGAAAAACAGTGTAGCGCTTATTTGTTTTTACCACATTACAATGTGACCAATGTAGTCAATACATATATTAGACTGTGCAAAGAAATAAAAAACATTTAAACATTCATTGCTGTATATGCAAAGCTGGAATGTCCAGATAAATATATGAAAAGATGTGTCCAAAAAAATGAAAATGGAAAAACAGCATGAAAACCAGTGAAGAGTTCTCCGAATTTTCCAAAATATCTGTATGTGATACGATGAAGTGAAGACAGTCCTACACCTCCTCCAAGGAATAGTCACACAATCACCGCGTGAACCCTCCACCACATAAAATGGGGGCTTACCAGATTTAATAGATCCTGCTCAAAATTATATTTGGAGGATCATATATGCTTGTAGGTATACAAAGGCTGTTTCTGGGGTGTTGTCCTTTTCTGGAAAACTTTCAAGTGTGGCTATTTCCTCTGCGGTATGTCTCCATCCACATAAATCATCATAGGTAATGGGATAGATATAAAGGAAGAAAGCAGGGACCACAATAGTGTAACTCCGTTTTTCGTTTCAAGTAATTTAATAAAAAATTATCAAACTCACGTGTACAAAGAACATAAGCGCTTTTTCAATAAAATCTCAGGCTGCAGTGAAGTCCCCACAGACTTTTAGAGAATTTGGCAGGAGAGTCCCGGGATATGTGAATAAGTTCCTCCATTTCAGCTATTTTGTTAATTTGCCTGAACCATTCTAGGATGGTTGGTATCTGAGGGGAGCCCCAGTGTCTCGGGATGCACAATTTTGCCGCGTTGAGCAGGGGTAAGATTAATGTCTTACGATAGTATGGGGCTGAGAGGGCTGAGTGGTGAAAGAGACACTGGGCTGGTGTGTGGTCCAGTGTGTAGGTGGAGATTATTTCAGTGAGTTCTCGTATTTGCGTCCAAAATGGTTGGATTGACGGGCAGGACCATAAAATGTGGAATAGCGAGCCCGGTTCTTCATTACATCTCCAACATTTGTTGGGATATGCAGGGTTGAGCCTGTGTAGAATAGCCGGGGTTCTGTACCAGCGTACTAGGGTTTTGTAGTTATTCTCCTGAATGGATACATTCAGAGATCCTTTGTGGGCAACCGTAAAGATGCGTTCCCATTGGTCATTAGAGAATTCTGATCCCGTCTCTCTTTCCCAATTCGTGAAGGCTTTCCTTTCTTTAGGGGAGATCTCCGTGAAAAGCATGGTGTATATGTATGAGATTAGGTGTTGTTGGGGGTCGGATTGGGAGCACAGGTTTTCAAAAGGAGTGAGTGGTCGTGTGATAGGAGAGTCACGATTAATCGTCTTTAAAAAGTGGCGGATTTGAAAGTAGATCCAAATAGGGATAGGGATGTTTGTGAGGGTGGGCGTTAGTGCCAGGCGATCGAGGAGAGAGCCGTCCCTGAAAAATTGGTGTGCTAATAAGTCCGAATGTAGCCCTTGGTGCGATGAGAATTGGGCAGACATTCCAGGGGGGAGGCGCGGTTATATTTGATAGGAGTTAGGGGACCCGGAACGGATGAGACCTGTGTCTTTTGGCAGGTTTCTCTGAAACAATGCAGTGTCGGAGCAATAAGGGGGTGCTGTCTAATCGTGGTAGGGACGTGTTGTGGCAACAACCAGGGTGTCGCTCGCAACGGCAATGCAGACATTGAGTTTTCTAGCCTAACCCAATCTTTGCGTTGACCGTGTAATGTCCAATCAACAATTCTGGTGAGTTGACAGGCCCAGTAATATTTTTGAAGGTCTGGTAGACCAATGCCCCCTTTCGTCTTCGGTCATGTGAGTAGATCATATGCAATTCTTGGACGTTTCAGTTTCCATAAGAAACTTGTACATAACCTCCTATAGGACAAGAAGAAGGACGTGGGTAGTTTAATGGGAACAGTCTGTAAGAGGTATAGGATGTGCGGTAGGATATTCATCTTGATAATTGCTGCGCGGCCAAACCATGAGAATTGTGGTTTATTCCAGTTTCTAAGGTCGTCGGATATGATCTTAAGGATGGGGAGATCGTTTTTGGCAAAGAGATCAGAAAGGTTCGCCGTGAGGTAGATCCCTAGATATTTGATGGCATCATGCCTCCACAGGAAAGGAAAGTTTTCCTCGCACTGTGTGACCGTTTCCCGTGGAATGGTGACATTGAGGGCATGGGATTTGGTAAAATTGATCTTAAAATTAGAGAGGTGCTGAAAATGTTTGAACTCATTTAACAAATTTGGTATGGAGATATGTGGCTCGCTGAGGGAAAGTAAAATATCATCAGCAAAGGCTGCTAGTTTATAAGTGTGGTCTCCCATCGGAATGCCTTTAATGCTGTCATTGGATCTAATGCAGTTTAAGAACGGCTCCAGTGTTAGTACAAAGAGAATGGGGGAGAGAGGACATCCTTGCCTTGTTCCATTGGTTATGGAGAAGGCGTCCGACAGATGGCCATTTATGCGGACTCTCGCAGACGGAGACGTGTACAGGGACATGATGGAGTTGAACATATGGTTTTGCAGCCCTATGTGTTTCAGTACTGCTCCCATGTAGTCCCAGGCCTGTCTGTCGAACGCCTTCTCCGCGTCCAACGACAGGAAGAAGCCTTTGTGTTTATGAGATGTCATCCAGTGGTGGAGGTTTATGGCTTTGATCGTATTATCTCTTGCCTCTCTCCCCGGAATAAAGCCAACTTGATTGTTTTTTATTAAAGAGGGAAAAAGGGGAAGCAAACCGTTGGCAAGGATTTTGGCAAACAGTTTTATATCGACATTTAGTAAGGAAATCGGTCTGTAATTAGTAACTGATGTGGTGTCCTTCCCTTCTTTTGGGATAACTGTGATGTAGGCTTCTAATAGCCTATGAAAGGGGTTTGCCGAGGAAGATAAGGAGTTAAAGGCTTTGAGAAAGGGCTCAGTAATGTCTTCTGTAAACGTTTTGAAGTAGGCAGCTGTAAAGCCGTCTGGGCCAGGGCTCTTTCCTGTTTTCATCTGTTTGATCGCACTTTTAGTTTGTCTGCTGATATGGGATTTTCTAGTTTACGAGCCTCTTCCCTGTCTATGGGCTTAGGGCAATGTTCTTTCAAAAATTCCTTGATAAGGGACCGTTTCGTGTTTTTTGTGTTGGGATTATCTGGGTTCGTGTGGAGATTGTACAGGTTGGAGTAGTATGTTACAAATTGGGAGGCTATGTCAGGGGCCGAGACTTTAGATCTGCCTTGGGAGTCTTTAATGGTGTGGATGGTGGTGCGAGCCCTGTTATTTTGGATGGCTCTAGCTAGGTACTTACTGCTTTTGTTACCGAATTCATAGAATAATTTCTGTTGTAGCACAAATTTACGTTTTGTTTTTAGGGATAATTCTGCGAGTAGGAGGTCCCTAGTTTGGGTGAGGTCCTGGTATGTCTGTTGGGCTTGAGTTTGTTTGTGAGCTAGCTCTAGATTTTTGATCTTCTGAATCAGAGTTGTGATTTTAGCTTGATGGGCTTTCTTACGCGCGGTCTTCAGGGCAATGAATCTCCCCCTTAGGAATGCATTTGTGGGCCTCCCATTGTGTCAACGGGGGTGTTTCCCCGTTGTTGTTATCTAGAAAGAAGTCATAAATAGCTTGTTTAATGTTGAGGGTATTTTCTTCTGAGGTTAGAAGAGTAGAATCTAGGTGCCATGTCTTTGATATGTTCTGGTGATCAGGGAGGGTCAATGTCATTGTGATTGGGTGGTGGTCGGATAGGAGCATTGGTTCTATCGTCGCATGAGAAAGGAGGGGGAGGTCTGTCTGGGAAAGAAAGAGGTAATCTATTCTGGAGTATTTGTTGTGAGGGGCTGAAAAGAATGTGTAGTCCTTTTCATTTGGGTGTAGAGTACGCCATGAGTTGTGAAGGAGCAGATCTTGGAGTTGTAATTTTATTTGTCGTAAGGTTTTGTAAGGTAGGACTGTGTTCCCTGATGAGGTGTCCAAGAGTGGGTGTAGGGCAACATTAAAGTCCCCTCCGAATATGGTTATCCCCGCGGAGAAGCCTGTCAGGAGTTGGGAAATCTGTCTAAAGAAGCTAAGTTGTGCAGAGTTCGGGCTGTAGATATTAGCTAAGGTTACCGGTCGGCCTTGGATCCGGCCTTTCAGAAAGATGTATCTGCCTTCCTTGTCAATAAGCGAGTCTGTGAGTTCCCATTGTAAGTGTTTGGAGATCAGAATCGATACTCCTTTCGTTTTGGCGAGCGGGTTGGAGGAGTGGTAGGAGTACGGGAACCAATAATTCGTGAGTTTAGGTATTTTGTCTGAACGGAAGTGGGTTTCCTGTAGGAAAACTATATTGCTTTTTAATTTTTGCATCTGAGAGAGGACTTGACTGCGTTTCTCGCATTTTTTCTTTTTCGCATTTAGGGATGTCACTTTTAGCATGGTGGGAACAATGGTATTGTTAGAGTTGGACATAGTGTTTCGGGGATGTGGCTCCGTCTAAGTAAGAAGGTTTGGAGTCTTGTTTTGGAGCGCAGCTATATGTGGCCAGTGGCACCGTGTGTGGGTTTAAATGGGCTTTGGGGAGACGGTTAAGTATGGCGGAGACTGAGGAGATAAAGGGGAAAGGTTGGGGGAGGTAGTTCAGGGGGGGAGGTGTGTGGAGTGTGCTTGGGAGAGGAGTGGGGGGGAGGAAGGAAAGAAAAGGGGAAAGGGGAAAAGGAGACAAGAGAGGTGATGGACCGGAGGGAAGAGAGAGTCTAAGGACCTCCCTTACACGGAATTATTCAGTCCAGTGAGGGTCAACGGGAATCTCGTGTTCCCGTTGTGTGGGGAAATGGGAGGTGGCGGACTCTAAGGGTGGGATGGAATGTAGAGTCATCTGGTCTTCAGAGGTATGTGAGTATCTAAGATAAGTAAGAGAGCCAATGAGGTATAGCATGGCAAGTAGGGACTATGGGTCAACCGAGGGGGGGTTCGGTAGTGTGCAGGTGCGAGGTTGCCACAGCGAACATTAGACAGTTGTTTGTGGGGGTTCGGAGCGGGTTAACCGGGTGGGGGCTAGTTTATTGTATTCGTAAAGGGCATGTCTATCACTGAGCAGGAGAAGTCTTGTCTATAGGAAATACAGTGTTTTATTAGTTAAGCGGTTGCTAGTCGCCGTTCATATCCTGCTGTAGCTTGTGGGCTCGTCTAAAGTGGATCTCCGGTGTGTGGGACCAACCTCCAGGAGGATCGAATAGGGATTCCCCTGTGGGGTGAGGTGGCCGGCAATCCAGCCCAGGCGAGAGGGAGGGAACAGTCCGACACGACCAGGGATCAGAGCGGTGCAACCGAATATCTGTTTATATAAACAAGTTTTAACAGTAGAACATTGGCGTATCAACATAAAAATAAACAAAACCTTGTAACACAATATAAAGGAACAAGAACAACCATTTATATGGAGGTCACATGTGGTACAGAAAGAATGAATAGAAACAACTGGATAAGTTGGGCTCTATCTGCATTCCCTCGCAAAAGGAAGATGCGGTAACCGCTAGCATGAGTCAGTAAATGGTAATAGTGGATACTGTGCAGTAATGTCTCTATTAATGCTTCCACGAATCTTCAGGGGAGAATTCCTCCTACCTACACGAGTCCTCAGGGTTAGGAAAGAACGGGTGAGTCCACTCAGATTCTGACTATGTGTAGACCCCTATCTTTCGCTTTTCTTTTCATTTTTATTTATTTATTTATTTATTTATTTATTTATTTATTTATTTTCCCTTTTTCTTTTATATGAGTCATGTGGAGCCAAGAACTGGTAATCCAGTGGTTAAACTGGCCTTGCGTCCCGCTCCTTGTTGGCTGGTTGCGGGATAGGGTGTTTGGGTGCCCGTGTCTACACATATGATCCCTACAGGAGAATAAAAGGACATTTGGGTATGGATAATGTGGGAGGGGGTGGATATAGGAGTTCCCTATAGATTCATATTTTTTATTATATCGTTTTTTGTCTTTGACCTTTTGGTACCGAAAAGTCCCCTACCTCCAAATTTCTTGTGTATATAATTATTCCTGAGATGATGGTACTATAAATGTGAGAAACTTGAACGGTTCCCCTTCAGAGAATTTTTTCAAATATCTGCAGGCCTATCATCTAGACATCATGAACCATCCTCCGATTATGGGCTGGCTGCTTTGGCAGATATGGTCACCGATACTTGTTGAGCTTGCGGTGCAGTACCATTACTGTCTAAATGCCTTTGTAAATTATGCTTCAGAGAGGCTTCCCAGACAGGCCAGATGTCAACAAAGACATCAAGTTATACATTAAAAGAGCAGTGGAAGAAGTGGTGAAGGCTCTGTTACCAGACACTTCTGGTGTAAGAGGAACTAATCATCAAAGAAGGGGAGAAGACTCTCCTGAACCTGGAGCTATTAGTTCTGACTCAGAGTTTGGCCAGGAGGTTTTAGTTACATATTCTTTTGACTTTTCTCTAGTACCCGCATTTATATCAGCAGTCAAGCAGGCCTTCGGAAGAATCCTCAAACACTCAGGAGCCGAAGAAATATCACCCAAATCTAAAGAGAGCTCCCAAAATTTCCTTTCATAACTGAATTTAAGGATTTAATGTAGGAAGAGTGGTCTAGGCTGGACAAGAGACTAGCACTGCAAAATAGGGTCAACAAGTTGTACCCATTCTGACTATCGGATGTTGAGCCGTGGGATACCCTTCCTAAAGTCGATGTCTTTACAGCGACTAGCAAAGCCTATCACCTTACTGCTGAAGGAAACAGTATCCTTTAACCACTTGAGGACCGCCGTATTGCCATTGTACGTCAGCACAATGGCACAGGCAGGCATAATCACGTACATCCACGTGATTGCCTTCCAGCGGGTGGGGGGTCCGATCGGACCCCCTCCCGCTGGTTACGGCGGTCCGATTCGGTCCAGGAGCGCTCCGTGATGAGGGGATGGCCGTTGGTTTTCGGCCACCCCCTCTGGATCGCTCCTGGCCAATGAGAAGCTTCCTCCCCTGTGTATTGTTTACACAGGAAGGAGGAAGTGATGTCATTCTCCTCGGGGCGGTCTTTTTGACCGGACTACGAGGAGAACAGTAAAAGTAAGTGTGCACCAACACTACACTGACATGTAGGTACACACAGGCACACAAACCCCCCCCCGATCCCCCCCCCGAGCGTCCTGCGGGAACGCATGGGAACATAGTTCCCTTACTTTTTCCACAACAGGAACTCAGTTCCCGTTAGCAGCCATGTCCTGCAAGACTTTGAAGTATGCAAGCTGTGTGGCAGGTGCTACACCAGCAGCTGCCGACACAGCAACTGCCGACACAGCTCGCAATAGTAAGTGCCGCACACCTGACCTTTCAGGCATTGCCAGCAGGGGGCCCCATGACAGTTCCACTACGATCTACCAGCCAATCACAGCTACTTGATGGATAGATCAGGTTCCTGCTGCTAAGAGATTGTATTTAGTCAGACCTCTTGTGATGCGCTCCTCCCCGCTGGCCCCTGCTAATTTTCTGTCTCCTCACCCCCCCCCCCCCCCCAGTCTCCTGCATACTTGCTCTGTGTGTCCTGCTGAATCCCCCCTCCTCTTCTATCTTCAGTGCATATGATGAGAGAACCCAGAGGAGGAGCACAGCTATTCTGCTCACAGGACATGCAGGGAGAGAGGTGAGCTGAGGGAGGAACATCAGTTTGGAGTGGTAAGCTGAGCACAATACCTGGCAAAGTTTAATGCCAGGAGCAAAGTTTATGTGGAAATATGTGAAGGGTTGGAATAGCAGCGAGTGTGTGTTGGAGCCCTGCAGAGTTTGCAGCCTCCCAAGCTAACATACATCTTCTAAGCAGGAACATATCACTATCTTCCCAAACATTCTGTCCAGATAATGTGCAGTTAATTTATGACCTTTCCGTTTAACCCTGTGTTATCCAAGCTCTGTTCAATGAAAAGTGTAAACTCACCACATTAAAGATCAGAGCATAATGTTCACATTTGCATGGAAGCACAATTGAATGAATGCTGATTAATCAGAGAATTACCGTATTTATGTTTATTGAGGATTGTTTTTTTTTATGTACTAACAGTTAAGCTTCATACACACAATAGGAAAACTGGATGAAAAATACCAATTTTGAAGCATTCGTGCATATGAGTGTATAATTTTTTTGGTCGGGGAGTGGATTTTGGGTGGGAGTTCCCACACTTTTTTCCCCAGGACTTGACCCCTGAAAGTTATGCACTTGGGGGTTAGGAATGTGCATGCATCATACATGCTAGGGGGAGTACAACTGGGGGAATCCATAGTGGAAAAGGATCTGGGGGTTTTGGTAGATCATAAGCTCAATAATAGCATGCAATGCCAAGCTGCGGTTTCCAAAGCGAGCAAAGTCCTTTCCTGTATTAAGAGGGGTATGGACTCCAGAGAGAGAGATATCATGTTGCCCCTGTTCAAATCATTAGTAAGACCTCACCTGGAATATGCAGTTCAGTTTTGGGCACCAGTTCTCAAAAAGGATATCGGGGAACTGGAGAAAGTGCAGAGAAGGGCAACCAAACTTATAAGAGGCATGGAGGAACTCAGCTATGAGGAAAGATTAGAGGAACTGAATTTATTCACTCTTGATAAGAGGAGATTAAGGGGGGATATGATCAACATGTATAAATATATAAGGGGTCCATATAGTGAACTTGGTGTCGCGTTATTCACTTTACAGTCAACAAAGAGGACAAGGGGGCACTCTTTACTTCTAGAGGAAAATAGATTTCATCTCCAAATACGGAAAGGTTTCTTCACAGTAAGAGCTGTGAAAATGTGGAATAGACTCCCTGCAGAGGTGGTTCTGGCCAGCTCAGTGGATTGCTTTAACCACTTGCCGACCGCCTCACGCCGATGTACGTCGGCAGAATGGCACGGGCAGGCATAAGCACGTACATGTACGTGATTTGCCTCCCGCGGGTCGGGGGCCCGATCGGGCCCCCGCCCGGTGCCTGCGGCGGTCGGTTTTCGTTCGGGAGCGATCCCGGACGAGGGGACGGCCATTCATTCATGGCCACCCCCTCGCGATCGCTCCCGACGAATGGAAATCCCCGGTGACATCACTTCCTCTCCTGTAATGTAAACACAGGAGAGGAAGTGATGTATTCTCTCCTCCGTGTCGGTATTTTTCGTTCCGACACGGAGGAGAGCGGATCAGTGAGTTGCACCAACACATCCCACACACAGTAGAACATGCCAGGCACACTCACACCCCCCCTTTACCCCCCGATCACCCCCCCAATTACCCCTGCCCCCCCAGTCACAGTGACACCAATGTCATTTTTTTTTTTTTTTTTTTTTTTTTTTGCATTGGTGTCATTTGTGACTGTAATAACTGTTAGGGCAGTTAGGGTTAGCCCCCTTTAGTTCTAATGTACCCCCCTAACCCCCCCAATAAAGGTTTAACCCCGTGATCACCCCCCGTCGCCAGTGTCACTAAGGCTGGGTTCACATTGCAGCGGTTTATGAGAACGAATGTGATTCGCACCGCACTGCAGTGCAAATCACATCCGATCTCTGTGCGATTCGAGTTCAGCCATTCGCCGCACCCGCCGCACCCGCCACACCCGCCGCACCCGCCGCAAATTCGCACGGGACCCTTTTTTTGGCCCGCAGCAGAATCGGATCGCATGGGTGTTCACACCATGCGATCCGAGTTTGCAGATCGCACTGCGATATGCGAACTGATCTGGGGGTGTCAGTAACATTTCACTGACACTCCCAGCAGTTCGCATAGGGCAGTGTGAACTGCCGCCGGGAGGCATGCGATGCGGGAACCCGCCGCGGATTCGCGGCGTTTCCGCATCGCTCCAGTGTGAACCCAGCCTAATAAGCGATCATTTTTCTGATCGCCGTATTAGTGTCACAGGTGACGCTAGTTAGGCAGGTAGGTATTTAGGTTCGCCGCAGCTTTTTATAGCGCTAGGGACCCCCATATACTACCGCATAAAGCCCCCTGATTGCCCCCTAGTTAACCCTTTCACCAGTGATCACCATATAACTGTTACAGGTGACGCTGGTTGGTTAGTTATTTTTTTATAGTTTCAGGGCACCCGCCATTTATTACCTAATAAAGGTTTAACCCCCTGATCACCCGGCAGGTGTCATTTGTGACTAATAACTGTTAGGGCAGTTAGGGTTAGCCCCCTTTAGTTCTAAGGTACCCCCCTAACCCCCCCAATAAAGGTTTAACCCCGTGATCACCCCCCGTCGCCAGTGTCACTAAGGCTGGGTTCACATTGCAGCGGTTTATGAGAACGGATGTGATTCGCACCGCACTGCAGTGCAAATCACATCCGATCTCTGTGCGATTCGAGTTCAGCTATACAGATAGTATGGCTGAATTCGTGTCGCACCCGCCGCACCCGCCGCAAACTCGCACGGGACCCTTTTTTTGGTCCGCAGCAGAATCGGATCGCATGGGTGTTCACACCATGCGATCCAAGTTTGCAGATCGCACTGCGATATGCGAACTGATCTGGGGGTGTCATTAACATTTCACTGACACTCCCAGCAGTTCGCATAGGGCAGTGTGAACTGCCGCCGGGAGGCATGCGATGCGGGAACCCGCCGCGCATTCGTGGCGTTCCCGCATCGCTCCAGTGTGAACCCAGCCTAATAAGCGATCGTTTTTCTGATCGCTGTATTAGTGTCACAGGTGACGCTAGTTAGGCAGGTAGGTATTTAGGTTCGCCGCAGCTTTTTATAGCGCCAGGGACCCCCATATACTACCGCATAAAGCCCCCTGATTGCCCCCTAGTTAACCCTTTCACCAGTGATCACCATATAACTGTTACAGGTGACGCTGGTTGGTTAGTTATTTTTTTATAGTTTCAGGGCACCCGCCATTTATTACCTAGTCTCACTAGTGTACCCCTAAATTTAGGGGTGTCTACTTTCTAAAATGGGGTCATTTGGGGGGGGGGGTTTGTGCCATCTTGGCATTTTATGGCCTTCAAAACTGTAACGCCCTTAGAAAGCCTGAAGGCGGTGCTTGGTTTTTGGGGCCCCGTACGCGGCTAGGCTCCCAAAAAGTCCCACATATGTGGTATCCCCGTACTCAGGAGAAGCAGCAGAATTTATTTTGGGGTGTCATTTCACATATGCCCATGGCATGCGTGAGCAATATATCATTTAGTGACAACTTTGTGAAAAAAAAAAAAAGTTTGTAATTTTCCCGCAACTTGTGGCAAAATATAAAATATTCCATGGACTCAACATGCCTCTCAGCAAATAGCTTGGGGTGTCTACTTTCTAAAATGGGGTCATTTGTGGGGGTTTTGTGCCATCTTGGCATTTTATGGCCTTCAAAACTGTAATAGGTAGTGAGAAGTGAACTCAAAAAATTACGCCCTTAGAAAGCCTGAAGGCGGTGCTTGGTTTTCGGGGCCCCGTACGCGGCTAGGCTCCCAAAAAGTCCCACATATGTGGTATCCCCGTACTCAGGAGAAGCAGCAGAATTTATTTTGGGGTGTCATTTCACATATGCCCATGGCATGCATGAGCAATATATCATTTAGTGACAACTTTGTGAAAAAAAAAAAAAAAAAAAAAAAGTTTGTAATTTTCCCGCAACTTGTGGCAAAATATAAAATATTCCATGGACTCAACATGCCTCTCAGCAAATAGCTTGGGGTGTCTACTTTCTAAAATGGGGTCATTTGTGGGGGTTTTGTGCCATCTTGGCATTTTATGGCCTTCAAAACTGTAATAGGTAGTGAGGCGTGAAATCAAAAATTTACGCCCTTAGAAAGCCTGAAGGCGGTGCTTGGTTTTCGGGGCCCTGTACGCGGCTAGGCTCCCAAAAAGTCCCACATATGTGGTATCCCCGTACTCAGGAGAAGCAGCAGAATTTATTTTGGGGTGTCATTTCACATACGCCCATAGCATGTGTGAGCAATATATCATTTAGTGACAACTTTGTGTAAAAAAAAAAAAAAAATTTTTTTTTTGTCATTATTCAATCGCTTGAGGCAAAAAAATAAAATATTCAATGGGCTCAACATGCCTCTTATCAATTTCCTTAGGGGGTCTACTTTCCAAAATGGGGTCATTTGGGGGGGTTTTGTACTGCCCTGTCATTTTAGCACCTCAAGAAATGAGATAGGCAGTCGTAAACTAAAAGCTGCGTAAATTCCAGAAAACGTACCTTAGTTTGTAGATGTGACAACTTTTGCGCAAACCAATAAATATACAATTATTGACTTTTTTTTTACCAAAGACATGTGGCTGAATACATTTTGGCCTAAATGTATGACTAAAATTGAGTTTATTGGATTTTTCTAATAACAAAAAGTAGAAAATATCATTTTTTTTCAAAATTTGCGGTCTTTTTACGTTTATATCGCAAAAAATAAAAATCGCAGAGGCAATCAAATACCATCAAAAGAAAGCTCTATTTGTGGGAAGAAAAGGACGCAAATTTTGTTTGGGTACAACATTGCATGACCGCGCAATTACCAGTTAAAGCAGCGCAGTGCCAAAGTGTAAAAAGACCTCTGGTCATTTACCAGCAAAATGGTCCGGTCTGAAAGTGGTTAAGAAGGGCCTGGATTATTTCCTAAGTGTACATAATATAACCGGGTACTAACATTTATAGGTAAAGTTGATCCAGGGAAAATCCGATTGCCTCTCGGGAGATCAGGAAGGAATTTTTCCCCTACTTTAGCTAATTGGATCATGCTCTGCTGGGGTTTTTTGCCTTCCTCTGGATCAACTGTGGGTATAGAATTGGGTATATGGGATTGTATGATATTATTATTTTTTTTTTTTGTGGTTGAACTGGATAGACTTGTGTCTTTTTTCAACCTGACTAACTATGTAACTATGTTCACCACTGTGGGGGGGGGGGGGGCTACCTGCAGACCTCAATTGCCAAGACCTCAGGGTCTGGGCTTCAAATGTGTCAGCGTTAGGTTCCCCGACGCAGGAAGAACTATTCTCACCAAATCTTCAAGGCCTGAAATTGTCAGCTGAGTTAATGGTGGAGGCAGCGGTGGACCTCCTGCATCATGGCTAGGCAAGCTCTTTGGCTGAAACAATTGTCCGCAGACTCTGCCTCAAAACAGGCTTTGTGTTCCATTCCCTTCTCAGGGGACACACTCTTTGGTAAAACGCTGGAAGAGGCAATTCGCCGGGTGACTGGATGGAAGTCTGGTCTTCTCCCCAGGATCAGAAGCATCGTCTGTAGTAATTTCAGACAAATAGAAGACCTCAGGATCTGTTCAAGGATGCCAGGTCCTATCGTCCAGGTAGACAATCCTCATGCTTCTCATGGCGATCTCGTGGCACATTTGCCAAATCGAAAGCCCCTCAAGCTCCCAAATCCACAGCTAAGTCCTTCTGAAAGGCGGTCCGCCGGGGATCAGCAGTGGGGGCAAGACTGACAATCTACAGCTGTACCTGGGCGAAAGGATAACAGATTCATGGGTCTTGGAAGTGGTCCAGAATAGCCTTCATCTTCAGTTCCAAAGTTCTCCTCCAGGAAGATTCTTAGTTTCCATGAAAATTCCCACTTCATCAGAGAAGTGGGCGTCGCTGAAAGTGCACATCACAGAGTTACTCACACTTCACGCTATTGTACTGGTACCAGAGGAAGAACAGAGTCGGGGGGTATATTCCCCTCTTTTTCTCATCCACAAAGCATCAGGAAAGTGGCACCGTGTCTTAGATTTAAGAAACTTGAACTCCTTTCTGAAACCACAGCCATTCTTGGTGGAATCTCTCAAGACTATTTCGGCAACTGGATGGTCTCAGTGGGTGTTTCCATATCTCGATGGCCAGAATTCATCAATGCTTTCTAAGGTTTTTCTACGCAGGAAACCATTTTCAATTCAGATGCCTTCCCTTTGGGCTCAGTTTGGCTCCAAGGACTTTTACAAAAGTTCTGGTAACCATGATTGTCTATCTTCGGCAACGAGGAATAAGAATATTTTGTTACTTGGACGATGTCCTAATTCTTGTTCAACCAAGGATCTTTTGCTGCAGCACTGAGATTAAGTTCTTGCCACCTTAACACAGTTTGAATGGATGATAAATACAACAAAAAGCCAGCTCACTCCATGCCAGACCTTGGTTTATTTGCGTATGTCTTTTGACACGCTCCAATACAAAATATTCCTTCCACAAAACAAGATAATTTGCATTTCAGCAGAAGCTTTGGAAATAGGGCCCTTTCCTATGATCACAGTGCACAGAGGTATGAGTTTTTTAGGGAGCCCGACAGCCTCTTTCCTGGCAGTCCCATGGGCACAATGGCACACAAGAAGATTCCAATTCTGTCTTCTCAGCCAATGGAGTCGTGGTTCACTACATCAGAAAATACACATCTCGCTCTTTATTCGCAAAGATCTGCAATGGTGGAGCAGAAGAGACAGCCTAGCCCAGGGCAAACTCACCAACCCTGGGAGTTGGATCACAATCACTTCAGATGCGAGTCTCCAGGCTTGGGGTGCTCATTGCCACGGGCTACATGCTCAGGGGAGACGGCCTCCTCAGGTTCTCTGTTCATCAAACTTACTGGAACTCGCAGCGGCCAGGGAAGTTCTAAAGGCTTTTCTTCCCATCATCCAAGGCAAGAAAGTCAAATTGCTAATGGACAACAAGATGGCTGTTTCTTATGTGATGAAGCAGGGAGGAACAAGAAGTCTATGCCTTCTCCAGATAGCATCGGAGAAGTTCGGGTTTGCATAAATCCACCTGCTATATTTTTCAGCAGCATATCTCCCGGGGGTTCAGAACACCTTGGCGGTCGCAACTTCAACAACATGGAGCGGAGGTTGAACCCAAAATATCTCGGGCAGATCCTAGATCGGTGGTGGATACTCAGGTTCTTCTGTCAACAGGCTCTGGCACAGGATTCTCTCTCCCAGGAGTGGAATTTCAGTCGAGTATACAATTTCCACCAACGGCTCTAATTCTTAGGTCATTACTGAAGATCATGGAGGAGAAAGTCTTGGCAATAGTAATTGCTCCATTCTGGCCGAGGAGGCCATGGTTCTCCCCCCTGTCACCTGGCAATATGCCCACCAATCAAATTGCCTCAAAATGGGAACCATCTCCTTCAGCACGATCAGTTCTAGCCCAATCTAGTCTGCCAAGCCTTGACTGCATGGCTTTTGAAAGGGACAGGCTGAGCAGTCTAAATCTTTCTGACTAAAGTCACCTATCAAGTGTGGAGGAAATTCAAAATGTTTTCAACAGGGGTTTTCGTTTCAGACATCCTCGGTGGCTAATGTGCTGTTTACCAGTCCGGTCTGGATACTGGCCTAAGCTACAATACCATTAAAGTGCAAATTTTGGCACTAGCAGCATTAACTAATTTCCCTTGGGTTAGAAATCAACTCGTTATCAGGTTTCTCAAAGCGGCATTCAAGATTCGGCCCCTGATTTGTCGAATATTTCCAAGGTGAGATTTACCATTAGTAAAGGGAAGGGTCATAATTGCACAAGCTGGATCAGAAGACCATGCTTTAGACATATTTTTATACATCTGAGTGGTCCCAGGAGTGGCATGCCAGCTTCCCCAAATGTCATTTTGACATGGATGGTGAAAGCAATTCAAACAGCATATTCACTAGAAGGCCTCTCTCCTCCCAGAGGAGATTCCTGCACATTTGACCAGAGCAGTGTCATCCTCCTGGGTGGCCTGGGGCAAGGTATCAGCGGACGTGGTCTGTAAGGTGGCAAGCTCTTCTAATACTTTCATTAAACATTACAAACTAGACATGGCTTGTTCTCAATTAAGTCTCATGGGAACTTCTGTATTGTCCTCTGCTCTGTCTAGATGTTAATACATTTACCTTTTGGCAGCACCTGGTGTCTGTTTTTTCCCTCCCTTTTGTGTGTACTAGTTAGGTCTCGAGATAGTGCCGACAAAAAAAATGGAAAATTGTTAACAATACGTAATTTTCCTTTCCTGGCTCTGCCTCAGGACAGCACACACCCTCTGTGGGCCATTGCAAGCGATTTACAAGAACATCTACACCAGGTATTGCCTCTCTTTTATCTGTCTATGCAGGGGTGTCCTATACGAGGTCAAGGAGTTGACCCAGGATTGTGCTGTCCTGAGGCAGAGCCAAGAAAGGAAAATGACGGTAAGTATTGATAACAATTTTCCATTATCTCAGGTAACAGATTTTAAATGGTAGAGATTTTAGTTATTTATGAAGCTGAAATATTGAACTGTGGATGCTAATAAATAAATAATTTCTAATGGCAGATATGTTAAGAATTCTAAATAAATCCTATAAAACATTTAACATTTCCTAAAGGGGCAAAGATGCTAAAAATGAACTACCATGAAAAGTTTAGGGACTAGGAAAGTAATAAGTTCCCTTTCACACTGGGGCAGTTTCAGGTGCTTTAGCGCTAGAAATAGCCTCTGGAAAGTGCCTAAAAATCGCCTCCCATTCATACCATTGTGTTTTCACACTGGGGCGTCTCGCTTGTGGGACATTCCAAAAGTCCTGCAAGCAACATCTTTAGGTTGGGTTGGGAGCGCTATATTTAGCGATCCCAAAAGCCCTTCCTATTGGAATGAATGGGCAGGGCTTTCAAAGCGCCTTAAAAGCGCTTTGAAACTGCAGATAAAGTGCCGCTTAAACAGCACTAAAGTGCTGCTAAAATGAGCTGCGTTTTAGCGAGAACGGACGGGCGGCTCAGTGTGAAAGTTGCCTTATCTTATGCCGCATACACACGAGCGGACTGTATGGCGTACTTAGTTCGTCATACAATCCGACGGACAGACCGTCGTAATTTCGACTGAACGGACTTGACGAAACACGGATGCACAAACAGTCCGTCGAAAGCTTGCGCGATGACGTGTACAGCACGTACGACGGGACTAGAAATAGGAAGTCCAAGACACAGAAAAGCACCCTTCCGCCGTGTAAATCCTTTCTGGGCATGCGCCATTCTTAGTCCGTCGAACTAGCATACTGACGAGCGGATTGTCCGCTGAAACCAAAGTACGACAGACAGAATTTCGAAAAATCCGAAATTCTTAGTATGCCGGACTGCACGCTGAAAAAGTCCGCTGAAGCCCACACACGAGTGGATTGTTCGCTGAAATGTGTTTAGACGGACTAAGTACGCCATACAGTCCGCTCGTGTGTACGCGGCATTAGTCATACAATACACGATACAGGACTTGTATTTAATGACCATGGGTATAATGCAGACTATCTTAAGGGACGGACCTGAAGAGGTTCAGGAGATCTGAGGAGGAGTAGGCATCCACCAGTAGCACTGTAAATCCTGTGGCAACCACAATTACAATCAGTGCAGCACTCCCAGATGATAGGCAGGCATCCACCAGTAGCGCTGCAAATCCTGGTGAATTGTCGAGTACAAGCGGGCAGCATTCCCTGATGATAGGCCTGATGCTATTAACGGGGTGTCCTGTCCACAATAATGAGGTAGGGCCCATACTAGCCTCCCAGGCGTACTTTTATATCCCACATGGCTGCCCACTTATTCAGCAGAACCTACAATTCCCTCTTTTATAGTGCAGCCAGGCCCTCAGATACAAACAGAAAATGTTACAACAATTTATTTTGTTAATTTATTTTTTTAAAATGATCTGCTAAATTACATTGTGGATCAGTCTAATTTGTCATATATCCACCGATTTGTGTGGAAACCCTTCACCGTGGAGGAATTAAACATTTTTCTTGGACTAACAAAGTCCATGCCTACTGGTCTACCCAACCTATACATTATATATCAGTCTATTCTTTTATGCCTACATCATGCCGTAAGATGATAATGAGGTTTTTACATTTCAATAATAATACCCAGTGCCCTCCTCTAAATCCTCCTGATTGCGACAAACTTCAAAATTCAGCCACTAATCAATTTTTTTTTGCTGTAGCTTCAAGGAAATGTTTCCTTTTTAACTGCAAAATTTGAGTGAAAGGACAGCCAGTTGGATGATCTACCTATATGGGGACAAGTGACAAAAATTTGGCCAACTTATAGAACCACTGTTCGAGAAGGGTTTCCACCTGTACGTTGATCATTTCTACACAAGTCTCCCACTATTCCACCATCTCTATCTAAAGCAAACTTTGGCCTGTGGGACAGCAACAACAACAAGGCTTCCCACAAAGATTGAAGACAGGTTGTTTGCCAACTAATTGGAAAAATTAGCTAGTTCAGGACCGCATCCCTCATACTAAATGTAAAAACTGGGTTCCTCAAAAAGTGGGACTTTAATGGACCAAGAATGCTCGAAGAGTATGGGATTTTGTAAAATTACAAAATAATTACAAAAAGTGAATGACATATTGAAAAATTTGTAAAACTAAAACACATGATCAAACAACAAAACACATGAAGGATAAACAACTAGAAAGAGCCCAGATCGACTGTCGAAAGGACAGAGGAAATCCAATGTGTTTCAATGAATGAGGTGGAAGTCTTCTTCAAAGTGGGCTGAGGATTTCCAGATGTATACATACGGTCTACAATATCAATACACACATAATTACAAACAAAAATTAAAATCATAATGTAACATGATTTATAAACAGATCATATTAAGATTGTTTCCAGAAGAGCCAAAACAGAAAAAGAAAAAATGTAGCTATAGGTATCCATACTGACCTCATGTGTTATATATGTCAATCAGGAGGAATCAGCTCAAGAAGTGGAAGGAAACTGAAACACCAGAACAGCGTCATGAGGCCAGAGCAGAATGCAACTAAACTATGTCCAAATCAGAACCCCACATCTGAGTATGCCTCCCAAAAGGGGGCCGGCACAGTGTTGAGGAGCAAACCAGCAGGGATCTAAATATATAGAAAAATGGGAAGGGGAGGGGGAAAAAGATTATACCAATAGTAAATGAATTATAGTATAGAATATAAACCAATATATAAGGGAATGGATTTTCAATAAAGTCATCCAAATATGTGATGATGAATGTACCTATCATCGACAGGTTTATGAAACAGAGCTATCAGTGCAGGAGTTAATTCTATGAAGATCCCTGTCCACAGACCCAAATCAAGCTAACAATGGCCACTGAAGTTAAGGCATGGCTGTACCACAGATGAAACCATTAGAGCGCATCATGCTTCAAAATTGTTCAACAGGTATCCAGAAAAAGGCTGAACAGTCAACAGCCAAACCTGGAATCAAGAGTGGTAGACAAGTGTATTACATTGAGGGGAAGTTGTCCCATCAATGCAAGTGGTACTAAATGTCAGAAACACCCAAATATCAAAGCAGTGTAGCATTCCTAGATGTCATGAGGTTGAACCGTTCCTTTTGTCTCCAGTGTGATGCATGGAGCACAGAGCAGATGTGGGCTTATATATACTGGCCATGGTGTAAAGGGATTGTGGTGGATGAGGTCATCTTAGGGTGTTCCCTCAGTTCTGCTCCAGGGTTGGCCCCCCTGAGCCGGCGGTACACCATGCCATGCCGCTGACACAGATGTACCTGATCGCGGTGATGATGCGTCTCGGCGTCACCCGCAAACCATGCCATTGCGAGAGACACTCGCAGATGACATCATTGCAAACAGATGCCGGTGTTCTGATGAAAAAAGGTCCCCACCATCGCATAGTGTCTGTCCTATACTGCACAGGCAAAGAAGACACCGAAAGTCTCTGAAGATGAACAGCTGATTATCAGCTCTACACTTGGATGGTGAGGCTTGAACCTGGACTTAGGGCAGAATATTGTATTAAGTTTGCAGGTGCCGTGTAGAGCTGACAATCAGCTGTTCATCTTCAGAGAATTTCGGCGCCTCCTTTGTCCTCCATACTGCACAAGCACAGGCAGACACTATCCAAGGCAGACACTATCCAATGGGGGGCATTTCTTGACAGGACACCGGCCCGATCACGTGAAGGTGTGCTGCACCACCCACCCACTGACGCACACAGGGCACAATGGTGCATGGAGGTATACCATATACCAGGGCCCAAACAAGCTGCAATCTCTGCCCCACGGGGGGGGGGGGGGGACATTATGGCCTGGGTGTGCCAGCTGGGAGAACAAATAAACAGAATGCAAGGGGAGCAGAAAGAACTGGGCTAAGCTGTGGAAAACATACACAAGGCTGAAAGGGTTACAGGACAGGCATCAGGACTAGGGACAAATACAATATAAATTCCGTACCTGGGGGGTGTCTATAGTATGCCTGTGAAGGGGCGCATGTTTCCCGTGCTTAGAACTGTCCCTGCACAAAGTGTGATTTCTGCAGTAAAAAAAGTCTTTTAAAATCACTTGCGGTGTAAGACAGAGAACACTCAATGAGTGTTCTCTGTATTACGGCAGCCGACAATTCATTCATTGATAAAAAAAAAAAAAAACGTGGGGTTCCCCTAAATTCAATTACCAGGCCCTTCAGGTCTGGTATGGATATTCCTCTGGTAGGGATATACCCCTCAAAGCACCATGTCCCCATGTTGATGGGGACAAGGGCCTCATCCCCACAACCCTGGCCGGTGGTTTGGGGGTCTGCGGGCGGGGGGCTTATCAGAATCTGGAAGCCCCCTTTAACAAGGGGACCCCCAGATCCCGCCCCCCCTGTTTTAAATGGTAAGGGGGTACGTACCCCTACCATTTCTCAAAGAAAGTGTAAAAAATTGTTAAATAAGACAAACACACTTTTGAAAAATTCCTTTATTAAAAATAAAAAAAATAAAAAAAGATTCCAGCAGTGCTAATCCACTCTTAGAGCACAAGAACATGCACCCCTTCACAGGCATACTATAGACACCCCCCAGGTATGAAATTTAAAGGAATATTACACTTTTATTGTTTAATTTTAATCATTATTAAAATCACTGCTCCTGAAAAAACTGACGTTTTTAAAACTTTTTTTTGCATTGATCCATGTCCCCTGGGGCATGACCCAGGTCCCCACACACTTTTTAGGACAGTAACTTGCATATTAGCCTTTAAAATTAGCACTTTAGATTTTGAACGTTCGAGTCCCATAGACTTTAATAGGGTTCTAAAGTTCACACGAAGTTTAGGTCTGTTCGCAGGTTAAGGTGCGAACCGAACAGGGGGATGTTCGGCTCATCCTTAGGCACCACATTCCCTGACCTCAATGAGACGATATCCTACTACAAGCCTTCTTTGGAGGGATTTGTTTCGGGGGATCCAGAGAATGATTAATTTCTACAGTTAATCCTTCCTGATCATCTATTAATAAGCTCTCTGTAGTTTTCTCTTTTATACCTTTATTGATGTTATAGATGGTATTGGTGTATGAATGTCTCCAACAACGGTTCTGTTTGGCATTGAAAGATCATGTCTAAGTTAATATACATTTTTAACATTGTATGTATGGGTTTGCATATTGATCTCATAGGTCACTTTTCATTCCATGTTAATTTGGCATTTTATTCTATTCTCTTTTCTTTTTTCTTTCCTCCTACCCTCCCCCTTTCTTTGAGGCATATATTATGGGGATCTTGGCTTCTTTCTTGTTGCAGTCAATGTACATTAATACATTCTCCCATAGACTTGTACAGGGTGTTCCGGCTTTTCGAATTCGCAGCGAACAGCCCAAATTGTTCACTGTTCGCTGAACAGGCCAACAGGCAATGTTCGAGTCGAACAGTAGTTCAACTCGAACTTGAAGCTCATCCCTAGTGGTGGCATTGAGTCTAAAAATCCAGTGATGTTTCCATTGTAACAGTGTCTTGTTCCAGTTCCCGCCTCTAAGGCCTAGGTGTACTCTATCCAGTATTAGGAATTTGACTCATGGGAAAGAACCACCATGGAATTGGATTGGAATCTGGATTGCATGATTGCATACTGAGGATGTGACGGTATGCTCTCTGCCAGATTTCCATTTTGGATTTTTCAACGTAGAAACAGGAACAATCACACTGTACCAGGTAAACAACGCCTTGCATAGTGCCTGAGTATACATTTAGCTCTATTAGGAAGATCTGGGTGCGTGGAGATGTTTATGTATTGGCATTGACATCCCATCCACATCTGAAGGTCCCCTGCCTTTTACAGGGATTCCTACTGTCACCTGTGAACTCACTCGAGACCAATTTGTCTCTCAAACCTAGCCCTCCGAAAATAAATGCCAGACGCTCAGGTACACAGGATCCAGCTATGGCAGGGATATGCAATTAGCGGATCTCCAGCTGCTACAGAACTACAAGTCCCATGAGGCATAGCAAGACTCTGACAGCCACAAAGCATGACACCCAGAGGCAGAAGCATGATGGGACTTGTAGTTTTGCAACAGCTGGAGGTCTGCTAATTGCATATCCCTGAGCTATGGGATCAAGTGTTGAAATGTGCTAAGATTTGTCAATAGAGATGGCCTTGCGGTTTGCCCGGTGGTCGGTTCGCGGCAAATTTTGCTCGTTCGAGATTCGCCAAACCGGCGGACTTCTGGCGTTGTTCACGCTACGGACATATGCGTTTACATTGTGAATGAACTTTGACCCATGATAACACATCCATCATGGGGTACAAGACAGCTAATTGAGACATTTCAGCACATGGACAATTGGACATACCCCCTACCTTATAAATAGACCTGATCTGGGGGCCATTTTACATTCTGTCTTTTGTCACTGTAGGGAAAGGATGCTGTGTGGAGCAGGGACAGTCAGTTTAATCACTAGCTATTACTAATAGGTCCACAAAGGTTCTTTTAAGGACTGGTATAGGTGTACAGTATATAGGGTTGTATATGTATAATATACTTTCTTTCAAATATAGAAAGCATATTATACTTGACTGCTGTGCTGCTGAGCTGATTGCTGCCCGATTCTGCAGCTGTCTTTCATCAGTGTAGGGACTGAGGGACAGGTTGGTGTTTGGAGCAGGGACAGTCTGCAAATCACTAGCTACTAGGTCCACAAAGGTCCTTTTATAGGTGTACAGTATATAGGGTTGTACACATATAATATACTTTCTTTCAAATATAGAAAGCATATATTGTGCTCTGCACTGCTGTGCCGCTGACCGATTCTGCAGCTGTCGTTTCTCAGTGTAGGGAGTTTGGTTTTTGGAGCAGGGACAGTCTGCAATTCACTAGCTACTAGCTAGCTACTATTACATCCATAAAGGTCCTTTTAAGGACTGGTATAGGTGTACTATTTGCTGTGCAGTATATAGGGGTATATAGGGGTGCATAGTATAGTGCATTTCCACTGTGCAGCATTGTGACTGCTGAGTGGTTCTGCAGCGATACTACAAAGAGTCACAAACACAATTTAAAAAAAGTATTATAACTGGTATGATAGACCAGTGGCCCCCAAAAACGATAGATTGAAGCAGGGTGTTATATACCTTCTTCCACATACATACTGCACCTCTCTAGAGACTTTTGTCACAGGGTCATTTAAAAAATGACAGGCAGAGGAAGAGGCAGGCCCTTCGCAGGGGCTGTAGGGGTAGGGTAGGAGCAACAGGCTTGAGCTAAAGTGGCAAATTGCAGAAGGTGCATGCGATTACGTCAAAGGACACACCAGACTTGGTTGAGTGGCTCACTCAGCCTTACTCTTCTGCATCCTCCTCATCCTCTCGATCTGCACCCTCTTCACTCTCTGCTGTGTGCACCCCCAAAGACACTACCACCAACACCACCACCACCATATACCTCCCGCTTGAGTCACAGGAATTATTTTCCGATCCATCACAAGACATTTCCGATGCGCAGCCATTCTTGGCATTGGATCAGGAAGAGGAGGTAGCAACAACCGCCACTCAGCAGTCTGACGACAGTACCCAGAACAGCCCAAGGAGGAGGTTGGTCCCCGGTGTTGCTGCCTACTCCGAGATCTCTAATTATAGCAGTGGGGAAGGTGACGTCGATGATGACGTGTCTAGTGATGTCACGTGGGTGCCCACAAGAGAGGAAGAGAAGGGGAGTTCAGAGGGAGATATGGACCAGCAGATAGGGAGGAGAAGCAGGCGGAACTTAGATTGCACAAGAGGGACAAACCAGACTGCTCCGCAGTGTGGGCTTTTTTTAACGTGTTCGCTGCTGACAATAGTGTTGCCATCTGCAAACTTTGCAGTCAATGCATAAGTTGTGGTAAGCCCAACACTCACCTAGGGACGACCGCCTTAAGAAGGCACATGAGCTGCCATCACCAAGCCCAGTGGGAGCAATCAAACCCACAAAGCCACACTCCAGGCTCCCACCGTCCAGCCTCGTCTTCTACTTCTCCTGCTCCTCTCTCCTCACAATTGTCCTCCACTCCACCTTCCATCATGCCGTCCTCACATTTTTCTGGAAAAAGGCAGGCTTCCGTAGGCCAAATGTTCGAGCGTAAAAAAATGATGACGCCGGATAACCCTCTTGCCCAACGGTTGACGGCTGGCTTGTCAGAACTGATAGCCCGCCAACTACTGCCATATAAACTGGTGAACTCGGAGGCCTTTCGAAAATTTGTGGCCATTGGAACACCACAATGGAAGGTCCCAAGAAGGAAGTATTCCTCACAGAAGGGCATCCCAGAGCTATATGGCAATGTTCAGCGACAAGGGAATGTATCTCTGGCACACAGTGTTGGTGCCAAGATACATCTGACCACAGACACGTGGTCTAGCAAACACGGGCAGGGAAGGTATATAACTTTTACTGCCCACTGGGTCAACCTTCTGACAGCCGTCAAGCATGTAACCCATGGCACCTGATTTGGTTTTACCGCCACGGATTGCATGCAGGCCTGCCTCTTCTTCTCCTCCTCCTCTTACTCCATTCTCCTCGGCTGACTCCTCCTTTTCCGCTGCTAGCGTCTCTTCCGCTGCGCCGCCCAAGATCTCCAGAACCTATTTGACATGACAGGTGAGACGTTGCCATGCTGTGTCTGTTGTGGCTGGAAGCCAAGAGCCACACTGGCCCTGCACTCCTTTCAGCTTTCCATTCACAGGCAGATCAGTGGCTAACACTGGTCAATTTGACAGTTGGTAAAGTGGTGTGTGAAAATGGTGCCAATCTGCTTAAGCACTGAAACAGGGCAAAATTACACACGTGCCATGCATGGCACACGTCTTAAACTTGGTCGTGCAGCGATTCGTTGTCAAATACCTTGGGGTCCAGGACATCTTGCGGCAGGCAAGGAAAATCTCCGCCCATTTCAGAAGATCTTACACGGCCATGGCTTGCCTTGCTGACATTCAGCGGCAACACAATCTTCCAGTCAGACGTCTTATTTGGGATTGCCCGACGCAATGGAACTCAACCTTCTATATGCTTGATAGGCTGCTCCAGCAGAAAACGTGCAGTTAACGACTACCTGTACGAACTCTGCGGCAGAACAGGTTCTGGGGAGCTTGTTTTTTTTTCGCTGCGCCAGTGGCTGCTCATGCGTGATGCATGCAGACTTCTGTGGCCATTTCATGAGATCACCAAACTGGTCAGTCGCAGCCATGACACCATCAGTGACATGGTACCTTATGCCTTCTTTATGGAGCGTGCATTGCGTCATGTCATTGATCAAGCCTTGGAGGAGCAGGAGCAGGAAGATGAGGAAGTCGCAATGCTGGATGAATTCCCGGGGGGGCTACTCTATCTGAGACAAGTCAACAACAGGAGTCTGAAGAGGAGTCAGAGGAGGATGGTGCCAGAGCGGATGAGGAGGAGCAAGAAGAGCATGCTTTAAACCTTTCTGGGATCCCTGTTGTTGTGCGTGGATGGGGAGAGGAGAACGAGGAGGACGACATTATCCTGGATGATGAGCAGGAGCCAGGCCACCACACCGCTTCCAGTTTAGTGCAAATAGGGGCCTTCATGCTCCAGTGTTTTAACAGGGACCCCCGTATAAAAAGCATAAAGGTCAAGGACCAGTACTGGGTGGCAACGTACTTAGACCCCCGGTACAAACACAAAATGGCAGAAATGTTACCACCATCACAGAGGGCTGTCAGAATGGAGCACTTCTAGGCCTTGCTTCGAGAAATGCTGCATTCTGCTTTTGCGTGCACTGGCAGAGGAGGAATTCCCACTCCCAGAGAAAGAGTTGTGGGTACCAATCCAACAGCGCCTGCAAGAAGAGGGCGGTTTGAAGATGTCTTGGTGACTTCTGATATGAGGTAATTCTTTCAGCCGAACCATCGACAGGTCTCATCCGGATCCAGCATCAGGGAATGCCTAGACCAACAGGTGTCCGACTACATCGGGTTAACGACCGATGTGGCCGCTCTGAGGAGTGATGAACCCCTGGACTACTGGGTGGACAGGCTTGACCTCTGGCCAGAGCTTTCCCAATTTGCAATGGAACTGTTGGCTTGCCCCTCGTCCAGTGTCCTGTCCGAAAGGACATTCAGCTCAGCAGGGGGGATCGTGACCGATAAGCACACTCGCCTAGCTCACAACAGTGTTGACTACCTCACATTTATAAAAATGAATGAGGCATGGATTCAACACACGTGACCTGTAGATCATGTATATGCATAACTCTATAAATGATTTATTTAATCAAGCACACTGACCTTTTTTCTACCTTTGGCTCACTTCCTTGTACAAAAAAAGCACACGTACTATATGCCCGTACCCTTCTGTTTGAAGAAGTTGAGCGGTGTCATATTTTTGGGTCCCGCAGCGAGTTGCTGGTATCAGTGCTGCTGTCAGTGCTCTCTATCTCGGTGCTGGTGTCAGTGCTCTCTCTCTATCTCAGTGCTGGTGTGGTGTCAGTGCTCTCTATCTCGGTGCTGGTGTGTGTCATGGTTATACAGTGATCTTCCTCTGTTTGCTTACCTCCCCTCCATGTGTTCTGACTAAGAGGTCAGCCACTTCCACCTGGTGGTTTTTTTAACCTCTCCTCTAAGCATGGCTCCACCCCAGGCCCTATCAGGGAACTCTATATTAACCTGTGCACTGCAAGCCAGCGGGGCTGATCAACCATTGTGTACCATTGTGTGTTTGGCTTCCTGTTTCATGCTTGCCGTGTGCTCTACGTTTGACTCTGTTACCGACCTTGGCGTGTTCTCAGTGATTCCTGTCTGCTTGTGACCTTGACCTTTTGCATGTTCCTGACCATCCCTGTCTGCCTGTGACCCTGAACCTTTGGCGTGTACTCTCTTGTTCCTGTCTGCTAGTTGCCCTGACCTCTGCCATATCCCCTTACTATCCTTGTCGTTCCAGCCTGCTGCTTCCTTCTCCTGTAGTCTACTGTGAGCTGTGAGACCCTAGGGGCCGTGACCTGGAGCCAGACTGCAGCAAAGTCCATCCTCACCACTGGAGGCTCTGGCGAACACATGCTGGCTCTTAGACTCCGCGCCCTGGGGAATCTATGCTCTAGCTCCCATTATGATCTGTGTTAGTGATCCTGTAGACCTGTGTCCTGAATCTCCTTCGGTACATTCCGCAGCAGTCAGTCCTAACGTCCACTACCGAGCGGTGCACTTCCGACGCCTACGGAGTGCATCTGTCACCTGGTCTCAGGTGACCTGACAGTGTGGTCTCGGTGCTCTCTATCTCGGTGCTGGTTGCTGTCTCAGTACTCTCTATAACAGTGCTGGTGTCCGTGCACTCTATCACGGTGCTGGTGTGGTGTCAGTGCTCTCTATCTCAGTGCTGGTGTGGTCTTAGTGCTCTCTATCTCGGTGCTGGTGTGGTCTTAGTGCTCTCTATAACGGTGCTGGTGTCAGTGTTCTCTATCATGGTGCTGGTGTGGTGTCAGTGCTCTCTATCTCGCTGCTGGTGTCGGTGCTCTCTCTCTATCTCGGTGCTGGTATCAGTGCTCTCTATCTCAGTGCTGGTGTCAGTGCTCTCTCTCTATCTCGGTGCTGGTGTGGTCTCAGTGCTTTCTATCATGGTGCTGGTGTCAGTGCTCTCTATCTCGGTGCTGGTGTCAGTGCTCTCTATCTCGGTGCTGGTGTCAGTACTCTCTATCATGGTGCTGATGTCAGTGCTCTCTATCACGGTGCTGGTGTCAGTGCTCTCTATCTCGGTGCTGGTGTCAGTGCTCTCTATCTCGGTGCTGGTATCAGTGCTCTCTATCTTGGTGCTGGTGTCAGTGCTCTCTATCTCTGTGCTTTTGGCAGTGCTCTCTATCACTGTGCTGGTGTCAGTGCTCAGTCTCTATTGCGGTGCTGGTTTCAGACAGTGAGGGAGATAGCACCGGAGAAGCCAATCAGCAGACTGTGCCAGCACCATGGCTGAGGATGAGCACTGGACTGGCACCTCCAGACTACCGCAGTGGAGCCCTGCATAGGTGGGGGTAAGGGCCGGGCAGAGGGAGGGGTCAGGAGCTCAAGCACAGGTTGGCACACTGGGACACTGGCACAGGACTGTGCTGCCCTGACTGTGGCACTGATAATCTCCTGCACTCCCTTCATAGCCTGCCCTGACCTTGCCTCTCCTCCATGGCCTTCATGCGCTCCTGAATTGTCAAAATTTCACAGATAAAAAAAGAATGCTTGTCATTGTCGATCCCAGATTCACTTAATACTTTTGTTATGTCAGTGTCCATGTTGTGGGACTATGTGTGCACAGCTAGTGAGTATTTTGTGGCTGAAAATATGACCTGGAGGTTTTTAAGGTTCGCCTGCCATTAAAGTCAATGGGGTCTGCCGCAGACTTTGCGGTTCGCGAACTTTTGGCCACGTTCGTAGTTCGCGTTCGTGAAATGTCCTGTCAGAAGTTCGTCCATCACTCTCCCCTACATCCGAGTTCCAGTCTGGCGGTTACCTGCACACCCATTGGAGTCATGTCTGAAGGTCCTGGGATCCTTGGAGATTTGTCGTTTTGACAGTTTTGGCACCTTCACTTTACTGATTCATTGTCACTGACATTCGAGTCCACCTGTTCCAGTAAGAGTAAATATACGTCTCCTTTTCGTTGAAGATGTACCCTCTCTGATGCTCTACATGCTGGACAGTACTCCATACTCGAATGTACTCCATCCTTGACTAACTACTTTCTGGTGGTAGACTTACACCGGGCCTTTCCAGGACCTTTACACTTAATGGACATTTCACCCTTTTCAATTTTTTGTATGATTGCTTTCTTTTCACCCATTTATTTTGTGCATACAGCCATATATGTTCACTCTTTAGCGCTACATTTTTTATTATCCACCTTGTCCCCATGTTAATGGGGACCAGAGCCTCTTCCCGACAACCCTGGCCATTGGTTGTTGGTGTCCATGGGTGGAGGGGGATTATCGGAATCTAGGAGCCCCCTTTAACTAGTGGACCCCCAGATCCCGCCCCCCCCCATGTGAATGTGTATCGAGTACATTGTACCCCTATCCATTCACCAAAATAAGTGTCAAAAAGTAAAAACCACAATAGACAGTTTTTGACAATTCCTTTATTAAAAAACAAAAAAAAGTGTCCCGTGATGTCCATCCATCTTGAATCACGACACCCGATGGACTCGAAAAATAGAAAAAAAATGAAAAAGCTCCCCCTTGATGGGAGGCCACCTGGTGACTGCTGTCTCTTGGCTTTGACAGCTGTTATATAGGCAAGGGCAGGGCCACCGGTGATGTAACTGGGTGACCTCACCCCCTTTTCTGTGATGTAATGGGGGCGGGGTCATCCGGTCACGTCAGTGGGTGACCCCGCTCTTGCCTATATACAAGCTGTCAAAGCAATAAGACAGCAGTTGCCGGGAGGCCTCCCATGGAGGCAGAACTTATTTTTTCTTTCTATTTTTCGGGTTTGTCGGCAATGTGATTGAATATGGATAGATATTTCTTTTTTAATAAAGGGATTGTCAAAAACTGTTTGTTGTGGTTTTTATTTTTGGACACTTTGTTTTGGGGTGAATGGGTAGGGGTACAATGTACCCGATACCAATTCACATGGGGGGGCAGGATCTTGGGGCTCCCTTTTTAAAGGGGGCTTCCAGATTCCGATAAGCCCACTACCTGCAGACCCCAACAACCAATGGCCAGGGTTGTCGTGAAGATGCTCTTGTCCCCATCAACACGGGGGCAAGATGCTTTGGGGGGTGTAGTAACATTACTGAGCAGAGGTGACTCCATTATGGATTCATATATCTTAACTTGTATATTCAGACTCTAGTTAAAGTCAACTAGTTAATAACAGGTTCCCTATAAAGCATACATATAAGAAAATATAGCTTATAGCAGCATATTTCTATATAAGGCTTCTTGTGCTAAGATATGTCTTGGCCCTTTCCTGTGTAATGAGACATGAGACATGAAACGGGGAAGCAGGACCTATGACTATGAGTCATGAAAACAATGATATATATAATGATATGTAATGATATGTAATGATGTGAAATGTACACCTCTGTATTAACCACACCCATGTTCTATACAATGATTGGTTAATGATAACATATATAATATATATGTTATATATAATATACCCTTCCCAGAATTAAATCAGATTGCTTTGAACATTGATTTTGACTCATCTCTTCTTGTGTTCACAAAGAAGCTATCTTCTCAGTACTGCAGTGCTAAGCGGGTCTTGTGAGTGTGGTAATTCCCGTTATTATACCTAGAGGGTTTTGTCAGGTATATAGAAATACCATTTGATTCCACATCAGTTTGGAGGCACCGCTTAAGATTTTTGAATTTAGGACTGAATTTAGATAAGGCTCACCTGGGGTAAGGGTTTTCTTGCCTCAGCCCTGTTAAAACCTTTGAAAAAAAAAGAGAAGTGTGAGATGGACTATGCTGCTAAGAAGTGGCTTTTGGGAAGCCCCTGGCTTTAGGAAAGCCTTTTAAGAAGTTTAAAATGTAGTGCGTCTTTTGGGAAGCCCCTGTCTTTTGGTAGGACTGTTGAGAAGTTTAAAAAAACGTAATATTACACCTTTTTGGTGAAGGGGAATAGGATAAGGGTTAATAAGGCAATTACTACCGGGACCCACAAACTTCTGCTCTATTTGGCTTTTCTTGTCTATCGCATTGGCGTAAAATATAAGATATCTGTTGTTATTTTGCGAGGTAAGGCAATCTTGTTTCACTGTGTTATATGATGTCCCAAAAGGGGCAAATTAAATTAGAGTAAAGTAAATTTCCCTTGTTATGTTCAGGTATTGTGGAAGGGGTGAGTACTGTTATATGCTTGTTCATATAAGTTTGCCAAGGTTTTGTTTGAAGAGACAATGGTATAGTATATGAATAATATGACTTCTCCCTTTTGCTAGTTTGTTGGTTATAGAGCTTTAGAATGATAAGTGCTTGATTCTGCTTGAAAAATGCATAATTTGTTTGTCAACCATCTGAGTACCTGTCACAGTCCATCAGAGTACCCGAGTACCTGACACAGTCCATCAGAGTACCCGAGTACTTGTCAGTCTATCTGAGTACCTGTCAAAGTCCATATGAGTACCCAAGTACCTGTCACAGCCCACCAGAGTACTCGAGTACCTGTCCCAGTCCATCTAAGAACCCGAGGAAACTGTCCCAGTCGATCTGAGTACCTGTCAGTCCATCTGAGTACCTGAGTACCTGTCACAATCCATATGAGTACCTGAGTACCTGTCACAGTTCATCTGAGTACCCGAGTACCTGTCACAGTCCATATGAGTACCTAAGTACCTATCACTGCCCTTCAGAGTACCCGAATACCAGTCACCAGGCTATCAGAGTACCGGAGTACCTGTCGCCAGGCCAGCAGAGTACCCGAGTACCTGTCACAGTCCATATGAGTACCTAAGTACCTATCACTGCCCTTCAGAGTACCCGAATACCAGTCACCAGGCTATCAGAGTACCGGAGTACCTGTCGCCAGGCCAGCAGAGTACCCGAGTACCTGTCACAGTCCATATGAGTACCTAAGTACCTATCACTGCCCTTCAGAGTACCCGAATACCAGTCACCAGGCCATCAGAGTACCTGTCAGCAGGCCATCAGAGTACCGAGTACCTGTCACCAGGCCAGCAGAGTACCTGAGTACCTGTCCCAGCCCATCAGAGTACCTGAGTACCTGTCACCAACCCATCATCATACCCGAGTACCTGTTACCAGCCCATCAGAGTACCCGAGTACCTGTCACCAGCCCATCAGAGTACCCGAGTACCTCTCTGCAGCCCATCAGTGTACCCCAGTACCTATTTGCAGCCCATGCCTCATAGAATATACGTTGGGGTGTTTGCTTTCCAAAATGGGATAATTTTTTGGGTAATTCCACTGTCCTGGTGCTCCAGGACCTTCAAAAGTGTGATGGGTAGGAATGAAATGAGATGTGTAATTTATGCTCCTAGAACGCCTGAAGGTACTACTTCAATGTTCGGGATCTGTATGTGGCCAGGCTGTGTAAAAGTCTCACACATGTGGTATCGCCATACTCGGGAAGAGTAGCAGAATGTATTTTGGGGTGTAATTTGTTGTATGCATATGCTGTGTGTGATAAATAACCTGATATTATGACAATTTTGTTAAAAAAAAAAAAAAATATTAATCTTGCAAAGAATTGTGGGAAAAAATGACAACGTAAAAAAACTCACCATTCTACTTACTTAATACCTTGGAATGTCTACTTTCTAAAAAGGGATCATTTGGGGGGGAGGGGTATTTGTACTTTCCTGACTTGTTAGTGTCTCAAGAAATGAGATACACCTGATGTACTGAAGGCCTGATCAGATGTGATCAATTTTCAGTGATTGGCACCATAGTTTGTAGACTCTATAAGCCCCTGTACACACGGTCGGAGATTTCCACAACCAAATCTGACGGATTGTGTCCGAAACTGTTGCATACACACGGTCGGACTAAGTTGTCGAAAAATCCGATCTTTCAGAACGTGATGATGTAATTTCACGTCATCACGTTCTTTTTTTTTGGGACTAGATTCAGGCTAGTAGCCAATAGCTTTGATGTAGGCATTTGATCTGAGCATGCGTGGCACTTGGTCCGATCAAAATTCTCTACACATGATCGGATTAGGTCCGACCGGCCCAGTTGGTCGGGAAATATTTCCAACATGTTGGAAAATTGGGTCCGACGGAGATTCGGACGGAATCAGTCCGATGCATACCACACACAGTCGGATTATCTGACGACACGGTCCGATAAGATGCATTCCGACGGATTCTCCAACCGTGTGTACGCGGCATAACTTTCACAAAGACACAATGATATACACTGATGTGGGTTATTTTTGGCCAAAATGTATGAAGAAAAATTACGGAATTAGCAAAATTTTATGGCAGAAACAAAGAAAAAGGCATTTTTTTCACAAAATGTAAGTCTTTTTTTATTTATAGCACAAAAAATAAAAAACCCACTAGTGATTAAATGCCACTAAAAGAAAGCTCTATTTGTGTGGAAAAAAGGATGCAAGTTTCATATTGGTACAGTGTTGCATGACTGAGTAATTGTCACTCAAACTGTGAGAGCGCTGAAAGCTGAAAATTGGTATGGACAGGAAGGGGGTATAAGTGCACTGTATTGAGGTGGTTAACATGTGTTTTGGTTACTCTTGGAATGGTATTTTGAAGTTTGTGGAAGAAATGTGTTTAGATGGGAGGGGGTTGTTGTAAGGTAAGGGAATGTTTCGGAAAATGCCCTAAGGTGTGGTGAGATAAGTAAGTGAATAGTCTTAAAAGGTTATTTTTTTTAATAAAAAACATCCTACATTTTAGAAGGTAGAGCAAGTGAAGTTAGCAGGTAAAGAGAGATTTGAGTTATTGATTAAAAGAAGGTTTGCATTTTGCAAGGTTTTTTTCAATGCATTGTTCTTTTTAGACAAGCCGATTTCAAAGCTGTTTTAAAACTGACACATAGAGAAAGAAAAAAAAGCGAATTAAAGTACTTTTAAAAAATAGAAAGTTAGCAGTCAGAGTTGAATGTGGGGACATTTTTACCAGAATTGCATACCAAGTGTGAAAGTTTTTTTTTCATGATTGCTGTAGCAATGTGGAGATATTTGTTTTTATGTATTTATTGATTACGAAGTATCTTTGAGGAAACTATTGTAAAGGACAGCCGAGATAGGAGGTTTTGGGCAGTTAAGGAAATGAACACAGAAAGAGTTTTGTTTAAAATAAAGGTTTTAAAGTGTCACAGCTAGTTTAGTTTGGATTATCAGATAAAAGGTGTTGTAAAAATAAGGATTTTTGTGTAGACTTACCATTTTTGTCTGTTTGTTTGTTTGCTTGTTTGTTTGTTGATTGTTATTTGCTGAAGTTATAATGGGTCGGTACAGGTGGGTCAGTGGAATGTGCAGATCAGTGCAGATCACTATTCAGGAACAGGCACAGGAACAAAGGGTTGTGGGAGCTGTTTCCCAGGTGGCATCGGGATATGGTGCCTCTACTACATCAGACATATCTGATGTGGGGGAGGAGGACTGTGAGACCAAGGCTTCGGGGGGGGGCACCTACACCTGTTTGTACAGGAAAAGGTTCAACCAAGGGTAAAGAGAGAGAGAGAGAGCTGGTGGGGAGGCTAGAACCCTTGCTGAAAGCAACCCAATGAGCAGCCCCTGATGCTGGGATCTCATGGGACTTTGTGGGATTACGGTAACAGAGATTCACAGAAATACAAAGATGTCAATTTATTGGGCAGTGATAAAACTGGCGCTTCTTGGTACACATAAAGGGGACGTGGTTACTGTTTTGGGGGGGCCTGAATGAGGTAGAGGGAAGTTATAAATCTTCCTCCTTCCCCCTCAGATTCCCTCTTCGCTCCCTGATTCTCCACCTCTGGGCTGGCAAGTTTGTGGGTGTGAGTTCTGACGTAGATCACCAGTGAGGTGCTGGGATTTACACTGTTCATAGTTTCGTAAGACAGACACCTATGTAGAGGAAAGTTGTTAGTAGAGAGAAACGCTTCATTTTATGTGTATGTGAATTTTTTTTCTCGTCCTGCAATTCCAATTTAGAGTATAAGTTGTTTTTTTTCTTCTGAATGCAGATGAATTTTTGGGTAGTTGATATATGTCCTATGATCCTGCCAAGACAGAGAGCGTTGCTAAAGTGGGCAGGTGAGAAGGACAGAGTAGGGTACTCATCTGTGTGTGGTGCTTTAAGAGGATTGAATTGTGGATTTGGATAAGGACAAGTTACTATTTGAGTGATTCCTCCTGTCCAAAGTACTGTTTAGTACAATGCACGGAGGTACATATCCACTCGCACAGATCTGCTATTTTGCTTCAGGTGGAAGAGGGGATCAAACCACGACCAGGCCTTCACCACCAATTTTGTGGAGTGCATACTGCTATATTTGCATTCCATAGACAGCGAGTCAGAGAGACTTGCTGAGGTGGAAAATGAATGTTAAAGAAGGTTTTGATTCAGAAAAGTTATCTATAAAAAGTACATGTTTATTGTTAAAATGTTACAACTATCGTCAGTCTATTCATGAAATGTGTTGGGCACATATTAAGCTCATACACACTGCATAGTAAATTGGGAACATTAAAAGGAGAATGTAACATGTCACTGATAAATTTTATGTATGCTCTGGTACCAATTTTTTTTTTGAGGAATCTGATCAGATGCAAATTTTTAAAAGTAGCATTTCAATTTATGTATAGGGTATTTTGGTTAGAGTCTGACTTTAAGGACTGTTTTAGTTGTAGTTGCCTTTACATTATTGAAGTTAAAAGGTGTCTTTTCTGATAACAGCAAATGTGCTATATTTGTGCAAATGGTTTTAATTGTGTTTAAGCTGCATTGACAATGATTGGGAATTTTTAAATGTTTGATTTTGTCTTTTTTGGTTAATGCAAGTTTAAGAATATTATAATTAAGAGTCCAGAATTCGAAAGTAAACAAAGGGAAGTTGTGTATTCCAGGCGCTATGCCAGATGAATTGTGGTTGGTAAGGATAAAGTAATGTGACTTTAAGGTTGTGTAATTGCATGCACTAGAGAACAAATATTAAGGTGTTTAAAGGTGTTCAAAGGGAAAATATAGAGAAATTAAGGATGAATGGAATGGCCAAATGAATGAGGAATGAGAAAGTGGTTGTATTGTGTTTAATGAACGCATAGGGTATCATTTTGATTAGTAAAGCATTTTAAGTGTGTGTTTAGAATGTACACAACAAGTTGTCTTATATTGTGTTCAGGCCCATTATATATTTTCCCTAAAAGTTTGGGGTTAAATTAAAAAAATTGATAAAAGGATTTTGGTAACAATTTGGGAAAAATGTTTGAAGAGTTACTGAAATTAAGTAAACGGAATCAAAATACATTGCTGCATATATTGAGTCCATGGGGTACTAAAATGTGATGGAAAGGATTTGTTTGAAATAAGCAATAAGAATGACTATTTTGGATATTTACCTTTTGAATTCCCAGGGTGTCAGTCATGAAGTGTTGATGATGTAATGTTGTTTATACATCAATGTTTTATTTGCTGCTGATGATCAGACATATTTGCAAAGTTGGGAGACTTCTGAGTCAGAATATGTGTTTTGGTTAAAATGTTCTGTTCTAAGTCCATCAGGTCCACTTGGGTCCCGAGAATAGCAGAAACTAAAGGGGTTTAAGTTTTCTTGAAGTTCTGCTGTAATACTAGATTTGGAAAAAATGTTTAGTTAAATATATTGAATCTATATAATGAAAACCCTTGCTGAGAAACATTTTCATTCCTGCATGCTTTACTTACGTTTGAGTCAATGGAGAATATTATTTTTAATACCTCCAATGGTTAAGGCCTGAATTGATCAGGTAGATTCTGTGATTACTCATGTTGGATGAGGAGTATCTGCCCCAGCCAGCCTGCATTCACCCACAACCCCATGCACATGAAGAAATGCCCACCCCAGTCATACCCTACACCCCATTCATACCCTGCCCTATTATCCGGATGAAGAGATGACCACAGAATTTACATGGAAATCTTTGTTGTTCATCTTTGTTGTTGAAATGCCATAGGAGGTGCTTAGATGATAAAAAGTGCTAGAAAGTGTTTCTGGGAATGACGCCTTGAGGGGGAGCCAAATGACGCAACCTGAGGTACGAAATTCTAGTGAGCACCACATGAGAGAGATCCAGATATGACACCCTGAAGACCCAGGTCTGGTCCAACGCATCAGTTCCAGTTTGACTGTGGATATCACGTTCTGTCCTTACAAAGAGGCAGTGTTTTGGGGTAGAGAATTCATGTCTGTACATATGAATGATCACAAAATTAAACCAAAGATTTTGGGAAGAGTGGAGGAGAATGAGAATTATAATGTGGACATTTCCTTTTCCTTCCTTTTTTGCAAATTTAATGGACATTCAGAAGCCATCTAAGAGACTTTTTTTTTGTGTAATTTCTTTGGAACTATTTCTATTTGGCCTAAAGGCTGTCATGCCCCTCCCACGTGTTTTTATGGACTGTCACACCACTTCCTCCCTTTTGCATTCCATGGACAATTGCTATGCAGCTGAGATTGCGTGTTTGTTGTTTTCTATTTTTGCATGTTTAGAAGGTGGTGAGGGCTTGGGGGCATATTGGGATTGTTGTTGTATTATGCCCAGGATGTGCTCAACCACTTCAGTGTGTATACTGTTTGGAGGGATGCTGGCATGAGCACTGTGCTATATATGTATTGGTTCACACGTCATCTACCAGCCTCTGTGTTCTGGGGGGGGGGGGGGAAAGGTTATATGTGGGCCACCTGATAACACCACTAATAACACACTCATTGGGCATAGAGGGGATATGTATACAAACTCTGAGGGAACTCCACAGTGTTTGAAACCTTAGATTGTGCCCTGCATCACACTATATATGCCTTCATGCATACCTCTGACCCCCATACTGAGATGGCTAGGCTACTTTCACAGCTTGCCCTTGCAGGACTCTCTGAAGGTGCCCAACGGGTACTTAAGTAAGCAGCCACTGGCCTTGGGCGACAGCACGTACATTTGTGGTGGAAGAACATGCCACCCATGGATTCTGAATGATTCCAAGGGATGGTGTTACTTGGCCTCATTGGTTCCAATAATAGGAATTCTCTGGGTCAGCGAGGAACATCACTTGCTTAAGGCTAGTGATCATCCTAAATGTCCCTTCAAACACCGCTATGCCAGGTTGTTGTTTTTGGAAAAGGACATGACCTGGGCATGGTTCCCCTCAGGAACCTAAGGGGGTATTAACATGATGAAAATGCTAAATAATTGCTTGGGAGTCCCCTGGGTAACATGGGATTGTTTGGTTTCAATGGAGTATTTTCCTTGATCAGGGATATTGCTGTGTGTATTGCAGTGATTTTTCTTCTGGCATTGTTTCTGTGTGCCTGCTTTGAGTTTGTTATGTGTGTGTGTCACAATGCAGAGAGGTCAGTCACCTTCGTCACTTCCGTGACCTTCGTGTCTGAAAGAGGGCATTGTAGTAATATGACTGAGCAGAGGTGACTCCATGTCATGTTACCTGGTAGGAGAGCCCAGAAAGCAGGGAGCGGCGCCTCGTAAGCCTCTGGCTCGAGAGCCCCTGGAGGTGGAGACAGGGATTCAAGAGTTCGGAGGGCACAAGTGCCAGGCCGGGTTGCAGCAACGGAGATCCACCACCGAAAGGCACAGGAGGTCAGACTGGAACGGGAGGTGGTAGACAGCGGGCACCACAGGAGCAGCTGGTACTGGCAGACAGGCAGGAACAGCAGGAGCAGCTGGTACTGGCAGGCAGGCAGGAACAGCAGGAGCAGCTGGTACTGGCAGGCAGGCAGGAACGGCAGGAGCAGCTGGTACTGGCGTTCAGGTGGGTGCAGCAGGCGTGGTCAGGAACGAGCCGGGTCGGTATGTATCGGGCAGCAGAGGTACAAGGCAGAAGGCAGAAGCGTAGTCAGGTAGGCAAAGGGTCGGAGGCAGGCAGCAATCAACAAGGTCAAACAGGCTGGGTTCAGTATCAGGAACAGGCAGGAGCAAGAAGCAGAAGTCACGGGAACGCTGTAGACAGGACAGCACGGGAGAACAGGAGCTGATCCCTTAAATAACCTATTGGGCGCCAAGAACGGTCGCACGGTGAGTTTGCGTGCCCCCGCGGGTAACCGTGCTCCCGTTCGTGACCCCGCGTCCCCGCGTACGCCCGTTCGCTTGGTCGCGCGCCCGTGTGCGCTCGCTCGTGTCAACGCGCACCCGCGTGCGCCTGTTAGGATCTACACGCACACGCGTGCGTTTGTTCGCGCCGACCTGCGTCTGAGGATGCCTGCGGGTGAGTCTCCTATGTACGATCGGGACAGTAGGTCGATCGTGACACTCCACTTTGGATTCATATATCTTAACTTGTATATTCAGACTCTAGTTAAAGTCAACTAGTTAATAACTGCTTCTCTATAAAGCACACATATAAGAAAATATAGCTTATAGCAGCATCTTTCTATATAAAGCTTCTTGTGGTAAGAGGTGTCTGGGCCCGTTCCTGTGTAATGAGACATGAAACGGGGGAAGCAGGACCCATGACTATGAGTCATGAAAACAGATGACATAATTAATGATATGTAATGATATGTAATGATGTTAAATGTACACCTCTGTATTAACCACACCCATGTTCTACGCAATGATTGGTTAATGATAACGTATATAAGTCGTATACCTTCACAGAATTAAATCAGATAGCTTTGAACATCGATTTTGACTCATCTCTTCTTGTGTTCTCAAAGAAGCTATCTCCTCAGTACTGCCATGCTAAGCGGGTCTTGTGAGTGTGGTAATTCACATTATTATACCTAGCTGGTCTTGTCAGGTATATAGAAATACCGTTTGATTCCACTTCAGGGGGGACCCCAAAGCACACTCCCCATGTTGAAGGCATGCGGCCTGGTACGGTTCAGGAGGGGAGGAGGGCGCTCGCTTGTCCCCCCCATCCTGACCTCCAGGCTACATGCTTGGATAAGGGTCTGGTATGGATTTTGGGAGGGAACCCCACAGCAATTTAAAAAGAAATGTCATTTTGCTGCAACACTGTTCTATGCATTGCACAGATGTATTTATCCTTGATGAAGGATGACTATTTTTAATTTTTATAAATTATATAGAGTTTGGGAATAAAAGTAATATACTATTCTGTGTTTGCAGATGACACCAAGCTATTCAGTGGAATAGCAGCCTAAAGCCCCGTACACACGAGAGGACTTATGTCCGACAGACTTCCGAAGGAGTTCTGCCGGAGTTCTGCCAGAGTTCCGACTGAGCGGACTTGGCCACACACAATCACACCAAACTCCGACGGATTCGAACGTGATGACGTACGACTGGACTCGAATAAGGAAGTTCATAGACAGTAGCCAATAGCTGCCCTAGCGTCGGTTTTAGTCCGTCGGAATAGCATACACACGAGCGAATTTTTCAGTAGGAACTGGGTCCGGCGGAGTTCCGTCGGAAAAATTTGAAGCATGTTACATTTTCTAAAGTCTGTCAGACTTTTGCGAATCAAAAGTCCGTTGCAGCCCACACACGATCGAATAGTCTGACGGAATCATTCCGTCGGACTTTGGATGTTGAAAAGTCCGCTCGTGTGTACGGGGCTTTACAGGATGTTTCCAATTTACAGGCAGACCTTAATTGCATAATGTTAACCACCTCAATACAGTGCACTTAAACCCCCTTCCTGCCCAGACCAATTTTCAGCTTTCATCTTTCAGCACTCTCACAATTTTAATGACAATTACTCAGTCATACAACACTGTACCCATGTGAAATTTGCGTCCTTTTTTCACACAAATATAGATGTATTTGGTGGTATTTAATCACTAGTGGGTTTTTTATTTTTTGTGCTATAAATAAAAAAAGACCATACATTTTGTAAAAAAATGCCTTTTTTTCTTTGTTTCTGTCATAAAATTTTGCTAATTAGTACCGTATATACTCGAGTATAGGCCGACCCGAATATAAGCCGAGGCCCCCAATTTACCCCCAAAAAACTGGAAAACTTATTGACTCGTGTATAAGCCGAGGGTGAGACATGGCTGTCCATCCCTGTGTGTCCGTCCATCCCTGTGTGTGTGTCCGTCCATCCATCCCTGTGTGTGTGTGTCCATCCATCCATCCATCCATCCCTGTGTGTGTGTCCGTCCATCCATCCCTGTGTGTGTATCCATCCATCCATCCGTGTGTGTGTGTGTGTGTGTGTGTGTGTGTGTGTATCCATCCATCCATCCATCCATCCCTGTGTGTGTGTGTGTGTGTGTGTGTATCCATCCATCCATCCATCCATCCCTGTGTGTGTGTGTGTGTGTGTGTGTGTGTCCGTCCGTCCATCCATCCCTCCCTGTGTGTGTGTCCGTGCAGCCTTGTGTGTGTGTCCAGCCTACCTGTGTCCCGAGCCTCCTCCGTCCCGAGCCTCCTCCGTCCCGTGCCTCCTCCGTCCCGTGCCTCCTCCGTCCCGTGCCTCCTCCGTCCCGTGTCTCCTCCGTCCCGTGCCTCCTCCGTCCCGTGCCTCCTCCGTCCCGTGCCTCCTCCGTCCCGTGTCGTGCCGATGGATCGCCGCTCCAGGATTGCCGCTCTTCTCGGCGGCCATTCTACAATTCAAAAGCCGCGCCTCCGCCTCCGCCTGTGATAGGCGGAACACTCAATTTCCCAGCAGCCTGTGTTCCGCCTATCACGGACATCCTCTCATACTCGTCCGTAGTATGAGAATGAGCGGATGTCCGTGATAGGCGGAACACTGACTGCTGGGAAATTCAGTGTTCCGCCTATCACAGGCGGAGGCGGAGAAGGAGGCGCGGCTTTTGAATTTTAATGTCCGCCGTCTGTCTGCTCGATACGCTGATCGAGCAGTCAGACAGCGGTGACTCGAGTATAAGCCGAGGGGGCACTTTCAGCCTCAAAAAAGAGGCTGAAAATCTCGGCTTATACTCGAGTATATACGGTAATTTTTCTTCATAAATCTTGGAAAAAACATTTATACTGCTACATATCTTTGGTAAAAATAACCCAAATTGGTGTATATTATTCAGTGTTTGTGAAAGTTATAGAGTCTACAATCTATGGTGCCAATCACAGAAAATGGATCACATCTGATCAGGCCTTCAGTACATCAGGTGAATCTCATTTCTTGAGACACTAACAAGTCAGGAAAGTACAAATACCCCCCAAATGACCCCTTTTTAGAAAGTAGACATTCCAAGGTATTAAGTAAGTAGCATGTTGTAATGTTTTCCCACAATTCTTTGCAAAATGAAGATGTGTTTTTTTTGTTTTGTTTTTACAAAATTGTCATATTATCAGGTTATTTCTCACACACAGCATATGCATACAACAAATTACACCCCAAAATACATTCTGCTACTCTTCCTGAGCATGGTAATACCATATGTGTGAGACTTTTACATAGCATGGCCACATACAGAGGCCCAACATTGAAGTAGCACCTTCAGGCGTTCTACGAGCATAAATGACACATCTGATTCCTCAACTACCTATTACATTTTTGAATAGGTGGAATTGCCCACAAAATGACCCAATTTTGGAAAGCAAACACCCCAAGGTATAATCTATGAGGAAAAATTTGTCTTTTGAATGGTTAATTTTTTTTCCAGAAGTTTTTGGAAAATGTGGGAAAAAAATGAAAACGCATTTTTTTTACACAAAGTTGCAAATTTATAAGATATTACTAACACATAGCATGTATAAAGCAAAAATTACACCCCAAAATACATTCTGCTACTCTTCCCGAGTATGGAAATACCACATGTGTGAGCCTTTTACACAGCCTGGCCGCATACAGAGGCCCAACATTGAAGTAGTACGTTCTAGGAGCATAAATTACACATCTCATTTCATTCCTACCTATCATACTTTTGAAGGTCCTTGAGCACCAGGACAGTGGAATTACCCACAAAATGACCCCATTTTGGAAAGCAAACCCCCCAACGTATATTCTATGAGGTATGGACTGCAGATAGGTACTCGGATGGGCTGGTGACTGATATTCGGGTACTCTGAAGGGTGGTGACAGGTACTCAGGTACTCGGTACTCATATGAACTGTAGCAGGTACTCATATGGACTGTGGCAGGTACTCATATGGACTGTGGCAGGTACTCAGGTGGACTGTGAAAGGTACTCAGGTACTCAGATGGACTGTGACAGGTACTCAAATACTCCGGTACTCATATGGACAGTGACATGTACTCATATGGACTGTGACAGGTACTCAGGTACTCATACTGAAATACAGGGATGCGTGCATTCCCTATTTAAATGGACGGACATCATATGATACCCGCCCAGAACGAGACCCGCGTCACCTGGCCATCATATGATGGCCGGCGGGGGTGGCAAGAGGTAAAACAAATCCAAAATAACAAAACAAAATTTTGGACAAAATTGTAATCAAATTCAAACTGTTTTCTAAATCGACTCAAATCGTTTTCGCATTTGATTTGAATAGCATATAAAACAATAGAATAGGAAAGAGTATACTACTTCTACTGATACTGTACAAAAACATCTGTACAAATAGTGTCCCATAAACATCTGTCTCAGTGTACCAGCGCACACCAAATCATCTGTCACACACAGTGTACCATAGCACAAAGCCGCTATAATACTAGTGTCCAGCAACATCTGATGTGAAAGCTGAAAAATGGTCCAGGCAGGAAAGAATTGTCCAGTATTCAGGTGCTTAAATGAAATGTGTGCATTGCCCAAGAGCTACCTGAGATGATAGAAATAACAATCCAATATTCAAATCGATCGAATCTGAAAACAAAATTTTAATGAGCATCATATTCCTGCTAATGAAAAAATGATGGTCATTCATCCTTATAAAAATGTTGTCTCTAGGTCAGGGGTACTACTAGTGCCCCATCAACATATGTCACAGTGTACCTGTGCCCAAAAACATCTTTAGTAGTAGTAGTCTGTGTTCAATTAACATCTGCCAGAGCTTACCACTTCAACCAAGCAGCTGTCACAGCAAGCATGTTCCAGTGTACAAAAACATCTGTACAAATACATCTGTCTCAATGTCTACTAGCGCACACCAAAATATCTGTCACACACAGATTAATTTGAAATGTTTTCGAATGTGGTTGAAATGTTTTCGAATGCAGTCGAATTTCTAAATTTGAATCCGAATAAATGAAACAAAACAAGTTCTGAAAACAAATTAAAACAAATTTAAAGCGTAACTCCACTTTTGTTGAGAACAAAACATTCCTCCTTGGGCGATCTATGTAAATTACAAGGATTATAACAATCTTTGTTGCAGATTTATACCTTTTCTTAGACCCCCTTTCACACCGAGCCACTCGCGGGGGGGGGGATTGGGGGTGCGTCGGCGGTAAAGTGGCACTATTTTTAGCCCCTCTTTACCGTCTTTTTGTCAGCGCTATTCCGCCGCTAGTGGTTTTATCCCCCCCCGCTAGTGGGTGAAAAGGCATTAAATCTGCCCGCAAAACGCCGCCGGAGCGGGGTTTTGCCAGCGGTATCACAGCGCTGCCCCATTGATTTCAATGGGGAGCAGCGGTGGAGGAGTGGTGGAGGATAATGATAAAATGCTGACAGTGTGAAAGGGGTCTTATTCTGAAGAAATCCATGTGTGTTTGTCTATGCCTCTGTGCAACAGTGAGTCTAATGGGATTGGTTTCATAATTATCAGTCAGCTGTGGCAGCTTCAGGGCTCTAATGAGGAAAGCTGCTGGGTCTGCATCCCTTTAGAGGTGTTCCTATTGGAAAGATCTTAAAAAAAATGCATTTGTGTTGCAGGGGATGCCTGAAATCTGACTTGTATCTTAGGCAGACTTCTGGGAAAATTGGTGAGCCAATCACCCAAGCAGGAACTGATGTTTCTGGGGAGTGGTCAGTACACATTCTGTGTACAGAACAACTCCATGTAGCCATATTGCATTGCATTTCATTTATAGAAAATTACAGCGGCTGCAGATTGAAAAGGAAAGGTAATTTTTAATAACAATCAATTACAATATGACTTGTATCCCAGTTGTACCTGCTATATTTTTTTTTATTTATTTGCTATTTTTTTCCCCACTAAAGTGGAGTTACCTTTAATGAATCTAACAAAGATATTAGTTAAATAACAAATCGAAACAAAACTAAACTATGTGATGTGTTCAGTTCAAAATAGAACAAACAATCTTACAATGACTTCATGATAATAGGCAAAATGTTACTGGACAACTCCCTGCACAGTGGTTATTACATAAAACGGAGTATAGCAGGTATAGTCATTTGTAGAAAGCAGAGTAATTATATAGGGCTTTAAAGGATATCTTTAAGGTATCTTTATAAAAATCTATCTATGAAGATACTGACACTATGTGCACTAAAGACAAGTTTTATATTTTTGAAATGATAAAGAAAATCTAACTCCCTGAGGTCAGCTGTTATATCACTATTAAAAAAACTAAAATGCCTTGCAATCTTCTCTGTCAACAAATTCTTTAAAATATCTGTCTAATTAAAGACCTCAAAATTCATTATGAGACCAACAAAAACATTTTTTTTTCACCTTTTCAGACTAATCTACACACATTTAATGTGTGCTTGTATGTCTTATTGCATTGCACAAGTTACATGAGTTAAAATTGTGCACAGAAAGGTGGGACTGATCCTTTATTTTTCCGGTTTTGATGAGGATTATTGAAATTCCTGTTGTGTTTGCGGAGCCAGGGTGGGGAAGAGGAGAGAAGGTCAGAATCTCAGTTGCTACAATACATTTCATTGTTGCAGATGCCAAGACTACGCCTTAGGGTGAGGCCATAGAGAACCAGGTGAGTAATAAACACTCAGGAACAAAGTTACATTCCACAACTGTCAGCTAAAAAAATGTACAGCAGCCAGGGAATACAGATATCCATGTGAAGTGCATGCTTTACTGGTAGGTCAGGTACGGTGATAAGGAGGTGTAAAATAAATTAAAGATGTTATGTTCATGTTTACGTGCCAAGTCATTTTGCTCTGTTAACGTGTGGCACACTGATAGGTATATTTGTAATTTGCAAAATGCTGGGCTTTTTTTGTAAGGGGCACGCTGATGGGTATATTTTTTATATGCACACTGATTTGCATGTTTTGTTAAGGTGCACCTTAACAAAATATGCCCATCAGTGTGCACTTAAAAAAATATACCCATCAGCATGCCCCTTACATAAAAAAAAAGCCCATCATTGTGCAAATTACAAATATACCTATCAGTGTGCCACCTAAAATAAAATGTGTCCATCAGAGTGCCCTTTAGCATAAAATAAGGGTCACGCTGATGGGCACATTTTATGTTAAGGGGTACTCTGATGGACAAATTAAATTTTACGGGGCACACTGATGGGTATATTTTTAATGTGCACATCGATGGACATATTTTGTTAAGGGGCACGCTGATGGGCACAACAAAATGTGCCCTACAAAATATGCCCACCAGCATGCCCCTTAAAATAAAATTTGTCCATCAGAGTGCCTCCTAACATAATAGGCGCCCATCAGTGTGACCCTTATTTCATGTTAAGGGGCACGCTGATGGGCATATTTTATTTTATATTAAAAGGGGCACTCTGATGGGCAAATTTTAAGTTAAGGGGCACATTTTGTTGTCCATCAGAGTGCCCCTTAATATAAAATGTGCCCATCAGCATGACCCTTATTTTATGTTAAGGGGCACCCTGATGTGCACATTTTATGTTAAGGGGGACTCTGATGGGTACATCTTATGTAAGGGGACACTTACAGGAATGTCTGATGTAAAGGGGCACCTGATTTAAAGATGCACTGTGATGGGGGCACCAGATGTAAAGGCGCACTGTGATGGGGACACCTGATGTAAATGGGCACTGTGATGGGGACACCTGATGTAAATGGGCATTGTGATGGGGACACCTGATGTAAAGGGGCACACTCATGGGCACATTTTATTTTAAGAGCAACACTGATGGGTACATTTTATATTAAAGGGGCACTTTGATTGGCAAATTTTCAGTTAAGGGGCACATTTTGTTGTGTCCATCAGAGTGCCCCTTAATATAAAATGTGCCCATCATCGTGACCCTTAACATAAAATGTACCCATCAGCGTGACCCTTAACATAAAATTTACCCATCAACGTGACCCTTATTTTATGTTAAGGGACACCCTGATGGGGACATCTGATGTATGGGGACACTCTGACAGGAAGGTCTGATGTAAAGGGGCACTGTGATGGGGACACCCGATGTAAAGGGGCACTGTGATGGGGACACCCGATGTAAAGGGGCACTGTGATGGGGACACCCGGTGTAAAGGGACACTTTGATGGGGACACCCGATGTAAAGGGGCACTGTGATGGGGACACCTGATGTAAAGGGGCACTGTGATGGGGACACCCGATGTAAAGGGGCACTGTGATGGGGACACCCGATGTAAAGAGCAAATGTAAAGCTATCCTAGTTCCAACTGTCCACATGTTTAATATTGTAACTGAAACTTGACAATAAATATTGTTGAAATGCTAAGGAAATTGTACATTTCTCATGTTTTTGATAGATATACAGTGACTACAATCTTTCTGAGTCATAGCACAGACTTGAGATTCGGACCTCGGCCCAAAGAAAATTTTGGCGACCGGACTTCCTTGAATTTTAATTCATTACCCCTGGTATATAGGGTTGTAATACACTTATAATATAATTTCTTTCAAATATAGAAAGCATATTATAGTGCACTGCATGCAGTGCTGACCAATTCTGCAGCTGTCGTTTCTCGGTATAGGGAGGGACAGTTTGGTTTTTGGAGCAGGGACAGTCTGCAATTCACTAGCTACTAGCTAGCTACTATTAAGCCAACAAAGGTCTTTTTAAGGACTGGTATAGGTGTACAGTATATGGGGTTGTAACACATGTATAATATACTTTCTTTCAGATATAGAAAGCATATTATAGTGCACTGCATGCAGTGCTGACTGATTCTGCAGCTGTTGTTTCTCAGTCTAGGGACAGTTTGGTTTTTGGAGGAGGGACAGTCTGCAATTCACTAGCTACTAGCTAGCTACTATTAGGTCCACAAATGTCCTTTTAAGGACTGGTATAGGTGTACAGTATATAGGGTTGTAAAACACTTATAATACACTTTCTTTCCAATATAGAAAGCATATTATAGTGCACTGCATGCACTGCTGCTGACCGAATCTGCAGCTGTCGTTTCTCAGTGTAGGGACAGTTTGGTGTTTGGGGCAGGGGCAGTCTGCAATTCACTAGCTACTAGCTAGCTATTATTAGGTCCCCAAAGGTCCTTTTAAGGATTGGTGTAGGTGTACTATTTGGTGTGCAGTATATAGGGGTGTAATACACGTATAAAATACTTTCAAATATAGAAAGTATAGTGCATTTCCACTGTGCAGCATTGTGACTGCTGAGCGGTTCTGCAGCGATACTACAAAGAGTGACAAACGCAATTAGAAAAAAGTATTATCACTGGTGTGATAGACCAGTGGCCCCCCAAAACAACAGATTGAAGCAGGGTGTTATATACCTTCTTCCACATACATACTGCACTTCTCTAGAGACTTTTGTCACAGGGTCATTTAAAAAATGACAGGCAGAGGAAGATGCAGGCACTTCCATAGGGGTGGTAGGGGTAGGGCAGGAGCAACAGGCTTGAGCCGAAGTGGCAAATTGGAGAAGATGCGTTCGATTACGTCAAAGGACGCACCAGACTTGGTTGAGTGGCTCACTCAGCCTTACTCTTCTGCACCCTCTTCAGCCTCTCGATCTGCACCCTCTCCACTCTCTGCTGTGTGCACCCCCAAAGACACTACCACCACCACCATATACCCTCCACTTGAGTCACAGGAATTATTTTTCGATCCATCACAAGACATTGCCGATGCGCAGCCATTATTGGCATTGGATCAGGAAGAGGAGGTAGCAACAACCGCCACTCAGCAGTCTGACGACAGTACCCAGATCAGCCGAAGGAGGAGGTTGGCCTCCGGTGTTGCTGCCTACTCTGAGATCTCTAATTATAGCGGTGGGGAAGGTGACGTTGATGATGACATGTCTAGTGATGTCACGTGGGTGCCCACAAGAGAGGAAGAGGAGGGGAGTTCAGAGGGAGATATTGGCCAGCAGATAGGGAGGAGAAGCAGGCGGAACTTACATAGCACAGGAGGGACAAACCAGACTGCTAATGCATCAGGAGCGAGGCATCAACCATGTACAGTTACATCTGGCGCTCCCAGGATGCCGGTACATGGCTCCGCAGTGTGAGCTTTGTTTAACGTGCCCGCTGCTGACAATAGTGTTGCTATCTTCAGCCTTTGCAGTCAACGCATAAATCGCTGTAAGCCCAAAACTCACCTAGGGGCGACCGCCTTAAGAAGGCACATGAGCTGCCATCACCGAGCCCAGTGGGAGCAACGGAACACACAAAGCCACACTCCAGGCTCTCACCGTCCAGCCTCATCTACTTCTCCTTCTCCTCTCTTCTCAGAATAGTTCTCCACTCCACCTTCCATCATGCCGTCCTCATGTTTTTCTGGAAAAAGGCAGGCTTGGGCCAAATGTTCAAGTGTAAAAAAATAATGATGCCGGATAACCCTCTTTCCCAATGGTTGACCGCTGGCTTGTCAGAACTGTTAGCCCACCAACTACTGTCATATAAACTGGTGGACTCGGAGGCTTTTTGAAAATTTGTGGCCATTGGAACACCACAATGGAAGGTCCCAGGAAGGAAGTATTTCTCACAGAAGGGCATCCCAGAGCTATATGGCCATGTTCAGCGGCAAGTGAATGTATCTCTGGCACACAGTGTCGGTGCCAAGATACATCTAACCACAGACACGTGGTCTAGCAAACACGGGCAGGGAAGGTATATAACTTTTACTGCCCACTGGGTCAACCTTCTGACAGCTGTCAAGCATGTAACCCATGGCACCCGTGTAGATTTGGTTTTACCGCCACGGATTGCATGCAGGCCTGGCTCTTCTTCTCCTCCTCCTACTCCATCCTCCCTCTCCTCCTCGGCTGACTCCTTTTCCGCTGCTAGCGTCTCTTCCACTGCGCCGCCCAAGATCCCCAGAACCTATTCGACATGCCAGGTGAGACCTTGCCATGCTGTGCTGCGTCTGTTGTGCCTGGAAGCCAAGAGCCACACTGGCCCTGCAATCCTTTCAGCTTTGTGTTCACAGGTAGATCAGTGGCTAACACCGCTCAATTTGACAGTTGGTAAAGTGGTGTGTGACAATGGTGCCAATCTGCTTAGAGCATTGAAATGGGGCAAAATTAGACACGTGCCATGCATGACACACGTTTTAAACTTGGTCGTGCAGCGATTCATTGTCAAATACCCTGGGATCCCGGACATCTTGCGGCAGGCAAGGAAAATCTCCGCCCATTTCAGAAGATCTTGCACGGCCATTGCTCGCCTTGCTGACATTCAGCGGCAACACAATCTGCCGGTCAGACGTCTTATTTGCGATTGCCCGACGCGATGGAACTCAACCTTATATATGCTTGATAGGCTGCTCCAGCAGAAACATGCAGTTAACGACTACCTGTACGAACTCTGCGGCAGAACAGGTTCTGGGAGCTTGGTTTTTTTCACCACGCCAGTGGTTACTCATGTGCGATGCATGCAGACTTCTGCGCCCATTTGATGAGATCACCAAACTGATCAGTCGCAGCCATGGCGCCATCAGTGACATCGTACCTTATGCCTTCTTTATGGAGTGTGCATTGCGTCATGTCATTGATCAAGCCATGGAGGAGCAGGAAGATGCGGAAGCCGCAATGCTGCATGAATTCCCGGGGGGCTACTCTGTCTGAGACAAGTCAACAACAGGAGCCTGAAGAGGAGTCAGAGGAAGATGGTGGCGGGGCGGATGAGGAGGAGCAAGAAGAGCATGCTTTAAACCTTTCTGGGATCCCTGTTGTTGTGCGTGGATGGGGAGAGGAGAACGAGGAGGATGACATTGTCCTGGATGATGAGCAGGAGCCAGGCCACCACACCGCTTCCAGTTTAGTGCAAATGGGGGCCTTCATGCTCCAGTGTTTTAACAGGGACCCCCGTATAAAAAGCATAAAGGTCAAGGACCAGTACTGGGTGGCAACGTACTTAGACCCCCGGTACAAACACAAAATGGCAGAAATGTTACCACCATCACAGAGGGCTGTCAGAATGGAGCACTTCCAGGCCTTGCTTGGAGAAATGCTGCATTCTGCTTTTGCGTGCACTGGCAGAGGAATTCCCACTCCCAAAGAAAGAGTTGCGGGTACCAATCCAACAGAGCCTGCAAGAAGACGGCGGTTTGAAGATGTGTTGGTCACTTCTGATATGAGATCATTCTTTAAGCCGACCCATCGACAGGTGTCATCCGGATCCAGCATCAGGGAACGACTGGACCGACAGGTGTCCGACTACAGGTTAACGGCCGATGTGGACGCTCTGAGAAGTGATGAGCCCCTGGACTAATGGGTGGGCAGGCTTGACCTATGGCCAGAGCTTGCACAATTTGCAATGGAACTGTTGGCTTGCCCCTCGTCCAGTATCCTGTCTGAAAGGATGTTCAGCGCAGCAGGGGGGATCGTGACCGATAAGCGTACTTACCTAGCCAGTGCTCTCTGTCTCTGTGTTGGTGTCAATGCTTTCTATCATGGTGCTGGTGTGGTGTCAGTGCTCTCTATCTCGGTGCTGGTGTCATTGCTCTCTATCATGGTGCTGGTTTGGTGTCAGTGCTCTCTATCTCGGTGCTGGTGTCAGTGCTCTCTCTCTATCACAGTGCTGGTGTGGTGTCAGTGCTCTCTATCTCAGTGCTGGTGTCAGTGCTCTCTATCGCGGTGCTGGTGTCAGTGCTCTCTATCACGTTGTTGGTGTCAGTGCTCTCTATCACGGTGCTGGTGTCAGTGCTCTCTCTCTATCTCTGTGCTGGTGTCAGTGCTCTCTCTCTCTCTATCTTGGTGCTGGTGTGGTCTCAGTGCTCTCTATCTCAGTGCTGGTGTCAGTGCTCTCTATCACGGTGCTGGTGTCAGTGCTCTCTATCACGGGGCTGGTGTCAGTGCTCTCTCACGGTACTGGTGTGGTGTCAGTGCTCTCTATCTCGGTGCTGGAGTCAGTGCTCTCTATCACGGTGCTGGTGTGGTGTCAGTGCTCTCTATCTTGGTGCTGGTGTCAGTGCTCTCTATCTCGGTGCTAGTGTCAGTGCTAAGTCTCTATCGTGGTGCTGGTTTCAGACAGTGAAGGAGATAGCAGCGGAGAAGCCAATCAGCAGGCAGTGCCAGCACCATGGCTGAGGATCAGCACTGGACTGGCACCTCCGGACCACTGCAGTGGAGCCCTGAATAGGTGGGGGTAAGGACCAGGCAGAGGGAGGGGCTCAATCACAGGTTGGCACACTTGGACACTGGCACAGGACTGTGCTGCCCTGACTGCGGCACTGATCCTCTCCTGCACCCCCTTCATAGCCTGGCCTGACATTGCCTCTCCTGCATGGCCTTCATGCGCTCCTGAATTGTCAAAATGTCACAGATAAAAAAAGAGTGCTTGTCGTTGTCGATCCCAGATTCACTTAATACTTCTGTTATGTCAGTGTCCATGTTGTGGGACTATGTGTGCACAGCTAGTGAGTATTTTGTGGCTGAAAATATGACCTGGAGGTTTTTAAGGTTCGCCTGCTTTCCCTTCAAAGTGAATGGGGTCGCAAACTTTTGGGCACGTTTGCGGATCGCGTTTGCGAAATGTCCCGTCGGAAGTTTGTCCATCACTATTCTGTATTCATCACTAGTGATGGACAAACTTCCGATGGGACATTTCGTGAACGCTCTATAAAGAAGGCATAAGGTACCATGTCACTGATGGCGCCATGCTTGCGACTGACCAGTTTGGTGATCTCATCAAATGGCCGCAGAAATCTGCATGCATTGCGCATGGGCAGCCACTGGCGCGGTGAAAAAAACCAAGCTCCCCAGAACCTGTTCTGCCACAGAGTTCGTACAGGTAGTCGTTAACTGCACATCTCTGCTGGAGCAGCCTATCAAGCATATAGAAGATTGAGTTCCATGGCATCGGGCAATCGCAAATTAGACATCTGACCGGCAGATTGTGTCACCGCTGAATGTCAGCAAGGCGAGCCATGGCCGTGTAAGATCTTCTGAAATGGGCCGAGATTTTCCTTGCCTGCTGCAAGATGTCCTGGACCCCAGGGTATTTAACAACGAATCGCTGCACGATCAAGTTTAAGATGTGTGCCATGCCATTACGTGTGAAATTTCGCCCTGTTTCAATGCGCTAAGCAGATTGGCACCATTGTCACACACCACTTTACCAACTGTCAAATTGAGTGGTGTTAGCCACTGATCTCCTGGCATGTCGAATAGGTTCTGGGGAGCTTGGGCGGCGCAGCGGAAGAGACACTAGCAGCAGAAAAGGAGGAGTCAGCCGAGGAGAAGAGGGAGGAGGATGGAGTAGGAGGATGAGAAGAGGCAGGCCTGCATGCAATCCGTGGCGGTAAAACCAAATCTACATGGGTGCCACGGGTTACATGCTTGACGGCCACCAGAAGGTTCACCCAGTGGGCAGTAAAAGTTATATACCTTCCCTGCCCATGTTTGCTAGACCACATGTCTGTGGTCAGATGTATCTTGGCACCGACACTGTGTGCCAGAGATACATTCACTTGTCGCTGAACATGGCCATATAGCTCTGGGATGCCCTTCTGTGAGAAATACTTCCTTCCTGGGACCTTCCATTGTGGTGTTCCAATGGCCACAAATTTTCAAAAAGCCTCCGAGTCCACCAGTTTATATGACAGTAGTTGGTGGGCTAACAGCATAACCCTTTGAGAAAGTCACGAGGGTGTGACGCAACGCGTCAGGGAAGGAGCTGTGGTGTTACACTTGTCACTTCCGGTCGCGGCCGAGACCGGAAGTTCGGATGATTCGACGCTATCTGCTTTTCTTAGCCTATATGTAAGTGACCAGTTATTTTATTAAATTATCTATGTGAATTACTACACATGAGAGCCCCCCTGTCCTTTTATTTCATACTCTACGTGCCGCTCACTGTACTGGGAGATAACTGAAGAGTCTGGGAAAGGAATGTTCAGCCATTTACTATCTGCTGGATGGAGGAGAAAGGAATAACCTTTTGGCTTTATTCAGAGTCTGCTTATTAAGCTGTTGAGGTGAGAGGCTGGGGGAAACTGGTGGTGCACCTGTTTGGCACTGAAGTTGGCTACTGGAATATCACTTGTTTGAAAATCACGTTTTTTGCATGGACTTTATTGTATGCTCACGAAGCAACTCTATGGACTTATATTAAGTCGACACGTTATATTGTTTATTGCATCTATGTGCACATTTTATTTCAGCCACGTTTTATCATTTTTTGATTATTTATATATTTATTTTCTCATGATTGTTGTATACACGCACTATTTTTAGTGTTTCTAGTATATCGCCCTATATTGCACATTGGAACACTTGGTGAGGTGGATTCACTTTTTTCACTTGTTGTTTGCTTAGTGTTTTTTTAATATTTTAGTATAGTTTGCTGGCAGCGCCGCATTCATTATTAACACATATTTTTCACGTAGTATTGAGATTACTATTTATTGCCTGGCTGCTTCCACTTATTTAATATATTTATTATTTTTTCCACACATATACAAAAAAATTGCTTTTTTAAGTGTACTTATATTCATTATTACACACCTTTTTGTTCACATTTTTTGAGTGAGGTGAAGCGCATTAGCACTTTTTACTATTTACTTCTGTGAGGAATACTTCCTTCCTGGGACCTTCCATTGTGGTGTTCCAGTGGCCACAAATTTTCGAAAGGCCTCCGAGTCCACCAGTTTATATGGCAGTAGTTGGCGGGCTATCAGTTCTGACAAGCCAGCGGTCAATCATTGGGCAAGAGGGTTATCCGGCGTCATCATTTTTTTATGCTCGAACATTTGGCCCACGGAAGCCTGTCTTTTTGCAGAAAGACGTGAGGATGGCATGATGGAAGGTGGAGTGGAGGACAATTGTGAGGAGAGAGGAGAAGGAGAAGTAGAAGACGGGGCTGGACGGTGAGAGCCTGGAGTGTGGCTTTGTGGGTTCCATTGCTCCCACTGGACTCGGTGATGGCAGCTCGTGTGCCTTCTTAACCACTTACAGACCGGACCATTTTGCTGGTCAAAGACCAGACCACTTTTTGCGATTCGGCACTGCGCCGTTTTAACTGACAATTGCGCGGTCGTGCGACGTGGCTCCCAAACAAAATTGACGTCCTTTTTTTCCCACAAATAGAGCTTTCTTTTGGTGGTATTTGATCACCCCTGCGGTTTTTATTTTTTGCGATAGAGCGACAATTTTGAAAAAAACGCATTATTTTTTACTTTTTGTTATAATAAATATCCCCCAAAAATATATAAAAAAAAAATTTTCCCTCAGTTTAGGCCGATACGTATTCTTCTACATATTTTTGGTAAAAAAAATCGCAATAAGCGATTATTGATTGGTTTGCGCAAAAGTTATAGCGTTTACAAAATAGGGATAGTTTTATAGCATTTTTATTAATAATTTTTTATTATTTTTTTTTTTTACTAGTAATGGCGGCGATCAGCGATTTTTATTGTGACTGCGACATTGTGGGGGACCCATCAGACATTTTGGCACATTTTTGGGACCATTGTCATTTATACAGTAATCACTGCTATATAAATGCAGTGATTCCTGTGTAAATGACACTGGCAGTGAAGGGGTTAACCATTGGGTGGCAGTGTAGGGGTTAAGTGTTAATAATGGTGTGTTACTAACTGTGGGGGGGTTGGGCTTTCATTTAGTGAACACTGATCTCTGCTCAAATCACATGGAGCAGAGATCAGCGTCACTAGTTGCTAGGCAGAATGGAGAAATTCTGTTTACACGGCATTTCCTCCATTCAGCCGTCCCGTGAGACGATCGTGGGGATGCCCGCGGCGATCGAGTCCGCGGGTCCCACGACCGGACTCACGGGGGTCCCGATCAGCGCGGGAGCGCGCTGCCTGCGGTGCGCTCCCGATGGCAGGGCGGCATTGAATATTGGACGTACCTGTACGCCAATATGCCTGCCCGTGCCATTCTGTCGACGTACATCGTCGTGCGCTGGTCGGGAACCGGTTAAGGCGGTTGTCCCTAGGTGAGTTTTGGGCTTACCGCGACTTATGCCTTGACTGAAAAGATTGTAGATGGTAATACTATTGTCAGCAGCGGACACGTTAAAAAAAGCCAACACTGCGCAGCCATGTGCCAGCGTCCTGTGAGCACCAGATGTGACCGTACATGGTTGATGTCACGCTCCTGATACATTAGCAGTCTGCTTTGTCCCTCCTGTGCAATCTAAGTTCCACCTGCTTCTCCTCCCTATCTGCTGGTCCATATCTCCCTCTGAACTCCCCTCCTCTTCCTCTCTTGTGGGCACCCACGTCACATCACTAGACATGTCATCATCTACGTCAGCTTCCCCACCACTATAATTAGAGATCTCAGAGTAGGCAGCAACACCGGGGACCAACCTCCTCCTTGGGCTGATCGCCCAAGGAGGAGCCCAACACCTTGGGCTACGAGACCAACCTTTTTCGGCGATCTAAAAGGTTTTTTTCCGTGTGGAAAATGTAGAGCCTGTAAGTTGAATACATTACGGGGTAGAAGATTCACAGAGTTTACTTCAATTGGTACGGGGCTCACATATCCTATCCAAACTTTCATTACATGTTTCACTAAGTGTGTTGTGTATCTCCTCAGGTGTCCCTGTGGCTTAGAATATGTGGGACGCACAGTTCGTATGTTACATATACGTCTGGGTGAGCACATAACTAATATCTGTAAGGGCTTTGATAAGCATAATGTGAGTAAACATTATGACTTGAAACATAATCGTGACCCAAGAGGTACCACTTTTTTAGCTATTGAAAAATATGTGCCTCGTTGGCGTGGCAGTAATGCGAAGCGTACCATTTCACAAGCTGAAACCAATTGGATATATAAATTGGGCACGCACGTTCCTGGGGGGCTTAATGTGGAGTGGGACGTCAACTGTTTTATTAATAACGGTTGATGTCCCTCTCATTGGCCCGTTCCAGTGGTCACTTCTATCAAATGCTGATTGGTGGTACAAAATGTAAGTACTTTGATAGAAATGTTGTACTGAATTTGGTTATTATGTCTTTTTGGAATGTCAACTGTACCTCACCATTGGAAGAAATGTCATTGTTTTTTTTATTTGTTTATCTACAAGGCTATTTTGTAAATAGACTATTGGTAATGATGGACAGCTGGTTTAGACATATAACTACTGTTTAATTGGAGTTATTTTTCCTAACCACTAGATGGTGGCTAGGGATGAGCCGAACACCCCCCGGTTCGGTTCGCACCAGAACTTTCGAACGGACCCCAAATTCGTACAAACGTTAGAACCCTATTGAAGTCTATGGGACTCGAACGTTCGAAATTAAAAGTGCTAATTTTAACGGCTAATATGCAAGATACTGTCCTAAAAAGGGTTTGGGGACCTGGCTCCTGCCCCAGGGGACATGGGTCAATGCAAAAAAAAGTTTTAAAAATGGCCGTTTTGGCGGGAGCACTGATTTTAATGACGATTAAAGTGGAAAAAAAAGTGAAATATTCCTTTAAATATGGTGCCTGGGGGGTGTCTGTAGTATGCCTGTGAAGTGCCACGTGTTTCCCGTGTTTAGAACAGTCCCTGCACAAAATGACATTTAACGGAAATAACGTCATTTGAAGCTGCTTGCGGTTTTAATGTTATATCTGGTTCCTGCAATATGGTTGAAAATCATTGAGAAAAATGGCATGGGTAGCCCTCCCTGTCTATTACCAGCCCCTTTGGGACTTGTACGCATATTAAGGGGAACCCCGTACCCATATTAAAAAAAGGAAATGCGTGTGGCCCCCAGGCCCTATATACTCAGAACAGCAGTATACAGGCGGTGCAAACAAGACAGGGACTGTGTAGGTTTGTTGTGTTAAGTTGAATCTGTTTGTAATTTTCAACTGGTACATTTTTAAAGTGTAGCTCCAGTCAAAAAAAAAATTTTTTAAGCTTTTTGTAAAACATAGGGAAGGGTTATCACCCCTGTATAATTTGTTTTGTCGTCCATCTTTTTTCATCTCACTTGCTGTTGTCTCCTTCCGTTTGCAAGTAGGAGATGTTTGTAAGTTGGATGTTTGAAAGTAGGGGCCTGCCCTATATGCTCTGCAGAAATGGCAGAACAAGGTGTTGGTTTTGCCACAACATTGTAAGCCCTCAAAGTGACTCTTGGTGGGCGCTGGAGCGCCCTCCTGTGAAATATTATATCAAGAATTGTAATCACATGTCCCTGTTAAACAGGGGCAGAAAAATTGGGCCTTAGGCACTGGTGCTGGTGCCACGACACTGCAACCTCTCCCATATACTCTTGTTTTATTGCAGGAATTAGCCCTGCTGCAAAGCATTGCATGAAAAATTGTAATTAAACGCCCCTGTTAAACAGGGGCAGAAAAATTGGGCCTTAGGCACTGGTGCTGGTGCCACCACACTGCAACCTCTCCCATATACTCTTGTTTTATTGCAGGAATTAGCCCTGCTGCAAAGCATTGCATGAAAAATTGTACTTAAATGTCCCTGTTAAACAGGGGCAGAAAAATTGGGCCTTAGGCACTGGTGCTGGTGCCACGACACTGCAACCTCTCCCATATACTCTAGTTTTATTGCAGGAATTAGCCCTGCTGCAAAGCATTGCTTAAAAAATTGTACTTAAACGCCCCTGTTAACCACTTCAGATGTACGTGAATGCCTTCTAGCGGGTGGGGGGTCCGATCGGACCCCCTCCCGCTAGATACGGCGGTCCCTTTCGGTGCCGGAGCGACCCGCGATGAGGGGATGGCCGTTGGTTTCTGGCCATCCCCTCTCGATCGCTCCTGGCCAGTGACGAACTTCCTCCCCTGTGAAAATGTAAACACAGGAGGAGGAAGTGATGTCACACTCCTCGTGGCGGTCTTTTTGAACCGGACAGCGAGGAGTGAAGACGTCCAAGTAAGTGCACCAACAGTCCACCGACACATAGGTACACACAGGCACACATTTCACCCCAGTCACCCCCCGATCACCCCCCCGATCGGCCCCCCGCCCCCCCCCCCCCCCCCCCAGTCACAGTGTCACTAATGCAGTGTTCATTTATTTATTTCTTGATCACTACATTTAGTGTCAGTTGTGACTGTAAAAAGTGTCAGGGCAGCTAGTGTTAGGCCCCTTTAGGTCCAGGGTAGCCCCCTACCCCCCCTAATAAAGGTTTAACCCCTTGATTGCCCTCCCAGTTAACCCTTTCACCCTCTTTTACCAGTGTCACTAAGCGATCGTTTTTCTGATCGCTGCAATAGTGTCACTGGTCCCGCTAGGAAGCTAGTTTTTTTTTAGGTTCAACGCCAGGTTTTTATACCATTAGGTACCCCGATATATAACCTAATAAAGGTTTTAACCCTTTGATTGCCCCTAGAGTTAACCCTTTCACCAGCGATCGCTGCATAAGTGTCACTGGTGACGCTGGTTAGCCAGTTAGTTATTTAGTTATTTAGGTTCCCCGTCAGGTTTTTATAAAGCTTCAGGTACCCCCATATAAATACCCAATAAAGGTTTTAACCCCTGATTGCCCTTAGTTAACCCTTTCACCAGTGATCACCGTATAAGTGTTACGGGTGATGCTGGTTAGGTAGTTCGCTTTTTATAGCATCAGGGCACCCGCCATTTATTACCTAATAAAGGTTTAACCCCCTGATCACCCGGCGGGTGATATAAATTTGGTTTTAGGGTCAGAAAGGGTCTGCGTCGCCCCAGGCAGTGCTAGGTTAGTGCCAGCACCGCTAACACCCACGCGCAAAGCATACACCTCCCTTAGTGGTATAGTATCCGAACAGATCAATATCTGATCTGATCAGATCTATACTAGCGTGCCCAGCAATTTAGGGTTCTAAAAAAACGCATTGTTAGCAGGATCAATCCAGATACCTGCTAGCACCTGCGTTTTGCCCCTCTGCCCAGCCCAGCCCAGCCCACCCAAGTGCAGTATCGATCGATCACTGTCACTTACAAAACACAACACACATAACTGCAGCGTTCGCAGAGTCAGGCCTGATCCCTGCGATCGCTAACAGTTTTTTTTGTAGCGTTTTATACAGTCGCTGACAGGCTAGGTGCTTTTTTACCTGTGAGTCTCACTACTGTACCCCTAAATTTAGAGCCCAAAATGGCAAAGCGAAGGTACACTAGTGAAGAGGCCTACATGTTTCTGAGCATGACAGATAGTGAAGAGGAAGACACTGATCTGTCAGATTCAGGCTCAGAATACGAACCTGTAGAGGACAGCGCCTCCATGTCAGATAGCTCTGACGACGAAGAAGAGGTCCCTGCTATTGTCAGGCGTACCCGACCCCGATTTTCTGATGTTGTTGAGGTGCAGGAACCACAAGTCCCTCGTATGGAGTATAGAGCCAGTACTAGCGCCGCTCATCCTTTTGGTGAACTGGCAAGCACCAGCGGCCTAGTACACCCTGGACGTACATCCAGCACTGCAGTATCACGTGGTGACGTGGCGAGTCCCATAAGTGCAGTTCAAGCTGGCGAGGTGGCAAGCACAAGTAGTGTCCCGCTGCCACCAAGAAGAAGACAAAGACAGGCCCGTCATACCCATAGTGCCCTTCCTGCAGAATTCGCCTATCCTAATTGGGTGCCCACCACTTCTGCAGAACCCGTACTTCCCCCATTCACTGCCCAACCCGGTATTCAGGTGGATACAGATGATTTTACGCCACTCGATTTTTATTCTCTGTATCTCACGGAAGATCTCTATAGATCTATTGTGGACCAAACCAATTTATATGCTGGTCAACGCATCGCCGCTAATCCCCAGTTGCCGTCTCTTGCCAGAGATTGGAAACCAGTTACGGTTTCCGAATTTAAGAAGTTTTTGGGCCTTTCCCTCAACATGGGCACACATAAATTTATGCGGATGCGGGCTTATTGGTCCACGCATCCGGCTGACCACATGCCCGTGTTCTCTAACTCCATGTCCAGGAAACGATACGAGCAGATCTTGCGGTTCTTGCACTTCAGTGACAATGAACTTTGTCGTCCACGTGGAGACCCTGAATACGATCGGCTCTACAAATATAGGCGTGACACCCGTTCTTATTATCCACGCTGTCCTGGCAATCCTGGTCTTTGTCAGGGTGAGTGTTTTGAACGCTACCATGAACTAGGGAAGTATTAGCGTAGGGTACAGCATTTCACAGGCTAGGCACACTTACACAGGGTCTCCCAAGATGCCATCGCATTTTGAGAGACCCGAACCGTTACAGTTACAGTTTACAGTTCAAAAAAAGTGTATAAAAAAATAAAAAAAAAAAAGTAAAATAAAAAAACCAAAAAAAATATAAAATATAAAAACCAAAAATAGTTGTCGTTTTATTGTTCTCTCTCTCTCTCTCTCTCTCTCTCTCTCTCTCTCTTCTCTCTAATTTTTTATACTTTACTGTTTACTGTGTTATTGTTAACCATTTTTCATGTTTTCAGGTACGCCATTCAGCTGCAGCGTGGATTTATTTATCTTGACAGCAACAGCGTTTGCTCCCACGATACATAAAGCCGCGACTCCAGTGCTGTAGGAGGTGATTTCACCACCACAGTTAAAAAAGAGCATATATGCCGAAGCATGGGGGCATAAGGGGTGGAGGAGCGATTTTGCTCCTAATGCCGCGTACATACGGTCAAAATTCAGACGGAGGGCTTGCCCGTGGAAAAGTTTGAACGTATGTACGCAGCATAACTTTTTTGCGGGAGGATGCCCCCATGCTTCGGCATATATATATTTTAGGCACAGGTTGTGTTAAAAAATGTTTTATTTTTTACTGTTTTTTTTGGCAATTGCTTTGCAGGTATGGTATGGTAAGGTTTTACTGGGATGTTACTTTGTTTTAACGTTAACCATAATTTGCTTAGCAGGTACGCCATTCAGCTGCAGCGCGGATTTATTTATCTTGACAGCAACAGCGTTTTCTCCCACGATACATAAAGCCGTGACTCCAGTGCTGTAGGCGGTGATTTCACCACCACAGTTAAAAAAGAGCATATATGCCGAAGCATGGGGGCATAAGGGGTGGAGGAGCGATTTTGCTCCTAATGCCGCGTACATACGGTCAAAATTCCGACGGAGGGCTTGCCCGTGGAAAAGTTTGAACGTATGTACGCAGCATAACTTTTTTGCGGGAGGATGCCCCCATGCTTCGGCATATATATATTTTAGGCACAGGTTGTGTTAAAAAATGTTTTATTTTTTACAGTTTTTTTTGGCAATTGCTTTGCAGGTATGGTATGGTAAGGTTTTACTGGGATGTTACTTTGTTTTAACGTTAACCATAATTTGCTTAGCAGGTACGCCATTCAGCTGCAGCGCGGATTTATTTATCTTGACAGCAACAGCGTTTTCTCCCACGATACATAAAGCCGTGACTCCAGTGCTGTAGGCGGTGATTTCACCACCACAGTTAAAAAAGAGCATATATGCCGAAGCATGGGGGCATAAGGGGTGGAGGAGCGATTTTGCTCCTAATGCCGCGTACATACGGTCAAAATTCAGACGGAGGGCTTGCCCGTGGAAAAGTTTGAACGTATGTACGCAGCATAACTTTTTTGCGGGAGGATGCCCCCATGCTTCGGCATATATATATTTTAGGCACAGGTTGTGTTAAAAAATGTTTTATTTTTTACTGTTTTTTTTGGCAATTGCTTTGCAGGTATGGTATGGTAAGGTTTTACTGGGATGTTACTTTGTTTTAACGTTAACCATAATTTGCTTAGCAGGTACGCCATTCAGCTGCAGCGCGGATTTATTTATCTTGACAGCAACAGCGTTTTCTCCCACGATACATAAAGCCGTGACTCCAGTGCTGTAGGCGGTGATTTCACCACCACAGTTAAAAAAGAGCATATATGCCGAAGCATGGGGGCATAAGGGGTGGAGGAGCGATTTTGCTCCTAATGCCGCGTACATACGGTCAAAATTCCGACAGGGGGCTTGCCCATGGAAAAGTTTGAACGTATGTACGCGGCATAACTTTTTTGCGGGAGGATGCCCCCATGCTTCGGCATATATAAATGGTGCATGTATGTCCATCATTAGAAGTGGGTGGATGAAGGGAGGTATCTAATGGTGGGCATACCCACCGATCAATCTCTTTTTTTTCGTTCAGACAACATGACTCTCAGTAAATAGCTTGGGGTGTCTACTTTCCAAAATGGGGTAATTTGGGGGGGTTTTGTGCTATTTTGGCATTTTATGGCCTTTGCACCCTTAGAAATCCTGAAGGTGGTGATTGGTTTTCGGGGTGCCGTACGCGACTAGACTCCCAAAAAGTTCCACACATGTGGTATCCCCATACTCGGGAGAAGTAGCTGAATATATTTTGGGGTGCAATTCCACATATAACCATGGCATGTGTGAGCAATATATCATTTAGTGACAACTTTTTGTACATTTTTATTTTTTTTTGTCATTATTCAATCCCTTGGGACAAAAAAAAAAAAATATTCAATAGTGTCAAGATGGCCCTCGGCAAATAGCTTGGGGTGTCTACTTTCCAAAATGGGGTCATTTGGGGGGGTTTTGTGCCATCTTGGCATTTTATGGCCGTCAAAACTGTGATAGGTAGTGATAGGTAGTGAGGAGTAAAATAAAAAAATTATGCCCTTAGAAATCCTGAAGGCGGTACTTGGATTTCGGGGTCCCGTACGCGGCTAGGCTCCCAAAAAGTCCCACACATGTGGTATCCCTGTACTCAGGAGAAGCAGCAGAATGTATTTTGGGGTGTCATTTCACATATGCCCATAGCATGTGTGAGCAATATATCATTTAGTGACAACTTTGTGCAAAAAAAAAAGTTTGTAATATTCCCGCAACTTGTGGCAAAATATAAAATATTCCATGGACTCAACATGCCTCTCAGTAAATAGCTTGGGGTGTCTACTTTCCAAAATGGGGTCATTTTGGGGGGTTTTGTGCTATTTTGGCTTTTTATGGCCTTCGAAACTGTGATAGGTAGTGAGGGGTGAAATCAAAAATTTGCACCCTTAGAAATCCTGAAGGTGGTGATTGGTTTTCGGGATGCCGTGCGCGACTAGACTCCCAAAAAGTCCCACACATGTGGTATCCCCGTACTCGGGAGAAGTTGCGGAATATATTTTGGGGTGCAATTCCACATATAACCATGGCATGTGTGAGCAATATATCATTTAGTGACAACTTTTTGTACATTTTTTTTTTTTTTTTTTTAGTCATTATTCAATCCCTTAGGACAAAAAAAAAGAAATATTCAATGGGCTCAACATACCCATCAGCAGTTTCCTTGGGGTGTCTACTTTCCAAAATGGGGTCATTTGGGGGGGTTTTGTGCCATCTTGGCATTTTATGGCCGTCAAAACTGTGATAGGTAGTGATAGGTAGTGAGGAGTAAAATAAAAAAATTATGCCCTTAGAAATCCTGAAGGCGGTGCTTGGATTTCGGGGTCCCGTACGCGGCTAGGCTCCCAAAAAGTCCCACTCATGTGGTATCCTTGTACTCAGGAGAAGCAGCAGAATGTATTTTGGGGTGTCATTTCACATATGCCCATAGCATGTGTGAGCAATATATCATTTAGTGACAACTTTGTGCAAAAAAAAAAAAGTTTGTAATATTCCCGCAACTTGTGGCAAAATATAAAATACTCCATGGACTCAACATGCCTCTCAGTAAATAGCTTGGGGTGTCTACTTTCCAAAATGGGGTCATTTTGGGGGGTTTTGTGCTATTTTGGCTTTTTATGGCCTTCGAAACTGTGATAGGTAGTGAGGGGTGAAATCAAAAATTTGCACCCTTAGAAATCCTGAAGGTGGTGATTGGTTTTCGGGATGCCGTGCGCGACTAGACTCCCAAAAAGTCCCACACATGTGGTATCCCCGTACTCGGGAGAAGTAGCGGAATATATTTTGGGGTGCAATTCCACATATAACCATGGCATGTGTGAGCAATATATCATTTAGTGACAACTTTTTGTACATTTTTTTTTTTTTTTTTTTTGTCATTATTCAATCCCTTAGGACAAAAAAAAAAAATATTCAATGGGCTCAACATACCCATCAGCAGTTTCATTGGGGTGTCTACTTTCCAAAATGGGGTCATTTGGGGGGGTTTTGTGCCATCTTGGCATTTTATGGCCGTCAAAACTGTGATAGGTAGTGATAGGTAGTGAGGAGTAAAATAAAAAAATTATGCCCTTAGAAATCCTGAAGGCGGTGCTTGGATTTCGGGGTCCCGTACGCGGCTAGGCTCCCAAAAAGTCCCACACATGTGGTATCCCTGTACTCAGGAGAAGCAGCAGAATGTATTTTAAGGGGGCCTTTCACATATGCCCCTAGCATGTGTGAGCAATATATCATTTAGTGACAACTTTGTGCAAAAAAAAAAAAGTTTGTAATATTCCCGCAACTTGTGGCAAAATATAAAATATTCCATGGACTCAACATGCCTCTCAGTAAATAGCTTGGGGTGTCTACTTTCCAAAATGGGGTCATTTGGGGGGGGGGGGGTTTGTACTGCCCTGCCATTTTAGCACCTCAAGAAATGAGATAGGCAGTCATAAATTAAAAGCTGTGTAAATTCCAGAAAATGTACTCTAGTTTGTAGACGCTATAACTTTTGCGCAAACCAAAAAATATACGCTTATTGACATTTTTTTACTAAAGACATGTGGCTGAATAAATTTTGCCCTCAATGTATGACTAAAATTTAGTTTATTCGATTTTTCTTATAACAAAAAGAAGAAAATATCATTTTTTTTCAAAATTTTCGCTCTTTTTCCATTTATATCGCAAAAAATAAAAATCGCAGAGGCAATCAAATACCATCAAAAGAAAGCTCTATTTGTGGGAAGAAAAGGACGCAAATTTCGTTTGGGTGCAATATTGCATGACCGCGCAATTACCAGTTAAAGCAGCGCAGTGCAAAATTGGAAAAAGACCTCTGGTCCTTAAGGTGTTTATTGGTCCGGTGCTGAAGTGGTTAAACAGGGGCAAAAAAATTGGGCTGATGGCATCACCCAGAAACAGAAATGTTCTTCCAACATATCATCGGAGGAGGAAGAGGATAGACAATCAACATAACAGGACAGTCACTCAGCATCAGCATAGGCAGTCTTGAAGGGATGCGATATTTCAAAAAAATTTATTCGGTTACATCAGCTTCAGGTGCTTGGTAGCTGTGGGTGATCCAAGACTGATTCATCTTGATGAAGGTCAGTCGATCAACTGATTCGGTAGACAGCCGCACCCTGTAATCGGTAACAAAGCCACCAGCAGCACTGAAGGTGCGTTCCGAAAGAACGCTGGATGCAGGACAGGCCAGTAGCTCAATTGCATACTGTGCAAGCTCTGGCCAGTGATCCATCCTCAAGACCCAGTAAGCCAGAGGATTTTCGGTGGGAAAGGTGTCCAAGTCTGACCTTGCCCCTAGGTATTCCTGCACCATGTAAATCAGACGCTGGCGATGGTTGCTGGAACCTATCATACCTTGGGGCTGCGGACTAAAAAATTGTCTGAAAGCATCAGTCAGACGGCCACCTTCTCCACCGCTCCTTCTGACCGATGCCTCAGCAACACATTGTCCAGGACCAGGAGTTTGTAACCTCCCAGTCTCTGGGAACGCGTTGCACAGACCTTTCTGCAAGGTCTCCCGGAGATCTCTCATCTTCTGCTCCCTCTGCGATGGCAAGATAAGGTCGGCAACCTTACCCTTGTACCGTGGATCAAGGAGAGTGGCCAGCCAGTAATGGTCCCTCTCCTTGATCCGAAGAATATGAGGATCCTTCCGCAGGCTTTGCAGGATCAGGGAGGCCATGCAGCGTAGGTTAGCTGAACCATTTGGCCTGGAGTCCTCTGGGTCACTAAGGACAACATGATCCGCAGCTACCTCCTCCCAGCCACGTACAAGTCCACGTGTTTCTTGGGACTGTAAATCATCCCTACAAGACTGCTGCTGCTGCTGATGCTGAGTGCCAGCCTCCACCTCCATGCTGACACAATCATCCTCCTCCTCCTCTTCCTCCTCCTCATCCTCTTCCTGTGTGATGGGTGGCACAGCAGGAACACTGTCTGGATAAAGGGGGCCTTGAGAGGCAAGGAAGTCCTCCTCTTCCTGCCTCTGTTCTGCCTCAAGTGCCCTGTCCATTATTTCACGCAGCGTATGCTCCAAGAGGTGGGCAAGAGGTACAGTGTCACTGATGCATGCACTGTCACTGCTCACCATCTTTGTGGCCTCCTCAAACGGTGACAGGACAGTGCATGCATCCCTGATCATGCCCCACTGGCGTGGTGAGAAAAAACCGAGCTCCCCTGACCCTGTCCTGGTGCAGTAGTCGCACAGGTACTCATTGATGGCCCTCTGCTGCGTGTGCAGCCGCTGCAGCATGGCCAACGTTGAGTTCCACCTGGTGGGCATGTCACATATAAGGTGGTTCTTGGGCAGGTTCAACTCCTTTTGGAGCTCAGCCAGCCGAGCACAGGCATTAAATGATCGGCGGAAATGCACACAGACTTTCCTGGCCTGCTTCAGGACATCCTGTAAGCCGAGGGTACCTGCCCAAGAACCGCTGCACCACCAGGTTAAGGACGTGAGCTACACAGGGCACATGGGTCAGTTGTCCCTGTCGGAGGGCGGAGAGGAGGTTGGTGCCATTGTCTCAAACCCCCATTCCTGGCTTAAGCTGGCGTGGCGTCAACCACCTCTCGGCCTGCCCCTGCAGAGCTGACAAAACATCCGCCCCAGTGTGGCTCCTGTCCCCCAAACAAACCAGCGCAAGCACGGCATGGCATTGTTTTGCCTGCGTACTTGCGTAGCCCCTGGAACGGCTACGGAGCACCGCTGGTTCTGAGGACAGAGCACTGGAAGAAGCCATGGAGGAAGAAGAAGAGGAGGGGGTGGAGGAGAGAGGTGTGTCACAACCAATAGTAGCATTTTGGAGGCGTGGTGGCGGAACAACCTCCAACACTACTGCACCTTGTCCTGCATCCTTCCCAGCTGCCAGAAGAGTGACCCAATGGGCCGTGAAAGACAGGTAACGTCCCTGTCCATGCCTGCTGGACCATGAGTCAGCGGTAATATGCACCTTACTGCTGACCGCCCTGTCCAGCGAGGCAAGGACATTGCCTTCCACATGCCGGTAGAGAGCCGGAATCGCCTTCCGTGAGAAAAAGTGGCATTTGGGGACCTGCCACTGAGGAACCGCACATTGTACAAACTCACAGAAGGGGGCCGAGTCTACCAACTGAAAAGGCAGCAGTTGAAGTGCTAGCAATTTAGCCAAGCTAGCATTCAACCGTTGGGCATGTGGATGGCTGGGAGTGAACTTCTTTCGCCGGTCCAGCAGCTGGGGCAGGGACATTTGCCTGCTATAATTGGACGTGGGTGTACTGCTAGCAGAGTGCCCGGAAGCACTTGGCTGTGACACACCTAATTCTACACCTTCATTCCTCTCAGAGCAGGTTTCAGAGAGGACTGAAGGTCTAGTGGGGTTGGAGATGCCAGCTGATGAGGAGCAAGGAGAGGGCCACTTTGTTCTTTGATGTGGGTCTTTGAGGTACGCTTGCCAACGAGCTGCATGGCAGGTCAACATATGTCTGGTCAAGCATGTGGTGCCCAAGCGGCTGATGTTTTGGCCACGCGAGATACGCTTGAGACATATGTTGCAAATAGCAGCGGTGCGGTCTGATGCACTCGTCTCAAAAAAGGCCCACACCAAAAAACTTTTAGAATAACGTGCAGAGGCAGCGCCCTGCACAGGCGGAGCTCTGCGGTGTGATTCAGTCGGTGTGCTGCCCCTTAGCTGGCCCCCGGAGGGCATCCTGCCTCGTTGGACATGTGCCTCCTCCTCCTCCTGCTCTCTCCTACCAGGCACCCATGTGCAGTAAGTGCCCTCATCATCCCCTCCCTCTTCATCGCTGTAGCAAACCTGGCAGTATGCGGCAGCTTGTGGAACATGACTGCCAGATTGCTGTCCTTCTTGAGCATCCCCTCTCTCTGCATTCACGCTACTGCCTTCCTCTAGCTGAGTGTCATCATCAGAGGCTACAAAACACTGGGCATCCTCCTGGAGCATGTACCCAACACTGTGCTCAAAGAGTTCAGGAGACTCCTCAGGAGGACGTGGTGGGTCTAGGGAAGGAGTCACTGATGATGACATTGAGAGGAGGGAAGACGATGCGTTGGCAGCTGCTTTGCTAGTACCCTGAGACTGGGTGAGAGAGGATGAGGAGGATGAAGAGGGCTTGGTCATCCACTCTACCAAGTCGTTGGCATGTTGCGGCTCAACATGTCCAGCTGCCGAAAAGAAGGACAAGCGTGTCCCATGGCCACGTGCTGATGACAATGCACCACGTCCACGACCAGCACTGTTGTCTCTAGACACAGAGCCTGCTTGCCCTCTTTTATCGGCTCGCGCCTGTCTGCTTCTCCTTGCTGGCCTTCCAGACATGGTAATGGCCTGAAGGGAGTTGGGTAAAACAGCATTTGGGTAGTGTATATTGTGCTAGAGGCACACAACACCCACTAACTCCTGCAGATGCCTTTATTATAGAACACCAGAGATAAAGGGGTATATACAGATGTATACTGTGCTGTGCTGGAGGCACACACAACTTCCAATAACTCCTGCAGATGGCAAGTGGGCTCAAATAGAGAAGAGCTATGTAGGTGGATATAGCAGTATGTACTGGGTACAGAGCACGCAGACAGCACACACAAGCTCCTAACACTACTGACTGCAAGCTCTATTATAAAAGATAGATCACTAGCTATATAGGTGAGGTGAATATAGCGGTGTAAACTGCGGTCAGGGCACGCAGACAACAACCACTACACAACAGCAAGATCGAAAATCGGCCGAAAACGATCGGTGTGTACTGTGTTGAAGGTACACAGAACACCCACTGCTTCAGACGCGAACACACTACACAAGGCCGCCGCGCTGGCGGCCTTATATAGTGTGGGGCGTGCACTACACAGCCTGAGCTATGATTGGCCACAGGCATCCTGCCTGTGGCCAATCATGGCTCTCCTCGCTGCTGGCGCTGCGATTGGCCAAGCATGCGGGGTCACAGTGCATGCTTGGCCAATCATGAGCCAGCAATGCACTGCGCCATCGCAGTGCATTGTGGGCCGTGAGCGCCACACGAATTTGGCGCGAACGGACCAAAACGTTCGGACCGAACGGGCGAACAGCGAACAGCCGATGTTCGAGTCGAACGTATGTTCGACGCGAACACGAAGCTCATCCCTAATGGTGGCATCTTTTATTTTTCACTTTTTATCTTTTAGTATTTATTTTTTATTTTTTATTTAATTTCCATTTTCAAGCTATAGCAAAGTTTTTCATAAATGGAGATTTGGATATTTAAATATCCAGATTGGTTTGTATTGTTATACGGCCGTTTTATTAATTTGATTATTTTGTGACAATGACCCCATTCGAATGTGTAATACTTCCGGTGGTTAGTATACTAAGCCCGTGATGGGGCGTTCGTTTTAATCTATGGCATGGCTCCTTTCCCTACCAGTAGGCTATAAAAAGCTTTGGCACAATGGTGTGGGCGTACCCCTGATGACGTCAGACCTTTGACGAAACGATTGTCGGGTAGCCACGCTCACACCCATTGTGCATCTGCGTTCGCATTACTAACTCATGTTGATGAGTTTTTTTACCTTGCTAGCATTTCGTTCATTTTTTTAAACGTTTTCTGTATCTTCTTATGACTTGGTGGAGTCATTTAAGCGCTTGATTATTCGGTTTAAATAAATCCTGTTGAAACTATATCACACGATTTGGCGCATTTTGTTTCTCTATGGTGATATGTCGTTTGGAGGCGTGCTGGGAGTATCCGAGCGGATCTGAAGATCACGTGACATCCGAACAATTGGGACGATCTCCGTCATCTGGTATCGAGACGTCTATGTGATTCATGATCGAATCTGCGCAGTTTGACCTCCCCTAACAGGGGGTCACTGAGGATCTGGTAAGCCTCCATCTATTATTGGTGTTTAGAGGTTAAGGGTCCACGTGGTCAAGTATTATTTTTGAATAAACAAATTTCAGCTACGTTTGCTTCATATTCACACGGGACATTATTTATATTATTTTGCTGCATTCATTTATATATGGTCATTTGAATTCACAGTTTGTTTTTGATCTCATTGGACACTTGAGTTTCAGAAGTATTTTTCATTAAGATCTTTTCATAATATTTGTGTATTTGACTTCACAGTTTTTTTGGTTTATATTTATATTTGTTAGGCCACATTCACATTTAGTGGCCAAGCGCTGCACTTTATTTCTTTTGTTTTCTTTGTGCCCAGTATCCTGGTTATGGTGTTCAGCTGCTGATTTTTTATTAGTTTTTATTCGTTTTTACTAAGCGCAGATTTTTCTATTTTTTCTAATTATTTCTCTGACAAACATTTGTGCTGTTTTGGAAGCCGAGGGAGTACCCTTCATCGGGATGAAATGGGCCATTTTAGACAGCCGATCTACCACCACAAAGATGGCAGTATGCCCTTCTGCCAGGGGGTAGGTCGACAATAAAGTCCATAGACAACATTTCCCACGGCCTGTCCGGAATGGGCAGGGGTTTCAATAATCCCCAGGCTCTGGATCTATAGGTCTTGTTCTAAGCACAGGTGGTGCAGGACTCCACGTACAGTCTTTAAGTACTTGGGGCCACCAGAAGGACAAGATCAGCAGTTTTAGTGAAACCAAAGTGCCCTGCCAGTGCATGGTCATGGCAAAGTTCTAAAATTGACACCCGTAAGCCTTCAGGTACAAAGATATTGCTCCCGTACAAAAACAGTTCATCCCTAGCCTGTAGTTCTGCTCCTATGGCGGGTGCCGATCCAATTAAAGCTTGCTTAATCTGCGTGAGCAGGTCTTCATGTAGCAGGAGAAAGTTCCCCGGGACCAGGATAGTGTCAGGAGGTGAAGTTTCCTTGGATTTGTGGAACATCCTGGAGAGGGCATAGGGTTTCGTGTTTTTGGAGCCCGGAAGATAGGTGACATGGAACGAGAACCTTGTCGCGGTCTCAGTCTCTTTGCGGAATTCAGGTATTCCAGGTTCTTGTGGTCTGTTTAAATCAGGATAGGATGGGGGCGTGGCCTGGTGATGAGCTAGAGCAGACGTGTGCTCTGTGAGCTCCGAGGCCGACACCGAGAAATATCCATAAAATCATCCAAAAATTCATATTTTTGCTACCTGAATGATGGGTCGGCGGACGGGCAAGTCTCTGCCCAAGAAAGGAGCCTCGACGGGGTCGATTAAGCGATTCCTTTCCGTGGAACCGGACGAGGTGGAAGAGCAGGACGACCTAGGCCGCAAGCCGCGGAGTAGAGTAGATTCCGCATCCCGCGATGGGCCGGACCGGAGGTCGCGCTCGCCCGAGTCCTCGGCGGGCTCGGGGGCTGAGGGTGAGTCACATCCTTCCGCCGGAGCGGCGCCGAGAGTGAGCGATCTCCCTACCACCTCCGATCTCGCCGCCATGCTTCTGAACCTCGAGCGGGTCATCAGGAAGGAGGTCTCCGCAGTTCGTTCGGATCTCTCACAAGTATTGGTTCGTGTTGAAGAGTCGGAGCAACGTCTCGATCGCCACGCGAACGCTATCCGATCCCTCCAGGCGACTACACGTCAACTTGCCATTGCGCATCGTACGACCGTTTACAAGATCGAAGATCAAGAGAATCGTAACAGACGTAATAACGTTCGGATTAGGGGACTTCCCGAAGCGACTGGAGACGACGATCTGTTACCATCCGTTCGGGGCATTTTTAATAGTCTTCTGGGACGAGCACCTGACGCCCCTTTGAAGATTGACCGGGTGCACAGGGCACTCCGCCCACGCAATCTTGCTACAGATGTCCCACGGGACATCATTTGCCGGGTCCACCATTATCCTGAAAAGGAACTGATTATGCAGAAAGCTAGGGGAGCTAATCCGTTTGATTTCCATGGGGCGATGCTATCCTTTTTCCCGGATCTCGCTAAGGAAACCTTGGATCGACGCAGGGCCCTAAGGCCCCTCACGGAACTGCTCCGGGCGGCGTCCATTAAATATAGGTGGGGCTTCCCTGCGGCCTTGATCGCATCTAGAGATGGCAAAACCGCAATACTTCGATTTCCGGAGGAGCTGTCCAAATTCTGCACGGATATGTCCGTTCCTATCCCGGAACTACCTGGATGGCAAGAAGGCATCCCGCCCCTGCCCGCTGGGACCGACCAGGGCTGGCAGAGGGTGAGCCGTGCCCACCGTACTTCTGCACCTGACTACCGCCCTTGAAAGGGCATCCTGCCCGTCAACTTGTTCAACTTGGTTACCTGTTCAGGACGTCTACTTGCATTTGTGGGACATACCGCCTGAACGTGACTGGGGGGGCTCCTTTTACTAAGTTTGTGCGAGGAAGCTGACCGCCTCTGGCGACAACGTGTTTTTGCAGGCCAGGGCTGAGTCACCCTTGGCCGTGTGGCCAGTAACCCGGTACCCCTAAGGGGCCCTCAGTCTGGACATGAACATCGCTGCTCTTTTGCCCTTTTTTTTTCTTTTTATTGGCGTGACATTCCTTCATCTTCCTCGCTGTGCCTGTGGAGCGTAGCTGACTCACGGTTCCCCTCTCCCCCCCCCCCCCCATTGGGTATCCTACCGCTTTAGCTTCATACCAATATTGTTCTGTACAGGCGCTTTAGGCTTTGGATGATGTTATTTCTAGATTTTTCTGCCTAGGTGTCGGCACCGGACCGCGGGGCGCTGACTTGGACCTTTATGGTGTGGTTTGCGCCCGGCTGCCTGCGTCCCGCCTCCCCCTTTTTGAGCGGGGGCTGCCCGGCGCGGGGCCTCGGCGTCCGTTCCCCTGTTGGGGTGGCGGGCGTGGGGGCCCTGTGGCGGTTACGCAGCCCGCTCTTGCACGGCATGGTAATGCGTGCACTAATGGCTGTTCTTCGACAGCACCTTTTTTGGTTCATTTTGTTTTTCCCACTAAGGTGGGGCCTTGCATTTTCTTGTTGCCTTTCTTTCTTCTTTCCTTTTCTCTTTCACCTTTTCTGTCTACTGCCTACACCCCCTCTGTTCCCCTCCCCCCTCTTTGGCGGCAGACCGCCTTGGTATTGTATTGATAATGTTGTGGTGATCGCGGTTCCTCCTCCTGAGACCCCATGGCTACTGTGAACATTGTATCTTTTAATGTACGGGGCCTTTACGCCCCAGGGAAGAGACACAATTTATATAGGGAACTGGACCGTTTGCGGGGGGACGTGGTATTCCTCCAGGAGACCCACCTCACACAGACGACTCGAGTTAGGTTGCACTCACCACAGTACCCTACGTGGTACTACAGCCTCTCCGACATCTCTAAAGCCAAAGGCGTGGCCATCGGGATTCGTAGGGGAACCGCGTTCACGTTTGAGGAAATGTTGTGTGATCCTGCGGGACGTTTCCTGTTTCTGCGGGGCACCCTGGGCAGCATGCAGTGTACTTTGGCCACCTTATACTCCCCTAATAAAAACCAGGTGCGTTTCTTGGCTTCCACACTTAGCTCCCTGCGGAACTTTGCACGTGGATGCATTCTCCTAGCGGGCGATTTTAATGTTCCCTTGGAACCTACTCTGGACACCTCTAGGGGTGGTTCCTCGCTTTCCGGCAGGGGAATAAGGTATATACGTTCTCGACTCCATGACCTACAATTGATGGATGTCTGGAGAATTGCTCACCCGCGGGAAAGGGACTTTACCTACTTTTCCCCGGTGCACCAAACCTACTCTAGAATAGATTTATGCTTCATTGATCACCAACACCTCCCGCTCATAGTGAAGTCAAGCATTGACTCATCCCCCATTTCGGACCATGCTCCGATTTCTTTAACCATTAGCGTGGCGTCTATACCTCTGAAGGCCACTAACTGGAAGTTGAACGAGGACCTCATAGCCGAAGAGGCGGATAAAAAGGTGATGGGTGACAGTTTGGAGTTTTATTTTAAGACTAATGTCAGTCCTGAAGTTTCACCGGGAGTGCTCTGGGAGGCCCACAAGGTGTATATTAGGGGAAAGTTCATAGAATTGGGTGCTAGGAAAAAGAGGGAGCGCTTAACTCAACAGTCCAACTTGTTGCGTGACATTACTGACTTAGAACGCCGACATAAGTTGAACCAGACTCCGGCCCTTTTCCACGCCTTAACGGAAAAACGGGAGACCTTGAAGTCTCTCCTTCATTTAGATCACAAACGTCGCGCGCGGTTGGTAGCTCACCGTTTTTATGAGTGGGGCGATAGGCCCAGTAGACTGCTGGCTAATTCGGTGCGACAGCGGAAGAATGCGGCGTTTATTGCCAAAGTTAAGACCCCCTCGGGAGACTTGGTGTTCGAGACACCCCGTATAGCCAAGACATTCAGGGACTTTTACCAGCGCCTGTATCGGGTGCACCAGGGGGACCATGATAGAGAGGCTCGGGGACGCCTTATTGGGGACTATCTGGCCCGTGCCGCCCTCCCGAAACTCTCCGGGGAGGTTTTGGCTTCCTTGGAGGGGGAGTTGACGACTGCGGAGCTTCTGGGCGCCATGAAAGCTATGGCGCGCGGTAAGGCACCGGGTCCAGACGGCCTCACGGTATCGTATTATAGAGCGTACGCTGACATACTGTTGCCGTACTTGACCAGATATGCTAACGTGACCTCGGACGGCGGGGACCTTCGCCCGGAGACCACTCATGCACACATCACGGTATTACCCAAGGAGGGCAAGGACCCTAGTGACTGCGCGAGCTACCGTCCTATTTCGCTCTTGAATATAGATGCGAAGATTTATGCTAAAGCCATAGCGAATAGGCTGCTCCCCCTGGTGCCACAGTGGATTTCACGGGATCAGACGGGATTCATCCCCGGGAGGGAAGCGTGGGATAATTCTCTCCGCACACTCTCCCTAATGGCTTATGTGCGGCGGACTGCCCAGCCCACCCTGTTACTCTCCACGGATGCTGAGAAGGCGTTTGACAGGGTGGACTGGGACTTCCTTATGGCTACGCTGGCGCACCTGGGCATAGGTCCCACTTTGCGCTCCCAAATAGCGGCGTTGTACCACTGCCCCACAGCTCAGATACGGATTAACGGAACCCTTAGTGACCCCTTCACCCTATACAACGGCACTCGCCAGGGGTGCCCGCTCTCGCCGATTTTATTCGCAATATCCCTAGAGCCATTTTTATCCCTTATTAGACAAAACCCGAATATACGTGGCGTCACCATAGGTACGACGGAACACAAATACGCGGCTTACGCGGACGATATTTTGTTCTACGTGCAACAGCCTCTGATCACCCTTCCAAATCTTATGTCCGAGTTTTCGGCCTACGGCGCGGTGTCAAACTTTAAAATCAATATGTCCAAATCGGAAATGTTAAACATCTCTGTACCCGCCAAACAGGTATCCCACCTGAAAAAGAACTATCCCTTTAACTGGCAGCTGAGTTCCATGAAATATTTGGGCATACACCTAACGCCCTCACTATCGTCCCTTTTCCGCGCTAACTTTCTGCCTTTGCTCAACACTCTTAGGTCCGATATCCAAAAGTGGTCCCAGCTACGACATTCTTGGCTGGGCAGAATTGGTCTGGTTAAGATGAACTTGCTGCCCAGGGTGCTCTTCATGTTGCAGATGGTCCCGTTTGGGATACCGGTGGGGTTTTTTACAATTTTGACATCTATGGTATACCGGTACATATGGAATAGGAGAAGGCCCAGGCTGAATAGAACACTCCTCATCCGCCCTAAGTGTAGCGGGGGTTTAGCTGTGCCAGACTTTAAGCTCTACTATAGGGCCGTTGTGTTGACCAGGCTCTCTGACTTGAAGTATTGCAAGGGCACGAAACTCTGGGTAAATGTGGAAACAGACCTTTGTGGAGCTGAACCTTCCACGCTGATGTGGATACCGAGGAAGTTCCGGACCCTTTTGCCTACCACGTCCCCACTTACACACTCCTCCTTGATGGTATGGGACTCTATCTGTAAGAGGTATGGCTGGCTGTATAACTCCCCCCTGATGCCCTTGGTGGGTCACAACTTTTTCCCACCGGGTAACATGGACCCTCAGATTCACCCGTGGCGGCTGGGCACTAACACCTATCTACATCAGTTCACCGGCCCATCCGGGGTGCTACCTCTTTCTTCCATCATGGGTGACTCCTCCATTTCCTACATGGATCGCTGGAAACATCATCAACTGTTGAACTTTGTTCGCATGCTCCCAAAGCCCCTGCGCACCCTGGCGGAGCTTACACCTGTGGAAACCGCATTTGCTGAACCTGACCCGATTGAGCGGCCGGTTTCGTATTTCTATCAGGCCCTGCTGTCCCTCACTTCTACGGGTACCCCCTCCTTCCTACGGTACTGGGAAAGGGAACTACAAATGGCGCTGTCTCCGTCCCAGCAGTCACAAATCCTAACACTGGCTCATGCCTCCTCTGGATCCTCTAAGACATCAGAAATGGCGTATAAACTTTTGACCAGATGGCACTACACACCGGTTGTTTTACATAGGTTCTCTCCCCAGTCCTCCCCACTCTGTTGGCGGGAGTGCGGGGAGGTAGCCACTCATGCCCATATTTGGTGGTACTGCCCGAGGATCCGCCCATTCTGGCTGGCGATCTTATACACAATTAAAGAAATCCAGGGGTGGGAGGTACCTAATGACCCGTGGTATATCCTGTTCCATTGCACGGGGAGGCCGACAGGCTCCTACAAGAGGTCGATTACACCACATCTATTAAACGCTGCTAAAACCCTCATTCCTCAGTTTTGGAAGCTGAAGACGATCCCCACCCTCCGGCGTTGGTTGCTCAACGTGGATACCACATATTACATGGAGGATATGACCCTTTCCCTCCGGGGTAAATCTGAGTTGTCAACAAAGATCTGGGCCTGTTGGGTTGCCTTTAAATATTCCTCGAGTTATGCAGCCATAATGTCTCAACCAGAGTGAGGTGAACATGACAATTGTTCTTACTATGTCTACTGATATTTTGCAATAGGTTGTCTGACGGTGGTCTGCCCCCCCCCCCCCACATCCCCCCCCCCCTCCCTTCTTTCTCTTTCTCTCTCTCTTTCTGCTTATTTTCCCTTTCCTTTACTCCCCTCCTAATTCTGTCTACTATATTTCCTCTTTTATAATAGAAGAGGTGGGTGTATATTTCTGTGCCCATGTAACTAACGTTATAATGTTGTTGATCTTGCTATTGGTTTCTATATTGATCGTTATGCTCTGTACACGCTTCTCTTCTTTAATAAACATTAATTATAAAAAAAAAAAAAAAAAATCAGGATAGGATGATGCCATTCTTCCAGGGCAGATTTTATGGCCATTAATTCACCTACATCATAATTCTTCTCCGCGGGGGACAGTTTGCGGGAAAAGAAGGCAACTGGAAATAGCAAGGCTTTGGTCCCTTGTCGCTGGGAGAGAACAGCTTCAATGGCGATTTCTGAAGCGTCTACCTCCAGGACAAATGGCAGGGAAGAATTGGGATGTTTCAAGACATCAGTGGAAGTGAACTGTCTTTTGAGGGACTCGAAAGCGGCCTGAGCTTCCGAGGACCAATGAAAATGCACCCCTTGCTTGGTTAGTTGCGTTATAGGGCAGATGATAGCGGAGAACCCCTTGATGAATTTTCTATAAAAATTGGCAAAGCCAACAAAACGTTGGACCCCTTTTTTGTCTGTGGGGGCTGGCCAGTCAAGAATTGTGGAAATCTTCTGTGGATCCATCTTTATTCCTTCTACAGAAATGATTAGGCCCAAAAATGGGATGCTTTCTTGCTCAAAGGCACATTTCTCGGCCTTAGCGTACAGTCCGGATTGTCGGAGCCGGGCTAGGATACATTTAACATGTTTACGGTGAGAGTCCAGAGAAGGGGAGAAAGTGAGGATGTCATCTAAGTAGACTATGACGAACAAATCCAAATAGTCCCGGAAGACATCATTTATGAAATACTGAAAGGTAGCGGTGGCATTACACAACCCGAAGGGCATCACCAAGTATTCAAAGTGCCTGAAGCGTGTGTGAAATGCTGTCTTTCACTCATCCCCGCTTCTGATACAGACCAGATTGTAGGCCCTTCTGAGGTCCAGCTTAGTGAAAGTAGTGGCAGTTCCCATTCTCTGAAATAATTCTGGTACCAGAGGAAGCGGGTACCGGTTTTTAACTGTTATTTTGTTTAGTTCTCGATAGTCTATACAGGGCTGAAGGGTATGGTCTTTCTTTTCCATGAAAAAGATGCCCGCACCTGCTGGGGAAGTGGAAGGTCGAATGAAACCCTTCTTCAGGTTTTCATCAATATAAATTTTTAAGGTCTCTTGTTCCAATTCGGTCAGTGGGAAAATCCTGCCAAAGGGAACTTTGGCTCCGGGAGGAAGCTCAATGGGGCAGTCATATGCCCGATGGGGAGGCAAGGCTTCTGCCCCCTTTTTACTAAAAATGTCTAGGTAGTCATGATACACTTTGGGGACTCAGAATCAGAGTCCAGACATAATAGAGCAGAAGGTTCACCAGAACTCTTCAGGATACAGTACTGCTGGCAATACGGAGAGAGGAATGTGATCTCCCCGGTGAGCCATTTTATAGCAGGGTTGTGGGCCTGCAGCCATGGTATGCCAAGAATGATAGGAAACAATGGAGATGAGATAATGTCCAAACAAAGCAGTTCTTGGTGCAGGTTGGAGATAGTAACTGAAAGGGGAGCAGTCTCTTGTATAACTGGTCCAGATTTTATTGTTGAACCATCGGCCAGGTGGATAGAAAGTCCTTGGGCCGTGTACAGCAGAGGGATTCAATGTTTACTGGCAAAAGAAGAGTCCATAAAGCAACTACAAGCCCCGGAGTCAATGATAGCGAGGTCTTGCAAAGTCCTTCCTGGGAGCTGCAACGAGACAGAAATGGCGAGGTGAGAGAAGGTCTTAAGCCAAGCTGTAGTAGCACCAGAAGAGACAGACATGCACTTATGGAGCTTGGTAGGGCAGTTCCAGATATAGTGCCCAGGTTCTCCGCAGTAAAGGCATAAGTTGTTGACCCGACGATGTTGGCATTCCTCCATTGTGAGCAGGGCGAATAACTCCGAGCGGCATGGGTTCGAGAGTGTCAGGTGCCAGAGTTGGACTGGGAGTGGGAGCCGGATGGGAGTAGTTAGGAACCCTAGGCAACATCCAGGAGGGGCGAGTAGACCCAGCACCTCTTTCAGCTCTTCGCTCCCTCAGCCACCAATCAATTTGAATGGCAAGGTTAATCAAGGCATCCAAGGTTTGTGGAATTCCTACACGAGCCAGTTCATCTTTTAGGGGGTCAGAGAGCCCCATACGAAACTGGTAACGGAGGGCCGCATCGTTCCAATCCATATCTGTACTCTAACGGGGGAATTTAGCGACATAGTCCTCTACAGCCCTACGCCCTTGCTGGAGGGTATGCAGGGCAGCTTCTGCAGTTGTGGAGAGTTGAGGGTCCTCGTAGAGCTGGGCCATCATGTCAAAGAAGGTGGTCAGGTTAGTTAACACCTCGGCTTTCTGTTCCAGTAAGCTATGAGCCCAAGCTTGAGGATCTCCCAGGAGCAAAGACACCACAAAACCCACTTTGGTGGCCTCAAGTGAAAAGGTGTGAGGTTGTAGGGCAAAATACAGTTCGCATGAGTTCCAGAATGCCCTGAATTTACTTCATTCCCCAGAAAACTTTTCAAGAGTGGGAACTCTGGGTTCTGGAGGCAACATGAGTACTGTCAGAGAAGTGGTGCTGGAGGCAGAAGTAGACAGAAGAGGAGGCCCCTGAGCAGAAGTGGGTGAAGTAAGTGCTTGGACCTTTTCTTCCAGATGAGTGTATCCTTCCTGGAGACTCTTGACAGACTTGGTAAGGCCTGCCAGATGCAAAGTTCCTCCAATGGAGAGGCTCCCTGCGCGGGCTCGGTCATGGCTGTCTGATACTGTCACGTACCTAGTGGAAGAGCCCGACCTGCAGGAAGAGATCTCTCTTGACTCCAACTCAAGGGCCCTGGTAGAGTATACAGGAAGCACAAGAGTCAGGAGTGGCCCAAGTGCCTGGCAGGATCAACAGCAGCGGATGGATCTGGAACCCAGGAAGCACTGTGTAGCGGAACCTCCAACAGGATCAGGAGACAGGCTGGGACCAAGAAGGAGCTGGATCAGCAGGCGGGTGCAGCAGGCTGGAACAGAGCAGCAGGTAGGCAACAGGAACCAGGACTCTGGAGCAGGAACTCAGACTGAAGCTGGACTGCAGGCAGGAGCTGGACCAACAACTGGAAGCTGGACAGCAGACAGGCACCAGGAACCAGAATGCTGGAAGCCGAGTAGTCAGACAGGCCGGGTTGGTCATCAGACGGTCAGTGGAAGTACCAAAGGAACAAGCAGGAGGATGGTCGGACAAGCCGGGTTGATAATCAGGCAGACAGCAGAAGTAGCAGAGGGTCAAGCAGAAGAGTAGTCAGGCAGGCCGAGATCAGGTGCAGGCAGATAGCAGAGATGGTAGGTAGACAAGCCGGGCAAAAGATCACAGGAGACAGGTTCTCAGGGTCAGGATACTCACACGCTGTAGATCAGACAGCAAGATCCCAATGTGACAGACAGAATCAAATAGCCCGTCTGGCACCAATAGGCGCACACTCGCGCACACACCTGCGCGCCTCACCACACGAGCATGCGCAAACGCACGGCGGAAGGTCCAGACTGTCTTTTGCTGCCAGGATCTTCCTGACACTCGGAAGAACTACATGCCACATATTGACTCCGACAGTGGGAATCGTAGTTTCAAATCGAATGAAATTGCTGAAGTCTTCCGAGAATATCATATGTTGCTTTACAATCTGCAGGCTGATGTCTCGCCAGATGAGATAAAAATTAAGCAACAAAAAATTAGGGACTACCTCTCCTCTTCAGGACTACCGTCAATTCCAGAGGACGCATCAATACTATTGAACACACCAATCTCAATTGAGGAATATGTGAGGGCAATTAATATGCTTAAGACTCACAGAGCTCTTGGTCCTGGTGGCTTACACAGTAGCATATTACAAGGCATTTGCCTATTTGCCTCTATCCTAGGCCCTCGATTTATAAAAGAATTTAACTCACTATTAGTGGATTGGCCTATCCCGAAAGATACCCTTAGAGCACATATTACAGTTAATCCTAGGATCATGCATAATGTAAAAACTATCGTCCTATTTCCTTGTTGAATGTCGATTTGAAAATTTTTACTCGGATACTAGCCACTAGGTTACAGCCTCTCCTTCAGAATGTCATCCACCCTGATCAGGTGGGTGTTATGTCTACCAAAGAAGCTAAGGACAATACTACTAAAGCTCTAGATATTATACACTGGGCTCATGCTCGTAAAATATCAATGTGTTTACTATCCTCCAATGCTGAAAAAGCTTTCAATAGGGTGGATTGCATATTTCTGAAGGAGACGCTGACTTATATTGGCATTGGAAAGGCATTTAGCAAATGGATAGATGCCATATATTCCGCCCCATCTGCGGCGGTAAGAATCAATGACCAATCAATGAATCACCTCACCATACTTTAATATGAGCAATGGGACTAGACAAAGCTGCCCCCTGTCCCCATTGATTTTTACACTAACCCTCGAACCATTCCTAAGGCATGTAAGAAAAAACACGGATATTCAAGGCTGCTTATTCAATAAGTCTGAGCATAAAATAGCGATTTCGAGATGACATATTATTTTTCATCACATTACCAGAAACTTCAATAATCTAATCTATTGTCAGGGCTGGCTTAGCCCTTCGCCCTTCCTCCTCTAGGCTGGCTGCTTAGCTGTCGGCTAATTGCCAGCTCTCTTCTCTTTCCACAGTTACCAGCTGTTCCCAATGATGCTCGTCTGACCTGGCTATTTAAAGCCTTCCTGCTCATTTCTCCATTGCCTTCAAGTTAGTCACATCACAAGGAACCATCTTCTGCTGTTTGTTTCAAAACTGGCTTGCTGACATCCCTCCTGGCTTCTTATCCTGCTTGCAGTTGCTCTCCTTGGATCCCTGACTTCAGGCCTGGCTGATTACCCGATCTGGTTAATGAACTTTGGACTGGCTGACTACCCGATCTGGCTACTGGACACTGGCTATGCTTGACTACGCTTTTACTTTTACCTTTTTATTTTTTATTAATAAACAAGTGTGATTTGATTGTACTTCTGTCTCAGTCTGATTCATGGTTCCTGGCATCTATTGGCGGGAGCACTGATTTTAATGACGATTAAAGTGAAAAAAAAAGTGAAATATTCCTTTAAATATGGAGCCTGGGGGGTGTCTGTAGTATGCCTGTGAAGTGCCACGTGTTTCCCGTGTTTAGAACAGTCCCTGCACAAAATGACATTAAATGGAAATAACATCATTTAAAACTGCTTGCGGTTATATCTGGTTCCTGCAATATGGTTGAAAATCATTGAGAAAAATGGCATGGGTAGCCCTCCCTGCCCATTACCAGCCCCTTTGGGTCTTGTACGCATATTAAGGGGAACCCCGTACCCATATTAAAAAAAGGAAATGCGTGTGGCCCCCAGGCCCTATATACTCAGAACAGCAGTATACAAGACAGGGACTGTGTAGGTTTGTTGTGTTAAGTTGAATCTGTTTGTAATTTTCAACTGGTACATTTTTAAAGTGTAGCTCCAGTCAAAAAAACAATTTTTAAGCTTTTTAGAAAACATAGGGAAGGGTTATCACCCCTGTATAATTTGTTTTGTCGTACATCTTTTTTCATCTCACTTGCTGTTGTCTCCTTCCGTTTGCAAGTAGGAGATGTTTGTAAGTTGGATGTTTGAAAGTAGGGGTCTGCCCTATATGCTCTGCAGAAATGGCGGAACAAGGTGTTGGTTTTGCCACAACTAGGGATGAGCTTCGTGTTCGAGACGAACGCATGTTCGACTCGAACATCGGTCGTTCGTGCGTTCGCCGAATTCCGAACGTTTGGGCCGTTCGCGGCAAAATTCGTGTGGCCCACAATGCACTGCGATGGCGCAATGCATTGCTGTCTCACGATTGGCCAAGCATGCACTGTGACCCCGCATGCTTGGCCAATCGCAGCGCCAGCAGCGAGGAGAGCCATGGTTGGCCACAGGCATCCTGCCTGTGGCCAATCATAGCTCAGGCTGTGTAGTGCACGCCCCACGCTATATAAGGCCGCCATTAAGGCAGCCTCGTGCAGGGTGTTGGCGTCTGAAGCAGTGGGTGTTCTGTGTACCTTCAACACAGTTACACACCAATCGTTTTTGGCTGATTTACTATCTTGCTCTTGTGTAGTGGTTACTGTCTGTGCCCTGACCGCAGTATACACCACTATATTCACCTCACCTATATAGCTAGTGATCTAGCTTTAATAATAGAGCTTGCAGTCAGTAGTGTTAGTGCGTGCTGTCTGCGTGCTCTGTACCCAGTACATACCGCTATAATCCACCTACATAGCTGTTCTCTATTTGAGCCCGATTGTCATCTGCAGGAGTTATTGGAAGTTGTGTGTGCTTCCAGCACAGCACAGTATACATCTGTATATACCCCTTTAACTCTGCTGTTTTCTGGTTATTGTCTGCGTGCCCTGACCGCAGTATACACCGTGATATTCACCTCACCTATATAGCTAGTGGTCCATCTTTAACAATAGAGCTTGCAGTCAGTAGTGTCACTCAGGAGATAGTGCGTGCTGTGTGCGTGCTCTGTACCCAGTACATACCGCTATAATCCACCTACATAGCTGTTCTCTATTTGAGCCCGATTGTCATCTGCAGGAGTTATTGGAAGTTGTGTGTGCTTCCAGCACAGCACAGTATACATCTGTATATACCCCTTTAACTCTGCTGTTTTCTGGTTATTGTCTGCGTGCCCTGACCGCAGTATACACCGTGATATTCACCTCACCTATATAGCTAGTGGTCCATCTTTAACAATAGAGCTTGCAGTCAGTAGTGTCACTCAGGAGATAGTGCGTGCTGTGTGCGTGCTCTGTACCCAGTACATACCGCTATAATCCACCTACATAGCTGTTCTCTATTTGGGCCCGATTGTCATCTGCAGGAGTTATTGGAAGTTGTGTGTGCTTCCAGCACAGCACAGTATACATCTGTATATACCCCTTTAACTCTGCTGTTTTCTGGTTATTGTCTGCGTGCCCTGACCGCAGTATACACCGTGATATTCACCTCACCTATATAGCTAGTGGTCCATCTTTAACAATAGAGCTGGCAGTCAGTAGTGTCACTCAGGAGATAGTGCGTGCTGTGTGCGTGCTCTGTACCCAGTACATACCACTATAATCCACCTACATAGCTGTTCTCTATTTGGGCCCGATTGTCATCTGCAGGAGTTATTGGAAGTTGTGTGTGCTTCCAGCACAGCACAGTATACATCTATATATACCCCTTTAACTCTGCTGTTTTCTGGTTATTGTCTGCGTGCCCTGACCGCAGTATACACCGTGATATTCACCTCACCTATATAGCTAGTGGTCCATCTTTAACAATAGAGCTTGCAGTCAGTAGTGTCACTCAGGAGATAGTGCGTGCTGTGTGCGTGCTCTGTACCCAGTACATACCGCTATAATCCACCTACATAGCTGTTCTCTATTTGGGCCTGATTGTCATCTGCAGGAGTTATTGGAAGTTGTGTGTGCTTCCAGCACAGCACAGTATACATCTGTATATACCCCTTTAACTCTGCTGTTCTATAAAAAAGGCATCTGCAGGAGTTAGTGGGTGTTGTGTGCCTCCAGCACAATATAAACTACCCAACTACTGTTTTACCCAACTCCCTTCAGGCCATTACCATGTCTGGAAGGCCAGCAAGGAGAGGCAGACAGGCGCGAGCCGATACAAGAGGGCAAGCAGGCTCTGTGTCTAGAGACAACAGTGCTGGTCGTGGACACGGTGCATTGTCATCAGCACGTGGCCATGGGACATGCTTGTCCTTCTTTTCTGCAGCTGGACATGTTGAACCGCAACATGCCAACGACTTGGTAGAGTGGATGACCAAGCCCTCTTCATCCTCCTCATCCTCTCTCACCCAGTCTCAGGGTAGTAGAAAAGCAGCTGCCAACACATCGTCGTCCCTCCTCTCAATGTCATCATCAGTAACTCCTTCCCTAGACCCACCACATCCTCCTGAACTCTTTGAGCACAGTGTTGGGTACATGCTCCAGGAGGATGCCCAGTGTTTGGTGGGCTCTGATGATGACACTCAGCTAGAGGAAGGCAGTAGCGTGAGCGCAGAGAGAGAGGATGCTCAAGAAGCACAGCAATCTGGCAGTCATGTTCCACAAGCTGCAGCATACTGCCAGGTTTGCTACAGCGATGAAGAGGGAGGGGATGATGAGGGCACTGACTCCACGTGGGTGCCTGGAAGGAGGGAGGAGGAGGCACATGTCCAACGAGGCAGGATGCCCTCCGGGGGCCAGCTTAGGGGCAGCACACCGACTGAATCACACCGCAGAGCTCCGCCTGCGCAGAGCGCTTCCTCTGCGCGTTATTCTAAAAGTTCTTTGGTGTGGGCCTTTTTTGAGACGAGTGCATCAGATCGCACCGCTGCTATTTGCAACATATGTCTCAAGCGTATCTCACGTGGCCAAAACATCAGCCGCTTGGGCACCACATGCTTGACCAGACATATGTTGACCTGCCATGCAGCTCGTTGGCAAGCATACCTCAAAGACCCACACCAAAGAACAAAGCGGACCTCTCCTTGCTCCTCATCAGCTGGCATCTCCAACCCCACTAGACCTTCAGTCCTCTCTGAAACCTGCTCTGAGAGGAATGAAGGTGTAGAATTAGGTGTGTCACAGCCAAGTGCTTCCGGGAACTCTGCTAGTGGTACATCCACGTCCGATTATAGCAGGCAAATGTCCCTGCCCCAGCTGCTGGACCGGCGGAAGAAATTTACTCCCAGCCATCCACATGCCCAGCGGTTGAATGCTAGCTTGGCTAAATTGCTAGCACTTCAACTGCTGCCTTTTCAGTTGGTAGACTCGGCCCCCTTCCGTGAGTTTGTACAATGTCCGGTTCCTCAGTGGCAGGTCCCCAAATGCCACTTTTTCTCACCGAAGGCGATTCCGGCTCTCTACTGGCATGTGGAAGGCAATGTCCTTGCCTCGCTGGACAGGGCGGTCAGCGGTAAGGTGCATATTGCCGCTGACTCATGGTCCAGCAGGCATGGACAGGGACGTTACCTGTCTTTCACGGCCCATTGGGTCACTCTTCTGGCAGCTGGGAAGGATGCAGGACAAGGTGCAGTAGTGTTGGAGGTTGTTCCGCCACCACGCCTCCAAAATGCTACTATTGGTTGTGACACACCTCTCTCCCCCCCCCCCTTCCTCTTCTTCCTCCTCCATGGCCTCTTCCAGTGCTCTGTCCTCAGAACCAGTGGCGCTCCGTAGGCGTTCCAGGGGCTACGCAAGTACGCAGGCAAAACTATGCCATGCCGTGCTTGCGCTGGTTTTTTTGGGGGACAGGAGCCACACTGGGGCTGATGTTTTGTCAGCTCTGCAGGGGCAGGCCAAGAGGTGGTTGACGCCACGCAAGCTTAAGCCAGGAATGGTGGTTTGCGACAATGGCACCAACCTCCTCTCCGCCCTCCGACAGGGACAACTGACCCATGTGCCCTGTGTAGCTCACGTCCTCGTTTTTTTCTCACCGCGCCAGTGGGGCATGATCAGGGATGCATGCACTGTCCTGTCACCGTTTGAGGAAGCCACAAGGATGGTGAGCAGTGACAGTGCATGCATCAGTGACACTGTACCTCTTGTCCACCTCTTGGAGCATACGCTGCGTGGAATACTGGACAGGGCACTTGAGGCAGAACAGAGGCAGGAAGAGGAGGACTTCCTTGCCTCTCAAGGCCCCATTTATCCAGACAGTGTTCCTGCTGTGCCACCCATCACACAGGAAGAGGATGAGGAGGAGAAGGAGGAGGAGGAGGAGGATGATGATTGTGTCAGCATGGAGGTGGAGGCTGGCACTCAGCATCAGCAGCAGCAGAAGCAGTCTTGTAGGGACGAGTTACAGTCCCAAGAAACCCGTGGACTTGTACGTGGCTGGGAGGAGGTAGCTGCGGATCATGTTGTCCTTAGTGACCCAGAGGACTCCGGACCGAATGCCTCAGCTAACCTACGCTGCATGGCCTCCCTGATCCTGCAAAGCCTGCGGAAGGATCCTCGTATTCTTCGGATCAAGGAGAGGGACCATTACTGGCTGGCCACTCTCCTTGATCCACGGTACTAGGGTAAGGTTGCCGACCTTATCTTGCCGTCGCAGAGGGAGCAGAGGATGAGACATCTCCGGGAGGCCTTTCAGAAAGGTCTGTGCAGCGTGTTTCCAGAGACTGGGAGGTTACAAACTCCTGGTCCTGGACAACGTGTTGCTGAGGCATTGGTCAGAAGGAGTGGTGGAGAAGGTGGCCGTCTGACCGATGCTTTCAGACAATTTTTTAGTCTGCAGCTCCAAGGTATGATCAGTTCCAGCAACCATCGCCAGCGTCTGATTTACATGGTGCAGGAATACCTAGAGGCAAGGTCAGACTTCGACACCTTTCCCACTAAAAATCCTCTGGCTTACTGGGTCTTGAGGATGAATCACTGGCCAAAGCTTGCATAGTATGCAATTGAGCTACTGGCCTGTCCTGCATCCATCGTTCTTTCGGAACGCACCTTCAGTGCTGCTGGTGGCTTTGTTACCGATCACAGGGTGCGCCTGTCCACCGAATCAGTTGATCGACTGACCTTCATCAAGATGAATCAGTCTTGGATCACCCACAGCTACCAAGCACCTGAAGCTGATGTAACCGAATAATTTTTTTTTAAATATCACATCCCTTCAAGACTGCCTATGCTGATGCTGAGTGACTGTCCTGTTATGTTGATTGTCTATCCTCTTCCTCCTCCGCTGATATGTTGGAAGAACATTTCTGGTTTTGGTTGATGCCATCAGCCCAATTTTTTTGCCCCTGTTTAACAGGGGCGTTTCATTACAATTTTTGATGCAATGCTTTTCAGCAGGGCTAATTCCTGCACTAAAACTAGAGTATATGGGAGAGGTTGCAGTGTCGTGGCACCAGCACCAGTGCCTAAGGCCCAATTTTTCTGCCCCTGTTTAACAGGGGCGTTTAATTACAATTTTTGATGCAATGCTTTGCAGCAGGGCTAATTCCTGCACTAAAACTAGAGTATATGGGAGAGGTTGCAGTGTCGTGGCACCAGCAACAGTGCCTAAGGCCCAATTTTTCTGCCCCTGTTTAACAGGGACATGTAATTACAATTCTTGATATAATATTTCACAGGAGGGCCCCTTCCTGTGCCCACCCAGAGTAACTGTGAGGACTTATAGTGTTGTGGCACCAGCACCACAACCACCAAAGGTCAATTTTTCTACCACTGTTCAACAATGGCATGTAATTACAATTCTTGATATAATCGTTCACAGCAGGGCGCTCCAGCGCCCACCAAGAGTCACTTTGAGGGCTTACAATGTTGTGGCAAAACCAACACCTTGTTCTGCCATTTCTGCAGAGCATATAGGGCAGGCTCCTACTTTCAAACATCCAACTTAAAAACATCTCCTACTGCAAACGGAAGGAGACAACAGCAAGTGAGATGAAAAAAGACGGACGGCAAAACAAATTATACAGGGGTGATAACCCTTCCCTATGTTTTCCAAATAGCTTAAAAATAGTTTTTTTTGACTGGAGCTACACTTTAAAAATGTACCAGTTGAAAATTACAAACAGATTCAACTTAAAGCGGTAGTAAACCCGCACATTTTTATTTATTTTTTAAACCTGCAAAGAAAAAGGCATAATGAGCTAGTATGCACAGCATACTAGCTCATTATGAAATACTTACCTTAGAACGAGGCCCCGACATCTGGCCCGATCCACGCCGAGGGAGCTGACATGCTCCCTCAGCGTTTCTTCCGGGTATCGCGGCTCCGGAGCTGTGAGTGGCCGGAGCCGCGATATCGTCACTCCCGCGCATGCGCGCGGGAGATTTCAGTCCGGCCGCTCGGACGCTGCCGGATTTTGACGGCGAGAAACCCCTTGTGCGCATGCGCCGCTGCAGTCAGCGGCGCATACCGAGGGGAATATCTCCTAAACCGTACAGGTTTAGGAGATATTTTTTTTACCTACAGGTAAGCCTTATTATAGGCTTTCCTGTAGGTAAAAGTTAAAAATGTGGGTATACAACCACTTTAACACAACAAATCTACACAGTCCCTGTCTTGTTTGCACCGCCTGTATACTGCTGTTCTGAGTATATAGTGCCTGGGGGCCACACGTATTTCATTTTTTTAATATGGGTACGGGGTTTCCCTTAATATCCGTACAAGACCCAAAGGGGCTGGTAATGGGCAGGGAGGGCTACCCATGCCATTTTTCTCAATGATTTTCAACCATATTGCAGGAACCAGATATAACATTAAAACCGCAAGCAGTTTTAAATGACGGTTTTTCTGTTAAATGTCCTTTTGTGCAGGGACTGTTCTAAACACGGGAAACACGTGGCACTTCACAGGCATACTATAGACACCCCCCAGGCACGATATTTAAACAAATATTTCACTTTTTTTTTCACTTTAATCGTCATTAAAATCAGTGCTCCCGCCAAAACGGCCATTTTTAAAACTTTTTTTCGCATTGACCCATGTCCCCTGTGGCAGGAGCCAGGTCCCCAAACCCTTTTTAGGACAATATCTTGCATATTAGCCATTAAAATTAGCACTTTTAATTTTGAACGTTCGAGTCCCATAGACTTCAATGGGGTTCTAACGTTCGTGCGAATTTGGGGTCCGTTCGAAAGTTCTGGTGCGAACCGAACCGGGGGGTGTTCGGCTCATCCCTACTTAAAAATGTCACATAACTTCTTAATGGACTTTCCAAAACATAGAAAAACAGGAAAATTATATGGGGATAAAGGGGAATGGACGAGGCTGAATAACTATAGGGGCTAAGGGAGACCCAGCTACAGGCCCACGCCTGCCAATAGGCCCTCCCTGCCCGGACTACTTCAGTATGTTCAATGGCACTCCTCTGATATACACTGAGCAAAATTATAAACGCAACACTTTTGCCCCTATTAATCATGAGCTGAACTCTATGACTTTTTCTATGTACACAAAAGGTGTATTTCTCTCAAATATTCTTCACAAATCTGTCTAAACCTGTGTTAGTGAGCACTTCTCTTTTGCCAAGATAATCCATCCACCTCACAGGTGTGGCATATCAAGATGCTGATTAGACAGCATGATTATTGCACAGGTGTGCCTTAGGGTGGCCACAATAAAAGGCCACTCTAAAATGTGCAGTTTTACTGTATTGGGGGGTCCAAGAACCAGTCAGTATCTAGTGTGACCACCATTTGCCTCCTGAAGTGCAGCACATCTCCTTCGCATAGAGTTGATCAGGTTATTGATTGTGGCCTGTGGAATGTTGGTCCATTCCTCTTTGAGGGAGCCAATTGCATGCTTCCTCAAAACTTGTGACATCTGTGGCATTGTGCTGTGTGATAAAACTTTTATTGAAAAAAAAATGGCATTAAAATGTCCAACAATACAATACCATTAGTGTAATGGAAATTTGTAAGTTCTGTATATAATTGTATTCTATTTTATATGTATTGCACACTGCCCTTACTGTTGCTAACAGCACTGATAATACTTTCAGTACATGTTTGCATTCTTTTGAGTCCTGATTAGAATTTAGTCTGCCTATGTAATGCCCCTTATTACCATAAATGTACAATTCATATATTAATGTGATACCTACATAATCATGTGTATAAAGACCTTCAATTTCGTAATATTAAGGCAGAACAGTTATTTGGATTGATGCTGAGCTTATATTTTGTGTCTGTTCCATACTGCAGTAGTTATTATTAATTTGGAAACACTAATCAATATGAGGATAGGAGTTGCCTATCTATAAAATGTCAAGCTCAGGTGGCGAGCTTTGCCTAGGAGACAATTTGCAGGTGACCCTGAGTATCTGAAACAAGGAACTTGAGACGATCTGGAAATTTCTCATAATCATTTGGCTTAGGTAAGCCTTTTGCTTACATTTGAGTTATCAGACTTCCTTGATCGGTAAGGCATTTTCGGGACAAAGGGTACCTATTTTACTCCCCTTAATCAAACTGTATTGATTGGTGGTTATATGTTATGTTGTCACTGTCTACTGTCCATCGGAGTGTTATAGATAAGAAAGGGAAGAATAGTGCTGTTCACAGGTATATGTAGTACATCTGCTAGATAAAGTAGTTTAGAGGCAAGAGGGTATAGGCATTGGCACAAGTAGAGAAGACTGGCCAGCATTATGGGCATTAAATTAAGTAAGGGAATGAAGGGTAAGAGACTCTCAAAAATGCTCAGCACAAGAGGAGCGCTACATATTAACCAAAGGTGCAGTTCCACCTATACTGAGCCCCTAGATTAATGGTTAAAGTGGACGGAGATCCACAATGGGTAACTGGGTTACCATTGAAAAGTCCACAGGGACTAAGAATAAGAGTAAACAGAGTAAACAGCTAGAGAAACAGCTATCTATGTGAGCAGGATGGATCAAGGGTGGCAATTAACACTAGACAGAAAGGGACATTTTGATGTTAAGTTGTGGGATGATTTTAGGGTCAGGCACTACAACTAGTAAAGTCAAGAAACAGAGTAATCAGAGTTAAAACAGAATACTTTATATGTTGTCAGAGAAGGAAGATGGCATGAGCACTATGGCGGCCCATCTGATCATAGAATCATAGAAGCTAGAGTACGTGAAGTATACTATTAAAATACATAGGATGCAAAGGATATCAGAACAAAATAAAGGAAGCAAAAGTTAAGAAGGGAAATAAAAAGAGTTAAAAGAAAGTGAGAGAATGATATGCATGTGTTGTGTACAAATGGGAAATATGTAAGCAATTTTAGAGAGATATTCGTGTATGTGTGTGAATGCTGGAACCTTTAGTTCTATCTCTTGTGTGTGTCATGTATGCAGATGTGACCCCCTCCTTTGCACTTTCCTGAAAGTATGTGGCTGGGATGAGAGGTCAGTGATAAGCTGGAAGGACACCATGCCAATTTCAGTTTTTTAGACAAAACATGTGATCACAATTATTTTTTAATCTGTTTTCCAAACATGCTAAAATGAAAGTTACATTTAACCGTATATTACACACATTTAATATCCTTTGATAGTGGAAACAGTGCATTTAAAAAGGGGAAATTAAGTAAAATGTCCTAATTTAAGGAAATATATATCTGGATATATATTAGAATTAGGGTGTGATATTGAAATTATCACTTGAGTATTCATTTCTAATATGAGTTTAACAATTTTATTAATAATATAGAAATGTTGAAACTGGTTTAGACAACCTTTGGTTGGGAATTAAATCCAGGTTAATGGGGAAATGTGTAATGAATAGGATTCGTTTAGATTAAGATAACAACTTTGTATTTTTACATTTATACACTAAACCCTTATTGAGAGAAAAAAAAAAGATTAAGATGAGGTTGTTAATTGGAAAACAGCTGCCATAATATTTAACAAAGCCAAGATGAATGGGATACATAAGAAGTTTTTCTACAAAAATTTAATTTTAAGGTCTGATAATAACTTGATATGCGGTCCATGATGTGAGAGTAATAATAAATAAAATTTAAATATAACAGACTCATCACATCAAGTCCACACAGCCTGTTAGGATAGATGCCACCTGCAGCCAGTTGTTTTATAGTTTTTGATGTGGCTGAGAGCTTTCTGTCATATAAAGATTGTTGGTCCTTTTGTTTTTATTTATTTTTATTTTTGAAATCCAAAGCAGAATGTGTGGCTTGTGAAATGATGTGCCCATTTTCCTTGTAAGTGCAGTGGGTATAAGTAGAAGAATATTTTGACTTTATGGACATCTATGCATGACCACAGGGTATTATTATAATGTATTATAATATTGCCAGCAAAAAGTTGTCTTTTTGAATCATGAAACTGGAGTTCTTACACAAACAGCATGATAGAAAACAAGCCATTGTAATATATTTATGCAAGCTGGACCCAGTATTGAAGGGTTCATCCCAATATATCAGAGCTGTAGCTTTTAAGCTTTTTTGCAAAGATGCTATTAGACAAAGTTACAGGCATTATTTTGGTCAAATATTTAATTTGTAATGGTCACACATCCTGGGCAGCAAATATACAGCTAACTAAATGTTTGTCTAATGAAAGGTTCAAAATATGAATTTGTTTGTTTATGTACAAATCTAACAATGAAAAATACATACATTTTAATCCAGCCACCTTATTGCCTCTATTGGAGGAGGCCGGAGACAAGGAAAAACCACATATGTTAAAGCGGGAGTTTTTTTTTTTTTAAAAGCCAGCAGCTACAAATACTGCAGCTGCTGACTTTTAAAATAGTGACACTTACCTGCGCGCCCGCAATGTAGGCACCCGAAGCCGATCTCTAGGTCGTCTGTCGGGTCCTGCCGCCGCCATCTTGGGTATGGGAATCAGGAAATGGAGCCTTTCGGCTTCATTTCCCGGTTCCCTACTGCGCATGCGCGAATCGCGCTGCGCAATAAGGACGCTCCCCGCTGCCTCTGGGATCTGTGTGTTTCCCAGCAGGCAGCGGGGCACTTGCGGGAAGGGGCGGGCACTTGCGGAAAGGGGCGTAAGTTACGCCCCTTTCCGCAGAGAGCTATCCCGGAAGTGGGTGCAGTTACCTGGATTATCCAGGTAACTGCACCCCCCTCCCCCCTGAAAGGTGCCGATTGTGGCACCGGAGGGGGGGAGGGTTCCGATGAGCGGAAGGTCCACTTTAGGGTGGACCTCCGCTTTAAATTGATGACGTAGGAATCAGCTGCTGTGAGCCTTGTGCAGGACACACTCCCTGAAGACCCAGATATTTAATTTTTTGTAGATTTGATCCCAGTTTTATACTGGGGATGGCAATACCCACACTGAGTATGCAGTTTATCACCCAGAAGGGTACTCTGTATTTAGAGTCATTGGATCCTTTTCCCCCAGCTCCAGAAGCAGAGCTCCATGTTTTAGCAAAGCATGTGAGCTATAAAAAGGGTATATATATATATATATATATATATATATATATATATATATATATATATATATATATATATATATATATATAGTTGAGATATAGAGAGCTTTTGGTTTCATTTGAAGGGCCAGAAGTTTGTTTTTACTTCGGCAGGTAAGCCAATCAAGCATGTCAAGTTAATTTGATTGGCTGTTTTCAGCCTTCCAGGTTCTTGCTGAGGTAGCCATACTAACTAGATATGTGCAGAGTGAAATATTTTGTTTCGAAATTTCGTTTTCGTCCGAAAAATACATTTATTTAGTTACTCCCGAAATTCGTTTTTATTTCGTTTTTTCGCTCAAAAATTGCATTTGTCCGAAAATCCACATGAATTACAGTCGAATCTGTCTTTGAAGGCTTATGGTGTCTGTCGAACGTATAAAGAAGATTCGACGGAGCTGCTAAACTCTATATAGCCTATATAAGGGGAGAGAACAGAGTTGGGACTTTAAATGAAGCACACATCAGTAAAAGAGTAAGTCAAGTGACTATAATATTTATTTAATAAAGTCCATGATATGTTATACAAACATTTTGGGCATCAACCTCTAAAATGCTCTGGGCATACAGCCTCCACACAATAACTCATGGACTAATATTACAAGGTAAATTACAATCCAATACACATTGACATGAAATACAGAAAGCAGTAAATGCACATTATAAACGTATCCTACTGTGGTTGAACCCAAAATGGCCAGGATAACCATGGTAAGTGAATACTAGATTAAAAAGTTGATTAACAATGCCTAAATGATGAATTGGATTGTAATTTACCTTGTAATATTAGTCCATGAGTTATTGTGTGGAGGCTGTATGCCCAGAGCATTTTAGAGGTTGATGCCCAAAATGTTTGTATAACATATCATGGACTTTATTAAATAAATATTATAGTCACTTGACTTACTCTTTTACTGATGTGTGCTTCATTTAAAGTCCCAACTCTGTTCTCTCCCCTTATATATTATTGATAGGGATGGAGGCAGGCATTCCTTTAGTGCCAGCCTCATTTAAAGTCCCGAAAACTTTTTCTTCTTTTTTATTATTCTATATAGCCTATAGGCGGAGCATTTGACTCTGGAAATGTACGATTTCAGCGTCGTACAGTTTCGATGCTCCGTCGAATATTATTATAAACGTGTGTTTTTCGTTGCTTTTCGTTGCTTTGTCGAATATCCGTCATTCATGTCGAATGAATGGTCTAAGTCTCATCAGTGTCCAGGTGTCAGATAGTGATAACGATGATAATATGGCGGCAACCCATTGCGAGAGCGACATGGAGGCATTGGAGGACGTTCCTGGGCTATCTATGACTACTACATCTAGTAGTACTACTACTAGTAGTAATATGAACATGGAGGCAGCAGCAGCATCAACAAAAAAGCAGCAGCAGCGCAGGAGGGGGACACAAGCTGCAACCAGCAGGAAGCGCAACATTATGTGGACTCACATAGAGTCCCAGGTCCTTGTAAGGGAAACGCTTCCTTGCTGGATGCAGCTGTGTGGCCCCCGCTCCAGGGAGTCCACTCCTGAGTGGAAGCGGCTGAAGTGGGAGGAGATCTCCAAGAAAGTGGAGGCAATGTACCGACGTGACCCGACCCGTGTCTGATTTAAAAAAAAATATTTTTTTACATTTCAGCCACATCAGCCCTGGAGGATTTGGCTGCCAAATTACTGTGCCACTTTTTGCGATTCGGCACTACATCGCTTTAACTGACAATTGCGTGGTCATGCGACGTGGCTCCCAAACAAACTTGACGTTCTTTTTTTCCCCACAAATAGAGCTTTCTTTTTTCTTTTTTTTTTACTTTTTGCTATATAAGTATCCCCCCAAAAAATATATAAAAAAAGTTTTTCCTCAGTTTAGGCCGATACATATTCTTCTACATATTTTTGGTAAAAAAAATCTCAATAAGCGTATGATTGGTTTGCACAAAAGTTATAGTGTTTACAAAATAGGGGATAGTTTTATGGCATTTTTATTAATATATTTTTGTTTTACCAGTAATGGCGGCGATCAGTGATTTTTATTGTGACTGCGACATTATGGCGGACACATCGGACATTTCTGACACATTTTTGGGACCATTGTCATTTATACAGCAATCAATACTATACAAATGCACTGATTCCTGTGTATATGACACTGGCAGTGAAGGGGTTAACCAGGGGGTGGCAGTGTAGGGGTTAAGTGTGTCCTAGGGGCGTGTTACTAACTGTGGTGGGCTGGGCTTTGTGTTAGTGAACACTGATCTCTGCTCCAATCACATGGAGCAGAGATCAGTGTAACTTGTTGCTAGGGAGAACGGGGAGATGCTGTTTACAATGGCATCTCCCTGTTCAGCCTCCCCGCGAGACGATCGCGGGTATCCCCGCAGCGATCGAGTCCGCAGGACCCACGACCGGACTCATGGGGGTCCCGACCAGCCTGCGAGCGCATATAGAAATGGATGTACCTGTACGCCAATATGCCTGCCCGTGCCATTCTGCCGGCATACATTGTGATGGGAAGTGGTTAACTGACAATTGCACGCTCCTGCGATGTACTACCCAAATTAAATGTATGCCCTTTTCCCGCCACATATAGAGCTTTTATTGGTGGCATTAGATCACCGCTGGGTTTTACATTTTTTGTTATTGAAAAAAGAGTTAAATATAAAAAAAAAAAAAAAAATGTTGTTATGGTGGCTGGACTTAACCAGCTTGCAGACCCGCCACCATGTGTGGAGGGGTCCAAATCCACAAGTAGTTAATGCTTTGCAAAAGAAACAAGAGAGGAAATTTACACCATACACAGTTCATAAAAGCGCCTAATTAGAAAGGTGGACTGGACATCTACTGTATATTATTAATATTTACTCGGCACAATCCCAATCCTGTCTTTTATATTTTATTATGCACCAAAAAAGCATACTTTTTTCTTAAAATTAATTTGGTTAATAAAAAAATGTGCAAATCTTGTGCTACATGAAAAAAATGTGCCTTTTCCAAAAATTCCATTTGCATTGTTTCATGCTACAGGTTCATTCTACAATTGTTTCATGTGTTGATGTCATTTTCAGATTACAATTGTAGTTTAATTATGGAACCCGTTTCACTTCTCTTTTTGTTTTGCAGTTTCATAGCATGTAAACGCAGGCAGGCAGGGCGCAGAGGGAAGCAAGTGCCTCTCCTCCCCATGAGGCGGAGCTATTAGCGGGTGTAGGGGAGGAGGAGATCACCCAGCTCCTGTCTCATCAAGGTTGGTGTCAGCATTGCATTGTGCAGGACTTTTTTTTTTGTGTCAAGCATCCGACATTTACCATGTTGTGTTTGATTTTATTTAAAGATTGTATCCAGGACCAGCGGCGAAAGCAGAGGGCGGAGGAGCAGGAGTCCTCCATGTCATCAACGTGCAGTAAGTACTGTAGTAGTGACACTAATACAGTGGGTCCTTTTCCATTTGTCCAGCCTTCCATTGTCGATTCCAGTGTCATTGCTTCTTGCTCAAGCAGTGACAGGTAGAGCCTCTATGACGTTCTGTCAGGTAACGCAAGCGCTTGTGTAATTTACATAATCTGACAGAACGTCGCTCTGAACTGAGGCGCCTGATCAGTGTCGGTGCACCTAGCACTCACCGCTGGAACCAGGACAGGTAAGTGCCTCCTTTTTTTTTTTTTTACAGATTTTTTATTTCATTTTTGGATTGCCATGCTAATGGATAATAAATTGTATCTATATATTTATATACAGTATTTATTGATAGTAATTTCTTTGAAGCTTGAACATTGTAACGTTCATCATTTATCCTTTATTAAATAGGTGCCAGCATCCAGTCAGAGGGGGAGACTGAGGAGGAGGAGGCTGAGGCGGCAACACCCACATGTAAGTTAGTATAATCTTGTTGGTATCTGCTGCTAAATGATCATACATGTTTCAATGTTTTTGTACTAATAATGTCTGTGAGATTGTTGTACACTGCAGATTGTAATGTTCTTTTCTATATTAAATGATCAACAGCTGCTGAGGCTGAGCAGGAGGTGGAGGAGACCTGCCCTGTAGAGGCTGCTGGGGATGCGCCAGAAGAAGGTGACCAGCCAGATGCAGCAGATCCAGGGAGTAAGTACAACTTTTTTTTGTATTTTCCAGGCAAATATAGTATTTTAAATATGAAATGCTGATGGCATACCTTGTCTGGAAATGGTTGTGCTTTATAGCTGGAATTATTAATTATATTAGTCCCCCTCTGCAGCTGATTCCAGTTTTCCTGTTAGCATGACCTGTGCTTGTTACTTCCTCAATGTCACTTCCCTGATCACGCCACCTTCTTGCTGCAGTTCAGATTCCCAGTCTGAGCCAATCACTGTTAACCACTTGACCACTGGGCACTTAAACACCCTTAATAACCAGACCAATTTTCAGCTTTCGGTGCTCTCACATTTTGAATGACAATTACTCAGTCATGCAACACTGGACCTATATGAAATTTTTGTCCTTTTTTCACACAAATGGAGCTTTCTTTTGGTGGTATTTAATCACCGCTGGGTTTTTTATTTTTTGTGCTATAAAAGAAAAAATACAGAAAATTCTGTAAAAAAATGAATTTTTCTTCATTTCTGTTATAAAATTTAGCAGATTAGTAATTTTTTCTTCATAAATTTTGGCCACAATTTATACCACTACATATCTTTGGTAAAAATAAGTACAAATTGGTGGATATTATTTGGTCTTTGTGAAAGTTATAGAGTCCACAAGCTATGGTGCCAATATCTGAAAATTGATCACACCTGAAGTACTGACGGCCTATTTCAATTCTTGAGACCCTAACATGCCAGAAAAGTACAAATACCCCCCAAATGACCCCTTTTTGGAAAGAAGACATTCCAAGGTATTTAGTAAGAGGCATGATGAGTTTTTTGAAGTTGTCATTTTTTCCCACAATTCTTTGCAAAATCAAGATTTTTTTTACTTTTTTTTTTTTTTTTCACAAAATTGTCATATTATCAGTTTATTTCACACACAGCATATGCATACCACAAATTACACCCCAAAACACATTCTGCTATTACTCCCGTGTACGGCGATACCACATGTGTGAGACTTTTACACAGTGCTGCCACATACAGAGGCCCAACATGCAGGGAGCGCCATCAGGCGTTCTGGAGCACCCAGGACAATTCTGACATTTCTCTCCTACATGTAAAAATCATCATTTATTTGCTAGAAAATTACATCGAATCCCAAAACATTATATATGTTTTTTTAGCAAACACCCTGGAGAATACAATGGTGGTTGTTGCAACTTTTTATCTCGCACGGTATTTGCGCAGCAATTTTTCGAATGCTTTTTTTTGGAAAAGAAACTGTTTTGTGCTTTAAAAAAAAAAACACAGTAAAGTTAGCCCAATTTTTGCATAATGTGAAAGATGAAGTTACACCGAGTAAATCGATACCTAACATGTCACTCTTCAAAATTGCACAGGCTCGTGGAATGGCGCCAAACGTCGCTACTTAAAAATCCCCATAGGCGACGATTTAATTTTTTTTTTACTGGTTATATGTTTTGAGTTACAGAGGAGGTCTAGGGCTAGAATTATTGCTCTCGCTCCAACGTACGCAGCAATACCTCACATGTGTGGTTTGAACACCGTTTTCATATGTGGGCGGGACTTACGTATGCGTTCGCTTCTGCATGCGAGCACATGGGGACAGGGGCGCTTTAAAAAAAAAAAATAATAATTTATTGTTCATTTTACTTTATTTATTTTAGTTTGACATTTTTTTCCCCAAAAATAAACTTTTATTCCTATTACAAGGAATGTAAACATCCCTTGTAATAGGAATATGGCATGACAGGTCCTCTTTACAGTGAGATGTGGGGTCAATAAGACCCCGCATCTCACCTCTAAGCTGGGAAGCCTGAAAAAAAAAAAAAAAAGATTCTGGATTTGATCGTATTGGCGAGTCGGTAGAAGCACCGGAGGGCGGCGGGAGGGGGGGGTGTCTATGGCTGGGTATTGCAGGGTATCACCGACTATGGCTGGGTATGGCTGGGTATATCAGAGTATGGCTGGGTATCTCAGAGTATGGCGTTGCAGAGTATTGCGTTGCAGAGCATTGCAGGATATTGGAGGGTGTTGCAGAGCATTGCAGAGTGTTGCACGGTATTGGTGGGTGTTGCAGAGCATTGCAGAGTGTTGCAGGGTATTGGTGGGTGTTGCAGAGCATTGCAGAGTGTTGCAGAGCATTGCAGAGTGTTGCAGGGTATTGGCGGGTGTTGCAGAGCGTTGCAGGGTATTGCAGAGTATTGCAGGGTAATGCAGAGTATTGCAGGGTATTGCAGGGTATTGCAGGGTATTGCAGGGTATTTCAGGGTATTGCAGAGTATTGCAGGGTATTGCAGGGTATTGCAGAGTAATGCAGGGTAATGCAGAGTAATGCAGAGTAATGCAGAGTAATGGCAGGGTATTGCAGTGTAATGCAGACTATTGCAGAGTATTGCAGAGTATTGCAGGGTATTGCAGAGTAATGCAGAGTAATGCAGAGTAATGCAGAGTAATGCAGGGTAATGCAGAGTAATGCAGGGTATTGCAGGATATTGCAGAGTAATGCAGAGTAATGGCAGGGTATTGCAGAGTATTTGCAGGGAATTGAGGGGTTAATTTTCGGTGAGCAGCGATGTGGGCACTGCAGATGCAGCCCACATCGCTGCTGACACCGATCTCCTCCCCCTCCGCTGTTCCGATCGGTACAGAGAGGGGGAGGGAGGAACCGGCGTCATAACATGACGCCGGTTTGTTTACAAGTGATCACTCCGTCATTTGACGGAGCGATCACGTGGTAAACGGCCGCGACGAGCGGCCGTTTACCGTGATCCGTGATACGCCGGGTCCTGTGGACCCGGCGGTCACGGATGCTCTCGAGTGCGCGCCCCAGGGGGCGCGCGAGAGCGGAATTCTGGGAGGACGTCATATGACGGCCTCCCACAGTTAAGAAACCGCCCTAAAGCCGTCATTCGGCTATAGGGCGGTTATTAAGTGGTTAATCATAATCATCAATCATCGTGAATAACAAAGCAGGCTGGAGGGGGTGGGTCAGACAAGAATCTCCAGCTATCAGGGTGCATGCACGGCACGATGCAGGGCGGCAGCTCTCCATAACAGCTCCGCCGGTCCAGGAGGAATTAAGCCGAACCGCAGGGCTAGAACACAACTAATCCGCCCCAAAAGCTCCATCGCCCCTGCAGGACACCTCTGTGCATGCCTGGAATCGCAGATCGCGTGGTCGCCGGTCTCAGCACTCTCCTTCCAGTGTTTTACTTTGCTCCAGGGTAAAAGGCAAGATGTCTCAAAATGGCACCCAGCCCTCTCCACATGCATCTCCTCATGTCTCCCCACCTGTAGCAGCAGTTACCTCTCAAGGAGAAACCTCATCCATGCAAGTAAGTGCATCCCTCTCACAGCTTACAAAAGCTGATTTGGATGCAAGTTTAACCATCATGTATGACAAGCTGACTTTTAAATTTCACTCAGAACTTAAAGCCTCTACCAGCACACTACAGCAAGAGATAGCTTCTCTGGGAGGGCGTACTGACATGCTAGAGGCAAAACATGATGAACTCTCCACAGCTCATAATGATTTGAGAAAAGATGTTGAGCTGTTAGCAGAAAACCATTCCTATCTCCAAAAACAAGTTGAAGATTTGGACAACAGGAACAGAAGGAACAATTTGAGAATTCACAATGTCCCAGAATCTGTAACAGATCTGTTTTCTGCTGTCTGCAAATTGTTCCAATCTGTTACCTGACACCCCATCACAGTCCTTCACATGTGAAAGGATTCACAGGGCTCTGCGTCCCAAGCCCCCCACAGATAAGCCACCCCGTGACATAATTCTCTGTATGAAGGACATTATTATTAACCTCCCTGGCGGTATGATTACTTCTGGTTTTAGGTGCTGAAAGCGGTACAATTATTTTGCATGGAAATTTGCCATTTTATATTGTAGGCCGGTAATTCTTAGGAATAACTCTCTTAAATCTGTTCAAACCAGAGTCTAGCAGACATCCCAGGTATGATAACATTTATAATATAATAAATAATAATAAAAATTATTCAATAATGTAATCAAATCCAAAAACACTGAAATTTGCTCATTTTCAGAATTGTCGCTGTCATTCGATTTAGTATTTGATGACAAATTTCCCCAAAAATCGCTATCGCTCAATTCTGCAAGTGATTATAATTTATCATCGCTGTTTTCTAATTGGTCTAAAATCACTTTTGACATAAAGGGACATATTTTGGTTGCTATGGGCAATCTCCAAATTCCAGGCAGAAAAAACTGTATTTATAATATAAAAGTGCATGCAGGGCACTGCACAGACCACTAGGGACAAAGGGGGTGTGTCATTTTTTATACAGTACTGTAATCTGTAAGATTACAGTACTGTGTGTGTTTTGTGTGTTTTTACTTTTTTGAATTTGGCACCGATCTCCGCTCCCGTGCGCCGTAAAGTCACAGGGAATGGAGCTCAGCGGCATTCGGGCACTGTGTGAATCAAGCGGAGGACAGCTCGATCACACAGCGCAGAGGACATCGCTGGATCCAGGGGACAAGGTAAGTAACTTCTCCCTGTGTCCTCCCTGTATCCAGCGATGCGATCCTGAGTCTGGCACGGGGTTACCGCTTATGGTGCTTAAATCCCAACCCGAGCCAGACTCGGGATTAGCGCTAGGGAGGTTAAGGAGAACATTTTAAGGGCTGACAGAAACTCGCACAATATAGAGTTAGATGGCATAAGAATTCAAATATACCCTGACATCTCACAAGGCACAAGGCACAAGATGAAGGAGATTACAACTATACTACAATCTGCCCATATCAGATACAGATGGGGTTTTCCGTTCAGATTAACGGTTCCTCACAATGGCACTATGTACTCTGTAACAAACGTTGCAGAAGGCAAAGAACTTTTGATCAAACTAGGTCTGCTGGACCCGGGAGTTATCAATAGACCCTCTTATACACTGTTTTCTTCACCTATGTGGGCCACCCCTTCTTCAAGACGTGACCAGAGAAGAATGATATCATCTTTACGATTCACCAACCCATGAGGAACGCTTTAAAAACAATGCAACTTTATTCCTTCATCTTTTTTCTTTTTATATTTTTCTCCCTTTTTCTCTTTCTTTTCCCCTTTTAAAAATATTTATATATATATATATATATATATTTATGGCCCAGAGCCCTCTGACCGATACGGATAAGGATGACAAACAAGGTTAACACAAACTCGCTTACTTGAACCGGACCTGAAAGTGTGCCCTGGCCTAACGTAGGGTATACCAAAATAAGGGGGCATACCCTTGATAGAGAAATGAGTAATAAATGAAATGAAAATGAAATGGAGTGAAATGAGTACTCGCCCGAGGAGTATAATGCTTGAGAAATGCCCTGACAGGGGATGGGTGGGTGGGTATCGCGCACCGGAACCGACGAGGGAGCCAGGCGAACGGGCTGGTTATATACTCCACCGGGCTCCACCCATAATTCCAGGCCACCATACTGGCCTTTCCATTTATGGCCCAGAGCCCTCTGACCGATACGGATAAGGATGACAAACAAGGTTAACACAAACTCGCTTACTTGAACCGGACCTGAAAGTGTGCCCTGGCCTAACGTAGGGTATACCAAAATAAGGGGGCAAAAACATACAGGTAGGGAATGCCTTTATTGATTCAAGTTTGTTACTGGGTGAGCTTGACAAAGGCCTGGGCCATCTCTACTTGCGGATTGGGTATGTAACGGGCGAAACAGGTGGACTTCCATCTACCCAACTTTTTGATAACGTGGACCGGGACCCCTTGGCGGGAGGCAGTTGAAGCCGCTCCGATCCGAAATGAATGTCCGGAGTAGTGAGCCGGATTGAGGTGAAGGATGCCCAGGAGTATCCTGACATGCTCCATGAACTGGGCTGCGTTCAGTGGCTTACCGTGGAATGGCAGAAGCGGGCCAGTTCCTGGTTGATCGGCCAGAAGGGTCAACAAGCGGGTGAGCATGGCGACCGGGCACCAGCGGTTGTTAGTTTTATAAAAATGTATGTCCGTACCTGGGCCAAGCTGCTGCGTCTTGGATACTGCTATATGTAGGATGAAATGGTCTCCGTGCCTGACCAGGTGGTGCTTGCATAGCGTGCGAGCTGAGGGGCTACTGGAGGTAAACTCGCCTGGCCGCAAGAAGCCGTAGAAGGCCAGGTGTATGGCTGCTTGTATAACGATACTAGTGTGGAGTCCGAAAGGTGCAGTGGCCAGAATATCAGACATGTTTCTGAAAACGTCTCCTGTGATAGGCAGGCGTTTGAGGGAGGCCGTAGGCTGGCGTTTCTGGATGCCACGCATGACGGCCCGAATGGCGTGAAAAGTGAACAAGGAGGGTTCAGCAGGGTCCTGGAGGGACGTAAAATGTTGTACCCCGGCCAGGTATAGTCGGATCGTGTTAAAGGATAACGCCAAGTCCGAGTGGCAATGGGCAATGAAGGCCAGGACTTGCTTGACCCGGGAGGTCTCTGTGGAGTGAGATGTTAAGAAACGGTTAAAGGCCCTCCAGGCTGTTTGGTAGGCCTTGCGGGTATTGTCTGCGAGGGAGTGATTGATGAGTTGAGTCGCGGCTACTAGGTGAGGGGTTAATCCAGGGTCAGTTGAGACCAGTCCGGGATAACTGCTGACGTTGGTCCGGCTCCGGGCACCTGATCAAAAAAGGAAACTAAGTTAAAGCGGGAGAGGGCGTCCGCTGCCCGATTACATTTACCGGGGATAAAGGCACAATGAACATTAAATTGAAACAATAACGAGAGCTGGACCAGTCGCCGCAGGAAGGACATAATCTCCAGAGACTTAGACCTGCCTTTGTTAATGATTTCCGCAGTGGCGAGATTGTCCGTTGAAAAGGTCACTGTTTGACCGGACCAACTGCGGCCCCACGTGTGGGCAGCGGCTACGATGGGGTACAACTCGAATAGGGAGGACGTCTCGGTGAAGCCCGGAATTGCCAGTATCTGAGGAGGCCAAGGGGCTGCGAGCCAGAGGTGGCCAAAAATTGCCGCAAAACCCGTGGAGGCCGCTGCGTCGGTCACGACCTGCGGTGACGAGGAGGACACGGAGGGAATGAATAGGGACACACCATTCCAGGACGTCAGGAATTCCTCCCACATGGCAAGATCTGCTATAGCTGCGGGGTCCAGGCTGAGGATATGCTCCGGGTCTTGTGAATGAGACAGTAGGACTAACAGGCGTGATACGAAAGCGCGACCTTGAGGGATGATGCGCATAGCAAAATTAAGCATACCGAGAAGGGACTGTAGCTGCCTCTTGGTGCAAGTTCTGGTGCGGGTGAAGTCCCTCATGACCGACCTGATGCGGCTTAGTTTATCCGGGGGGAGGCTGGCCTGCATAGTGCTGGTGTTTAAGCTGACCCCGAGGAAGGTGATTGCCTGCGCAGGGCCCTCCACCTTGTGCTCAGCAATAGGGACGTCAAGGTTATTGAAGACCACCCTTAGTTTATCCAGATCCCCTGGAAGGGAGCCAGGTGACTCGACCAGCAGGAAGTCATCCAAATAGTGTATGACTCCCTGGCACTGGGCTACGTGCAGCAAGATCCATTCGAGAGCCTGCGCAAACGAGTCGAAGAGCCAGGGGCTACTCTTGGACCCGAAGGTTAGCTTAGTGGCAAAATAGTAGAGCTCCCTCCATTTGATGCCATGCCAGCACCAGAGAGATGGATGGATAGGAAGGAGCTTGAAGGCGTCCGAGATGTCGGCCTTGGAGAGCCATGTTCCTGTGCCTGACTTGAGAATGGCCTGGATGGCCATGTCTACGGATGCGTATTTAAGGGAGAACTCCTCAGAGGGGATAAGAGAATTAAGACTGGGGACAGAGGAAGAATAAGGCGCTGACAAATCGTAGACCAACCTAAGTTTATTGGAGAACTTGCCCTTGACAAGCCCAATAGGGCTGACTCGCCAGGTGTTAAATGGGGGCTTCGTGAAAGGGCCTATGATGAAATCCCGGTCTAGCTCTGCCCGTAATAGCTGGTCGATGGCTTGTACGTCCGTGGCTGCTGACCGCAGGTTCTGGCACTCGTGTGTAAGGTGAGGGAGAGAGATAAGTCCTGTATGAAAGCCCTGCGTAAAGCCCTGAACTAGGTAGGTGGCAAGTGAGGGGGTGGGATGATTGGCGAGGTAGACACTGAGCCACGACACGTTGACCCGGCTTAGTCAAGATTTTCTAGCCTGCTTGACCTCGCACATGAGCCTGGGATGAGCTCTATGACATCGTGAGCATACATGGAGCAGCCTGCACTGGCTGAAATTGCACGACCCACTGTTGTAGTTGTTACAGATGGCCGCGCCTCCCAAGGTCTTGACCGGGCGCCCCAGTTTATCCGTCTGCGGCAGGCGTACCGGCGCCGGTAGGGCCTGGGCGGTACCTGAGGTCGATGGACCGTCTACGGGTGGGGGTTGCCACTGAGCTGGCACACCAAGTTGCGGTGTGAGTAGCCGACTGGCAAATGGCACAAAGGGGAGACCGCAGCCCTGCGAAGTGTCGGCAGAATAACTCGGTGTCCATGACACTCCAATCCGTAGGTATCTGAAATTGGGAAAGCCTGGCGGCCGCCTTAGCGGAGAAGGAGCGGTGATAGTCATAAAATGAAAAACCGCCGTATTTATACCCCAGGTCAACTACCGCGTGGAGGTAACGATCCAGTTCCTCCCTCCTGCCGGGGGAGGCCGAGCAGATGACATCCCTCAGCATGCCGAAGGCCAAGGTGAACTCGGTGACAGAAAGCTTCCTGTCCAGCCTGGGGTCTTTGGCTTTGAGGACCACCGACACGTCCCCCCAAGTGTAAGCTTTGTTTTCTGCCAGCTCATGAATGGATATCAGGAGTGAAGCCAGATTGACGTCCTTGCCCTCTAGGATGTCCTTCCTGACGTTGGCTGAAATTAAATGAGAAGGGTACACTACTGGTGTACACCCGGGGGTACCTGCGCTGGTGTTCTCCACTGCTTGTAAAGCTGGTGTAGGAGGAGAAACGACTGGGCGGGTCTCGAGGAGGGCCACCCGACTCTGAACCTCTGACATTGAGGTCGTCAGGGATGACACCAGCGTGTGAAGCTGCGTGATGGAAGCAGCGATAGAGCCCAGGGAGGCCTGCTGGACACTATCCTCAACCGCGGCTGGGGGAGGAAAAAGGAGCCCGAAAAGCTCGGCCTTTCTGGCTGTAGCTGGGAAGGGTACACCCCTACGCCTCAACTCGGCTGTCAGCCTGGGAATGGTCCATGATCTGAAGGACCTTTGGCTGCCGCTCTCTGAGACGAGAGACGGAGACAACGGAGCCGTGTAGTCCTCGCTGCCAGCCTGGGACATGGTGGCAAAATCCAGGCTTGGTGAGCCTATTAATCCTTGGGTCCGGGTTTTTCTCCTATACGGAACCTAAGAGGGTGACATGGATTACAAGACTCGTAGGAGACTCCTGAGCAAACATTTTTTTTTTTTTTTTTTTTTTTTTTTTTAGAGAAGGATACTACCGCTTGTGAGCGTTTCCTTCCCAGAAGATTCTCTTACCTAAGGAGGCACCGTCCGACCCGGTGCAGGTTGGACCTACTGAAAACTCGACTGATCTGAGGAGATGAAGGTGAGTTTGTATGAGACTCCTATACCTGCAGAGAGATGTCTAGCTAAATAGTGGAGGTAAGACTTGAAATGCGATGAAAGACATAACTGAAACGAGCTACATAAATAAAACGAGCAGACAACCGAATTTAGAATAACGTGCATATGGCGACAGAGACGTGACTTGGTTGCGCCGCAGATGCAAAATTTCCTTTTCCTTCCCTTTCCCCATTTTTTTTTTTTTTTTTTATTTCTTTTTGTTTCCAACGCAAATTGCACGTAGAACGTGGGGCTCAAGCGAAGGTGGACCCTGCCACGTGGAGCTCAGGCAGGGGGGTGAACCCCGCCACGTGGAGCTCAGGCAGGGGGGGGGGGGGTCTGCCGCGTGGAGCTCAAGCGGAGGTGGAGCCCGCCACGTGGAGCTCAGGCAGAGGGGGGGGGGCCTGCCACGTGGAGCTCAGGCGGAGGTGGAGCCCGCCACGTGGAGCTCAGGCAGGGGGGGGGGGTCTGCCACGTGGAGCTCAGGCGGGGGGTGACCCCGTCACGTGGAGCTCAGGCAGGGGGGGGGGGGGACCCCGCCACGTGGAGCTCAGGCGGGGGGTGAACCCCGCCGCGTGGAGCTCAGGCAGGGGGGGGGGGGGAGGGGACCCCGCCGCGTGGAGCTCAGGCAGGGGGGGGGACCCTGCCACGTGGAGCTCAGGCAAAAAAGGGGGGGGTACTGAAATGAGGCGTAGCAGCTGGGCGCACCAGAACGAATCGATGCATAAGGAATGCGATGGGATTCGAATTGGAGCGTAATAAGTGACAGAAATGATATGCCATGACAAAGACTAGAATCAAGGACCATGCTTGAACCTGCGAGTGACTCAGTCTCTGGAGCATGTACAGAAATGAGGCCGAACCTTGGGGCACTTCGAAGCGAATCGGTGCGTTAGAGATGCGACGGGATTCGAATCGGAGCGTGGTAAGTGACAGAAATGATAACATGGTTAGAAGTGGCAGAAATGAAATGATTCGACATAACCGACTGGCATGATTGAAATGACTGCAATGATTGACATGGAAAGAAATGACCTGACGGACATAGTACAAACGGTATGAAATGATTTTTTTTTTTTTTTTTTTTTTTTATTTGAACAACCTGAGATTGACATTGCCCGGACTACTCAATTTAGCGTGACAAGCAGACAGCTGTGATTTCGAAACGGTTCGATCGATTCGAACACGATGAAATGAGTCGTTCGGTTTAGCAATGACGTGCTACGAAACGAAGTGCCTGTTGGCACGAACGACAAGTACCGAAAAGGTGACAACGACTTCTTCGAAGAAGGGGTAGTGACATGAGGTATCGAATACAAGTTAAGACGTCCGTGTAATCTAGAGTGAGTGGTTCGTGAGTTCAGGAATCTAGTTTACGTGACTTAATAACACATGAACGAAAAGGGTGCCGAAGCCCTACCTGCGACAGCCGGCCCAGACGTGTTGTACGACAACGGAAAATTTCGATTTAGAGTATAGCGACTCAGACGGCAACCAGACGGACGCTGACGAACGACAAGGCTTTGTCGACACGAGGCGGACGAAAACGTAGGAACTCACGAACCCGGCTCACTGTAAAGTCTTGTGGATAGTCGGCCCTTGATTTCTGACGTATCAGATATCGCGCACCGGAACCGACGAGGGAGCCAGGCGAACGGGCTGGTTATATACTCCACCGGGCTCCACCCATAATTCCAGGCCACCATACTGGCCTTTCCATATATATATATATATATATATATATATACAGATTTTGAGCCTGATCCTGACATTTTGAGGGGTACGCCATCCCCAAGCTTTACAACCCGTCACGTGATCACATGCATCCATCCTGGTCAAAATCGCAGGACACTAACTTATTATCCTCCTACTATTGCAAATATCTTCAATTAAGAAAAGGTTCAAAATCCATTCATATAATACACTGACATTTTTTTCCTCCCCTCCCCTTTTTTTTGCTTTTGTTGTTGTAATGTGTTTCTGCCTTTCTCTGATATAACGCATGCACGCTCCTTTTTTTAATTAAGGAAAAAGTAAATCGGATTTGGAGTGGTGCTTAGTAATTCCGCCTGCACTTGATTGTCCCTCCCCTCACTTTGGAGTCTGAGGTATGGATCTTTTGGCATGCATTATTGTGCTCTGGATCCAGATCACAGTTGCTCAATTCATGACTGCTCATCTAGATTACACTATATCTTCTGCACCCCAATCCTATTAGCTAACACATCAAAAGCTGATATTTACACATGCCCCTGGTCAGATCACCAGATCACTTCCTTCATCACCTCCAACATTGGTCTCGCACACACATCATATAAATGGCGTATTAATGACGCCCTATTGACAGACCATCTGAACCTTCAGCAGTTATCATCCAATATGGAAGAATATTTTACACTGAACTCTTCCTCAGACATTCTCCCCACAACACGATGGATGGCTCACAAGGCTGTTATGAGAGTCCATTTGACCAACTTGGCCTCCACTTTAAATAGAACAAAACTAACCAGAGATCTAGATAAACTATACCATAAATACAATCAATCCCCCGCAAGTGACATACTTAAACAAATTCAAGCAAAACGTATAACCCTAGACACTATATTAACGTCTGACACAGAAAAAGCTCTAAGGTGGTCCAAGGCTAGATTCTTATTATATAGCAACACATCATCCACTATGTCTGCCAGGAAGCTGAGTCAAACTGTGAAACCTCCCCACAACTACAAACTCAGAAATTCTACAGGAAATCTAATCACACATCCCAAGGGAGTTATGGAGATCTTTTAGAATTTTTATAAAAAACTTTTGTCCTCGCCACAAAATTCTCCAAAGCAATCCTCAATATGTTGGCTAGATTAGATCCCCTTTCCATCCCTCACCAGTGTACAAGTTGAGAAGCTAAATGCTCCGTGCACCGAAGAAGAAGTAAAAAAGATAATAGGTTCCTTAAAAACATCCACAGCCCCAGGTCCAGATGGTTTCTCAACTTCTTACTACAAAAAAATTGCTCCTATCATAATCCCCCATATGGTTCAGCTTTTCAACCATATTCTACAAGGTAACCACTTCCCTTCCGAAATGCTTCTAGCGAATATGTCATTACTACCCAAACCTAATAAGGACCATACCGTGCCTCAAAATTTTCACCTCATTTTGGTAATAATGACCTAAAAATATTTGGTAGAATACTAGCAGATAGACTAGCTTCAGTTATCTCCCCCCTAATCCACCCTGATCAATCAGGCTTTATCCCTAATAGACAAATTACTGACAACATAAGATTAGCTACAAATATCATCCAAGAATCTAACCTCCAGATCTACTTTATTACTTAGTTTAGATATACATAAAGCTTTTGACAGTGTCAACTGGTCCTACTTAGATACACTTCTTCCCTGATTTGGTATAAATAATGAGTTTCTACATGGTTTCAAAGCCCTTTATCATGATCCACACACTCAAATCAAATTACCCGGCCACAATGCAGAATTCCTCCCACTAAATAAAGGGACAAGACAGGGCTGCCCACTATCCCCTCTTCTCTTCGCCCTCGCCATTATACTTACAGATTCTGAATGCACAAATTATAATAATATAAAACTTTTTTACCAAAAAAACTTTTCCCTTACTCTACAAACATCCTTCACGGTATTTGAACAAATTTGTATTTCTTCACCCCGAGACAGGGGACTAATATCCAGACTGACAAAACACGTCAAATGTCTCAATGGGAGTCTGATTTGAATGAGTCCTTTGATTTAGAACAGTGGGATATAATTTTCAACAATCTCCGTAAATGCACTAAAACAGCTTCCATCAGAGAATCGGCAATAAAACTACACTACAGATGGTATCTCACCCCTGATAGAATAAACTCATTCTATCCATCAATTTCTCCCTTGTGCTTTAGAGGTTGCCAGGCTCAGGGCTCTCTTACACACACCTTTTGGGATTGCACACAGGTTACCCCTACCTGGCAACTTGCGCAAAGTAAAATAGAACAAATTACAGGGAAGAAAATTGTGCTGACACCCAAGTTGTGCCTCCTGTTCTTCCCAATCCCAGATATTCCAGTAGCACAAGCCAGACTTATCCATTCCCTATTTAGTGCTATACACTGGGCTATAGCCTATAATTGGCGTTCTCCTATGGTACCATGGTCCCAAATTATGAACCGCATGCTTTCTATAAAGCTTTCAGAACACATCCATCATAAGCTATCTGACACTATGACCACTTATGAATAAAAATGGAAACCTTGGGAACTCTCTTTGCTGATACCATGATTTATAGCCTGATTTTGAAACCCTTTTCATCCTAATACACACATATAAGTGTTCTGTAATCTCATAACACTACTCCTGTGCCTTATTATTACACTTTTCTGCTTTGTACCTCTTACCTGTATGCATTTGATACATATATTATATTTTTATATGTTATGCGTCCAAGACTATGTTTGTATTGTAATATCAAACTGTACTGAGACTTATTTTTCAAATAAAAAGTTTGTAAAAAAAAAAGAATCTCCAGCTATTGTCCCTGGACATGATCAATCTCTGGCATGCCCCTAATGCATGCATTAACACTTTCCTCATGATGTCTGGTGCCTCCTCTTTGGCATCATCTAAAGCAAAAAAGTGTAAATGACCTTGTAACCTCGTAGATCTTTGTGCAGGCAAATGTCTATAAAAATTGAGTCTTTAGGCTATAGTTCAGACTTGGCAACAGGCTGTTTGTTTTGTTTACTGATATATTTTACATGTACCCTGGAGTTTTTCTTTAACTGCTGCTCATTTTTGTCTAGTGGTTTTTGTTTTAGAAGTTTTAGACTTGGATCCCCAGTGGTCGGACACATTTCCATGCACCCTCAGTTAAGACCTGCATAGGTCTTGAAGGCTCAGGGAGAGACCAGACCAATGCAGTAGCAGAGGGGAGCAGATGAAGCACCAGCTGCCAGGATATTGAAGGTTCAGTAATTGTAAATTCTCTGTTATACATCCTAGCCTAGACCAGGAGTGAGTAATAATCTACCTAGCCTAGAACAGAAGTGGGGCTTATTCAATCAGTGGCCACACGAAATTTATAACCTTTAAAAAGTAGCCTGCTATATTTTATTAAACACCTTTATATTAGGTCATCTCTAATGCAATGGCTTTTCTTTGGTGAGTGTAATGTAACTTAATATTAATAGCTGGTATAGCTGATATGTTTTTCTGCAAGTGCAACTGATCTTCCACATTTGCGACAGTCAGTAAGTCTGGATGAGGTAGATTAGTTACGTGGTGGTCAGTGGTCACTGGTCAGCACTTAGGCCTCCATTACACTTTACAAAAATTTCCAGCCGGCCGTGTGACCAAGCGGATAAAATCTTTGAGAGATTCCCCTTTATAGTTACACTGCTCGGTGTGTAGAGGGGAATCCCTTTGTACTCTGGCTGAGGAGGACACACAGCTCCCTCCCGGTCAGAGTACAGTAAAGTACTACATCTTCCTGCACAGTTCTGCAAATTTGGGATGATGCAGCAAATTGACATAGACACCACTCTTCTACACACAAATTGATTATGTGCACCTCACTGAAGTGAATATCAAAAATGGAAAACTGGTATGTAGAAGTGAAAACATCTCAAGTTAGGGTGAAGAAGCCATGTGTATTGCATTATCTATCTAATGTATTTTCTTTTCTTCACAGGTGAAGTCTTCGTCCTTCACCTCCACCCGGTGGACGAAGGTTTAGACCTGCCCACGTCTGGTTGGGCTGACCGTCCTTCCTCCCCAGCAGATTCTCCAGGGCATGTTCCCTTCCACCCTCCACTATCCCCTCACCTGGACACAGCTATCGGTGCCTCCTCCCCAGTGGCTCCTGTTCAGGATTCTACACCCTCCATCCCCCCTCCAGAGCCACATGTGAATGTGTATCTGCAGCGCATTGTGGAGGTCCAAGAGAGACAATATGCCTTAACCAGGAGGCTATGTCACTCCTTGGACCTCCACAATCGCTGGCAGCTCCGTCACTATGTGGCTCTGGAGAGGTGCCGAAGTAGCCTTCAGAGGCAACTGGAGGCTACTCGGCGCCTTGGTGAGCAGATGGCTGGTATCAATATGTGCCTACAGTGTCTGCTCACTAGGTTGGGGAGAACATTTTGTAAATATGTCAAAAGTTTTTAATTTTTTTTTTTCTATTCAGTTGTACTTGTTTTATTGTTAAAAAAAAAAATGTTCTGAACTAATTGTTTTCTTGAGTTTTGCTTTCCTTGGTAGATTCATTATGTATGTGATGTTTATCTAAATTAACTAGTCCATTTATTGTTACTAACTTACTTGAGGCTTTATAATTGTGGTTTTTATACATTTAACCATCAGGCTAAACTTAAAGAGATTTCCCTCTACACTATTTCACTGTGCAAAGGTTAATCCCATGTATATTGTGTCCAGTCACGCCTTTCAGCTTTCCCCCCACCAGAATATACAGCAGATAGTTACAGTAGGGGTTAACCATACAGCCCTCAACAGTTCACAGGGCATAGGTTGCAGGCTTGCAATCATGAGGGCAACAGTTAACTGGATAGAGGTTCACAGGCTGAGGCTAGCGCAATTACAAGGGGCAACAGTTCAAAGGGCAGTCATCATTTCCAGGGCTTGAGTAATATGGCAGCAGGGTAGATTACTCACACTGGTGACTTCAGACAATTACAGATGGTCATGAAACAGGCGGTGTCATGGTTATGCAGTAATCGTCCTCTGTTTGCTTACCTCTCCTCGTGTGTTCAGACTCAGAGGCCAGCCACTTCCACCTGGTGATTTTTATAACCTCTCCTCTAAGCATGGCTCCACCCCAGGCCCTATCAGGGAACCCTATATTAACCTGTGCACTGCAAGCTAGCAGTGCTGATCAACTACTATCCATTGTGTGTTTGGCTTCCTGTTTCCTGCTTGCCATGTGCTCTACGTTTGTCTCTGTTACTGACCTTGGCGTGTTCTCAATGATTCCTGTCTGCTTGTGACCTTGACCTTTTGGCATGTCCCTCACCATCCCTGTCTGCCTGTGACACTGAACCTTTGACTTGTACTCTGTTGTTCCTGTCTGCTAGTTGCCCTGAACTCTGCCTTATCCCCTTACTATCCTTGTCGTCCCAGCCTGCTGCTTCCTTCTCCTGTAGTCTACTGTGAGCGTGAGCTGCGAGACCCTAGGGGCCGCGACCTGGAGCCAGGCTGCAGCAAAGTCCATCCTCACCACTGGAGGCTCTGGCGAACACCTGCTGGCTCTTAGACTCTGCGCCCTGGGGAATCTATGCTCCAGCTCCCATTGGGATCTGTGTTAGTGATCCTGTAGACCTGTGTCCTGAATCTCCCTGGATACAATCCTCAGCAGTCAGTCCTAAGGTCCACTACCTAGCGGTGCACTTCCGACTCCTATGGAGTGCATCTGTCACCTGGTCTCAGGTGACCTGACAGGCGGAGGATCAGAGAGGGCCCTGGTGTCCCCAGGGTCAGAGATGGCAAATGGGAGGGATCATGGGCATCTGGGTGCATGCTCAGCAGTGACCAACTAATCTGTCTTGCATAGAATCACGTTTCCAGCTGTATGCTTCTTTGTTCTATGTTGTGTTGGTAACATATTCTGATCCTTGAGTTGACAGTCTCTCCATCAATAATAATCATTGTCTCTTATTTCCAGATCATCATACAAAAATGGTTAAATTAGCACACGTTGCTATTTGTATTTAGAAAGACAGCAACACGTGAACAGTAGCGCCACATCAAGGCTTCAACCCTTGCTACTGTCCATTCACACAACATTCATTAATTCAATCACGCACACTCTAGTCACTCTACACATACACAACATTCATTACAAAAAAGGGTGATGAAAGGAATAAAGGGAAAAAATTGGATTGGTTGAAAAAAAATAATTCTATTTAAATCTTGGGGTCACACCAAAGACAACTGCTATTGTCAATGTCAACTTCAAGTAGTAAGAAAATAAAAAAAAAGATTTTCCTCAACATTTGGATGGTTCCACTGAGTCCCATCTATCTTCACATCGTGGCAATGATTCAGGTCTCACAAGTTAAGGGTAGGGAGGTTAAATTTGAGGAAAGTTATTTGTTCCATCAAATGGGGTATTAGTTGTGCACGGTGTGGATTAAGGATGTTCCCAGTAATAGAGAAAACGCTCTCACTTTGCACACTGGTTGGAGGACAGGATAGTAGTTTCTGGGCAACCAGGCAAAGACCAGGCCAGACACTTTTCTTATCATCCCAATAGGTCAAAGGGTCCTCTGTAGGAAGCAAAGGTGCTTCATATAGGTAGGCCCTGACCATTTCAGAGGCACTGCTCTCCTCTCGATTACCTGCTGCTTGACCTGCATCCACCAGATTGTCAAGTGTCTCTACCCAACATGCACATGCTCCACTCAGTTGTTTTTGAGTGATGGTGCCAGGCCTTGGAATAGCAGACATGGCAGGGGAATCTTCCAAATAGGCCTCATTTGGGATACATCTTGTTGCTGCAAATTACGGACTCTTTCAATCAGTTTTTCCAATAGGAGAGGCTGTTGTCTCTGAGTGCCAGTTTACCTTTGATCCTGGGATCACCCAGGGTAGCCAGCATGAGTTCAGGGCTTTTGCGGACATGGTCATTTAGCCGATCTTTTAAGTTGTCTTGTAGCTTTCTGATGAAAGACGCTACATCGGCTTGAAGTGGGCTGCCACAAACAGGCTCACTGTTTTCTAGGAACGATCCCATCTTATCTATGAGATAGGTAAACAAGGGTATGACCTGTCCTAGGCTGGCATTGCTCTGATTCAAGTTTTCCATCACATTATGAAAAGGTTTTAAGACAGAAACAAGCTGCCCAATTATACACCAGTCATCACGTCCCAGTGTGGAATCAATCCCAATGCTGTGGTGAGATGATAGATTGTGCATGGTTGTCTTTTGCTCCAAAATGCTTTCCAGCATTTCCAGTGTGTAGTTCCACCGGGTGCTGAGATCTTGTTTCAGGTGATGTATGGGGAGCCCTGATTGTTCTTGCTCCTCCGTTAACAGTTGACTAGCAACTACACTGCGGTGGAAATGCCCTGCAGTTTTCCTGCAAAGGTCCAAGATTTGAGCAATCTTGTTGTTTTTCTCCACTGGGATTGCACCCTTGACCACTAAATGTAGTATGTGTGCAGAACAGCGCACACCGACAAAAGATCCATCTTGGAGCGCTTTAACTATGTTTGAACCTCTGTCTGTCACTATGAACCCAACAGAAACATTGGTGACTGCCCGCTCTCCAAACCAATTGGCCAACATCGATCTAAATATGTTGGCAGAGCTGTGTTTATCATCACGGACTTCTGTGTAGAGCAAGAATGCTTGATAACCCTGCTGGTCTTGAGCTGCAGACCTGCTTCCTGATGAAGTTTGAACTCTTAAACTAGTGCCACTACTAAGGATGAGCCGAACACCCCACTGTTCGGTTTGCACCAGAACCTGCGATTAGGGATGAGCTTCGTGTTCGAGTCGAACATACGTTCGACTCGAACATCGGCTGTTCGCCCGTTCGGCGAATTCCGAACGTTATGGGCCGTTCGCGCCAAATTCGTGCCATTGCTGGCTCATGATTGGCCAAGCATGCAATGTGACCCCGCATGCTTGGCCAATCACAGCGCCAGCAGCGAGGAGAGCTATGATTGGCCACAGGCAGGATGCCTGTGGCCAATCATAGCTCAGGCTGTGTAGTACACGCCCCACACTATATAAGGCCACCAGCGCGGCGGCCTTGTGTAGTGTGTTGGCGTCTGAAGCAGTTAGTGGGTGTTCTGTGTACCTTCAACACAGTATACACCGATCGTTATCGGCCGATTTTCGATCTTGCTCTTCTGTAGTGGTTGTTGTCTGTGTGCTCTGACCGCAGTATACACCGATATATTCACCTCACCTATATAGCTAGTGATCTATCTTTTATAATAGAGCTTGCAGTCAGTAGCGTTAAGAGCTTGTGTGTGCTGTCTGCATGCTCTGTACCCTGTACACACCGCTATATCCACCTACATAGCTCTTCTCTATTTGAGCCCACTTGCCATCTGCAGGAGTTATTGGAAGCTGTGTGTCCCTCTAGCACAGCACAGTATACATCTGTATATACCCCTTTATCTCTGGTGTTCTATAAAAAAAGGCATCTGCAGGAGTTAGTGGGTGTTTTGTGCCTCCAGCACAATATACACCTATATCTACCCTTTATTGCTGTTCTCTAATAGAGCCATCTGCAGGGCTTAGTGGGTGTTGTGTGACTCCATTACAGTATACCCCTTTATCTCTGGTGTTCTATAATAAAGGCATCTGCAGGGCTTAGTGGGTGTTGTGTGACTCCATTACAGTATACCCCTTTATCTCTGGTGTTCTATAATAAAGGCATCTGCAGGAGTTAGTGGGTGTTGTGTGCCTCCAGCACAATATACACTACCCAACTACTGTTTTACCCAACTCCCTTCAGGCCATTACCATGTCTGGAAGGCCAGCAAGGAGAGGCAGACAGGCGCAAGCCGATAAAAGAGGGCAAGCAGGCTCTGTGTCTAGAGACAACAGTGCTGGTCGTGGACAGGGTGCATTGTCATCAGCACGTGGCCATGGGACACGCTTGTCCTTCTTTTCGGCAGCTGAACATGTTGAACCACAACATGCCAATGACTTGGTAGAGTGGATGACCAAGCCCTCTTCATCCTCCTCATCCTCTCTCACCCAGTCTCAGGGTACTAGCAAAGCAGCTGCCAACGCATCGTCTTCCCTCGTCTCAATGTCATCATCAGTGACTTCTTCCCTAGACCCACCACGTCCTCCTGAGGAGTCTCCTGAACTCTTTGAGCACAGTGTTGGGTACATGCTCCAGGAGGATGCCCAGTGTATTGTAGCCTCTGATGATGACACTCAGCTAGAGGAAGGCAGTAGCGTGAATGCAGAGAGAGGGGATGCTCAAGAAGGACAGCAATCTGGCAGTCATGTTCCACAAGCTGCAGCATATTGCCAGGTTTGCTACAGCGATGAAGAGGGAGGGGATGATGAGGGCACTGACTCCACGTGGGTGCCTGGTAGGAGAGAGGAGGAGGAGGAGGAGGCACATGTCCAACGAGGTAGGATGCCCTCTGGGGGCTAGCTTAGGGGCAGCACACAGACTGAATCACACCGCAGTGCTCCGCCTGTGCAGGGCACTGCCTCTGCGCGTTATTCTAAAAGTTCTTTGGTGTGGGCCTTTTTTGAGACGAGTGCATCAGATCGCACCGCTGCTATTTGCAACATATGTCTCAAGCATATCTCGCGTGGCCAAAACATCAGCCGCTTGGGCACCACATGCTTGACCAGACAAATGTTGACCTGCCATGCAGCTCGTTGGCAAGCGTACCTCAAAGACCCACACCAAAGAACAAAGTGGACCTCTCCTTGCTCCTCATCAGCTGGGATCTCTAACCCCACTAGACCTTCAGTCCTCTTTGAAACCTGCTCTGAGAGGAATGAAGGTGTAGAATTAGGTGTGTCACAGTCAAGTGCTAGTCACTCTGCTAGCAGTACACCCACGTCCGATTATAGCAGGCAAATGTCCCTGGCCCAGCTGCTGGACCGGCGAAAGAAGTTCACTCCCAGCCATCCACATGCCCAGCGGTTGAATGCTAGCTTGGCTAAATTGCTAGCACTTCAACTGCTGCCTTTTCAGTTGGTAGACTCGGCCCCCTTCCGTGAGTTTGCACAATGTGCGCTTCCTCAGTGGCAGGTCCCCAAACGCCACTTTTTCTCACCGAAGGCGATTCCGGCTCTCTACCGGCATGTGGAAGGCAATGTCCTTGCCTCACTGGACAGGGCGGTCAGCGGTAAGGTGCATATTACCGCTGACTCATGGTCCAGCAGGCATGGACAGGGACGTTACCTGTCTTTCACGGCCCATTGGGTCACTCTTCTGGCAGCTGGGAAGGATGCAGGACAAGGTGCAGTAGTGTTGGAGGTTGTTCCGCCACCACGCCTCTAAAATGCTACTATTGGTTGTGACACACCTCTCTCCTCCACCCCCTCCTCTTCTTCTTCCTCCATGGCCTCTTCCAGTGCTCTGTCCTCAGAACCAGCGGTGCTCCGTAGGCGTTCCAGGGGCTACGCAAGTACGCAGGCAAAACAATGCCGTGCCGTGCTTGCGCTGGTTTGTTTGGGGGACAGGAGCCACACTGGGGCGGATGTTTTGTCAGCTCTGCAGGGGCAGGCCGAGAGGTGGTTGATGCCACGCCAGCTTAAGCCAGGAATAGTGGTTTGCGACAATGGCACCAACCTCCTCTCCGCCCTCCGACAGGGACAACTGACCCATGTGCCCTGTGTAGCTCACGTCCTTAACCTGGTGGTGCAGCGGTTCTTGGGCAGGTACCCCGGCTTACAGGATGTCCTGAAACAGGCCAGGAAAGTCTGTGTGCATTTCCGCCGATCATTTAATGCCTGTGCTCGGCTGGCTGAGTGTCATGAAAATCGCATGAAGAGACTGACCTCCAGGTCTTCTGGTTTATGATCGTCGCGGGTACGCACGATCGTACGAACGCCCATACGTTCGTACACAGGTGCGCGTGCACGGGAGCGTGCGTGCGTCCGTGTTGGCGCCAAACGGCCTATTTAAACTAGCCTCTTGCTAATGGTCTCTGCTGTCTGCTCTACAGCGTTATACCTGTGAGACCTGATCCGTAGCATTCGTTCCTGTTTGACCCGGCCTGCCTGTGACCCATCTGCTATCTGCCTGCACCCGACCCAGCTTGTTGTGACGATTCTCCTGCCTGTTCCCTTGTACTTCGCTTCCAGTCTGATATCTGACCCGGCTTGCTTTGACCATCCGTCTGCTAAAGGTGAACCTGCTTACATTGAACTGTGTCATCTGCTGCAAGTAACCTGCTTGTATTAAACTGTTCACCTACAGACATGTACGGAGCTGTATTGAAAAGGAAGCGCAGGACATACATGACAGGGTGCAAGGGAATTACTGGGCTAAAGGAAAAGCAGCGTGGGGGTGGTTTAAGATGCAGGCGTACTTACCCTATTGGTGGATGGTCACAAGGGGGGAGGAGTGTGGGTCCTTCGTTCATGTGCCAGGGTGGGTCAAGTCAGCAGTTGGGGGTCAGCAAGCGAGGAGAGACGTTGTGTCCTGCAATCGGATAGAGAGAGGTTAGTTAGGATGAGTGGGTTGCAGGATCTTTGGGCGCAGCTTAGGGAGGCAGCGGTGGTGCATGGCACGGAGTGGCTTCAGGGCCAGATTGCTGCCACGCTGCAGGGGGTAGGACAGGGTCCTTCCACAGCCGGGCCTGTCCAGCTGCGTGCTCGGAGGTCTAGACCCCCGGAGCGCCTGAGCCCAGACAATACCCCCCGGACTCGACGCCGTTATGGGAGCCCCAGCCGGGACCCTTCAGCCACCCCCGACCGAGCGGACACTCCGGCCAGCCAGCGGGGGGCCTGGAAGGAATCCCCGTCCACGGCAAAGTCCCAGGGGGGGGAAGTTCGGGGGGCCGGCGGGCCCCCACCCCCTCCTACCACCTCCGTGACTCGGATCCGTTCGGCTGCTGCCTCCGGCGAGGTTCCGGTCGGGGGGGCAGTCCGCCGTGGGAGACACAGACGAGCGGGCACCAGTGCGGGAGTTGAGGCAGCTGGGGGCTTACCTCGTGGAGTCGCCATCTTGGCTGCTGGCAGTGAGCAGGATCGCGCCATTGCATCACGTCGGTCGGGAGGCCCCGCCTCCAGGCTCAGTGTGGGTCCTGGGAGGGCTGGCCAGGGGAATGCCTGCGCGGTGGACGGGATTGCGGCGCGGCCTGATGACGTCACCGGCTCGGCGCCAATTTTAAATTCTGAACGGAGCACTATGAGGAATCCTGGCTTTTCTCCTCTGCCCAGCGCTGCAGGGCCCAGGGGGGGGGGAGGAACTGAAGGACATCAGCGGTATCAGATGTCGGTGGACCGGGCTGGCAGCAGCAGTGAGGAAGGAGAGCTGCCTGAAGATCCCCAGGAGGCTGCAGGAGTATCCGGTGGGGCGGCTGGAGGTTCTCATCGCCTGGGACAGCCTGGTGAGTGTTCACACTCTTCTTTGTCTTGTGGGGTGGGGGAGGGTTGTCGGGGGGGGAGTGGGGGCGGGGGGGCCTCTGGGGGGGGGGGGGGGCGTGGCGGTTGTGGGGGGGGGGGGGAGGGTAGTGCCCAGGCCGGGCAGGGGGTGGGGGAGGGGTCGCAGGGGTTGTTGGAGTCCCTCAGGGAGCTACTACGGCGATTGGACGGGGGGGAGGTGAGACCCCCGACTCCGGTGACGCCGTGGGTTTGTCCGCCGGCGGCGGTTGGGGGGCAGTCTAGTGGGGGGGGGGACGGCTCAGAAGGTGTCGGTGACGACGGAGACGCAGACGGAGAAGGACGCCGGGGGTACTAAGCCGGGATCAGAGACGGGGGACAAGGATTTGGACAAGGTGCGTTTGGCGGATGCAGCGCACTGTGAGGTATACGTGTGTTTTGAGGGCCCATTGGGGGCCCACTTGAAGAAGGAGGTGCGGGAAAAGATTTGGAAGGACGAGTTTGTGGAGATTTTTTCCCTGCTCCCCTTGGAGAAATTTAATTTAGATCGGGTGAAGCCGGATGAGAGTAAAAAGGATGAGGAGGAGAAGAGGAGGTATAGGTTAATCCCGCGCACATTTGCAAACTGGCTGCAGGCGTTTGCGATTTTTGCAAGTGTGATCGGGGAGAAGGCCCCGGAAAATTGCTCCGCACTGTTTTGCTATTTGGAGGCGATCAGTGAGGCGCATAGGGTTTATGGGGGTTTGGCATGGCTTCGGTATGACGAGCAGTTTCGTCAGCGGAAGGCTGTTCGCCCCTCCATCAGATGGGATCACAAAGACATTAGTCTTTGGATGAAGCTGATGACATCTTCGAGGGGGTCGGGGCAGTTTTTTCCAGGGGGGGCCGGCGGCGCTTCCTCCGCGGGATCGCCGGCCCCTAAAAAGAAAGGGGTCTGCTGGCAGTTCAATGAAGGAACTTGCCGTTTCGGCTCAGCGTGCAGATACAAGCACGAGTGCTCAGGCTGCAGCGGGAGCCACCCCTTCCTGCGTTGCTTTAAGCAGGGCAAGGGTCGGCCAGGGGACAACGCTGGAAAAAGGGATGACGCCGGTGAGGCTGTTAAGGATGCTTCCTTTTCTAAGTAGGTATCCGGACAGGGCGGCGGCGCTGTTTTTGGAGGTTGGCTTAAGGGAGGGGTTTAGGATTCCGAGTATGGTGCGGGAAGTGCCACCGCTCTCGGATAACTTGAGGTCGGCCCGTCTCCATCAGGAGGTGGTGTCGGCCAAATTGGCCAAGGAGGTGGCGTTGGGGCGGATGGCGGGCCCGTTCGTGGATCCTCCGCTGCCAGGTTTAGTTGTTTCCCCGTTGGGAGTTGTTCCAAAAAAGGAACCGGGTCAGTACAGGATGATTCATCATCTGTCCTACCCTAAGGGCGGCTCGGTTAATGATGGTATCGACCCGCAGGCATGTGCGGTTACCTATACATCATTTGATGCGGCAGTAGCGTGGGTTAGAAGATATGGTAGGGGATCTCTGATGGCGAAAACCGATGTGGAATCGGCCTTTCGTTTGTTGCCGGTACACCCCGAGAGCATGTGTTTGTTGGGTTGTTGCTGGCTGGGGGAGTACTTCGTGGATAGGTGTCTCCCGATGGGGTGTTCCATTTCTTGTGCGTATTTTGAACAGTTCAGCTCATTTTTTGAATGGGCAGTGAGGGAGGTTGCGGGGGTGAGTTCGATTATCCACTATTTGGATGATTTTTTATGCATAGGCCCCCCGGATTCTCGTTGTTGCGGCATTTTGCTCGGGACGGTTCAACATTTAGCGCACAGATTTGGGATCCCCCTGGCGGCGGATAAGACCGAAGGCCCCACATCGGCCTTGGTTTTCCTGGGCATCACGATTGATTCGATGGCCATGGAGTGTAGATTGCCGGAGGACAAATTGGTGGCATTGCGGCAGGAGGTGTGTATGGCCAGCGGCAAGCGTAAGCTTCGCTTGAAGGAAGTGCAGTCCTTGCTTGGCAAATTGAATTTTGCTTGCAGGATTATCCCTATGGGGCGTATTTTCTGTAGACGATTGGCGGCGGCGACGGCGGGGGTACGCATGCCGAATCATTTTGTGAGGTTGACGAGGGAGTTACAGGAAGACATGAAGATTTGGGATTCCTTTCTGGCGGAATTCAATGGGCGGGCCATTTGGCAGGTTGGGCCGGTCGGCAATGCTGATCTGGTCCTGTTCACGGACGCGGCCGGTTCGGGTGGCTATGCCGCTTACTGTCAGGGTAGGTGGAGCGCGGGTCCGTGGCCGGAGAGTTGGAGGGAAGCGGGTTTTCTCAAAAATTTAGTATTGCTGGAGTTGTTCCCCATTGTTTTAGCTGTGGAGTTGTGGGGGGAGGTCTTTGAGAACAGGAAGGTGCGATTCAATTGCGACAACATGGGGGTGGTGATGGCCATTAATAACATCTCGGCCTCTTCTCCCCCGGTGATAAGGTTGTTGCGCCACTTGGTGCTTTGCTGTTTGCGCATAAATGCGTTTATATATGCTGTGCATATCCCTGGGGTCGACAATGGCTTAGCGGATGCTTTGTCTCGTTTCCAGTGGGACACGTTTCGCAAATTGGCACCGGAGGCACGTCAGGAAGAGGAATTGTGCCCGCAGGAGCTGTGGACGGTTGCATTGGAGTCGCCGCAGGATTGATCAGACAGTCTCTCAGCGCAGGAACGTGGAAGGCTTATCAGAAAGTTTGGCAGGAATGGTTGGTCTTGGTGAATGAGGTAGGAGGTATGGGGGGCCCGGATGGGATGGAGATGCTGGTGTTGATCTTTGTATGTGCTAATCATGCAAAGGGAGTGTCCGGGGCAGCCATCGGACGGAAGATGGCTGCGTTGGCCTTCTGGTTTCAGATGGAAGGTAGGGTGGATGTCACAAAGGCATTTTTGGTCCGCAGGGCTCTGCGGGGGTACAGAAGGGGTTCCCAAACATGCGACTCCAGGCGCCCTGTGTCTTTTGCGGTGCTGGGGTCAGTTCTGTCAGTGTTGGGGGAGGTGTGTTCCACGGGTTACGAGGTAGTACTGTTTAAGGCGGCGTTTGTGCTGGCGTTCTTTGGGGCTTTTCGGATTGGGGAGCTGGTCTCGCCGTCCAGGAGGATGGCTGGCGGACTGCGGTGGAGTGATGTCCAATGCTCGGGAGGCAAGGTGAGGATCTGGATTAGGAAGTCGAAGATGGATCAAGAAGGAAGGGGGGCCTGGGTGGAGTTGTTTCCAGGGGTGGAGGAGCAGCTTTGTCCGGTAATGGCTCTGCAGCGGTTTTTGGCACTCCGCCCGCCGGGGGAAGGAGCGTTGCTGGTGCATCGGGATGGATCCTGCCTGTCCAGGTTCCAATTTTCTGCGGTTTTTCGGAGGTGTCTGGAGGCAGCTGGTCTTCCCTCGGGTGAGTATGCTTCCCACTCGTTTCGGATAGGGGCGGCTACTGAGGCAGCTAGATGGGGACTTCCGTCGGAAGTCATTCAGAGGATTGGTCGGTGGGAATCGGCTAGGTACCGGTTATATGTTAGGCCACAACTGTTGTGCTAAATTGTTTTGTTGCTTTTGTATATTACTGATGTTGATGGGTTGCATGGTTTTTTCTTTTCTTTTCAGATCCCCCAAGATGTCTCGTTTGGATAATGGGACATTCTTTTGTTTTTTGGGGGGCCAGGAGGGCGGATGTCAGGCCTGAAGGTAGACAACTCAGGGTGGCCAGGGAGGAAGGCACGGTCAGGTGGATTGGGATCCCGGGTATGATGTGGCATAAGGTGGTCCCCGAGGTACATCGCTTTGCTGCCTTGGATCGGTCCCCGGATATTTTGGTGCTCCATGTTGGGGGCAATGATTTGGGGATCCGACCTATGCGACAAGTGATCAAAGATATACAGTGGGATTTCTTGAGGCTCCGTACCGCTTTCCCGGACATGACGGTGGTGTGGTCGGATATAGTGGCCCGCATGTCGTGGAGAGGGGCTCGATCCTGGGAAAAACTGAATAAAACCAGGATTAAGGTCAACAAGGAGGTGGGAAGGTTTGTGGCCCGGAATGGTGGGGTGGTCATCCGTCATTGGGAGCTAGAAGTGGACACCTGGAGGTATTTGAGGGGCGACGGGGTTCATTTGAACCCTGTGGGCATTGATCTGTGGGCCTTAGGGCTGGAAGATGGTGTGCACCGGGCTTTGCTGGCGTGGCGGCGGTCACAAGTGTAAGGTTTCACACTTGTTCCGCGGTGGCGTTGGGTCCTTGGCGATTGCTATATATATATATATGAAAATATATATGTAGAAATGCATGGGTCAATTGAAAAAGGTTGGGACCCATGCCAGAGATGGAGTCATTGTGTTTGGGCTGGTGTCAGTCCAGATTAATGGCTAACATATGTTGGGGGTCTGTGGTCAGTTAGTGAGTCCTCGAGGCAAGTTTGGCGGCTGGGGACAGATGCTGACGAAGTGGGGATCACAGGCTCAAAATAATAAGGGGTCGTCAGGGACCAGCCAAAAAGCACTTAGGGTCTTTTGGGTAACTGGAAGTTGTTACAAGTTTTTTGTATTATTAAAATATTTAAAATAAAGTTTAATTTTTTATTGTTATTTAAATAAAGGCCGTTGAGGCCATTTTCATCCAAGCAGGTGTCCGGGTATTTATTTAAGATTAACAGTTAAGGTTTACATGTATTGTTGGGGAAGTAAGTTATCTGGCTACCCTAGTCAAGACATGTACGGAGCTGTATTGAAAAGGAAGCGCAGGACATACATGACAGGGTGCAAGGGAATTACTGGGCTAAAGGAAAAGCAGCGTGGGGGTGGTTTAAGATGCAGGCGTACTTACCCTATTGGTGGATGGTCACAAGGGGGGAGGAGTGTGGGTCCTTCGTCCATGTGCCAGGGTGGGTCAAGTCAGCAGTTGGGGGTCAGCAAGCGAGGAGAGACGTTCCCGCCCGCCCTCCCTAATAATGGATAGTGGTTGGGTTTGGAAGGGTTATCGTTACGAGGGTGGCGTTGGGTCGTTGGCGATTGCTATATATATATATATATATATATATATATGAAAATATATATGTAGAAATGCATGGGTCAATTGAAAAAGGTTGGGACCCATGCCAGAGATGGAGTCATTGTGTTTGGGCTGGTGTCAGTCCAGATTAATGGCTAACATATGTTGGGGGTCTGTGGTCAGTTAGTGAGTCCTCGAGGCAAGTTTGGCGGCTGCGAACAGATGCTGACGAAGTGGGGATCACAGGCTCAAAATAATAAGGGGTCGTCAGGGACCTGCCAAAAAGCACTTAGGGTCTTTTGGGTAACTGGAAGTTGTTACAAGTTTTTTGTATTATTAAAATATTTAAAATAAAGTTTAATTTTTTATTGTTATTTAAATAAAGGCCGTTGAGGCCATTTTCATCCAAGCAGGTGTCCGGGTATTTATTTAAGATTAACAGTTAAGGTTTACATGTATTGTTGGGGAAGTAAGTTATCTGGCTACCCTAGTCATGCAAGTACCTGCTTATATTGAACTGTGTCATCTGCTACAAGTAACCTGCTTGTAATTGAACTGTTCACCTGCTGCAAGTACCTGTTTATATTGCACTGTTCATCTGCTTCAAGTCACTTGGCTTATTGAACTGTTCACCTGCTGCAAGTGCCTGCTCATATTGAACTGTTCATCTGCTGCAAGTACCTGTGTATATTGCACTGTTCATCTGCTACAAGTTGCCTACTTCCCTACACTGCTTTTCATCTGCTGCAAGTTACCTGTTCCATTGAACTGTGTTATCTGCTATAAATTACCTGCTGATCCATTCGCTGTGATTACCTGCTCCACTGAACTTCACCTACCCATCCTACTCATCTGTTGATCCTGCCAGGCACCTGTACCCCTCCTTACTCCTGTGTTCCCTGTTACATTGCCAGGAAACCTGTAGTGGGAGTTGTAAGGGAGGCCTCTTTCCGCAATCCGGGCTCGCTACTAGAAGGTACGTGACAGTAGCAGACAGCCAATGTCTGAGCCTGAGCGGGGAGCCTCCGCCATGGAAGAACTTTGTCAACACCTGGCAGGACTTTCTGAGGCAGTTAAGGGCCTCCAGCAAGGCTACACCCGGCTGGAAGAACGGGTGATTGCTCTTTCCAACCCCTCCGGATCCTTGGGGGCCCCTCAATCATCAGTTTCTTCAGCTGAAGCAGGTCTAGCACCTACAGTTGTGATGTTACCACCAGAACCTAAAGTTCCCACACCCGAGCAATTTTCTGGGAATCGCAGTGGCTTCAGGGCCTTCCGCAACTCCTGCGAATTATATTTCGCCCTCCAACCACAGACCTTTTCTCTGGAGGCTACCAAGGGGGGTTTTGTGGTATCTTTACTCTCTGGAGACCCCCAGACCTGGGCCCACCGCATTTTAGAACAGAAAGACGCAGCGTTGGCTAATCTTAATACTTTTTTTGATGCAATGGCTCAATTATACGAAGATCCCCAACTTTCAGCGACTGCAGAAACCGCCTTGCGGACCCTCCAGCAGGGACGAAGGGCGGTGGAAGATTATGTGGCCGAGTTCAGGCGATGGGGCGCGGATACGAACTGGAATGATGCTACCCTTCGTCATCAGTTCCGCATGGGACTCTCTGATTCTTTGAAAGATGAGCTTGCTAGAGTCGGTGTTCCACAGACCTTAAACGCACTAATTGACTTGGCGATACAGATCGATCGTTGTCTGAGAGAGAGGAGAGCCGAGAGGGCCACAGGTTTCTCTTTCCCAACCTGGATGCTTCCAAAGGCCCCAAGCCATTTACATCCAGCACCTGCCGCCCGACCCGGGGCCACGTCTGACACACCTGAGCCTATTCAACTTGGGGTCTTGCGACCATCTCTTACCCCCGAAGAACGTCAACGTCGGCGGAATAACAATCTATGTCTCTATTGCGGGGAATCTGGACATTACGTCAGGAACTGTCCTATTAAGCTTCGTAAATGTCCATCTATGCCTCCTGATCTCCCAGACTCTTTAATAAAGTTTTCATCTCACCTTATCATTTCTGTCTCCTTTCAGTTCCCAGGAAAGACTTTACAGACGCCCGCCATTATTGATTCCGGGGCATGCAGCTGTTTTATGGATTCATCCTTTGCTGCCCAACATCAGATTGCTCTCCTACCTAAGACCCGTGGACTCTCTATCCATTTGGCCGATGGCTCCGCTATTAGATCTGGTCCTGTAACTCAAGAAACTGCACCTCTATCTACTGTTATCTCTGGTTCGCATCGAGAACTTCTCCGGATGGACATTATCACCTCCCCACTTTTTCCTGTAATACTTGGGATGCCCTGGCTACAGGCCCACAATCCAACCATAAATTGGGCTACAGGAGAAATTACTTTTTCTTCACCTTATTGCCAGAAGTACTGTGGTTCCTCCGGTTTCCTGAGACCAGCAACCTTATTATCTATTGACTCAGAGATCGATTTACGTCAGGCCATTCCCGAAGTCTACCATGAATTCCTGGACGTGTTCAGTAAACAAAAGGCAGAGGTGCTCCCGCCCCACCGAGCTTATGACTGCCCCATTGAGTTACTTCCTGGAGCCAAAATTCCATTTGGAAGGGTTTTCCCCTTAACAGAGGTAGAGCAGGAGAAACTCAAAGAATACCTCGAAGAAAATTTAAAGAAGGGGTTCATTCGCCCGTCTACGTCCCCAGCAGGTGCGGGTATTTTTTTTGTTGAGAAGAAGGATCACACTCTCCAACCCTGCGTGGACTATCGTGAATTAAACAACATCACTATAAAGAACCGGTACCCTCTCCCTCTATTTCCAGAATTATTCCAAAGACTGGGAACTGCTACGGTTTTCACTAAACTCGATCTCCGCGGGGCTTACAACTTGATCCGTATCAAGGCCGGAGATGAGTGGAAGACCGCTTTCCGTACCCGATTCGGACACTTTGAGTATTTGGTGATGCCCTTCGGTTTGTGTAATGCCCCCGCCACCTTCCAATACTTTATCAATGATGTCCTCCGGGACTTTCTGGACGTATTCGCTGTCGTTTACTTAGGTGATATTTTAATTTTTTCTTCCTCCCTTGAAGCCCATCGCAAGCACGTCAAAAGCGTGTTTGGTCGGCTCCGCCAACACGGACTATATGCAAAAGCAGACAAGTGTTTGTTCGAACAGGAAAGTATACCATTCTTGGGGCTGATCATTTCTAGTAAGGGTATAAAAATGGACCCCCAGAAGATCGCTGCGATTTTGGACTGGCCAACTCCTGTAGACAGGAAAGGAATCCAACGTTTTATTGGATTCACCAACTTCTATCGCAAATTTATTAAGGGTTGTCGCACCCATCACACAACTAACTAGACAAGGAACCCGTTTTCATTGGACCTCTGAAGCTCAAGAATCATTCGAGACTCTCAAGGGACTTTTCACCTCCGCTCCTATTTTAAAACATCCAGATTCCTCCCTGCCATTTGTTTTAGAAGTGGATGCATCCGAAATCGCCGTAGGAGCTATATTATCCCAAAGACAAGGAACTAAGGCCCTGCTTCATCCTGTGGCTTTCTTTTCGCGTAAACTATCAGCAGCCGAGAAAAATTACGATGTCGGAGACCGGGAGCTGTTGGCGATTAAATCTGCATTAGAAGAATGGCGCTATTTGTTGGAAGGAGCTTCTCATCCAATTTTAATATTTACTGATCACAAAAACCTGGAGTACTTAAGATCTGCAAAAAGACTAAAACCAAGACAAGCCAGGTGGGCACTCTTCTTCTCCCGGTTCTCTTTTCATGTGACGTATCGCCCAGGGTCTAAGAATATAAAACCAGATGCCTTGTCACGGATGTTCCACAAGTCCCAGGAAATTTCTCCTCCAGATACCATTCTCGCTCCTGGGAATTTCCTTCTGCTTCAGGAAGATCTTCTCTCCCGGCTTAGACAAGCCTCCATGGGACAAAGACCTTTTTCAGAACCAGAACTACAAACCACAGGTGGGTTACTGTGGTATAAAGACAAGATCTACATCCCCAAAACTCTGCGGGTATCTATCCTAGAGCTGTGTCACGACCACGCACTCGCCGGACATTTTGGTATCACTAGAACCATTGATTTGGTACAGCGTACTTTTTGGTGGCCTCAGTTACGGGAGGATTGCAAGAAATTCGTGAATACCTGCACTACGTGCATTAGAAGTAAGAACTGTAAAACTAAGGACTGGGGCCTCCTTAAACCATTGTCTGTTCTGGACAGGCCATGGAAAATGCTGTCTCTAGACTTCATTGTTGAATTGCCTCCGGCAGACGATCATACCATTATCTTTGTGGTGGTTGATCGTCTGTCAAAGATGGCACATTTTATTCCCATGAAAGGTACCCCCTCAGCCTCTGAAACTGCACAAGTGTTCATCAAGGAAATCATTAGGCTCCATGGGGTACCAGCCAATATAGTTTCGGATCGAGGGGTACAGTTCACCTCTCGATTCTGGAAGTCCCTCTGCAAGGCCTTGAATATTGAACTATCTTTCTCATCCGCCTATCATCCTCAGTCCAATGGGCAGACTGAGAGGACGAACCAAACTCTCGAACAATATTTACGCTGTTTTTCCTCTTTTGCACAAGATGATTGGATCTCCCTGCTTCCAGTAGCTGAGTTCGCGTATAATAATTCTCTCCATTCCGCCACCAAACAGACACCTTTTTTGCCAATTATGGCTTCCACCCTTCATTTCTACCCAACTCCCTTCCTGAATTTTCAGTACCAGCAGTCCAGGAAAAGATGAACTTTTTCTCAACCAACAACAAACTTCTGCAAGAAACAATGACTAGAACTCAAGAGCACAACAAGGCAACCTTTGACAAGAAGAAATGAGGGGAGTTAGTACTGGTACCTGGTGATTTGGTGTGGCTATCCACGGTAAACTTGAAGATGGCGTGCCCTTCAAGGAAACTAGGTCCCAAGTTTTTAGGACCTTTCTCAGTCAAAAGGAAGATTAACGAAGTTGCTTTTGAACTAGAACTTCCAGACTCACTAAAGGTCCATCCGGTATTCCATGTGTCCTTATTGAAACCTTTCACTCCCAATCCATTTCCTAACCGAAATACCATTCCTCCTGATCCGATCTTGGTTGATGGTGAAGAAGAATTTGAAATAGAAGCCATCCTAAATTTCAGAAGAAGAGGAAACCAGAACCAGTTCTTAATCAAATGGAAAGGATATGGTCCCGAAGAGAACTCCTGGGAGCCCGAGGACAACATTCATGCAAAAAAAAATCCTTTAAAAGGGCACATCCGGAAAAATTTGCCTGAAAAGGCATCCGGAGGCTGCCCCTTAGGAGGGGGCAATGTCATGAAAATCGCATGAAGAGACTGACCTCCAGGTCTTCTGGTTTACGATCGTCGCGGGTACGCACGATTGTACGAACGCCCATACGTTCGTACACAGGTGCGCGGTCGCGTGCGTGCGTGCGTGCGTCCGTGTTGGCGCCAAACGGCCTATTTAAACTAGCCTCTTGCTAATGGTCTCTGCTGTCTGCTCTACAGCGTTATACCTGTGAGACCTGATCCGTAGCATTCGTTCCTGTTTGACCCGGCCTGCCTGTGACCCATCTGCTATCTGCCTGCACCCGACCCCGGCTTGTTGTGACGATTCTCCTGCCTGTTCCCTTGTACTTTGTTTCCAGTCTGATATCTGACCCGGCTTGCTTTGACCATCCGTCTGCTAAAGGTGAACCTGCTTACATTGAACTGTGTCATCTGCTGCAAGTAACCTGCTTGTATTAAACTGTTCACCTACTGCAAGTACCTGCTTATATTGAACTGTGTCATCTGCTACAATAACCTGCTTGTAATTGAACTGTTCACCTGCTGCAAGTACCTGTTTATATTGCACTGTTCATCTGCTTCAAGTCACTTGGCTTATTGAACTGTTCACCTGCTGCAAGTGCCTGCTCATATTGAACTGTTCATCTAATGCAAGTACCTGTGTATATTGCACTGTTCATCTGCTACAAGTTGCCTACTTCCCTACACTGCTTTTCATCTGCTGCAAGTTACCTGTTCCATTGAACCGTGTTATCTGCTATAAATTACCTGCTGATCCATCCGCTGTGATTACCTGCTCCACTGAACTTCACCTACCCATCCTACTCATCTGTTGGTCCTGCCAGGCACCTGTACCCCTCCTTACTCCTGTGTTCCCTGTTACATTGCCAGGAAACCGGTAGTGGGAGTTGTAAGGGAGGCCTCTTTCCGCAATCCAGGCTCGCTACTAGAAGGTACGTGACACTGAGCTCCAAAAGGAGTTGAACCTGCCCAAGAACCGCCTTATATGTGACATGCCCACCAGGGGGAACTCAACGTTAGCCATGCTGCAGCGGCTGCACACGCAGCAGAGGGCCATCAATGAGTACCTGTGCAACTACGGCACCAGGACAGGGTCAGGGGAGCTCGGTTTTTTCTCACCACGCCAGTGGGGCATGATCAGGGATGCATGCACTGTCCTGTCACCGTTTGAGGAGGCCACAAGGATGGTGAGCAGTGACAGTGCATGCATCAGTGACACTGTACCTCTTGTCCACCTCTTGGAGCATACGCTGCGTGGAATAATGGACAGGGCACTTGAGGCAGAACAGAGGCAGGAAGAGGAGGACTTCCTTGCCTCTCAAGGCCCCCTTTATCCAGACAGTGTTCCTGCTGTGCCACCCATCACACAGGAAGAGGATGATGAGGAGGAAGAGGAGGAGGAGGATGATTGTGTCAGCATGGAGGTGGAGGCTGGCACTAAGCATCAGCAGCAGCAGTCTTGTAGGGATGATTTACAGTCCCAAGAAACACGTGGACTTGTATGTGGCTGGGAGGAGGTAGCTGCGGATCATGTTGCACTTAGTGACCCAGAGGACTCCGGACCGAATGCCTCAGCTAACCTACGCTGCATGGCCTCCCTGATCCTGCAAAACCTGCGGAAGGATCCTCGTATTCTTCAGATCAAGGAACAGGACCATTACTGACTGGCCACTCTCCTTGATCCACGGTACAAGGGTAAGGTTGCCGACCTTATCTTGCCATCGCAGAGGGAGCAGAGGATGAAACATCTCCGGGAGGCCTTGCAGAAAGGTCTGTGCAACGCGTTCCCAGAGACTGGGAGGTTACAAACTCCTGGTCCTGGACAACGTGTTGCTGAGGCATCGGTCAGAAGGAGCGGTGGAGAAGGTGGTCGTCTGACTGATGCTTTCAGACAATTTTTTAGTCCGCATCCCCAAGGTATGATCGGTTCCAGCAACCATCGCCAGCGTCTGATTTACATGGTGCAGGAATACCTAGGGGCAAGGTCAGACTTGGACACCTTTCCCACCGAAAATCCTCTGGCTTACTGGGTCTTGAGGATGGATCACTGGCCAGAGCTTGCACAGTATGCAATTGAGCTACTGGCCTGTCCTGCATCCAGCGTTCTTTCGGAACGCACCTTCAGTGCTGCTGGTGGCTTTGTTACCGATCACAGGGTGCGCCTGTCCACCGAATCAGTTGATCAACTGACCTTCATCAAGATGAATCAGTCTTGGATCACCCACAGCTACCAAGCACCTGAAGCTGATGTAACCGAATAATTTTTTTTGAAATATCACATCCCTTCAAGACTGCCTATGCTGATGCTGAGTGACTGTCCTGTTATGTTGATTGTCTATCCTCTTCCTCCTCCGCTGATATGTTGGAAGAACATTTCTGGCTCTGGGTGATGCCATCAGCCCGATTTTTCTGCCCCTGTTTAACAGGGGCGTTTAATTAAAAAATGTTGATGCAATGCTTTGCAGCAGGGCTAATTCCTGCAATAAAACTAGAGCATATGGGAGAGGTTGCAGTTTGGTGGCACCAGCACCAGTGCCTAAGGCCCAATTTTTCTGCCCCTGTTTAACAGGGGCGTTTAATTACAATTTTTGATGCAATGCTTTGCAGCAGGGCTAATTCCTGCAATAAAACAAGAGTATATGGGAGAGGTTGCAGTGTGGTGGCACCAGCACCAGTGCCTAAGGCCCAATTTTTCTGCCCCTGTTTAATAGGGGCGTTTAATTGCAATTTTTGATGCAATGCTTTGCAGCAGGGCTAATTCCTGCAATAAAACTAGAGTATATGGGAGAGGTTGCAGTGTGGTGGCACCAGCACCAGTGCCTAAGGCCCAATTTTTCTGCCCCTGTTTAACAGGGACATGTAATTACAATTCTTGATATAATATTTCACAGGAGGGCCCGTTCCTGTGCCCACCCAGAGTAACTGTGAGGACTTATAGTGTTGTGACACCAGCACCACAACCACCAAAGGTCAATTTTTTTACCACTGTTCAACAATGGCATGTAATTACAATTCTTGATATAATCGTTCACAGCAGGGTGCTCCAGCGCCCACCAAGAGTCACTTTGAGGGCTTACAATGTTGTGGCAAAACCAACACCTTGTTCCGCCATTTCTGCAGAGCATATAGGGCAGGCCCCTACTTTCAAACATCCAACTTACAAACATCTCCTACTTGCAAACGGAAGGAGACAACAGCAAGTGAGATGAAAAAAGATGGACGACAAAACAAATTATACAGGGGTGATAACCCTTCCCTATGTTTTCCAAAAAGCTTAAAAATTGTTTTTTTGACTGGAGCTACACTTTAAAAAATGTACCAGTTGAAAATTACAAACAGATTCAACTTAACACAACAAAACTACACAGTCCCTGTCTTGTTTGAACCGCCTGTATACTGCTGTTCTGAGTATATAGGGCCTGGGGGCCACACGCATTTCCTTTTTTTAATATGGGTACTGGGTTCCCCTTAATATGCGTACAAGACCCAAAGGGGCTGGTAATAGGCAGGGAGGGCTACCCATGCCATTTTTCTCAATGATTTTCAACCATATTGCAGAAACCAGATATAACATTAAAACCGCAAGCAGTTTTAAATGGTGTTATTTCCGTTTAATGTCATTTTGTGCAGGGACTGTTCTAAACACAGGAAACACGTGGCACTTCACAGGCATACTACAGACACCCCCCAGGCACCATATTTAAAGGAATATTTAACTTTTTTTTTCACTTTAATCGTCATTAACCACTTCCCGACCAGCGCACGACGATATACGTCGACAGAATGGCACGGGCAGGCATATTGGCGTACAGGTACGTCCAACATTCGATGCCGCCCTGCCATCGGGAGCGCGCCGGCGGCGGCTCGCTCCCGCGCTGGTCGGGACCCCCGTGAGTCCGGTCGCGGGACCCGCGGACTCGATCGCCGCGGGCATCTCCGCGATCGTCTCACGGAGCGGCCGATTGGAGGAAATGCTGTGTAAACAACATTTTTCCATTCTGCCTAGCAACTAGTGACGCTGATCTCTGCTCCATGTGATTGGAGCAGAGATCAGTGTACACTAAATGAAAGCCCAACCCCCCCACAGTTAGTAACACACCCCTAGGAACACTTAACCCCTACACTGCCACCCACTGGTTAACCCTTTCACTGCCAGTGTCATTTACACAGGAATCACTGCATTTATATAGCAGTGATTACTATATAAATGACAATGGTCCCAAAAATGTGTCAAAAATGTCCGATGGGTCCCCGACAATGTCGCAGTCACAATAAAAATCGCAGATCGCCGCCATTACTAGTAAAAAAAAAATAATAAAAAATTATTAATAAAAATGCTATAAAACTATTCCTATTTTGTAAACGCTATAATTTTTGCGCAAACCAATCAATAATCGCTTATTGCGATTTTTTTTACCAAAAATATGTAGAAGAATAAGTATCGGCCTAAATTGAGGGAAAAAAATGTTTTTTTATATATTTTTGGGGGATATTTATTATAACAAAAAGTAAAAAATAATGTGTTTTTTTCAAAATTGTCGCTCTATTGTTGTTTATAGCGCAAAAAATAAAAACCGCAGGGGTGATCAAATACCACCAAAAGAAAGCTCTATTTGTGGGAAAAAAAGGACATCAATTTTGTTTGGGAGCCACATCGCACGACCGCGCAATTGTCAGTTAAAGCAACGCAGTGCCGAATCGCAAAAAGTGGTCTGGTCTTTGACCAGCAAATTGGTCCGGTCTGAAAGTGGTTAAAATCAGTGCTCCCGCCAAAATGGCCATTTTTAAAAACATTTTAGGCCTTGACCCATGTCCCCTGGGGCAGGAGCCAGGTCCCCAAACCCTTTTTAGGACAGTATCTTGCATATTAGCCGTTAAAATTAGCACTTTTAATTTCGAACGTTTGAGTCCCATAGACTTCAATGGGGTTCTAAAGTTCGTACGAATTTGGGGTCCGTTCGAAAGTTCTGGTGCGAACCGAACCGGGGGGTGTTCGACTCATCCCTACCTGCGAACAGACCTAAATTTCATGTGAACTTTAGAACCCTATTAAAGTCTATGGGACTCGAACGTTCACAATCTAAAGTGCTAATTTTAAAGGCTAATATGCAAGTTACTGTCCTAAAAAGTGTTTGGGGACCTGGGTCCTGCCCCAGGGGACATGGATCAATGCAAAAAAAGTTTTAAAAACTGACGTTTTTTCAGGAGCAGTGATTTTAATAATGATTAAAGTGAAACAATAAAAGTGTAATATTCCTTTAAATTTCGTACCTGGGGGGTGTCTATAGCGCCTGCGTGGTAAATTACAGCAATCACTGGTTTGCTGGGACCGCGGGTTTCCCTAGCAACCAGTGACGCTGTGCGCATGCGCCCGCCCCCTGCTCCTGGCTGTAGGGGGTGTGACGTCACGTGCGCGCCCGCCCCCCCATGCTGCCCACGGTTCCCGATTCCCGGGTCCTGGCTCTCCTTGAGGCAGCTTCAGTAGTGCCCTTCCTCCTGCAGTTGAGGTATGTGGGCACATTAGTGATCATGCACACTGTTGGGCATATTTTAAGGGGCACACTGATAGGTATATTTGTAATTTGCACAATGCTGGGCTTTTTTTGTAAGGGGCACGCTGATGGGTATATTTTTTATATGCACACTGATTTTCATGTTTTGTTAAGGTGCACCTTAACAAAATATGCCCATCAGTGTGCACTTAAAAAATATACCCATCAGCATGCCCCTTACATAAAAAAAATCCCAGCATTGTGCAAATTACAAATATACCTTTCAGTGTGCCACTTAAAATAAAATGTGTCCATCAGAGTGCCCTTTAGCATAAAATAAGGGTCACACTGATGGGCACCTTTTATGTTAAGGGGTACTCTGATGGACAAATTAAATTTTACGGGGCACACTGATGGGTATATTTTTAATGTGCACATCGATGGACATATTTTGTTAAGGTGCACGCTGATGGGCACAACAAAATGTGCCCTACAAAATATGCCCATTGATGTGCACATTAAAAATATACCCACAGCATGCCCCTTAAAATAAAATTTGTCCATCAGAGTGCCTCCTAACATAATAGGCGCCCATCAGTGTGACCCTTATTTCATGTTAAGGGGCACGCTGATGGGCATATTTTATTTTATATTAAAAGGGGCACTCTGATGGGCAAATTTTAAGTTAAAGCGGGAGTCCGCCGGGACTGCGCGTTTTTTTTTTTTTTTTTAAAGCCAGCAGCTACAAATACTGCAGCTGCTGACTTTTAAAATAGTGACACTTACCTGTCCAGCGCGCCCGCGATGTCGGCACCCGAAGCCGATCTCTAGATCGTCTCTCGGGTGCTGCCGCCGCCATCTTGGGTATGGGAATCAGGAAATGGAGCCTTTCGGCTTCATTTCCCGGTTCCCTACTGCGCATGCGCGAGTCGCGCTGCGCAATAAGGACGGTCCCCGCTGCCTCTGGGATCTGTGTGTTTCCCAGCAGGCAGCGGGGCACTTGCGGAAAGGGGTGGGCACTTGCAGAAAGGGGCGTGATCTACGCCCTTTTCCGCAGAGAGCTATCCCGGAAGTGGGTGCAGATACCTGTACTGTACAGGTATCTGCACCCCCTCCCCCCTGAAAGGTGCCAACTGTGGCGCCGGAGGGGGGGAGGGTTCCGATGAGCGGAAGGTCCACTTTAGGGTGGACCTTCGCTTTAAGGGGCACATTTTGTTGTCCATCAGAGTGTCCCTTAATATAAAATGTGCCCATCAGCATGACCCTTATTTTATGTTAAGGGGCACCCTGATGTGCACATTTTATGTTAAGGGGGACTCTGATCCCCCTTAACATAAAATGTGCACATCAGGGTGCCCCTTAACATAAAATAAGGTACATCTTATGTAAGGGGACACTGACAGGAATGTCTGATGTAAAGGGGCACCTGATTTAAAGATGCACTGTGATGGGGGCACCAGATGTAAAGGGGCACTGTGATGGGGACACCTGATGTAAATGGGCACTGTGATGGGGACACCTGATGTAAATGGGCACTGTGATGGGGACACCTGATGTAAAGGGGCACACTCATGGGCACATTTTATTTTAAGAGCAACACTGATGGGTACATTTTATATTAAAGGGGCACTTTGATGGGCAAATTTTCAGTTAAGGGGCACATTTTGTTGTGTCCATCAGAGTGCCCCTTTAATATAAAATGTGCCCATCATCGTGACCCTTAACATAAAATAAGGGTCATGCTGATGGGCACATTTTATATTAAGGGACACTCTGATGGACAAATTAAATTTTACGGGGCACACTGATGGGTATATTTTTAATGTGCACATCGATGGACATATTTTGTTAAGGTGCACGCTGATGGGCACAACAAAATGTGCCCTACAAAATATGCCCATTGATGTGCACATTAAAAATATACCCACAGCATGCCCCTTAAAATAAAATTTGTCCATCAGAGTGCCTCCTAACATAATAGGCGCCCATCAGTGTGACCCTTATTTCATGTTAAGGGGCACGCTGATGGGCATATTTTATTTTATATTAAAAGGGGCACTCTGATGGGCAAATTTTAAGTTAAAGCGGGAGTCCGCCGGGACTGCGCGTTTTTTTTTTTTTTTTTAAAGCCAGCAGCTACAAATACTGCAGCTGCTGACTTTTAAAATAGTGACACTTACCTGTCCAGCGCGCCCGCGATGTCGGCACCCGAAGCCGATCTCTAGATCGTCTCTCGGGTGCTGCCGCCGCCATCTTGGGTATGGGAATCAGGAAATGGAGCCTTTCGGCTTCATTTCCCGGTTCCCTACTGCGCATGCGCGAGTCGCGCTGCGCAATAAGGACGGTCCCCGCTGCCTCTGGGATCTGTGTGTTTCCCAGCAGGCAGCGGGGCACTTGCGGAAAGGGGTGGGCACTTGCAGAAAGGGGCGTGATCTACGCCCTTTTCCGCAGAGAGCTATCCCGGAAGTGGGTGCAGATACCTGTACTGTACAGGTATCTGCACCCCCTCCCCCCTGAAAGGTGCCAACTGTGGCGCCGGAGGGGGGGAGGGTTCCGATGAGCGGAAGGTCCACTTTAGGGTGGACCTTCGCTTTAAGGGGCACATTTTGTTGTCCATCAGAGTGTCCCTTAATATAAAATGTGCCCATCAGCATGACCCTTATTTTATGTTAAGGGGCACCCTGATGTGCACATTTTATGTTAAGGGGGACTCTGATCCCCCTTAACATAAAATGTGCACATCAGGGTGCCCCTTAACATAAAATAAGGTACATCTTATGTAAGGGGACACTGACAGGAATGTCTGATGTAAAGGGGCACCTGATTTAAAGATGCACTGTGATGGGGGCACCAGATGTAAAGGGGCACTGTGATGGGGACACCTGATGTAAATGGGCACTGTGATGGGGACACCTGATGTAAATGGGCACTGTGATGGGGACACCTGATGTAAAGGGGCACACTCATGGGCACATTTTATTTTAAGAGCAACACTGATGGGTACATTTTATATTAAAGGGGCACTTTGATGGGCAAATTTTCAGTTAAGGGGCACATTTTGTTGTGTCCATCAGAGTGCCCCTTTAATATAAAATGTGCCCATCATCGTGACCCTTAACATAAAATTTACCCATCAGCGTGACCCTTATTTTATGTTAAGGGACACCCTGATGGGGACATCTGATGTATGGGGACACTCTGACAGGAAGGTCTGATGTAAAGGGGCACTGTGATGGGGACACCCAATGTAAAGGGGCACTGTGATAGGGACACCCGATGTAAAGGGGCACTGTGATGGGGACACCCGATGTAAAGGGGCACTGTGATGGGGACACCCGGTGTAAAGGGACACTGTGATGGGGACATCCGGTGTAAAGGGACACTGTGATGGGGACACCCGATGTAAAGGGGCACTGTGATGGGGACACCCGATGTAAAGGGGCACTGTGATGGAGACACCCGATGTAAAGGGGCACTGTGATGGGGGACACCCGATGTAAAGGGGCACTGTGATGGGGACACCCGGTGTAAAGGGGCACTGTGATGGGGACACCCGATGTAAAGAGCAAATGTAAAGCTATCCTAGTTCCAACTGTCCACATGTTTAATATTGTAACTGAAACTTGACAATAAATATTGTTGAAATGCTAAGGAAATTGTACATTTCTCATGTTTTTGATAGATATACAGTGACTACAATCTTTCTGAGTCATAGCACAGACTTGAGATTCGGACCTCGGCCCAAAGAAAATTTTAGCGACCGGACCTCCTTGAATTTTAATTCATTACCCCTGGTCTATAGTATGCCTGTGAAGGGGCGGATGTTTCCCATGCTTAGAACTGTCCCTGCACAAAGCGTCATTTTGCAAGGAAAAAAAGTATTTTAAAATCACTTTCCATTGTCGGCTCTCGTAATACAGAGAACACTCAATGAGTGTTCTCTGTATCAGCCGACAATTCATTCATTGATAAAAAAAATAAAAGATAAAAAAGCGTGGGGGTTCCCCTAAATTCAATTACCAGGCCCTTCAGGTCTGGTATGGATATTAAGGGGAACCCCGTGTCAAATTTTTTAAAAAAATTGACGTGGGGGTCGCCCTAAACCACACATATATAGAGGTGTTTGCAGGAGAGAAACCATTGTTTACCCATTTAGGCTCTGAGGAAAAAGGTTCTTTAGAAGGTAGAATTTGCCGCGAACAGCCCAAATTGTTCACTGTTCGCTGAACAGGCAATGTTCGAGTCGAACGTGAGTTCGAGTCGAACGTGAGTTCGAGTCGAACGTGAGTTCGAGTCGAACTCAAAGCTCATCCCTAGCCACCACCAACAGGCACAGCGGCCTGCCACCAGTGTGCAGTCAAAGACAGGAAAGCATGCTAACCGCTGGGAGCTGTCTACAAATCAGTGGTCAAATTAATTGTCTGACCCTCGGCTTTGGCCATTTTTTCCTTCAATACTGCAACACACGAATGGTATAGTGCTGGAATAATCTTTCTGCTGAAAGTTGTTCATGCCGGAGCAACGTATCATGGAGCAAGGGCATGCATGAGCTGCTAAAAACGGTTCCCCTTCAATCATGCGAAAAGAGGCTCCTCCAACAGCAATGAATTGGCCAATGAGGCGGGTGATCTTGTTGGCCTGCTGTTTTGACATGCCCTTGGAACTAAAGCCAACAAAACTATTTAGGGTAGGCTGATGATGTCCTTGGGAGGATGAGGAGCTGGATTGGGTCTGCAGTGGAACTACTGCACGTGGATGGTTTGTCTTAATTGAACCCTCTCTATGGGCTGTGCTCTGAGTATGTGGTGTGGTTGAGGAGATACCACCAGTACAGTTAGAGTCTGTTATGCTGCTTCCTGCGCTACCATCTTTATCTGCGTTGCTTAAATGTCCAACTTTTTACAAAAAGTTGGGAAGGATCTAACACTAAAGCCAGGTGACCTGTGGATTGTTAAGAGACATTTATATATAAGGAAATGTGTCAGGAACAGTGTTATTGCTTGGATCGCCTGCTGGTGTCACTGTTTCTTTCGCAATCAAAGGTTGCAGTTCTGGTGGCCACCAGCGGGGGTCTCTCAGCAAATGGACATTCTAGTGATCTAGCTGCACCTGAACGTGAAATTGCTGGGAGTATATAAGCCCGCCCTTCACTGAGGCTCAGTGCTTTAGAATTCCTTCCTGCAAGCCTTGTCCCTGCCTGATCTGATCTGTTGCCAGAAACCTGTTCCTGATCTGCTTCCTGCCCTGTCCTGGACTCTGTTTCCTGTACCTGGTTCCTGAGATTTGTCCCCTAATTCCTGCCTTGGCTCCCCTTGCTTCTGCTTCCTCCACCTGGCCTCCTGTTTCCCTTGTCTCTCATCCCTGCCTTGTTATATAAGTGTTCCCTTTCCGTATGTATATAGTTAGTTAGGTTAGGGTTTTGGGGTTGCTGTGTATTATTTGCATTCTTGCTCGTTCATGGTTTGCTGTGTTTGGTTTGCACGTGTGTCTTTATCCTTATATATATATATATATATATATATATATATATATATATATATTTATTATTTACCTTTGAGCCTGATTCCTTTAGTGTAGCCCATTGATCTGTTTACTCTGTGCTGGATGCCTCTGTTAGACATCCCTTCCATGACAAAATGTTTGAAGACTCAATACAGCATATATTTCATGTATAAGTTTTGCAAAACTTGAAGGAAAAGTCATCTGAATCCACACCAGACACTGCAAAAATGACTAACTTAAAGAGATCTCTGTGTTTGATTTGTTTCCCTCTTGCGATCACAGTCTAGGGTACTTTTTGATTCAATTACTTTCATTGTAAGGGATATATATACATATATAAAGTGATTTGAAAAGTAGCTTAGCCATGTTGAAGTCATATTGGTCTTTTGTACATCATCCATTTTATGTAGAATTGTCTGTGTACTGTTTACATATGCTGATAAGTCAGCATGCCAACAATTCAGCTAGAAGGCCATTCTTGCCACAGGAGTGTACAGCCAGTACTCTGTAAATATGTCTTATCAACATTTGTTTTTCACAATGAAAAGTCATTTTGTAATGAAAAAAGCTGCTCAGATCTTATTTTCTCCACAATGGAGTGTTTGCCTCTTTGGCCAGGACTACCTCCACCTAAGCGTGTGGAGGTTCCAGGTTAAAGGTGATAGCAGGTATGGTTAGTGATCAAAATATTGATCAAAAGAGAGGAGATTGTAATGGAAAGTTCTGTATATAATTGTATACTATTTTATATGTATTGCACACTGCCCTCACTGTGCACATGGCACTAATAATGTTTTCAGTACATGTTTGCATTTTTTTCAAGTTCTCATTAGAATTAGCCTGCCTATGTAATGCCCCTTGTTACCATAAACGTACAATTGTAACATTAATGTGATACCTACGTAATCCTGTGTATAAAAACCTTCAACTGTATCATATTAAAGCAGAACAGATATTTAGAAAGATGCTGAGCGTATATTTTGTGTCTGTTCCCTACTGCAGTAGTTATTATTAATTTGGAACCACTAATCAATATGAGGATAGGAGTTGCCTATCTATAAAATATCTGGCTCATTAGAAAAAAAAAAAAAAGCACCAATTTTTTTTAAAGAACAGTGTGATGTCCCCCCCCCCCCCAAAATCCCCCTGAACCATACTAAGCCACATGACCTCAACATGAGTGTCAAAAAGAAATAAAAACACACAATTTTGACAATTCCCCTATTTAAAAAAAAAAAAAAAAGCAATGTCCTCCGATGTAGATCCTTCATCAATCAAGCAGCCCGCCGCCAAAAAATAAAAAAAAGCCAACTGCAGGCTCCGCCATTTGACATTTCTTATATAGGTTCGGGGCGGGGCCACCTGTCAACATCACCTGGTGGCACTGACCTTTTAATACATGAATTGTCAAATTCAATTTTTTTTTTCTTTTTGACACTATTTTTGGTGAATGGGTAGGGATACAATATACCCCATACTCATTCACATAGAATGGGGGCTGGGATCTGGGGGCCCCCTTGTTAAAAGGGGCTTCCAGATTCTGACAAGCCCCCTGCCCGCAGACCTCCACAACCCAGGGTTTGGGAAAGAGGACATTATCCCCATCAACATGGGGACAAGATGCTTTGGGGAACTCCCCCATGTTGAGGGCATGTGGCCTGGTATGGTTCAGGATGGGGGTGCTCGCTTGTCGTCCCCACCCCTTTCCCGGCCTGCCAGGCTGCATACTCAGATAAGGGTCTGGTATGGATTTTAGGGGGGCCAACACACTATTTAAAAAAATGTTGGGGCAAGGTTCCCCTTAAAATCCATACCAGACCCCCCACATGCCATTTTTAACAAACTTTTTCTATTGCCGGTAAAGTTTTTTTTTTCTATTCAGCTGTCAGCGGGGAAGTCCATTGACAACTGATGTCTCATCCACTGTTAAGGATGCTGCGGCCCGCTCCTTAACAACCAGCTATTCACTGTGCCCTGATTGGGCAAAGCTTTGCCCAAACACAGCTTAGAATGCACTGTGCAGCGTGCAGTACATGCTTACTTGTTTGAATAAAAAAGCCAAGAAGTGGAAGACAGTGCAGAAAGACTAATGCTGCATACACACGACCGGACTTTCCGGCAGACTAGGTCTGACAGAATCAGTCCGTTGGACAATCCGATCGTGTGTGGGCTAATCTGATTGTTTTTCATTTATAAAATTCGATGGACCTAGAAATAGAACATATTTCAAATCTGTCCAAAGGACTCAATTCCTATCGGGAAAACCATTCGTCTCTATGCTGGTCCAACAGACCAAATAAAACGCAAGGGAAGCCATTGGCTACTGGCTATTGAACTTCCTTTTTTAGTCCTGTATTACGTCATCACATTCAAAACGAACAGACTTTCGAACAGACTTAGTCCATTCGTGTGTGGCCAAGTCCATTCGTTCGGAAGGTCCGTCGGAACTTCGACGAAAGTCCGTTGGGGGAAGACCGTCAAACCTAGTCTGCTGGAAAGTCCGGTCATGTGTATGCGGCATCACACAAAGTAGCAACATAATGAAATGCCTGAGTCATTTCCAATGATTTGCTGTTCCTGCCAATCCCAAGTATTGGAAGCCTCTGCATAAACAGTTACTTTAAATATTTTTATTTTGATGCAAGAATGCAGTTAACAATAAAAGTGGCTACAACATTTGGCCAATATGAAAATGCAAGAAAAACAATGAGCAGTTAATATAGTCTGAGAACAAACCTGCAATGCTGAGTCTAGGTATAAGGAATTAGGCCTGAACATTTTGCTAACTCTCCTAGACTCTTTTCCTGCTGACAGCAGTGTCTAGCTTTTTTGGCATGTGTAGGTGCTTGGTCATTAAAGCGGTGTTTCAGCTGAAATTTTTTTTTTAAAAGTCAGCAGCTTAAAAAAAAGTAGCTGCTGACCTTTAATAAGGAGACTTACCTTTCCAGGGCGCCTGCGATGTCGTCCGCCGAGGCCGACATGTCCCTCAGCTCTCGGGTCCCAGCGCTGCCATCCTCTCTAAGGGAAACAGACAGTGGAGCCTTGCGGCTTCACTGCCCATTTCCTACTGCACATGCGCGAGTCACGCATCGCTTTGTGAATGGGGCACGCTGTGTTAGGGAACACACAGTTCCCAGAACACAGCACGCCCCATTACCCAGAAGACAACGCAACGAGGAGAGAAGACGAAGATCACAGAGGAGCAGGAAGAAGGCAGATTAGGAAGACTGCCTAGCAACAGGGATTTCTGACAAGGTAAAAAATAAAAATACATTTCAAATGTTTTTATTTTTTAAGAATATTAATGATCTTTTTTTTTTTTTTTTTTTTTTTTAGGGTGACCCTCTACTTTAACTAATTTCACTGTCCAGAATTATAATGTACTCTGGCAATAAAAATGATTTAATGCTCAAGTGCTAAACATAGTGTGTAGACACATTTAGACATTTTTACATGTGTTTAGGCATGTCAAGCAATTATTTGGCCAACATTTCACTGCTGCTGGAGGCACTGACTGCGTGTTTTTTTTAACTGCCTCTAAAGACCCCTGTCTCTAAACATCTATGTATGCAGGGATACATAAGTGTAGTGGTGCTCCCGTGGGGTCGCTGAGTGTAGTAGTTCCACCTGTCACCCTGCCCAGCCCGGCATTCACTTTCAGTCACTCCTCACTGAACAATGAACAGTCCATCAGCTTGTTTTTGTTATTTTATTGAGGGATTTAACTTGCATGGGTTAAAGGGAACATGGGATACCCAGATCAAAAGCAAAAATAGATAAGTAATTGGTTGGAACCTCTATCCACAGTCTCTAAAGCTTCAGACTCCTCCAGCACAATGCTTCTTTAATGACCTGTTACATTCTCTACTGTGCGATACACAGTTCCTGGCACATCTAGAAAAAAAAGAAAAGAAGGAGACCGCACTGACCTAGTGCATTACCACTAGTAAAGCTTTATTCAAATATAAAACAGTAAAATATATACTCACAAACGAGTATTGATAGAAGCCATAAACAATAAAGCAAATTCACTGTTCTGAACACCAACAAGCCAGGACCTGACGTTGAGTGGATGGAACGATACCTCAAGATGGCTGACACATTTCGGGGGAGAACCCCTTTCCTCAGAGCCTAAATGGGTAAACAATGGTTTCTCTCCTGCAAACACCTCTATATATGTGTGGTTATGCACTTCAAGCCCCACCCACCCATGTAAGTCACACCCACTCACATTCTCTGGGTGTACCCATTCAACATCATGGCTGTCGTAAAAATAAATAAACATATATCTATCTATCTATCTATCTATATCTATATATATATATATATATATATATATATATATATATATATATACTAAATACATAATAGGCTAGACAACATGGCCGGGGGGGGGGGTGGGGGGGTGGTTGTAAAATAAACTTCCATAAAAAAGTGATAATCAAACACAATATAAATTGGCAATTAGACCGCACTTACCCCAGGTACCAGCAAATCTTAAGGAGAAGGGGGTGCATCTTAACAAGCCTGATGGAGCCCCCCAGCGCCACAACCCTCAGTGTATGGAACACACGCCACTCTACCAACCAGGAAGGCAGATGGACCTGCGTTCCACCCATGACTTACGGCCACCCCGGACGCCACTTCCGCCACCGCGCATGCAAGTAAAGAAACTGCGTGCACAGATAACGTCACTTGCACTTCGTCACATGCATATAAAGAGACTGTGTGCGCCGATAACATGACCCGGAAGTGCGGGTGAATTTGCGTTACACCCACTACTTCGGGACATTACTAAGGCAACGTCCATTCGGGAGAATGAAATATAATAATAATAATAATAATAATAATAGTATATAACCGAAAGGCGTGTATATAGACAAAAGTCATAAAAAAGCAAATAGTACTAGCGCGCATGCCCACATACACTGCCTACTAAAAGCTGCCCCATGCTCAAATCCAGCATTACATCCGCTACAGGTGGAGGGGGGAAAAAAAAAAGAAGGAAACTCCAGGGGCATAGTTACAATATAAATATATATTAAATTAAAATAATTATTTTAAAAAGTGTATATAAAAAGAACCCGTCAAACACGGGATCATAATTAAAAAGGAAGATCCACTGATAGATAGTGATGGACGAACTTCCGACGGCACGTTTTGCGAACGCGGCCAAAAGTTTGCGAACCGCAAAGTTCGGGGCGGACCCCATTGAGTTTCATGGCAGGCGAACCTTGAAAGCCTCCAGGTCATATTTTTAGCCACAAAATACCTACTAGCTGTGCACACATAGTCCCACAACATTGACACTGACATAACAAAAGTATTAAGTGAATCTAGGATCGACAACGACAAGCTTTCTTTTTTTATCTGTGACATTTTGACAAATCAGGAGCGCATGAAGGCCATGGAGGAGGGGCAAGGTCAGGGCAGGCTATGAAGGGGGTGCAGGAGATGATCAGTGCCAGTGTCCCAGTGTGCCAACCTGTGCTTGAGCCTCTCCCTCTGCCCAGCCCTTACCCCCACCTATGCAGGGCTCCACTGCGGTGGTCCGGAGGTGCCAGTCCAGTGCTGATCCTCAGCCATGGTGCTGGCATGGCCTGCTGATTGGCTTCTCCGCTGCTATCTCCCTCACTGTCTGAAACCAGCACCGTGATAGAGCCTGAGCACTGACACCAACACCATGATAGAGAGCACTGACACTAGCACCGAGACAGAGAGCACTGACACCAGCACCGAGATAAAGAGCACTGACACCACACCAGCACCGAGATAGAGAGAGACCACTGACACCAGCACCGTGATAGAGAGCACTGACACCAGCACCGTGATAGAGAGAGAGCACTGACACCAGCACTGAGATAGAGAGCACTGAAACCAGCACCGCAATAGAGACTGAGCACTGATACCAACACCGTGATAGAGAGCACTGACACCAGCACCGAGATAGAGAGCACTGACACCAGCACTGTGATAGAGAGCACTGACTGACACCAGCACCGTGATAGAGAGCACTGAGACCACACCAGCACCGAGATAGAGAGCACTGACACCCCACCAGCACCGTGATAGAGAGCACTGACATCGGCACCATGATAGAAAGCACTGAGACCACACCAGCACCGAGATAGAGAGCACTGACACCATACCAGCAGTGAGATAGAGAGGGAGCACTGATACCACACCAGCACCGTGATAGAGAGCACTGACACCAGCACCGTGATAGAGAGCACTGACACCACACCAGCACTGTGATAGAGAGCACTGACACCAGCACCGTGATAGAGAATATTGAGACCACACCAGCACCTTGACAGAGAGCACTGAGACCACATCAGCACCATGATAGAGAGTGCTGACACCAGCACCGTGATAGAGAGCACTGAGACCACACCAGCACCAAAATAGAGGCTACAAACTAGCTGTGCACACATAGTCCCACAACATGGACACTGACATAACAAAAGTATTAAGTGAATCTAGGATCGACAACGACAAGCTTTCTTTTTTTATCTGTGACATTTTGACAATTCAGGAGCGTATGAAGGCCATGGAGGAGAGGCAAGGTCAGGGCAGGCTATGAATGGGGTGCAGGAGATGATCAGTGCCACAGTCAGGGCAGCGCAGTCCTGTGCCAGTGTCCCAGTGTGCCAACCTGTGCTTGAGCCCCTCCCTCTGCCCAGCCCTTACCCCCACCTATGCAGGGCTCCACTGCGGTGGTCCGGAGGTGCCAGTCCAGTGCTGATCCTCAGCCATGGTGCTGGCACGGCCTGCTGATTGGCTTCTCCGCTGCTATCTCCCTCACTGTCGGAAACCAGCACCGCGATGGAGACTTAGCACTGACACAAACACCGTGATAAAGAGCACTGACACCAGCACCGAGATAAAGAGCACTGACACCAGCACCGAGATAGAGAGCACTGACACCACACCAGCACCGAGATAGAGAGAGAGCACTGACACCAGCACCGTGATAGAGAGCACTGACACCAGCACAGAGATAGAGAGAGAGCACTTACACCAGCAGCGAGATAGAGAGCACTGACACCAGCACCGAGATAGAGAGGGAGCACTGACATCAGCAGCGAAATAGAGAGCACTGGCACCACACCAGTACCGAGATAGAGAGAGAGAACTGACAACAGCACCTCGATAGAGAGCACTGACACCAGCACCGAGATAGAGAGCACTGACACCAGCACCCTGATAGAGAGCACTGACACCAGCACTGAGATAGAGAGCACTGACACCAGCACTGTGATTGAGAGCACTGACACCAGCACCGTGATAGAGAGCACTGAGACCACACCAGCACCGAGATAGAGAGAGAGCACTGACACCACACCAGCACCGTGATAAAGAGCACTGACACCAGCACCATGATAGAGAACACTGAGACCACACCAGCACCAAGATAGAGAGCACTGAGACCACACCAGCACCGAGATAGAGAGCACTGGCACCACACCAGCTCCAAGATAGAGAGCACTGACACCACACCAGCACCATGATAGAGAGCACTGAGACCACACTAGCACCGAGATAGAGAGCACTGACACCACACCAGCAGCGTGATAGAGAGCACTGACACCAGCACCATGATAGAAAGCACTGAGACCACACCAGCACCGAGATAGAGAGCCCTGAAACCACAACAGCACTGAGATAGAGAGGGAGCACTGACACCACACCAGCACCGTGATAGAGAGCACTGACACCAGCACCGTGATAGAGAGCACTGAGACCTCACCAGCACCAAGATAGAGAGCACTGGCACAACGCCAGCACTGTGATAGAGGGCACTGACACCAGCTCCGAGATAGAGAGCACTGAGACCACACCAGCACCAAGATAGAGAGCACTGAGACCACACCAGCACCATGATAGAGAGCGCTGACAACAGCACCGTGATAGAGAGCACTGAGACCACACCAGCACCATGATAGAGAGCATTGACACCACACCAGCGCCGAGATAGAGAGCGAGCACTGACACCACACCAGCACCGTGATTGAGAGCACTGACACCAGCACCGTGATAGAGAGCACTGAGACCACACCAGCACAGAGATAGAGGGCACTGAAACCACACCAGCACCGAGATAGAGAGCACTGAGACCACACCAGCACCGAGATAGAGAGCACTGAGACCACACTAGCACCGAGATAGAGAGCAATGACACCACACCAGCATTATGATAGAGAGCACTGACACCAGCACCAAGATAGAGAGCACTGACACCAGCACAGAGATAGAGAGAGAGCACTGACACCAGCAGCGAGATAGAGAGCACTGACACCAGCACTGAGATAGAGAGGGAGCACTAAGATCAGCAGCGAAATAGAGAGCACTGTCACCACACCAGTACCGAGATAGAGAGAGAGAACTGACAACAGCACAGAGATAGAGAGCACTGACACCAGCACCGGGATAGAGAGCACTGACACCAGCACCGTGATAGAGAGCACTGACACCAGCACTGTGATAGAGAGCACTGACACCAGCACTGTGATAGAGAGCACTGAGACCACACCAACACCGAGATAGAGAGAGAGCACTGACACCACACCAGCACCGTAATAGAGAGCACTGACACCAGCACCATGATAGAGAGCACTGAGACCACACCAGCACCGTGATAGAGAGCACTGACACCAGCACTGTGATAGAACGCACTAAGACCACACCAGCACTGAGATAGAGAGCACTGACACCACACCAGCACTGAGCTAGAGAGGGAGCACTGACACCACACCAGCACCGAGATAGAGAGCACTGACACCAGCACCGTGATAGAGAGCACTGAGACCTCACCAGCACCAAGATAGAGAGCACTGACACCACATTAGCACTGTGATAGAGAGCACTGACACCAGCCCCGTGATAGAGAACACTAAGACCACACCAGCACCCAGATAGAGAGCACTGAGACCACACCAGCACCAAGATAGAGAGCACTGACACCACACCAGCACCGTGATAGAGAGCAAGGACTGACACCAGCACCTTGATAGAGAGCACTGACACCACACCAGCACCATGATAGAGAGCGCTGACACCAGCACCGTGATAGAGAGCACTGAGACCACACCAGCACCAAAATAGAGAGCACTGACACCACACATGCACTGAGATAGAGAGGGAGCACTGACACCACACCAGCACTGTGATAGAGAGCACTGAAACCAGCACCGAGATAGAGAGCACTGAGACCACACCAGCACTGAGATAGAGAGCACTGAGACCACACCAGCACTGAGATAGAGAGCACTGACACCACACCAGCACTGTGATAGAGAGCACTGACACCAGCACCGTGATAGAGAGCACTGCGACCACACCAGCACCGAGATAGAGAGCACTGACACCACACCAGCACTGAGATAGAGAGGGAGCACTGACACCACACCAGCACCGTGACAGAGAGCACTGACACCAGCACCGTGATAGAGAACACTGAGACCACACCAGCACAGATATAGAGGGCACTGAAACCACACCAGCACCGAGATAGAGAGCACTGAGACCACACCAGCACCGAGATATAGAGCACTGAGACCACACTAGCACCGAGATAGAGAGCAATGACAACACACAAGCATCGTGATAGAGAGCACTGACACCAGCACAGAGATAGAGAGAGAGCACTGACACCAGCAGCGAGATAGAGAGCACTGACACCAGCACCGTGATAGAGAGCACTGAGACTACACCAGCACCGAGATAGAGAGCACTGAGACCACACCAGCACCGAGATAGAGAGCACTGACACCACACCAGCACCGTGATAGAGAGCACTGACTGACACCAACACCGTGATAGAGAGCACTGAGACCACACTAGCACCGAGATAGAGAGCACTGACACCACACCAACACCGTGATAGAGAGCACTGAGACCACACTAGCACCGAGATAGAAAGCACTGAGACCACACCAGCACCGAGATAGAGAGCCCTGACACCACACCAGCACTGAGATAGAGAGGGAGCACTGACACCACACCAGCACCGTGATAGAGAGCACTGACACCACACCAGCACCGAGATAGAGAGCACTGACATCAGCATCGAGATAGAAAGCACTGAAACCACACCAGCACCAAGATAGAGAGCACTGAGACCACACCAGCACCATGATAGAGAGCGCTGACACCCGCACCATGATAGAGAGCACTGAGACCACACCAGCAACAAAATAGAGAACACTGACACCACACCAACGCCGAGATAGAGAGAGAGCACTGGCACCACACCAGCACCGTGATAAAGAGCACTGACACCAGCACCATGATAGAGAGCACTGAGACCACACCAGCACCAAGATAAAGAGCACTGAGACCACACCAGCACCGAGATAGAGAGCACTGACACCACACCAGCACCAAGATAGAGAGCACTGACACCACACCAGCACCGTGATAGAGAGCACTGACTGACACCAGCACCGTGATAGAGAGCACTGAGACCACACTAGCACCGAGATAGAGAGCACTGACACCACACCAGCAGCGTGATAGAGAGCACTGACACCAGCACCATGATAGAAAGCACTGAGACCACACCAGCACCGAGATAGAGAGCCCTGAAACCACAACAGCACTGAGATAGAGAGGGAGCACTGACACCACACCAGCACCGTGATAGAGAGCACTGACACCAGCACCGTGATAGAGAGCACTGAGACCTCACCAGCACCGAGATAGAGAGCACTGGCACAACGCCAGCACTGTGATAGAGAGCACTGACACCAGCTCCGAGATAGAGAGCACTGAGACCACACCAGCACCAAGATAGAGAGCACTGAGGCCACACCAGCACCATGATAGAGAGCGCTGACAACAGCACCGTGATAGAGAGCACTGAGACCACACCAGCACCAAAATAGAGAGCACTGACACCACACCAGCGCCGAGATAGAGAGAGAGCACTGACACCACACCAGCACCGTGATAGAGAGCACTGACACCAGCACCGTGATAGAGAGCACTGAGACCTCACCAGCACCGAGATAGAGAGCACTGGCACAACACCAGCACTGTGATAGAGAGCACTGACACCAGCTCCGAGATAGAGAGCACTGAGACCACACCAGCACCAAAATAGAGAGCACTGACACCACACCAGCGCCGAGATAGAGAGAGAGCACTGACACCACACCAGCACCGTGATAGAGAGCACTGACACCAGCACCGTGATAGAGAGCACTGAGACCTCACCAGCACCGAGATAGAGAGCACTGGCACAACACCAGCACTGTGATAGAGAGCACTGACACCAGCTCCGAGATAGAGAGCACTGAGACCACACCAGCACCAAGATAGAGAGCACTGAGACCACACCAGCACCATGATAGAGAGCGCTGACAACAGCACCGTGATAGAGAGCACTGAGACCACACCAGCACCAAATAGAGAGCACTGACACCACACCAGCGCCGAGATAGAGAGCGAGCACTGACACCACACCAGCACCGTGATAGAGAGCACTGACACCAACACCGTGATAGAGAGCACTAAGACCACACCAGCACCGAGATAGATAGCACTGACACCACACCAGCACCGTGATAGAGAGCACTGACACCAGCACCATGATAGAGAGCACTGAGACCACACCAGCACCGAGGTAGATAGCACTGACACCACACCAGCACCGTGATAGAGAGCACTGACACCAGCACTGTGATAGAACGCACTGAGACCACACCAGCACTGAGATAGAGAGCACTGACACCACACCAGCACTGAGCTAGAGAGGGAGCACTGACACCACACCAGCACCGAGATAGAGAGCACTGACACCAGCACCGTGATAGAGAGCACTGAGACCTCACCAGCACCGAGATATAGAGCACTGACACCACATTAGCACTGTGATAGAGAGCACTGACACCAGCCCCGTGATAGAGAACATTAAGACCACACCAGCACCCAGATAGAGAGCACTGAGACCACACCAGCACCAAGATAGAGAGCACTGACACCACACCAGCACCGTGATAGAGAGCAAGGACTGACACCAGCACCTTGATAGAGAGCACTGACACCACACCAGCACCATGATAGAGAGCGCTGACACCAGCACCGTGATAGAGAGCACTGAGACCACACCAGCACCAACATAGAGAGCACTGACACCACACACGCACTGAGATAGAGAGGGAGCACTGACACCACACCAGCACTGTGATAGAGAGCACTGAAACCAGCACCGAGATAGAGAGCACTGAGACCACACCAGCACTGAGATAGAGAGCACTGAGACCACACCAGCACTGAGATAGAGAGCACTGACACCACACCAGCACTGTGAAAGAGAGCACTGACACCAGCACCGTGATAGAGAGCACTGCGACCACACCAGCACCGAGATAGAGAGCACTGACACCACACCAGCACTGAGATAGAGAGGGAGCACTGACACCACACCAGCACCGTGATAGAGAGCACTGACACCAGCACCATGATAGAGAACACTGAGACCACACCTGCACAGATATAGAGGGCACTGAAACCACACCAGCACCGAGATAGAGAGCACTGAGACCACACCAGCACCGAGATATAGAGCACTGAGACCACACTAGCACCGAGATAGAGAGCAATGACAACACACAAGCATCGTGATAGAGAGCACTGACACCAGCACAGAGATAGAGAGAGAGCACTGACACCAGCAGCGAGATAGAGAGCACTGACACCAGCACCATGATAAAGAGCACTGAGACCACACCAGCACCGAGATAGAGAGCACTGAGACCACACCAGCACCGAGATAGAGAGAGAGCACTGACACCACACCAGCACCATGATAGAGCACTGACACCAGCACCATGATAGAGAGCACTGAGACCACACCAGCACCGAGATAGAGAGAGAGCACTGACACCACACCAGCACAGTGATAGAGAGCACTGAAAGCAGCACCATGATAGAGAGCACTGAGACTACACCAGCACCGAGATAGAGAGCACTGAGACCACACCAGCACCGAGATAGAGAGCACTGACACCACACCAGCACCGTGATAGAGAGCACTGACTGACACCAACACCGTGATAGAGAGCACTGAGACCACACTAGCACCGAGATAGAGAGCACTGACACCACACCAGCACCGTGATAGAGAGCACTGACACCTAGAGAGCACTGACACCAGCACCATGACAGAACGCACTGAGACCACACCAGCACCGAGATAGAGAGCCCTGACACCACACCAGCACTGAGATAGAGAGGGAGCACTGACACCACACCAGCACCGTGATAGAGAGCACTGACACCACACCAGCACCGAGATAGAGAGCACTGACATCAGCACCGAGATAGAAAGCACTGAGACCACACCAGCACCAAGATAGAGAGCACTGAGACCACACCAGCACCATGATAGAGAGCGCTGACACCCGCACCATGATAGAGAGCACTGAGACCACACCAGCACCAAAATAGAGAGCACTGACACCACACCAACGCCGAGATAGAGAGAGAGCACTGACACCACACCATCACCGTGATAGAGAGCACTGAGACCAGCACTGTGATAGAGAGCACTGAGACCACACCAGCACCATGATAGAAAGCACTGAGACCACACCAGCACCGAGATAGAGAGCCCTGACACCACACCAGCACTGAGATAGAGAGAGATGCACTGACACCACACCAGCACTGTGATAGAGAGCACTGACACCAGCACCCAGATAGAGAGCACTGACACCACACCAGCACTGTGATAGAGAGAACTGACACCAGCACCCAGATAGAGAGCACTGAGACCACACCAGCACCAAGATAGAGAGCACTGACACCACACCAGCACCATGATAGAGAGCGCTGACACCCGCACCATAATAGAGAGCACTGAGACCACACCAGCACTGAGATAGAGAGGGAGCACTGACACAACACAAGCACCGTGATCGAGAGCACTGACACCAGCACCGTGATAGAGAGCACTGAGATCTCACCAGCACCGAGATAGAGAGCACTGACACCACACCAGCACTGTGATAGAGAGCACTGACACCAGCACAGAGATAGAGAGCACTGAGACCACACCAGCACCGAGATAGAGAGAACTGAGACCACACCAGCACTGAGATAGAGAGCACTGAGACCACACCAGCACCGAGATAGAGAGCACCGTTCTCCGTCTGCTGCTAACTCTGCATATGCCGGCTGATGCTCAGTACTTTAACATCCTCGTTGACCCTCGCTTCCTCAAGCTGCTCCGGGATGAAAGAGGGCCTCTGGAAGATAATGCTGATGGCGGGACGCTGGGACTGACTCCTCAGGGCTGCACCAGGGAGGTGGTAAGCTTATCAGCCTGTGAAGGCTAAGTCAGCTATACAGTATCTTTGCTTGGTGGTATCTGTAGGGGGAGCTTGGTGGCAGTGTCAGGTGGAGGAAGACCTGCGACTGGTGAGGGCCCCAGGAAATAAAGTAACCCCCTACAGACACATTGGAAGAAGAGCATTAGTATCCTAGATGGAAACTATGTTGAAGATTATTTAAAAGCCAAGATATCTCTATACTGATGAAGTTTTTTTTATATGGGTGAAGCTTCGATATTGCATATGTGCTGCGGAGCCCCCTCAGAGTAAACAGCGGGGAGCTTATGGTGAACACCGTCCTATACCTATTTTTGAGATGAAGTAATAGACTTTGAAGGAAAACAACAGTGACTGGTAGTACTCTATGCGAATTTTGCTGGAGCTACACGGACAGTATACCAGACAGGAAGGTACCCCCCTGGTTATAGCTTGGGCTTACTTGTGTGTACTCTCCCCCCCCCCTTATTTATGGAACAAGAAGGCTGTTTCTGAATGCGGACCCCCGAAGGACAGTATTTCCCCTGCATGCCCCAAACCTGCTTCAGCTAGGCTTTAAGTGTAGTTGGAGAGGAGAGGGGAAAGAGATAAGAAGAGGAAAAGTAATAATCTGTTTGCTGCTGGAACCTGCTTCATCTGCTAAACCCCCCTTTTTTGAACATAAAAGAACGGCCGAATATATATGTACATAACCAAAGGGTGAAGTTTGTGCTGTACTGAACAGTAGACACTGGATGCATCTTGATGTTTGATATCTGATGTAAGAGTTTCTCTGGCGGGAAAAACTGGAAAATGCATTTAAAACCTTCTCCTGCTGTGTGATTGTTTTCCTTGCCTCCATTCAACAGTTAAAGGACTGGATATATTTGATATCGTTCCTTGCTTTCTGATTTTAGGGCGGGATAATTTATTACCAGTATAAGACGTACTCATTATAACAGCTATAAGAATATTAATATCAATAACTTTTCGTTGCCTAGTCTACTATGCTATAGGTAAACCGTGGAGATATATGGTATGGACTTGGACAGATGATTTACCTGTGGCGTGGAAAGCAATTGAACTATGTCCCGTCCTTTTTTTTTTTTTTTTTTGTTGAAAGTAAGCTAGTGGCTGCTGTCGATACTTTTGATTTAATTGTACCTCATTGTGGGTGGTATTAGACCCCTGGGAGATTTTCAACGGTCTGGGAGGGAGGTATATTAGATTAGGGTGGAGATAGGGGGCAAGAGGGGGAAGGAAAGAAAGGGGAGGGGGAAAATAGTAAAGAGAATAACCTGGTGATCGATAGATAGTGGGAGGAGGGTCTTGCTCCTGCCAAAATGAAGGGAAAGGCAGGCAAAGCAAATAAGACGATCACCCCAGCTGCAAGCCCGGTCGGAATCCAAAAATACCTGGCTGCAAATTCTAGTATAAGAGAGGATGAAGAGATCGGTAGCCCCAGGACAGAAAAACCATCCCGCTCGGGCCCAAGTAGACAGAAGGGGGAAGAGGGTAGGGGGGTAAAAAATCCTGCCATAAAGTCAAGTGAGCTTAAAAAAAAAAGTGGAGTAAACCCACAGAATGAAGGAGCAGATCAGAATAATCCCCGGGGAGAGGTGGAGTTGGTTAACAGAGAGGCAGAAGAAATGGTTTCGGATAGTCACAAAGAAACCCCCCAGCCCCCACAAATTAGGGAGATGCTCTCTGAGATGTTCTCGAGAATGGAGGTCTCTCTAAGGGCGGATATCGCAACAATAAGAAGCGATATAGGTTTGGTCTTAGGGAGAGTGGAGGAGATAGAAAATAGAGTTGAGACCCAAGAGCGTAAGATGGACGGAATTTTAGAGCAGATAACAGCCCTCCGGAGGACAAATAGAACAATTAGATATAAGTTGGAGGATCAAGAAAATAGAAGCAGGAGGAAGAACATACGAATAAAAGGTCTCCCTGAGACACATAGCGGTTCCGCCCTTGGAGAGATAGCTCAACAGATTTTTAACCCTCTAGTGGATAAGGAAGTTACAGTCCCATTGAAAATTGATAGAATACACAGAATGACACGTCCCCGGGGGATTAGATCAGAAGCACCTCGAGACGTTATAGTGAGATTTCATAATGTAGCAGAAAAAATGCAGGTAATGAGAAGAGTGAGAATACAGTCTGGGGTGGTCCATGAGGGCACGGAACTGCAGATTTACTCTGACTTAGCGGGGGAGACATTAGGAAGAAGGAGATGCTTAAAACCACTCACGGAATTATTGAGAGCAGCGGACATCCCATATCAATGGGGATTTCCAGCATGCCTCATAGGGAAGAAAGAGGGACGATCTGCAGTTCTACGCTTCCCAGAAGACCTCCCAGAATTTTGTGAGCAGTTAGGTATACACCCTGCCCCACAGATTGAATGGGGTTGTGAAGATGTATTAGGGGGGGAGGGGAATAGCACCCAGGGGAGGAAATGGCAGGATGGACCGAGCAGTTGGAGACGAAAGAAGATTACTGGAAATGAGTTGAGTTAATGGGCAGCGTTGAGAGCTGAGGAGTGCGGGGGGAGGGGAGATGGAGGGAGGGGGGGAGGGGAGGCGGGGGGAGTTTCGGGCGGATAAGGGTGTGAGCCCTAGGGACACTATGGGGGTGCGGCGAACACAAATATCGGTCCACCAGTGCCATAGGCTTAACGGGAAGGGGGTGTCCTACCCAGTCTCATAAGACGTTCCGTTATAGGACAAAGGGGGAGTAGGGAGGGGAGAGGGGGGAGGGAGGGAGAGGGAGGGGGGTGGTTTTTGGTTGCTTTTTGGGGCTCTCACTCGGTCCTCCCATAGGGCTAGTGGGGACAGGTACCACTGGATCCACTAGACGCTTAAAAAAAGGAAGGAAAAAGAAAAAAAAAAGGAAAGAGGGGGAATTACCCCGGGTAGAGAGGTATGGTAGTCCTTAATGTTATCACTTATAATGTAAGGGGTTTAAACTCAAAAAGGAAAAGATATAGGATAAATGACGAATTGCAATACATGGAAGCAAATATAGTATGTCTTCAAGAGACGCACATAACATGCACTTCTGGGGTTAGATTGAATTCGGCTAATTTTCCGGTGTGGTTTTATGGGTATTCCCCATCCCCCTATTCGAGAGGGGTTGCGATAGGGTTTAGTAGAACAACGAGGTTTAACCTAGAAGAGCGTCTAGTGGATCCGGAGGGTCGTTACCTGTGCCTAAAAGGCAGGCTGTTTAATTTCAAATGTACAATTGTCAATAGTTATGCCCCAAACAAGAATACGGGTAGATTCCTGAAGAAAGTGTTGAATAAAATAGAAGACTTTAAAGAAGGGAAATTAATCCTGGCAGGGGATTTCAATTGGAGTATGAACCCTAAAATAGATACTACAGGGGCGGGCCCTAGGATATCTGAACATAAACAGAGAATGTTTTTAAGGGCGTTAACTGCATATCAATTATACGATACCTGGAGAACACTACATCCAAAAGATAGGGATTATACATGTTTCTCCTCGGTCCATGGTTCTTTCTCCCGAATAGATTATATTTTTTTGGAACATTCATTTCTAAGGGCACTCAAGAAGGCTGAAATAAAGATAAGAACAGTTTCAGATCATGCACCTGTGTTGATCCAGCTGGAGATCGGGAGGGATCATGGACCGAGGATGAATTGGAGATTGAATGAATCTCTATTACAGGATAAAGATACAGTAGACAGGATCGAGCATGAGATTGCACAATTTTTTAGTCTGAATGACATACCGGAAACCTCTAGCCCTGTATTATGGGAAGCGCATAAGGCAGTTATAAGAGGGGTATTAATAGGGATCGGCGCAGGGAAAAAGAGAGAGAGGGAGAGGAGGAAAACTTTATTATACGAGGAAATTCAGAGATTGGAACAGATGAGGAGACCATGGGGGCTTCAGGACACTCAAGATTTAATAACAAAAAAACGAGAGCTAGATGATTGCTTGGAGCAGGATAGAAGAACGGCCTACCATATTTTGGGAAGAGAAAGGTACCAATGGGGGAATAAATCAGGTAAATGGTTGGCTAGGAGGGTGAAGGAAAAGAAAAATAGAACTTTTATCCCAAAAATAAGAAATGCTGAGGGGGACATACAAAATATGCCAGATGATATTGTGAACACATTTTTTACATATTATCGGGGCCTTTATAATATCGGGCAACAGGATAGGGTAGAGAATCGAGTAGGGGAGGAAATAAAGGATTACTTAAATCGGATAGATATCCCCAGGGCTAAGCAAATAGAAATGGAAGCACTAGAAGCCCCAATATCAAGGGGGGAGGTTGAGAGGGCGATCAAAAATACAGCTAAGGGAGGCTGCCCGGGGCCCGATGGTTTCCCGATCTCATATTACAAGCAATTCCAAAAACAGCTAGTCCCAAAATTATGCGACTATTTTAATGCAGTGGGGAAGGGCGAAAAATTCCGCGAGAAAACACTCTTGACACATGTGGTCCTGATCTTGAAAGAGGGAAAGGACCCAACGGCAGTGGAAAGATATAGGCCAATTTCCTTACTAAACTCAGACATTAAATTGTTTGCTAAAATTATCGCTGAAAGATTAGGACCACATGTGTCAGAGTGGATACTGCAGGATCAGGTTGGATTTATCGAAGGGAGAGAAGGTCGGGATAACACACTAAAGACCATTATGTTATGTCAAGAAGCTGTAAGACAGGGTGCCCCCACGGTACTCATGTCAATAGATGCGGAAAAGGCATTTGACAGAGTGGGGTGGGGGTTCCTGTTTGAAGTGCTGGAAAGGTATGGATTAGGGGAGCGGATGAGGGGCTGGATAGAAGCCCTATACACCCACCCTAAAGCTAAAATAAGAATAAATGGGGCCCTGTCCTGCCCCCTTGAGTTGTTCAACGGGACAAGACAGGGTTGCCCGTTATCCCCATTATTATTTATATTGTCGCTTGAACCCCTGCTGATGGCCATTAGGATGAATCAAAACATCCACGGGATATGGGCTGCTGAGAGGGAGTTCAAGGTTGCAGCGTTTGCGGACGACCTCTTGCTCTATATTTCCAACCCTGGGTCTTCCATACCAGCGATAATGGAAAAATTATCAAAATATGGGAAGGTCTCTAACTTTAAGGTTAATATATCTAAATCTGAAATTTTGAATTTAAATACGCCAATAACAGAGCAGAACATCCTCCAATCTAAATTCCCCTTTAGATGGTGTGGGAGGGAACTGGCCTATTTAGGAATAAGGTTGACAGCAGAGATGAGTGATCTGTTTGAGGCCAACTATATACCCATACTAAATAAAATTAAACAACATTTGGAAAGGTGTCAACATAAAGTTCTATCATGGACAGGTAGAATAAACGTAGTTAAAATGTTTATCTTACCAATTTTCACCTATACATGCCAAATGATCCCAATAGTGTTACCACAGGTCTATTTAAATAAACTAAAAACTTTGATTAATAGATTTATATGGGAAAAAAAAGCGGCGAGGGTGGCACTGAATACCCTGATAAGAAGTAAAGATAGGGGAGGGCTGGCAATGCCGGATCTCAAAAAGTATTACCAGGCCATAGCAATCTCACGAATCCCGGATTGGATACATAATAAAAAGGGAAAGGATTGGGTTGAATTAGAAATTAAGCTAAGTAGAAGGGAATTAGGGGAAATAGTATGGATACCTGCAAAACACAGAGAATTAGGCCATAGCACAAACACACTGACAAAAAACTTACTTCAGATATGGGACACAATAAATAAGAGACATAACTGGGAGCACAACTCACCATTAATGCCACTATTGGACACTACATTTTTTATCCCAGGTCAAGAGGAATATTTATATTATAGTAGATGGGTTAAGAAAGACAACATTAAACTACAGGAGGTGATGGAAGGAAATAGGATGTGCACATATGAGGAAATTATAGGGAAATGGGGTCACAAACCATTAGATAAATGGAGATATTATCAATTATATTATTTCATTCAGTCTCTACCACAGCCATTACGGGGTAAGGAACAATTTAGACCACTGGAGAAGCTATTAGTGAACCGTCAGTGCCTTGAAAAAAGAATCTCAAAACTTTATAAAATCCTAATAGAAAGAATAGAGCAAAACTACCCCCCCTACCTAGAAAAATGGGAAAGCGAAATCGGGTCCTTAAGTAACGATTATCATAGAAATAGGATAATTAGACGAACCTATTCGGTTGCCGTAGACTCACAAACACGAGAGATGTCATATAAACTTTTAACAAGATGGTACATAACCCCACAACAAGGAAATAAAATATGTAGTGCGACCCCCCGGTCATGCTGGAGAGGCTGTTTGGGGGAGGGTTCATTCGCTCATATATGGTGGCTGTGCCCTAAGATACAGACATTTTGGGATAAAGTAATAGAAACTATTTTTGAAATAACAGGGGAAAGGATTAGGAGGGATCCATGGGTATGCCTATTCCATGATATAGAAAAAGGAGAGAGGGAGTATGGGTATTCCTTGATCCCCTGTTTATTAAACGCTGCTAAATCATTGATACCGCTAAGATGGAAAAGATCTGATCCTCCCTCGATGAGGGAGTGGGCAGAAAGATTAGAAAGGACACGAATTATTGAAGAGTCAATGTATAAACTGGATAACATGGAGGAGAGGTACCAGAATAAATGGCGTCTCTGGGTACTATTTGGTAAAACTGAAAATTATTTGAAGATGGTGGAATGTTAGTTAAAAGGAATCCCATGGAGCAGGATCGAGTGAGAGAGGGGAGGGAAGGGGGGGGGAGGGAGGGAAAAGGAAGACAACCTTTATAAGAAATTATGTTGTATTTATTATTATGTGAAATGGTTTATATACGTATTATAGTTGTCTGTAAATTTTGGAAAATCTCAAAAATAAAGAATTATAAAAAAAAAAGAGAGCACTGACACCACACCAGCACCGTGATAGAGAGAGAGCAGTGACACCAGCACCAAGATATAGAGCACTGACAGCAGCACTGATACCAGCAACTCGCTGCGGGAACCAAAAATAGCAACCTCTTCAAACAGGAGGGTATGGGCATATAGTACGGTGTGCTTTTTTTGTGCAAGGAAGTGAGCCAAAAGTAGAAAAAAGGTCTGTGTGCTCGATTAAATAAATCGTTTAGAGAGTTATGCATATACATGGTCTACTGGTCACATGTGTTGAATTCTTCCAAGAGCCATGCCTCATTCATTTTTATAAATGTCAGTTAGTCAACACTGTCGTGAGCTAGGCGAGTGCGCTTATCAGTCACGATCCCCCTGCTGTGCTGAACGTCCTTTTGGACAGGACACTGGACGAGGGGCAAGCCAACAGTTCTATTGCAAATTGGGCAAGCTCTGGCCAGAGGTCAAGCCTGCCCACCCAGTAGTCCAGGGGTTCATCACTCCTCAGAGCGTCCACATCAGCTGTTAACCCGATGTATTCGGACACCTGTTGCTGGATCTGGATGACACTTGTCGATGGGTCGGATGAAAGAATCATCTCATATCAGAAGTCACCAACACATCTTCAAACTGCCCTCTTCTTGCAGGCGCTGTTGGATTGGTACCCGCAACTCTTTCTCTGGGAGTGGAAATTCTTCCTCTGCCAGCGTACGAAAAAGCAGAATGCAGCAGTTGTCGAAGCAAGGTCTGTAAGTGCTCCATTCTGACAGCCCTCTGTGATGGTGGTAACATTTCTGCCATTTTGTGTTTGTACTGGGGGTCTAAGTATGTTGCCACCCAGTACTGGTCCTTGACCTTTATGCTTTTTATACGGGGGTCCCTGTTAAAACACTGGAGCATGAAGGCCCCCATTTGCACTAAACTGGAAGCAGTGTGGTGGCCTGGCTCCTGCTCATCATCCAGGATAATGTCATCCTCCTCGTTCTCCTCTCCCCATCCACGCACAACAACAGGGATCCCAGAAATGTTTAAAGCATGTTCTTCTTGCTCCTCCTCATCCGCCCCGGCACCATCCTCCTCTGACTCCTCTTCAGACTCCTGTTGTTGACTTGTCTCAGATAGAGTAGCCCCCCTGGGAATTCATCCAGCATTGCGACTTCCTCATCTTCCTGCTCCTGCTCCTGCTCCTCCACGGCTTGATCAATGACACAATGAAATGCACGCTCCATAAAGAAGGCATAAGGTACCATGTCATTGATGATGCCATGGCTACGACTGACCAGTTTGGTGATCTCATCAAATGGCCGTAGAAGTCTGCATGCGTCGCGCATGAGCAGCCACTGGTGCGGTGAAAAAAAGCCAAGCTCCCCAGAACCTGTTCTGCCACAGAGCTCGTACAGGTAGTCGTTAACTGCATGTTTCTGCTGGAGCAGCCTTTCAAGCATATAGAAGGTTGAGTTCCATCGCATCGGGCAATTGCAAATAAGACGTCTGACCGGCAGATTGTGTCGACGCTAAATGTCAGCAAGGCGAGCCATGGCCGTGTAAGATCTTCTGAAATGGGCCGAGATTTTCCTTGCCTGCCACAAGATGTCCTGGACCCCAGGGTATTTGACAACGAATCGCTGCACGACTAAGTTTAAGACGTGTTCCATGCAGGGTCATCTTTAATATTGATTGGACCCTGGGCAAAAATTTTCTTAGGGCCCCCCTCCCCCCATGCAATTTCGCTCTCCACCTTCTCTGAGACATACAATAAATAGCAGCTTAAAATCAGTTTACTCTATTAAATCAGGCAACGATTGTGATTGGTTGCCAGAGGTTACAGCATATCATTACTGCTCGCTGACTGGTTGCTAGAGGTTACAGCACTCCGTAAGGCTCACTGATTATTTGCTAGAGGTTACAGCACATTTCTGCTTGTTGATTGGCTGCTAGAGATTGCTGTACAGTAATACTGCTCACTGGTTGCTATAGGTTACAGTACATCTTCTCCTCACTGCAGGGGGGCATGATATACCCATGAATGCTGCCTTTATTTACATATCAATGCAGTTGGCCTCAGCTATTTACATATGCATGTCACTGCTATTTACATATGAATGCCAGTATTTACATGTAAACACATGGTCTGCAGGTGAGTCATCTGTACACAACAATAGGGCAGAGCTGGGCAGCATTAGTAGCAGCACAGGACTAAATCTTCAAGGGAATGTAAACTGGGACAGTTGGCAAGTATGAGGCAGCTGCTTTGGGCCCCACAACAATGACAGGGCCCAGGGCAGCTGCCCCTTTTGCCCTGCCTTAAAGACAGACCTGGTGCCATGCATGGCATGTGCGTAATTTTGCCCTGTCTCAATGCGATAAGCAGATTGTCACCGTTGTCACACACCACTTTACCAACTGTCAAATTGAGTTGTGTTAGCCACTGATATACTTGTTAACACAAAGCTGAAAGGAGTGCAGGGCCAGTATGGCTCTTGGCTTCCAGGCACAACAGACGCAGCACAGCATGGCAACGTCGCACCTGGCATGTCGAATAGGTTCTGGGGAGCTTGGGCGGTGCATCGGAAGAGACGCTAGCAGCGGAAAAGGAGGAGTCAGCCGAGGAGGAGAGGGAGTAGGAGGAGGAGGAGAAGAAGAGCCAGGCCTGCATGCAATCCGTGGTGGTAAAACCAAATCTACACAGGTGCCACAGGTTACATGCTTGACGGCCATCAGAAGGTTCACCCAGGGGGCAGTAAAAGTTATATACCTTCCCTGCCCGTGTTTGCTAGACCACGTGTCTGTAGTCAGATGTATCTTGGCACCGACACTGTGTGCCAGAGATACATTCACTTGCCGTTGAACATGGCCATATAGCTCTGGGATACCCTTCTGTGAAAAATACTTCCTTCCTGGGACCTTCCATTGTGGTGTTCCAATGGCCACAAATTTTTGAAAGGCCTCTGAGTCTACCAGTTTATATGGCAGTAGTTGGCGGGCTATTAGTTTTGACAAGCCAGCCGTCAACTTTTGGGCAAGAGGGTTATCCGGTGTCATAATTTTTTTTACGCTCGAACATTTGGCCCACGGAAGCCTGCCTTTTTCCAGAAAAACTTGAGGATGGCATGATGGAAGGTGGAGTGGAGGACAATTGTGAGGAGAGAGGAGAAGGAGAAGAAGAAGACGAGGCTGGACGATAAGAGCCTGGAGTGTGGCTTTGTGGGTTCCATTGTTCCCACTGGGCTCGGTGATGGCAGCTCATGTGCCTTCTTAAGGCGGTCCCTAGGTGAGTGTTGGGCTTACCGCGACTTATGCGTTGACTGCAAAGGCTGCAGATGGCAACACTATTGTCAGCAGTGGACATGTTAAAAAAAAACACACTGCGGAGCCGTGTGCCGGCGTCCTGGGAGCACCAGATGTGACCGTACATGGTTGATGCCTCGCTCCTGATACATTAGCAGTCTGGTTTGTCCCTCCTGTGCAATCTAAGTTCTGTCTGCTTCTCCTCCTTATCTGCTGGTCCATATCTCCCTCTGGACTCCCCTCCTCTTCATCTATTGTGGGCACCCACGTGACATCACTAGACACGTCATCATCAACATCACCTTCCCCACAGCTATAATTAGAGATCTCGGAGTAGGCAGCAACACCGGGGACCAACCTCCTCCTTGGGCTGATCTGGGTACTGTCGTCAGACTGCTGAGTGGCGGTTGTTGCTACCTCCTCTTCTTGATCCAATGCCAAGAGTGGCTGCGCATCGGCAATGTCTTGTGACGGATCAGAAAATAATTCATGTGACTCAAGCAGAAGGTATATGGTGGTGGTGATATTGGTGGTAGTGTCTTTGGGGGTGCACACAGCAGAGGGTGAAGAAGAGGGTGCAGATCGAGCGGATGAGGAGGGTGCAGAAGTGTAAGGCTGAGTGAGCCACTCAACCAAGTTTGGTGCGTCCTTTGACATAATCGCACGTACCTTCTGTAATTTGCCACTTTGGCTCAAGTCTGTTGCTCCTGCCCTATCCCTACCACCCCTGCGAAGGGCCTGCCTCTTCCTCTGCCTGTCATTTTTTAAATGACCCTGTAACAAAAGTCTCTAGAGAAGTGCAGTATGTATGTGGAAGAAGGTATATAACACCCCGCTTTAATCTGTCGTTTTTGGGGGCCACTGGTCTATCACACCAGTTATAATACTTTTTTTAAATTGCGTTTGTCACTCTCTGTAGTATCGCTGCTGAACCGCTCAGCAGTCTCAATGCTGCACAGTTGAAATGCACTATACTATGTTTTCTATACATGCAAGTTTTTTATACATGTATTACACCACTAAATACTGCACACCAAATAGTACACCTATACTAGTAATTAAAAGGACCTTTGTGGACCTAATAGTAGCTAGCTAGTAGTTAGTGAATTGCAGACTGTCCCTGCTCAGAACACCAAACTGTCCCTCAGTCCCTACACTGATAAAAGACAGCTGCAGAATCGGGTAGCAATCAGCAGCACAGCAGTCAGCAGTGCACCATAATATACTTTGTATATTTGAAGAAAGTATATTATACGTGTACAACCCTATATACTGTACACCTATAAAAGGACCTTTGTGGACCTAGTAGCAAGTGATTTGCAGATTGTCCCTGCTCAGAACACCAAACTGTCCCTCAGTTCCTACACTGATAAAAGACAGCTGCAGAATCGGGCAGCACTCAGCAGCACAGCAGTCCGCAGTGCACCACAATATACTTTGTATATTTGAAAGAAAGTATATTATACATGTACAACCCTATATATTGTACACCTATACCAGTCCTTAAAAAGACCTTTGTGGACCTAATAGTAATAGCTAGTGATTAAACTGACTGTCCCTGCTCCACACAGTGTCCTTTCCCTACACTGACAAAAGACAGCTGCAGAATCGGTCAGCAGTGCACTCAGCAATCATCAGCACAGCAGTCAGCAGCAGTGCACCAGAACCCTATATACTGTACACCTATACCAGTCCTTAAAAGGACCTTTGTGGACCTAATAGTAATAGCTAGTGATTAAACTGACTGTCCCTGCTCCACACAGCGTCCTGTCCCTACACTGACAAAAGACAGCTGCAGAATCGGTCAGCAGTGCACTCAGCAATCACCAGCACAGCAGTCAGCAGCAGTGCACCAGAACCCTATATACTGTACACCTATACCAGTCCTTAAAAAGACCTTTGTGGACCTAATAGTAATAGCTAGTGATTAAACTGACTGTCCCTGCTCCACACAGCGTCCTGTCCCTACACTGACAAAAGACAGCTGCAGAATCGGTCAGCAGTGCACACAGCAATTACCAGCACAACAGTCAGCAGCAGTGCACCAAAACCATATATACTGTACACCTATACCAGTCCTTAAAAGGACCTTTGTGGACCTAATAGTAATAGCTAGTGATTAAACTGACTGTCCCTGCTCCACACAGTGTCCTTTCCCTACACTGACAAAAGACAGCTGCAGAATCGGTCAGCAGTGCACTCAGCAATCACCAGCACAGCAGTCAGCAGCAGTGCACCAGAACCCTATATACTGTGCTACACCTATACCAGTCCTTAAAAGGACTTTTGTGGACCTAATAGCTAGTGATTTGTGTCACTACAGTCTGTCCCTGCTCCACACAGCAACGTCTCCCTACACTGACAAAAGACAGAATGTAAAATGGCCGCCAGATCAGGTCTATTTATAAGGTATCAAAAAGAATAGTATGGGTTCCCATAGATGGATAACCCCTAAGAAAAGCGAGGATCACTGAGGAACACCAACCACCAACATATAACGAATTCAAAAATGTATTTTATACCAAAATATTGGCTATCTTGCATTGCCAAGTAAAGGTTTAATAAATATATCACAAAGACATAAAAGACATACTGCGTGAAAGGACAACCTTGAAAAAAACCTATAATAGGTGTATATCCAGGATTGGAAGAATCTCTCCATTGCTCATTTTAAAAGCTTATATGCAAGTTATTGCCATAAAAAGTGTATGAGGACCAGCCAAAGCTTGAAAAACTGCAGTTTTTTCATGAGCAAGGAAACAATAAAAATGAAATATTCATTTTAATATCTTGCCTGGGGCGTCTCCTTAGTATGCCTGTAAAGTAGCACACTTTCCCATGTTTAGAACAGTACCACAGCAAAATGACATTTCTAAAGGAAAAAAAAATTAATTTAAAACTGCTCACGGCTGTATTGCCGGATCCTGGCAATATAGATAAAAATCATTGAAAAAAAGAGTTCTCCCCCCAGTCCATTACCAGGCCCCTTGAGTCTGGTATGAATATTAAGGGGAACCCTGCATCAAAATTGCTTGGGGGTCCCCCCAAAATCCATGCCAGACCCTTATCTGAACATGCAACCTGGCAGGCTGCAGGAAAAGAGAGGGGGACAAGAGAGCAGCCCCCTTCCTCCTGAACTGTACCAGGCCACATGCCCTCAATATGAGGAAGGTGCTTTGGTGTCCCTCCAAAATAATTTGTCCCCATGTTGATGGGAACAAAGGCCTCATTCCCACAACCCTTGCCCGATGGTTGTGGGGGTCTGCAGGCAGAGGGCTTATTGGAATCTGGATGCCCCTTTAAAAAGGGGACCCCCAGATCACACCCCCATGTGAATGCTGCAGTCTCTCCTGCTGCCGTGTTCTTCCTCCCCCACCATCTTCCTTTGTTGAGTTCTCCCTGCTGTCTGGCGTCATCCATTGACTTAACACGGAAAGCCCGCCCCCTTTTTTCCAGAAAGTAATGGGTGGACTCTGCATGTGACATCAATGGATGGTCACCCATGACTGTGTAAGAGACAGCAGACAGTGGGGATAACACAACGAAGGAAGGTGGCAGGGTAGGAAGAACATGGGGCAAGTAAGAACAGTAGGCAGTGGGGAGAGAGAGGACAGAAAGAGAGACAGCACCAGGAGAAGATGGCGGGTGACAATTCTCAGGGGAGAAGACCACTCAGAGCTATTTTACAATAAAGGAATTTTCAAAAACCGGCTATTGTTTTTTGTCACATTTTACTGCTTTTTTTGGGGAATGGGTAGGGGTATAATATGCCCGATACCCATTCACATAGGGGGGGCTGGGATCTGGGGGTGGGCTTGCTAAAGGGGGCTTCCAGATTCCAATAAACCCCCCTGCCCACAGACCCCCACAACCACCAGGCAAGGGTGGTGGGGATGAGGCCCTTGTCCCCATCAACATGGGGACAAGGTGTTTTGGGGAGCCCCAAAAGCACCCTCCTCATGTTGCAGGCATGTGGCCTGTTACGGTTCAGGAGGGGGGGGCACTCTCTCATCCCTTTTCCTGCAGCCTGCCAGGTTGCATGCTTGGATAAGGATCTGGGGACCCCCATGTATTTTTTTTATGCGGGGGTTCCCCTTAATATCCATACAAGACCTGAAAGGCCTGGTATGGATTTGGGGTGCCCTCATGCAATTTTTTAATTATTTAGATGCGGGGTTCCCCTTAATATTTATACCACACCCAAAAGGGCCTGGTAATGGGGGGGAATCCCACTCCATTTTTGTTACATTTTGGCATGGGGGTTCCCTCTGAATCCATACTAGACCCAATATTTTTTGGACTTTCAGCAGAGAAGTCACCGACAGCTGAAGATTCATTGGTTGTTAAGGATGCGGCAGCTGGCTTCCCAGCCCCCCTGGTTAGCAACCAGCTATATACAGTGTTCCATGTTAAATGGACTGTAGAACGTTTCTGAAAACTGCAAAACACACTTAAAAATGCACAGGTTTGAGCCTAGGGTAAGGGCCAGTTCACACTGGAGTGAGAGGAGAGGCTCTTTACAGGAACTATTTTTAGCACCTGTAAAGTGCCTCCAGTGTGAAAGCAGCCTAAGATGTAAAAGATCTTGTACTTCCCCATAACCACCACCCCCAAAATTAATTAAAAAGAAGAAAAGAGAAAAGAAAAGAAAGAAAGACAAAAAAAACACACAACAACAAACAAGCTCAATAATTTACTTTTATTTTGGCAGCAGAAACAAAATTATGTACATTCATTTACTAGCTTAAAAAAAATTATACAGGATATATGGTGCTACATTTAGCAAAACAGTTAGTAATTGGATTTTAAGGGCCTTGCTCATAGGAGATTGCAATCTAAAATTTGTCTAAACCTTACAGTGGACACAGCTTTACTTTCAGTGTATAACGGGCAACACATCACATTTTTATCTGCAAGATTATAGAAACATACTTAACAGTCATGATTCTTACAAAGTATTCCAAAATAATATTCAAAATATAACACCCGCCACCACCCCACAAATCCACACACATACATACATTGGTGACCATGTTCTGCTGGAAGCTGCAATTCTGTGTACATGATAAAGCAATGAGATCAAAGAGTAGAAGGTCAGCACATGCTCCCAAACCATGTTTGCATGGACAGACAGTAACAAGGCACACACACAACATTGGCAGCATATCCACATAAACCCATTTGATTGAAACAAATGCACAAGAATTTCAGCAAACAGCCCCTAGTTGGGCGTTTGTCAATAGGCACAATATCATTCCTTCGTTCCCCACAAATTACAGCAAAAAAACCTGGCCTTCTCATGCCAAACAAACCCCTCCTTACTGCAGCCCTTTATATAAGGTAGGTTGTATTGTTAGCACACTAAGACATGCCCAATAGAAGTACACACCCACCAGTATCTTTCAATCTGTTTGTGTAGGTCTAAAGTAATTGCACCTGATGGGCAGGAACACAATACTATTTGCAACTGTGTTAGCCCTTGGCTATGTGCATCAAATCTCCAACTACAGGCTAAAGATCTAAGGCCATTTGCATGCACATAAACAAAGCAACAGTTTCGTAAGCATATGTACCTGTGCAGTGTAAACCCTACCATTTTAAATGTCCAAGTCCCTGGGCATGATCAGTGCTAACAAACATTAACATCAGTCCCTGGCTGCAATGAGCTTCCAATCTAAAATCCTAAACTAGCTTTCTTACATTAGAGACTATTTTGACAGGAGACAAATAAAATGCCAGCATGTTTTTGGATTGTAGTGAGAAACCCACACAAGGAGACCACCTCAAACTCACTCATCCATGTCTTTATGGACCTTGCTTTGTGCACTGGTCCAAATCATTTGGCGGAGGGGGGATTATGATATGGGGTTGTTTTTCATGGGTTGGGCTTGGCCTCTTAGTTCCAGTGAAAGGAACACTTAAGGCATCAGTATACCAAGACTTTTTAGACAATTTTTCATGCTCTCAACTTTGTGGGAACAGTTTGGGGATAGTCCCTTCCTGTTCCAACATGACTGCACACAGCAAGGTCCATAAAGACATGGAGGAGTGAGTTTGGGGTGAAGGAACTTGACTGGCTGCACAGAGTCCTGACCTCAACCTGATTGAACACCTTTTGGCTGATTTAGAGCAGAGAATACCGTTTTATCACCAATTACCACCATTAGCGCTAATTCACACTAATTAGCACCACTATAGTAAATGAGCCCCAGTATGTTGCAAAATTCTAAATGCTGCATTACATACTCTTGGCTGCTGAACTCTGTATCCTTTTGTGCCCCTTCCCATCAAGTAAATATTTTCCCTAGTAAAAAAGTCTCCCCCCCCAAAAAAAGCAATATCCATCATTCACTTTTTCACCTCACTTTTCCACCTCTGTATCTCCCATACACAGCTCAACAGTACTGTCAGGAAAGGGTCCGTCCACTGGTAAGATCCATCATTTGGCGTGCAGTACTGAGGTCCACCAGCAGGTGTCTCCTGGCAGTATGGAGCAGACAACACTTTCTGCACTCGGGTGTTACATGAGGACAATTACTGCAGTCTTATAAATACCTGGCAAACCCACACATGCTTGCCTTGGTATCACTCTCTCCATGTGCCCTGACCTTGTGCCTGCATTCCGACCCGACCCGACCCGACCTCTCCTTTCCCGATCCCATCCTGGACCTGTCCTTCCTGTCTCCTGTTTGCCTGGGATCCCTGCTCTGCAGCCCATCCATCCGTCCTCTCCCTCTAGTTCCTCATCCATTACCCATCTACTGAGCCCCCTGTGTATGACCTCGGCCTGGCTTTTGTTTACGATTCTGGTATTTCCCATTCATTGTATATATTATTTGTTGTTTTTGGTTGGTAGGGCAGTGTTTGTTTTCACTTTCTTGTCACTTATTATAATAAACACTATTATTATTTCACCTACATGCGTTTTGGGTATCCTCTGTGCAGTCCACACAGTCATGGGCATCCGTAGACCCTTTTTCAGGGGGGGGGCATTATTTTAGGGTCACCCATGCACTGCCCCTTTTCGACAATGTCATTATCATATTATCATGGTCAGAGACTGCAGACGTAGTACAGTCCCTAGGATAAGTAATGGATAATGACCAACAGGCCCTCTTACCAGACCCAGCGAAACTACAGCAGTGATCCCTCCGGCTGGATGATTGATCACTCTGGGTCCCCCGGGGGCAACTCTGGCCAGTAGTGTAGCATGTCTGTACCCTGATCTCTCTGGCTTCCGCCCGGAACACTCCTCATTCTTTGTCCTGTAGCACTCTCTCCCTCATCTTTTTTCCAGGCTGCAGTCTCTCAATCTCTTTCTTGTTCGAGCTGTAGCCTTCTCCCTGTGGATAATGGGGCCGACGATCTTTGGGACTACATGTCCCATGATGTTCTCCTCTCCTAGTCTCCTTTGATTGGCCCTCAGTTATGGCCAATAGGGAAGGAACAGAGCAGGCAGGAAGCCCCGATAGCAATGCAACTGTGCTGAATTTAAGATCTGATCCTCAATTCCAGGGGGGGCACTTGACCCCCCTTGCCCCTACCTGTGGGCGCCCATGCACACAGTCTGGTCTACTAAATCCCTGATAGTATACCAAGGCCATTCCTGACCAGACGTGGCTGCATTGAGGAACCATCCTGGCTTGTCAGTCTGCCAATATGTATTTCAATGAAATCACATATTATTCTCTGCTGGCAGAAGATGGATGGTGAATATTGTTGCCAGTTTTTAAAAGGGTGGACCAGTGACCACCTGATGGAAACCATCCGAACAGCTCATTCCCTGGTGGATCAGGGCTACATGTCATTTGAGGCTGTTCAGCCCTTAATCCAGTTATGTGCAAAGCCAGCCCTGTCATGTTTTCCCAAAGGAAGTGATGATTTTTCTCCCCCCTTTAATTATGGCAAGTGGAATCTCTGGTATGGTTGTTAGAGGATGATCCAGCCTATTTCATGGAATGTTATTGCTCTTGTTCACAACAGGTGTTGTCTGATTGCATCCATTCAGTGCAATCTCTGGTTAGTCAGGCTGTGTGTGAATCAGCATTTGTTCAACCTGTGCTACAGGCATGGTTAGATCTCCTGCATTTAGCTAAGCCACAACATTCCAGCCCTGTCATTAATCACCTGCCTTCCCAAGTATCTATTTTCCCATTGCCTATGGCAACCTCAGCTACAGTACAGTTTACTCCACTTCCTAGTTCCTATCAAATACTATTACCCAGTCGTCAAGTTTAGCACCTATCCTGCCTTCAATCCACCTGCCTCTTCTCCTCCACCTGTAATAATCCCACAAAACACTCCTCCAGCCACTGTTCCTTGGTCTTCCTTTTGCCCAGTAACCCAACCTGCCTCCACACCAACCAACCTGTTCCAGTCTGCATTCATACCAGTTGAACCCCATGATCCACCTAAACCTGCCAACCCAGTTCCTGCAACCCAGCCTGGCGTCCCAGTTCCTGCATCCCAGCCTGATTTTCCAGCCTTCCAGTCTGATGTGCCAGCTTCCCAGTCTGATGTGCCAGCTTCCCAATCTGGTGTGCCAGCTTCCCAGTCTGATGTGCCAGCCTTCCATTTTGATGTTTCTGCTTCCCAGTCTGATGTGCCAGCTTCCCAGTCTGATGTGCCAGCCTTCCAGTTTGATGTCTCTGCTTCCCAATTTGATGTGCCAGCTTCTTAGTTTGATGTGCCAGCTTCCCAGTCTGATGTGCCAGCTTTCCAGTCCCATGTGCCAGCTTTCCAGTCCCATGTGCCAGCTTTCCAGCATAATGTTTTGATATTGATGTTCCAGTCTGAAGTCCCCGTGTCTCAGCCTGAAGTTTCGGTGGCCATGTCTCATCCTGAAGTTTTGGTGCCCATGTCTCAGCCTAAAGTTTCTGTGCATGTGTCTCAGCCTGAAGTTTCAGTGCCCGTAACCCAGCCTGCAGAGCTGGTGCCCGTAACCCAGTCTGCAGAGCTGGTGCCCATAACCCAGTCTGCGGAGCCGGTGCCCATTACCTAGTCTGTGGAGCCAGTGCCCGTTACCCAGTCTGCGGAGCCGATGCCCACTACCCAGTCTGCGGATCCGGTGCCGTTACCCAGTCTGCGGAGCTGATGCCCGCTACCCAGTCTGCGGAGCCGGTGCCCACTACCCAGTCTGTGGAGCCGGTGCCCACTACCCAGTCTTCTATACCAGAGCCCGTTATCCAGCCTGTTAAGCCAGTGGCCATTATTTGGCTTGCTGGACTAGTGCCCGGTGTCCAGCTCGCTGAACCGGGGCCCGTCATCCAGCCTGCTGGGCTGGGGCCCCGTTACCCAGCTTGCTGAGCCGGTGCCTGTGATCCATGCTGCCCTTACGGTACTTGCTGTTCGGCCTAAGATCCCATTGCCTGCTGTCCAGCCGGACAACCTGGAGCCTGCTGCCCAGCCCGATGACCCAGAGCCTGCTGCCCAGCCTGAGGTGACGCTATCTGCTGCCCAGGGTGAAGTACCCATGCCTGCTGCCATGCTCAATGACCCGGAGTACTGACTGCAGCCAGCCACAGGCTTTTTCACAAATCCATCTCCAGAAGTCCCCTCTTCCACCACTCGCCTGTGTGTTTTGGGCTTTGCGTTGCCACTGGTTTGTCCAAGAAAGGATCTGACTGTGCGGCCGACTACTTACATAGGTGATTAAAGTGTAGATACTCTTTGATCGACTCTATGGCAGTGGAGGACCGGAGTGATGTTATGATGTCACTTCCAGTCCAGGCTGGAAGTATTTTTTTTTAAAGATAAGGTATATGAGTATGTGTAAACTTTTGTGCACTTTTCAAATTATAATTATTATTGTTAGTACAATACTTGGTGAGGTTAAGATTAAACTAGAAGAATAATAGTACAATATTTATAAAGATTGATTAAACAAAGTATTGTCTATTTCTGACAAATCATCTCTCTAGGGACCGTCAGGAAAGGAGTCCATCCAAACGCGGCCAGGTTCCAGCTATTGGCCTGGTTTGTCCCATATGGATGGACAATGATCCCGGCCATCCCAAGTATGTCTTATGTAACTTTACCTATAGTAATAAATATAAACCTATAATCTACTATATGGTTGAATGATATAAGATGAAATTAAAGAGTTTAATGTAAAGTAAAGAGAGGGGGAGAGAGGGGGGAGGAGGGATCATCAGACGAATCAATGAATCAATGATATTATGGATCATGTAGCAGTAATGGGGCTGAATATCAAGCGATCTCAAGGTAAGAAAAGTGAATTATTAAGTCCTGGTGGTAGCTAGTTGCCTAAGGATCTCTCCTTTCTGTGACATGAACTTCCTTAAATGGCAGTGACTCCATTCTAAGAGCCATTGTTCACTAAGATGTTCTATTTACCATGCTTGTAGTGCTGGGAACGTTTTAATTGAGTTGCCCAAGGTCAAGTCACACACATGACTAAGGCCTGTAAATGCAGTAGGTTCCACGTAGGCTGGGTAAAAGTGTGGGTGGCCAAAAAATTAGAGTAAGGGTGAGTGCGGGGACTTTAATTTAAAGGGATCGCGTAATTTATCCCAAATTCCAAGGGAGTGTTGGGTGACAGGATTGGTTATTGCGCTTCGCGCTTGGGGGGGAGGGGGGGCAACCACAGCAGAGACAGTTATAGGGTGGGCATTTATAGCTTCCAAACTGACCCATAGTGGAATTTAGGTTTTCGCGTGGTACAGGGCCATTTGGGCCAGCTGTGCCGCATAAAAGTAGTTTCGAAAGTTTGGTACTCCAAGACCTCCATTTGTTTTGTGGCGGAATAAAATTAGTCTAGAAACTCTGGGTTTCGTTGTTCCCCAAATGTACTTGAAGGTCCAGCTCTGTATGACCCAATAAAAATATGGAGGGACCACGACTGGGAGCACTCTGTATAGGTATAACAGCTTGTGTAATAATGGCATTTTCACTGCCATGACCTGTCCTTACCAGGAGACACACGGGGGTTGCCAGGAAACAAGGAGGGATGTAAGGTTAGGTGACATGGGGAGATAGTTAGCATGAAATAGTTGAGCTGGATTGCTGGTCAATTTTATACCCAGGCATGGTATAGAGGACGTGGACCATTGAAAAAGGAAGTTTTCATGCAAACTTTGGAGTACATCCTGTGGCAGAGACACGTTGAGGGCCCTAGATTTAGTTTGGTTCACCTCAAGGCCAGTGACCTGGGCAAACTTATCTAGCACTTGAAAGAGATTAGGCAAAGTAGTATGGGGTGAGGTAATAAATAGAAGTGCGTCATCAGCAAATAAGCATAGTTTATGTGATGTCGAAACTACCTCCAGTCCGCAGATATCCGGGTTTGCTCTAATCAGAGCCGCAAGGGGTTCGATGGCAAGTGCAAAAATTAAAGGGGGACATCCCTGCCTAGTTCCACGTTGGATTGGGAAGCTTTCTGAGCGGAAACCAGAGTATTAACGTAAGCTTGTGGATAGGTATATAGGGCATTTATCCATTGAAGGAAATGTGGGCCAAAGCCCCAGCATTGTAGTATATAGTGCAGATACGGCAAAGATACCGTGTCAAATGCCTTACATATATCGAGGAAGAGGGGATGCATGGGTATGTTACGGGATCTGGCTATATGCTGCAGAAGGATGACACAATGTATGTTTTCGCTAGCCTGTCGCTTGGGGATGAAGCCCACCTGGTCTTTATGGATCAAACCTCCAATGGGTGGGTTCCAACGTAGAGCTAAGATTTTAGCAATAATTTTAATGTTCACATTTAACAGAGAGATAGGTCTGTAGTTAGACCAAAGCGTGTTATCTGTATTAGGTGTAGATATTATAGATACAATAGCCATCAATGTGCCTCTGCCAAAGGATCCACTTTTGAGCAGGGTAATAAATTAATTTTCTATAAGGGGGGCCAATATACTAGCAATTTTTTTGTAGTATGAGATAGTAAGCCCGTCAGGGCCAGGTCTCTTGTGGGGTTTTAGAGTCTTGATGGCTTGCAGCACCTCTTGGACCGAGAAAAGGGGTTTCCATTGATTCTCGGTTGGCATCAGTTAGTGCGGGAATTGGTAGGTCTCAGAACAATGTCTCTCAGCTAATTCTTGGGGGAAGGGGGTTGTGGATTCATATAATTTGGCCAATCGTTTGCTGAATTTGGATAGCACTTTAACTGGATTACTCGTGAGGGTATATTTATTAGTTTTAAGTCTAATTGGTTTGTAAGCTCGCTCGGGGTGTCTGAAGCGCAATGCTAGGAAGGTGTCAGGCTTATTGGCTCTAGTATAAATGGTATGATTAGATCTACGAATAACATTTGTCGGCAGCCTCTGCTAAGAGTAAGTCTAACTCTAGCTTAAATTTAATATACAAGTGCTCAAGCGTTGATATGAATAAAAATTATATTGACCCCAAAAAAATCTACTAAATGTACTGAAAAAAGCTGCACCAATGCAAATGATCCCTCAGTAAACAATGTAAATTATTAGATATTAGTGCGCTAAAATCAATTAAGTGGTCAAAAAAGTATATGTACCAAAACTACACTGTATCTACACTTTAAATGGACTCACAGTGATCGATCATACAGCTATATCCATATAAAGTGCTCTAATGCATATATATGTGCCAAACAATTCATAAATAAAGTGCCCAATGTGCATATAAAGTGCAATCCTCGTTTGTGCTAACTTATGAAAACTTCAAAATAAAGTGCTATTAACGGAATAAATGTCCCAAATCTTCAGATAAAGTGCTATAAGTGCTAAAAAAAGATATACAGAATACCCCAAACAGCAACTAATCCCACACTAGCGCTCCATGCGATATATATATGAGCTTCACACAAAAAATACTCTAATGCCGCGTACACACGTAGAAAACTATCCGATGGACTTAGTCTGGCGGACTTCCCGCCAGACTGTCCGTCGGACTTTCCGAACGGGCTACTTGCCCACACACGGCACTTTTTCAGCGGACTAATACAGCGTACTAAGTCCGCCGTACTATCCGCCCTACTTTTGAAATGAACGGACTCGCTCACACACGCGGAGGAAAGTCCGCTCATTTTGAGCGCGTCTCCAGGTAGGTGGGGCCCGCGAAGGAGACGTCGCTGGCCCCTCCACCTGGTATGGACTTAAAGGGGAACCCCAATGCCGAAAAAAATCGGTGTGCTGGTCCCCCCCAGGTCCACATCAGACCCTTGTCCAAGCACGCTACCCGGCCGGCCAGGAAAGGGGGGGACGAGCGAGCGCCCCCCCCCCCCTGAGCCGTACCAGGCCGCGTGACCTCAACATGGGGGTGCCTTGGGGAAGCAAAGCACCTTGTCCCCATGTTGATGAGGACAAGGGCCTCTTCCCGACAACCCTGGCCGTTGGTTGTCGGGGTCTGCGGACGAGGGGCTTATCGGAATCCGGGAGCCCCCTTTAATAAGGGGACCCCCGGATACCGGCCCCCCACCCTATGTGAATGAGTATGGGGTACAATGTACCCCTACCCATTCACCTGTGAAAAAAGTACAAAAAAACACAACACAGGGTAAAAATAGTTTATTGCACAGCTCCGGGGGTCTTCCGTCTTTGGGGGGTCTTCTCGCCGGACTCCTCCGCTATCTTCTTCTAGCTCTTTTGCTAGCGGAGGAGCCCGGCTTTCTTCCTCGCCGCTGCCCCTCTTCCGACTTCGGGGGTCTTGTCCCCCTCTTCGGTTCCTCTGCCGGGCCACCGTGCCTTCTTATAGCTCTTTTACAGGCGGTGGCCCGGTCTTCTGTCGCCGCTGTCGTCGCCGCTGTCGTCGCCGCCTTCTGTTCTTCTGTTCTTCTCTTCAGATGTTGCCCCGTCGGATCCTCCGCTCACAATGGCTCTGATGCGACGCGCGGCGACTTATATAGGGACATCACCGGATGATGTCCCCGCCCATTATGGTGTCACAGTCCCAGAGGATGCTGGGACTGTGACATCATAATAGGCGGGGACATCATCTGGTGATGAGGAGCAAAAGAGGAGTCCGGCGAGAAGACCCCCCGAAGACGGAAGACCCCCGGAGCTGTGCAATAAACTATTTTTACCCTGTGTTGTGTTTTTTTTTTACTTTTTTCACAGGTGAATGGGTAGGGGTACATTGTACCCCATACTCATTCACATAGGGTGGGGGGCCGGTATCCGCCGGATTCCGATAAGCCCCTCGCCCGCAGACCCTGACAACCAACGGCCAGGGTAGTCGGGAAGAGGCCCTTGTCCTCATCAACATGGGGACAAGGTGCTTTGGGGTGGGGGGGCCGGGCGGCCCCCCTTCCCCAAGGCACCCCCCATGTTGAGGGCACGCGGCCTGGTATGGCTCAGGAGGGGGGGGGCGCTCGCTCGTCCCCCCTTTCCTGGCCGGCCGGGTAGCGTGCTCGGACAAGGGTCTGATGTGGACCTGGGGGAGACCCCCACACCGATTTTTTTTGGCGTTGGGTTTCCCCTTTAAGTCCATACCAGGTGGCGGGGCCAGCGACGTCTCCTTCGCGGGCCCCGCCTACCTGGAGACCCGCTCGAAATGAGCGGACTTTTCTCCGAGCGGGAAAAGTCCGTTCATTTCAAAAGTACGGCGGACTGGCATACACATGGCCGGATTGTCCGCCGAAATGCAAGTCCGGCGGGAAGGTTGGAGTGCAAAACTACTTTCTAAGTCCACAGTACTTTCGGGTCAAAAAAGTATGCCGGAGGATACACACGGGGGGATTGTCCGGCGGACTTGAGTTTGCCGGACTTTTCCATCCGATTGTCTGATCGTGTGTACGCGGCATAAGCGGTAAATCTTACTACCCCACGTATACAAAAAGTGCTTTCAGTGCTACGAAGTAATGAACAATCAATCCTCCTGATTATTAATGACAAGGTGCTATAAGACATAAAAAAGTGCCAGAGTGTCAATCAGGGTAAACTCATTAATCTCATTAGAAAGCCACTATTCTCTGCAACCAACTCCTGTTTATTCTGTTATACTGCAGTCTCTTTAAAACTTCATAAAATCATACGCTGGTCTCTTGATCATTATGCATATTTTTCCTTCCGATTTATAAGCATGTTATTCCACCAAATGCAGACATGCAAAAGAAACAACACAGAGAAACCACAATCGTGTGATACTGCAAACACGGAGTGTTGCTGTACTGTATTAGATGATCTTACTCACAAAACCAATAGTGTACACAAGCCTCTCATAGAGCGTCAGATTTGCACTCCTCCCCACAGCCTCCCTGCAGACCGAAGGCTCCACGCCACTTGGCTCCTCCTCTTGAGCATTGCGTCACAGGTCACGTGACATTTTCAAGGGAAATCTTTTTTGGAAATTGTTTTGCACATATATATGCATTAGAGCATTTTATATGGATATCGCTGTATGATGGATCACTATGAGTCCATGTAAAGTGTAGATACAGTGTCGTTTTGGTACATATAATTTTTTGACCACTTAATTGATTTTAGCACACTAATATCTAATAATTTACTCTAGCTTAGTCTTGTCCATAGCCATTTTATTAGCTTCTATCAGGGTAGATTGGAACTGTAGAAATTGTTGCTGAAAGTCTGCTTCCAGCTGCTGGAATCGTAGATTGGAACTGTAGAAATTGTTGCTGAAAGTCTGCTTCCAGCTGCTGGAGTCTCATTGCTTTATCTTTCTTGAGGCGTGTGGCAGTGGAAATACATTTACCTCTAATTACTGGTTTATGTGCCTCCCAGAGGAGGATTGGGGAGATTTCCGGAATGTTGTTATGTTGAAGGTAGTCTTTTAATGCAAGCTGGATATCAAAACAAAATGATTGGTTTGTCAAATGCTTATCGTTCATGCACCAAGTTCTGTCTTTAGATTGGGGTATTAGCAATGAAACAGTAGTGATCACCGCACAGTGATCAGACCACGAGATGAGATATATACGAGATTGAAGCAATATAGGGGGGGATGCGATGGGGATAAAGATGTGGTCGATTCTGGAAAACGATTTGTGGGGGTTAGAGTAGAAAGTGTTGTGGGAAATTTTGACAATTCAGGACTCAGGAGCGCATGAAGGCAATGGAGGAGAGGAAAGGTCAGGGTAGGCTATGAAGAGGGTGCAGGAGATGATCATCAGCACCGTGATAGAGAGCACTGACACCAGCAATGTGATAGAGAGCACTGACACCAGCACCGAGATATAGAGCACTGACACCAGCATTGTGATATAAAGCACTGACACCAGCACCACGATATAGAGCACTGACACCAGCATCGTGATAGAGTGCACTGACACCAGCACCATGATATAGAGCACTGACACCAGCACCTTGATATAGAGCACTGACACCAGCACCGTGATATAGAGCACTGACACCAGCAACGTGATAGAGAGCACTGACACCAGAACCGTGATATAGAGCACTGACACTAGCACCGTGATAAAGTGCACAGACACCAGCACCGTGATAGAGTGCACTGACACCAGCACCGTGATATAGAGCACTGACACCAGCACCGTGATAGAGTGCACTGACACCTGCACCATGATATAGAGCACTGACATCAGCACCTTGATATAGAGCACTGACACCAGCACTGTGATATAGAGCACTAACACCAGCACTGTGATATAGAGCACTGACAACAGCAACGTGATAGAGAGCACTGACAACGGCACAGAGATATAGAGCACTGACACCAGCACCGTGATATAAAGCACTGACACCAGCACCGCGATATAGAGCACTGACACCAGCATCGTGATAGAGTGCACTGACACCAGCACCGTGATATAGAGCACTGACACCAGCACTGTGATTGAGTGCACTGACACCAGCACCTTGATATAGAGCACTGACACCAGCACCGTGATATAGAGCACTGACACCAGCAACGTGATAGAGAGCACTGACACCAGAACCGTGATAGAGTGCACTGACACCAGCACCGTGATAGAGTGCACAGACACCAGCACCGTGATATAGAGCACTGACACCAGCACCTTGATATAGAGCACTGACACCAGCATCGTGATATAGAGCACTGACACCAGCAACGTGATAGAGAGCACTGACACCAGCACCGTGATATAGAGCACTGACACCAGCACCGTGATAGAGTGCACAGACACCAGCACCGTGATATAGAGCACTGACACCAGTACCATGATAGAGTTCACTGACACCAGCACCGTGATATAGAGAACTGACACCAGCACCGTGATATAGAGCACTGACACCAGCACTGAGATATAGAGCACTGACACCAGCACTGAGATATAGAGCACTGACACCAGCACCGTGATAGAGAGCATTGACACCAGCACCGTGATAGAGTGCACAGACACCAGCACCGTGATATAGAGCACTGACAACCGCACCGTGATAGAGTGCACTGGCACCAGCACCATGATGTAGAGCACTGACACCAGCACCGTGATTTAGAGCACTGACACCAGCACCGTGATAGAGTGCACTGACACCAGCACCGTGATATAGAGCACTGACACCAGTACCGTGATAGAGTGCACTGACACCTGCACCATGATATAGAGCACTGACACCAGCACCGTGATACAGTGCACTGACACCAGCACCTTGATATAGAGCACTGACACCAGCACATTGATATAGAGCACTGACAACAGCACCGTGATATAGAGCACTAACACCAGCACCGTGATATAGAGCACTGACACCAGCACCTTGATATAGAGCACTGACACCAGCACCGTGATATAGAGCACTGACACCAGCAACGTGATATAGAGCACTGACACCAGCAACGTGATATAGAGCACTGACACCAGCAAAGTGATAGAGAGCACTGACACCAGCACCATGATATAGAGCACTGACACCAGCACCATGATAGAGTGCACAGACACCAGCACCGTGATATAGAGCACTGACACCAGCACCGTGATAGAGTGCACTGACACTAGCACCGTGATAGAGTGCACTGACACCAGCACCGTGATAGAGTGCACTGACACCAGTATCATGATAGAGTGCACTGACACCAGCACCGTGATATAGAGAACTGACACCAGCACCGTGATATAGAGCACTGACACCAGCACTGAGATATAGAGCACTGACACCAGCACCGTGATAGAGTGCACTGGCACCAGCACCGTGATATAGAGCACTGACACCAGCACCGTGATTTAGAGCACTGACACCAGCACCGTGATTTAGAGCACTGACACCAGCACCGTGATAGAGTGCACTGACACCAGCACCGTGATATAGAGCACTGACACCAGTACCGTGATAGAGTGCACTGACACCTGCACCATGATATAGAGCACTGACACCAGCACCGTGATACAGTGCACTGACACCAGCACCTTGATATAGAGCACTGACACCAGCACCTTGATATAGAGCACTGACACCAGCACCCTGGTATAGAGCACTAACACCAGCACCGTGATATAGAGCACTGACACCAGCACCTTGATATAGAGCACTGACACCAGCACCGTGATATAGAGCACTGACACCAGCAACGTGATACAGAGCACTGACACCAGCAACGTGATATAGAGCACTGACACCAGCAAAGTGATAGAGATCACTGACACCAGCACCATGATATAGAGCACTGACACCAGCACCATGATAAAGTGCACAGACACCAGCACCGTGATATAGAGCACTGACACCAGCACCGTGATATAGAGCACTGACACCAGTACCATGATAGAGTTCACTGACACTAGCACCATGATATAGAGCACTGACACCAGCACCGTGATACAGTGCACTGACACCAGCACCTTGATATAGAGCACTGACACCAGCACCTTGATATAGAGCACTGACAACAGCACCGTGATATAGAGCACTAACACCAGCACCGTGATATAGAGCACTGACACCAGCACCTTGATATAGAGCACTGACACCAGCACCGTGATATAGAGCACTGACACCAGCAACGTGATATAGAGCACTGACACCAGCAACGTGATATAGAGCACTGACACCAGCAAAGTGATAGAGAGCACTGACACCAGCACCATGATATAGAGCACTGACACCAGCACCATGATAGAGTGCACAGACACCAGCACCGTGATATAGAGCACTGACACCAGCACCGTGATAGAGTGCACTGACACTAGCACCGTGATAGAGTGCACTGACACCAGCACCGTGATAGAGTGCACTGACACCAGTATCATGATAGAGTGCACTGACACCAGCACCGTGATATAGAGAACTGACACCAGCACCGTGATATAGAGCACTGACACCAGCACTGAGATATAGAGCACTGACACCAGCACCGTGATAGAGTGCACTGGCACCAGCACCGTGATATAGAGCACTGACACCAGCACCGTGATTTAGAGCACTGACACCAGCACCGTGATTTAGAGCACTGACACCAGCACCGTGATAGAGTGCACTGACACCAGCACCTTGATATAGAGCACTGACAACAGCACCGTGATATAGAGCACTAACACCAGCACCGTGATATAGAGCACTGACACCAGCACCTTGATATAGAGCACTGACACCAGCACCGTGATATAGAGCACTGACACCAGCAACGTGATATAGAGCACTGACACCAGCAACGTGATATAGAGCACTGACACCAGCAAAGTGATAGAGAGCACTGACACCAGCACCATGATATAGAGCACTGACACCAGCACCATGATAGAGTGCACAGACACCAGCACCGTGATATAGAGCACTGACACCAGCACCGTGATAGAGTGCACTGACACTAGCACCGTGATAGAGTGCACTGACACCAGCACCGTGATAGAGTGCACTGACACCAGTATCATGATAGAGTGCACTGACACCAGCACCGTGATATAGAGAACTGACACCAGCACCGTGATATAGAGCACTGACACCAGCACTGAGATATAGAGCACTGACACCAGCACCGTGATAGAGTGCACTGGCACCAGCACCGTGATATAGAGCACTGACACCAGCACCGTGATTTAGAGCACTGACACCAGCACCGTGATTTAGAGCACTGACACCAGCACCGTGATAGAGTGCACTGACACCAGCACCGTGATATAGAGCACTGACACCAGTACCGTGATAGAGTGCACTGACACCTGCACCATGATATAGAGCACTGACACCAGCACCGTGATACAGTGCACTGACATCAGCACCTTGATATAGAGCACTGACACCAGCACCTTGATATAGAGCACTGACACCAGCACCGTGATATAGAGCACTAACACCAGCACCGTGATATAGAGCACTGACACCAGCACCTTGATATAGAGCACTGACACCAGCACCGTGATATAGAGCACTGACACCAGCAACGTGATATAGAGCACTGACACCAGCAACGTGATATAGAGCACTGACACCAGCAAAGTGATAGAGATCACTGACACCAGCACCATGATATAGAGCACTGACACCAGCACCATGATAAAGTGCACAGACACCAGCACCGTGCTATAGAGCACTGACACCAGCACCGTGATATAGAGCACTGACACCAGTACCATGATAGAGTTCACTGACACTAGCACCGTGATAGAGTGCACTGACACCAGCACCGTGATAGAGTGCACTGACACCAGTACCATGATAGAGTGCACTGACACCAGCACCGTGATATAGAGAACTGACACCAGGACCATGATATAGAGCACTGACAGCAGCACTGAGATATAGAGCACTGACACCAGCACTGTGATAGAGTGCACTGGCACCAGCACCGTGATATAGAGCACTGACACCAGCACCGTGATTTAGAGCACTGACACCAGCACCGTGATTTAGAGCACTGACACCAGCACTGTGATTTAGAGCACTGACACCAGCACCGTGATAGAGAGCACTGACATCAGCACCGAGATAGAGAGCACTGACACCAGCACCGAGATAGAGAGCACTGAGACCACACCAGCACCGAGATCGAGAGCACTGACACCAGCACCGAGATAGAGAGCACTGAGACCACACCAGCACCGAGATCGAGAGCACTGACACCACAACAGCACTGAGATAGAGAGAGAGAGAGCACTGACACCAGCACCTAAATAGAGAGCACTTTCAGCAGCACTGATACCAGCATCTCGCTGCTGGGCCCAAAAATATGACACCGCTCAACCTCTTCAAACAGGAGGGTATGGGCATATAGTTCGGTGTGCTTTTTTTGTACAAGGAAGTGAGCCAAATGTAGAAGAAAGGTCTGTGTGCTCGATTAAATAAATAGTTTATAGAGATATACATGGTCTACTGGTCACATGTGTTGAATTCCGCCGAGATCCATGCCTCAGTCATTTTCATAAATGTGAGGTAGTCAACACTGTCATGAGCTAGGAGAGTGTGCTTATCGGTCACGACCCCCCCTGCTGCGCTGAACGTCCTTTCGGACAGGACACTGGATCAGGGGCAAGCCAACAGTTCCATTGCAAATTGGTCAAGCCTGCCCACCCAGTAGTCCAGGGGTTCATCACTCCTCAGAGCGTCCACATCGGCCGTTACCCTTATGTAGTCGGACACCTGTCGGTCTAGGCGTTCCCTAATGCTGGATCCGGATGAGACCTGTCGATGGGTCAGCTGAAAGAATGACCTCATATCAGAAGTCACCAACACATCTTCAAACCGGCCTTCTTGCAGGCTCTGTTGGATTGGTAACCGCAACTCCTTCTCTGGGAGTGGGAATTCCTCCTCAGCCAGCGCACGCAAAAGCAGAATGCAGCATTTCTCCAAGCAAGACCTGGAAGTGCTCCATTCTGACAGCCCTCTGTGACGGTGGTAAAATTTCTGCCATTTTGTGTTTGTACCGGGGGGTCTAAGTACGTTGCCACCCAGTACTGGTTCTTGACCCTTATGCTTTTTATACGGGGGTCCCTGTTAAAACACTGGAGCATGAAGGCCCCCATTTTCACTAAACTGGAAGCGGTGTGGTGGCCTGGCTCCTGCTCATCATCCAGGATAAGGTCGTCCTCCTCGTTCTCCTCTCCTCATCCACGCACAACAGGGATCCCAGAAAGGTTTAAAGCATGCTCTTCTTGCTCCTCCTCATCCGCCGCGGTACCATCCTCCTCTGACTCCTCTTCAGATTCCTGTTGTTGACTTGTCTCAGATAGAGTAGCCCCCCCAGGGAATACATCCAGCATTGCGACTTCCGCATCTTCCTGCTCCTCCACGGCTTGATCAATTACACAATGCAATGCACGTTCCATAAAGAAGGCATAAGGTACCATGTCACTGATGGCGCCATGGCTTCGACTGACCAGTTTGGTGATCTCATCAAATAGCCACAGAAGTCTGCATACTTCGCGCATGAGCAGCCACTGGCGCAGTGAAAAAAAACCAAGCTCTCGAGAACCTTTTCTGCCGCAGAGTTCGTACAGGTAGACGTTAACATGCATGTTTCTGCTGGAGCAGCCTATCAAGCATATAGAAGGTTGAGTTCCATTGCGTCGGGCAATCACAAATAAGACGTCTGACCGGCAAATTGTGTCGCCGCTGAATGCCAGCAAGGCGAGCCATGGCCGTGTAAGATCTTCTGAAATGGGCCGAGATTTTCCTTGCCTGCCACAAGATGTCCTGGACCCCAGGGAATTTGACAACGAATCGCTGCACAACCAAGTTTAAGACGTGTGCCATGCATGGCACGTGCGGAATTTTGCCCTGTTTCAGTGCGATAAGCAGATTGGCACCGTTGTCACACACCACTTTACCAACTGTCAAATTGAGCGGTGTTAGCCACTGATCTGCCTGTGAATGCAAAGCTGAAAGGAGTGCAGGGCCAGTGTGGCTCTTGGCTTCCAGGCACAACAGACGCAGCACAGCATGGCAACGTCTCACCTGGCATGTCTAATAGGTTCTGGGGAGCTTGGGTGGCACAGCAGAAGAGACGCTAGCAGCAGAAAAGGAGGAGTCAGCTGAGGAGGAGAGGGAGGAGGATGGAGTAGGAGGAGGAGAAGAAGAGGCAGGCCTGCATGCAATCCTAAAACCAAATCTACATGGGTGCCACGGGTTACATGCTTGATGGCCGTCAGAAAGTTCACCCAGTGGGCAGTAAAAGTGATATACCTTCCCTGCCCGTGTTTACTAGACCACGTGTCTGTGGTCAGATGTATCTTGGCACCGATACTGTGTGCCAGAGATACATTCACTTGCCGCTGAACATGGCCATATAGCTCTGGGATGCCTTTCTGTGAGAAATACTTCCTTCCTGGGACGTTCCATTGTGGTGTTCCAATGGCCACAAATTTTCAAAAGGTCTCCGAGTCCACCAGTTTATATGGCAGTAGTTTGCAGGCTATCAGTTCTGACAAGCCAGCCATCAACTGTTGGGCAAGAGGATTATCCGGCGTCATAATTTTTTTACGCTCAAACATTTGGCCCATGGAAGCCTGCCTTTTTCCAGAAAAACATGAGGACGGCATGATGGAAGGTGGAGTGGAGGACAATTGTGAGGAGAGAGGAGAAGGAGAAGTAGAAGACGAGGCTGGATGGTGAGAGCCTGGAGTGTGGCTTTGTGTGTTCCGTTGCTCCCACTGGGCTCGGTGATGGCAGCTCATGTGCCTTCTTAAGGCGGTCGTCCCTAGGTAAGTGTTGGGCTTACCACGACTTGTGCGTTGACTGCAAAGATTGCAGATGGCAACACTATTGTCAGCAGCGGACACTTTAAAAAAAGCCCACACTGCGGAGCCATGTACCAGTGTCCTGGGAGCGCCAGATGTGACCGTACATGCCTCGCTCCTGATACATTAGCAGTCTGCTTTGTCCCTCCTGTGCAATGTAAGTTCTTCCTGCTTCTTCTCCCTATCTGCTGGTCCATATCTCCCTCTGAACTCCCCTCCTCTTCCTCTCTTGTGGGCACCCATGTGACATCACTAAACACATCATCATCGACGTCACCTTCCCCACCGCTATAATTAGAGATCTCGGAGTAGGCAGCAACACCGGGGACCAACCTCCTCCTTGGGCTGATCTGGGTACTGTCGTCAGACTGCTGAGTGGCGGTTGTTGCTACCTCCTCTGATCCAATGCCAAGAGTGGCTGCGCATCGGAAATGTCTTGATATGGATCAGAAAATAATTCCTGTGACTCAAGCAGAAGGTATATGGTGGTGGTGGTGGTAGTGTCTTTGGGGGTGCATACAGCAGAGAGTGAAGAAGAGGGTGCAGATTGAGAGGGTGATGAGGGTTCAGAAGATTAAGGCTGAGTGAGCCACTCAGCCAAGTCTGGTGCGTCCTTTGACGTAATCACACGCACATTCTGCAATTTGCCATTTTGGCTCAAGCCTGCTGCTCCTGCCCTACCCTTACCACCCCTGCAGAAGGGACTTCCGTTTCCGGGGGGTGTGTGCTGAGCATGGAGGAGTGAGGAGGCTCGTGTGAGCAGTGACCGTGCTTACAGACAGCGTGTATTACACAGCGCGGACCGGAGAGATTCTCTGTTCATGCCGGGCCGTGGGCGGAAGACAAAGCAGCTGAATGCTCCCGTCCGCTCGTATATCACGAGGTATCTGGTGAAGAGCGGAGGGGGTACAGCGGAGGAGGAGGAGGAAAAGCCAAAGGCTAGGACGGGGAAGAGCGGGGGAAGAGAGGAGAGTGGCGTGACAGCTGATACAGCTAAGATCATTAAATCCTCGCAAACCCCGGCATGTGATATTGCATTCCTCTCTTCAAAGACTGCTTTGTATACTGGCGTTAACCCTACGCAGAGCTGGGACACAGAGGAGATAGCGAAGGCCAAAGATATCCCTGCACAGACGGAGAGGTGCATAAGAGGAGGACGGCTGGATCAAAACGAAAGCGAAAGGTCAGTTTTGTATCCACTTTCAGATAATATCCCTGCCTCAGTCCAGAAAATGTCAGAAACAGACCGGCAAATATATCAGGCACCAGTAACAGGCGCAGATTTAAAAGAGATGGGAGGAGGAGAACAGGGGCTTAGACAGCTGATTCAAGCCCTACCCACAAAGGATGATATACAGGCATTAATGTGTAATCTGCTGGGTCCACTAAAGGAGGAAGTGGGTGAGGTACGGAAGAAAATAGAGGTAATAGACTATAAATTGCATAACTGTGAATTTTCCCAAAATAAAGTAGAAATGCGGATGGAAGAACTAGAGAAAAAATGTATAGAGCAATCGCAGAGAATGACTACTATGCAGCTACATTTGGAGGAATTTGAGAATAAAAGCAGAAGGAATAATCTGCGGATAAAAGGTATTACAGAAACGGTGTCAGCTACAGAGCTAAGAGGAGTATTACTGAATATTTTTAATGAACTGTTGGGTAATCCCCCTGATACGCAGATTGAGCTTGATCGTGTGCATAGGATTCCGGTGTCTCAGAAAATAGCCCCGAAAGCTCCCAGGGACGTTCTCTGCAGAGTACACTTTTATAAAACGAAAGAGGAGATAATAAGAGCTGCTTGGAGAAAGAGCCCAGTCGAGTTTGACAAACATGAGATACAAATTTATTCAGATCTTTGCCGACAGACGAGAGACCGACGCCGAGTGTTGAAACCATTATTAGATCATGTGTTACTTAAGGGGGCAACATATCGATGGGGGTACCCAATTTCGTTGATAATTAAAAAAGAAGGACTAATGTTTTCTCTATACGACCATAAGCAGTTACCCGATTTGTTTCAATTTCTAGGATCAGAGATGATTGAGATACCTAACTGGAAAGATCCCTTGATAACAGGAGAAGAGAAAGATTTCCCGAATAAAAGGAAGAACAGAATGATAGAAAGGAGGGACCAATCAGAGGGACCAAGCTGTGGATCACCAAAGTGAAGCTGAAGTAGAAGAAAAGATAGACCCTGTATTAAGAGGCAAATATTATTATTATCTCTGGGATCTGTGGGGGTTTATTTATTTATTTATTTATATATATATATATATATATATATATATATATATATATATATATATATATATATATATATATATATATATATATATATATTTTTTTTTATTAATTTATTTATTTATTTATTTTTTTCCTCCCTCTCTGCGTTTCAGTGGGGTAGATGTTGGCATGTATTGCTGTCTGGTGGAAAGAGGCAATGTGGATTAATTTTATTTTTATTTATTTATTTATTTATTTTTTTGGATATATAGATGTGTATACACGCAAAAGCACGGATAAAGGGTAAAAAAAAAAAGGGGGTTGAAAGTTTTTAGTGCACGAATAAGGGATATGAAACGTAGATGTAGGGTGATAATAGAGTATATTATATAATTATTTTATTTTTTATTTGTTTTTTTCGCACCAATATGAAATATGAAAACTGATAGAGGGATATGGGTGGGGGAAGGGGAAGGGGAAAAGGGAAAAAAAATGGGAGTGTTAAAGATGTGAAAGAAGGGGCTGATTTTTTTTTTTTTTTTTTTTTATATGATACACATATAAAAAGTAGAGTGATCTAATAGGATTTCTTACATATGGAGAAGTGGGTATGGTAGGTAAAAGGGACTGGGAGGAGGGTGGGATGGTAAAATGGAAGTGTGAGATAATGCGTGCACTTTGATATACACGGTTTTGGATTTATGTTAGGGTATGTGGTAGAGGGTGGGGGGAAGGGATGGGAAAGGAAATTATAAGTACCCTTATGGTTTATATAAAAAAAATTTTTTTTTTTTTGCACAAATATGACACAAATGACATAAAATGTGGATTGATTTAATAGGACTCCCTTAAAAGGGAGAAGTAGGATGGGGAAGTAGAGTGAATAGAGAGGGGGGTGAAGGTTTATTCGGTTTTGGAGGGTGAAGGGGAGGGGATGGGGGAGGGGAGGGCATGGGGGAGGGGAGGGGGAGAATGTGTTTTTTTTTTTTTTCCCCGCACATCTTCCCCTCCTGTCCTCCCTTTCCCGTTGATAGCGGGGGAGGGGTGAGGGGGATTGAGGGGAGAGTAATTTATTTAAGGAAAGGAAGAGAGGGGTAGCAGTAGAAATGATGAGGGGGAGGAGGGAGAGAAGGGAGAGAAGATGGGAAAGAGAAAGGGAAAAGAAGAAATAAAGGTGAAGAATAGATATAATATGTGAAAAGTAAAGGATTAAGTAAAGATAATGATAAATATGTCTATGTTAACAAGAAAAAGATGAATGTGGTAGAAAAATAATTATTGTAAGTGTGGAGAACGCTGGTTGTGGGCACGGTTCACTTGCTCCTCTTTTGCTCACTAACACCCCCATATTAAATGCCTCTCCTCCAGGTGGAGGAAAAGTCGAAGGCGTTGGGGTTTCTTTTTTTTTTTGTGGGGGACAGCTCTGGATACAGTATCTGTCGCTCATCTATCTGAAAGAAGGGGTTGTTTTGGGGTGTGGGTTGGGTTTTATTTTTATATATTCATTTATTTTTCATCCCCTCTCTTACCCCCCCCCCCCCCCTGACCGGCAATAAAAATGACTAAAATAAATTTTACATCATACAATGTTAAGGGACTAAACACCCCAGAGAAACGTACACGATTAATAATGGAGTTGAAAAGATTTAAATCTCAAATAGTTTTCTTACAGGAAACTCATTTTAAAAAGGATAGGATCCCTTGGAGTAAAGGTCACCATTTCCCCTGGGTATATCATAGCACCTCACAGAACTCGAAATCCTGTGGGGTGTCTATTTTAATAGCAAGACAGACACCATGGAAGGAACAAGGGGTATACATGGATGAGGAAGGTCGCCTCCTGATAGTAAAGGGTACATTGGGTTGCCAAAAAGTGACATTTGTAAATATATATCTGCCAAATGAAGACCAAGTAACCTCTCTAGTAATCTATTTACAGATTATTCAACAACATAAAGAGGGAATACTAGTGTTAGGAGGCGACCTAAATATGGTTTTGGATCCAATAAAAGACACATCAAAAGGCTTGTCTCATCTATCTTATGTCAAATTAAGGAAAGTAAAGAGAATGATGCAAGAATTGCAGCTGATCGACAGCTGGAGGGCTGTTCACACACAGAGCAGAGATTATACATTTTTCTCGGCAAAATATAAATCTTACTCTAGAATTGATTATATTTTAATCTCCCAGAATGTGATTACATCCCTAGTGGAAGCCTCAATTGGCCCATTTACACTATCAGACCACACCCCGACGAGTTGTGTGATAAAATTAGGGGAAGCTGAACCAAGGGAATGGCAATGGAAGTTAAATGAAACATTACTAAAGGATAATGAATATAAGGTAAAATTAGAACAAGAACTGGATGTTTTTTTCGCAACAAATAAAGTAGGAGAAACAATACCTTTTTGTATATGGGAAGCACATAAATGTGTTATGAGAGGAATATTTATATCCCTGGGAGCACATAGAAAACGCAGAATGAATGAAACGATTGATAATTTGCTTAAAGAGATTAGGGAACTAGAAACAGTACATAAAAAATCACAAGCACAAGCAGTAGAACAGAAATTAGACGGTTTGCGTGAAAAATTAAATCTCCAATTAATAGAAAAAGTGAAAGCAAAGCTAACTCGAGGGAAACAGAGATTCTATGAATTTGGGAATAAACCAGGGAGACTGCTGGCAAACGCTCTAAGAGAAAGCACAACCAGGAACTCAATTACACAAATTAAGACACAGAGAGATGAAATGGTTAATACATCGGAGAAAATCGCTCAGGTATTCAAAGAATACTATGAGAAGCTATATCAGCTGGAAAAGAAATCTACCTTGGCAGAGGAGTTAAAAAAAGGAGAGATCGCTAGAGAATACATTGAAAGGACAGAAATGCCAAAAATAACAGAGGAAATGGCCAGAGAAATAGATGTACCAATCACTATTGAAACTAGGTAAATCACCAGGTCCAGATGGATTTACTTTGTCATATTATAGAATGTTCGCGGAGAAACTGGCTCCGAGATTCGTGGAAGCCTATAACTCAATACGGGAAGGGAAGCAAATTCCAACAGAAACGTTACAGGCGCATATAACAGTAATACCGAAAGAAGGAAAGGATCCCTCTCAGTGTCCCAGCTACCGACCTATTTCGTTGTTGAATGTGGACCTTAAATTGTTCACAAAAATATTAGCCATGAGATTGATAAATTTGATACCGGAACTAATACACCCAGATCAAGTGGGATTCGTCCCAGGGAGAGAAGGAAGAGAAAATACGCAACGAGTGGTGAATACAATTTACCTGGTACAAAAATTGCATAAGTCAACGGTGATAGTATCTGCGGATGCAGAAAAAGCGTTTGATCGGGTAGATTGGATATTCTTAAAAGCAGTATTACAACATATAGGCCTGGGGGAGGGGATGCTGAGATGGATCCTAAACTTATATTCAAAACCAAGTGCTAGGGTGAAAGTGAATGACAGATTATCAGAGCCATTCTCCATTTTAAATGGAACACGCCAGGGATGCCCCCTCTCACCCCTGATATTCATTTTGACAATAGAACCTTTTTTAAGGAAAATACGTGCCAATGTGGATATCAGGGGGGTAAAAATAAAAAATGAAGATCAGAAGTTGGCAGCTTATGCAAATGATTTGATCTTTTTTGTAACGTCCCCAATTACATCTCTCCCATCTTTACTAATGGAGCTACGAGAATATGGGAAAATATCCAACTTTAGAATAAATTATGGAAAATCAGAAGCAATGGGGGTAGAAATAGATTCGCCTCAGCTACAAGCAATATCCACGCAATTTGATTTTAGATGGACGAATTCATATATAAGTTACTTAGGAACAAAAATGTCAAAAAATCTAAATGAGCTGTTCGAACTTAACTATATCCCACTGGTAAGACAGATCAAAAGCAATCTTCAAAAATGGGACAAAGAGATTTTTACATGGTTCGGGAGAACCAATATTATTAAGATGAATGTGATGCCCAGACTATTATACATAATCCAAACTATACCGATCAAGATCCCTCCAAGTTTGTTTAAGGATCTTAGATCAAGATTTATGAAGTTCATCTGGGCTGGGAAACCAGCAAGAGTACGTCGAGATATTCTAGTACTCCCCAAAGGAAAAGGAGGGATAGGACTTCCAGATCCAATAAAATATCAGGAAGCTTTACATTTAACTAGAGTAGTGGAATGGTGTAGGCTTAAAAACGAAAAACCGTGGATACAGACAGAACAAGCAGCGATAGATATCCCATTGGAAGGATTAGTGTGGATTCCAGATACAGAAATACCAATAGGAATGAGAAAACATCCAATACTAGGGGAGACATTACGAATAACTAAAAGAGTATTCAGGAAAACATCTATTTCAAGAATTCCCAGTCCGCTCCTTCCTATCCTTGGTACCCCAGCATTTCTACCGGGAATGACAGATCCAAAATTTAAAACAATACGAGACAGAGGCATGAGCAGAATTTGTCATTTCTCGGTAGGCAATCGGTTAATGACTAAAAAAGATATTGAAAAAGGAATGACATTAGGGCTAGATCCTTTCAGAATGAGGCAATTAGAAGCCTTTATTAGATCTAAATCAAAGGTATACGTAGAAATAAGGGCATTGACTGAGTTTGAAGAGATCTGTTTGAAAGGAGAGGAACTGAGACATCTGATGTCTTATTTTTATAGTATGTTAATAGAACAGGGGACTTCACAAGATTTGCCCTTTCTACAGATGTGGGAAAGAGACTTAGGGACTACGTTTTCCCCAGAACAAAAGGATAAGATGTTGTTGTTTAATCAAAAGGCCTCGATGGCAAGCAGATATCAAGAAGGGGGATATAAGATCCTTACTAGGTGGTATAGAACACCAAAAGTGTTACATCAAATCTACCTCCAGATATCAGAGACATGTTGGAGATGTCATGGAGCAGAGGGAACATTATTACATATATTTTGGGAATGTCCAAAAATTAGAGTGTTCTGGGAGATGGTAGCCGATACTATTGTAAGGATAACAGGAATTGACCTGGGAGATAAACCGGCAACTTTTCTGTTGCTGGACATCCCAATGGCAATAGAAAGATTCAAAAATTCTTTGCTGAGACATTTATTGATAGCAGCAAGGGCATGTATTCCGGTTCTGTGGAAAAAAAGCAGCCCTCCAGCTAGAGCACAGTGGTTTCAGAGAATTGCAGAAATCCAACAAATGGAAAATTTAACAATGACAATGAGAGATCAAGATGAGAAATATCAGAAGATTTGGGCTCCATATCTAAATTATAGAGAAAGTATGATGTAAAACATTTTGAAATATGATAGAGCAGGCGGGTTGTGGTGGGGGGGGGGGGGGGGGGGGATTATAGTGAAAATTCCAAATCTTTTTTTTTTTTCTTTTAGTTTGTATATTTATTTATTTATTTTTCTGGGAGGGAAGGGTGAGGGAGGGGGGAGGATGATGTGGAATTGAGGTATGGATTGAAATATTATAAGATTGTTATAGCTGTTAAAGAAGCTGTAGATGTATAACGAAATGTAATGTGAAATCTATGGAAAGAAAAGATGAAAAAATAAAGAATTTATAAAAAAAGAAGGGCCTGCCTCTTCCTCTGCCTGTCATTTTTTAAATGACCCTGTGACAAAAGTCTCTAGAGAAGTGCAGTATGTATGTGGAAGAAGGTATATAACACCCCGCTTCAATCTGACGTTTTTGGGGGCCACTGGTCTATCACACCAGTTATAATAAAAAAAATTTATTGCGTTTGTCACTCTTTGTAGTATCGCTGCAGAAACGCTCAGCAGTCACAATGCTGCACAGTGGAAATGCACTATACTATGCTTTCTATATGTGCAAGTATTTTATACGTGTATTACACACGTATATACTGCACACCAAATAGTACACCTATACCAGTCCTTAAAAGGACCTTTGTGGACCTAGTAGCTAGTGATTTGCAGACTGTCTCTCAGTCCCTACACTGATAAAAGACAGCTGGAGAAACGAGCAGTAATCTGCAGCACAGCAATGCACCAGCATCCTATATATTGTACACCTATACCAGTCCTTAAAAGGACCTTTGTGGACCTAGTAGTAATAGCTAGCTAGTGATTAAACTGACTGTCCCTGCTCCACACAGAGTCCTGTCCCTACACTGACAAAAGACAGTTGCAATCACCAGCACAGCAATGCACCAGCACCCTATATATTGTACACCTATACAAGGCCTTAAAAGGACCTTTGTGGACCTAGTAGCTAGTGATTTGCAGACTGTTCCTCAGTCCCTACACTGATAATAGACTGCTGCAGAATAGCGCAGCAGTCAGCAGCAGTGCACCACAACCCTATATATTGTACACATATAACAGTCCTTAAAAGGACCTTTGTGGACCTAGTAGTAATAGCTAGCTAGTGATTAAACTGACTGTCCCTGCTCCACACAGCGTCCTGTCCCTACACTGACAAAAGACAGCTGCAATCACCAGCACAGCAATGCACCAGCATCCTATATATTGCACACCTATACCAGTCCGTAAAAGGACCTTTGTGGACCTAGTAGTAATAGCTAGCTAGTGATTAAACTGACTGTCCCTGCTCCACACAGCGTCCTGTCCCTACACTGACAAAAGACAGCTGCAATCACCAGCACAGCAATGCACCAGCATCCTATATATTGCACACCTATACCAGTCCGTAAAAGGACCTTTGTGGACCTAATAGCTAGCGATTTGTGTCACTACAGTCTCTCCCTCCTCCACACAGCATCCTGTCCCTACACTGACATAAGACAGAATGTAAAATGGCCGCGAGATCAGGTCTATTTATAAGGTAGGGGGAATGTCCAATTGTCCATGTGCTGAAATGTCTCAATTGGCTTTCCTGTACCCCATGATGGATGTGTCATCATGGGTCAAAGTTCTTTTACACTGTAAACACATATGTCCACCAGGCGAACAACGGCAATAGTCCACCAATCGGGCGAATCGCGAACACGCAAAATTCGCCGCGAACCGACCGCCAGGCGAACAGTTCGGCCATCCCTACTTTTCACATACAAAAAGCACAAAAAAAAAGTCCCTGAGCATACCCAGACCAACCCAAATGCAGCTAGCACAAAATAAGCCATCCCGCTGTCCAAAATTAAGCACATCATCCAGCATGTCCTTATTTAAGGTTAAGAAAAAAGAAGGTGGAAAAATGTACAGGACTGCATCAAAAATAAACCAAAAACATATATATATACAACATATAATAAACGCACTGGAACACACCAAAAACTTGCATGCGGAAAAGCATCTGGAACACATCGACTGCATTTCTATGGAGTGGACTAGCCCTAAAGCTAGTAACTTGGGAGGGGGTTACTCTGCCTGTAAAGTGGTGCATCTATAGCATGTATCCAAAATGCTGCTTCAAAGATGTACAGCTTTAGAGAAAACGTACAAATCGACATTGCAGCTGCAAGATTTTAACCCAAAATAAAAAATAGCCTGCCCCCCCCCCCCCCCCCCAATACATACAAGGCCATCTTGGTCTGTAAAGGCTTAAAAAAAGAACCTCCACTTGAAAAATACTACCCCATAATAAAAAATATTGTGCCCCTCCCACACACTGAAAAACCCCTAGCCAAACACACAGCAAGCCAGCCCATGAATGGGGATGGATGCTTTAGGGCAGGAGGGGCTCGTGCACCCCAAAAGTCAACCAGCTGTTTCCATATTCAGGAGGACAAGGGCATCTTCCACACAACCCTAGGCTGGGGTTGCAGGAGGCTGCAGACAGGGGGCTTTATGGAATGTGGAAAACCCCTTTAAACTATTGAGTACAATGTGCTTTGTGGTTGATATTAGGCTGCCCCAAAGGCAGTCCGCTATGTTAAGTGCATGTGGCATTGTATGGTTCAGGAGGGGTTTGGGCGATCCATCTTCTCACCCCTTTCTTAGATGGCCCTGTTGTATGCTCTGAAAAAAGATGTGGTTTGTATTGGTGAAGGCAGCTCACAGCCTTTTGAGAATGGAGTGGAGTGTGGAGTTCCCCTTTAAAGCAAAAATCAGCCCATGGAAATCCAAGGGGTTAGAGGGGGGGAGACAAGAACATTGGAGAATGGAGTGTGGAGTACCGCTTTAAAAGCAAAAGCTAGCCCAAAGAAATCATATGCATTAGAGGGGGAAGGTTGAACTAGATGAGAGAGAGTCTTTTTACATAATTTTAACAAGGTGCATGTCACATGTTGGCAACGTAACATGTGAAAACATCCTTAAAAAAATATATAAAGGTGAACCAGCGTAAAAAAAAAAAAAAAATGTTTGCATTGCTTGACATTTACTAAGATTTTGGCTGCGCAGTAAACAAACCCATTTTAGCTGCTTGTGCATACGCAGTGCTTAAATGGATTTCACACAGTTCTAAATGTACTTGCAGGCACAGCAGGCTTGCTCAGAAAAAGTTACTTTCTCATTCTATTTTGGGCATATTTGTTACTTGGGCAGTTGTTACTAAACTTCCTCACATCACCCCACATCGCCCCATAATATTGGCACCTCATAATATTGGCATCTTCTGTTAATATTGAGTTGAAGATGCTGCGCGCCATGTCCATAGTGGCAGTCAGAATTCATTCTCCCGTGCGCCGAGATTGCTATAGTAAATGGGGATTACTGCTCTGTTACTGGCGCAAACGTTTCGTAAATATGAAAATGTGCATTGCGCCTCGCTGTGCGCCTCAACCCATGGAGCAAACGTTTCGTAAATCAGCCCCACTGAATAGGAAGGATGTTTTTTCACATCCTGTTGAACTTACAGGACAGATGTGAAGAGAAATCTCCATAATGGGACACCAGAAAAAATCTGACAGTGGTTTTAACCCTTACTCTAAATAATAAAAAAAAGATTGAGCTTTAGATATCCTTGGCTAAAGAATAGATGTGCAGCCAGAGTGTGGCTGTAAATGTTCATTGGAAACAGAGAGCAGTCATTAGTGGTGCACCACAAGGTTCTGTATTAGGACTAGGGTTGCCACCTGTCCAGGATTCACCCGGACAGTTCGGGTTTGGAACCATGCGTCCGGGATTCAGACTGCATGAAACCCGGACACATTATTCAGACTGGACTATGGCTACCCAGCAGGGTTGCTGGCTAGAGTTGTCTAAGCTGAGAGTTACTTTTTTATTCTTTCACGCTGCCCGAAGCCAGCACTAACAACCCCCCCAAACACACACACAGACGGGAGAGGAGAGAGGGCTCGATCTGCACCTCTCCCCCCCCCCCCCCCACCCACCCCCTACCCCTCTGTGTCTGCCCACACTCCAATCCCGGGCACTGTACTTCAGAAAAGGAAAGTGGGGGCTGGAAATTTGAAGTCCAGCAGCCTTACATACATCTGGATGAGAGGTGCTAAATGCCAAGGGGTGAGTGAGATCACCATCCATCCCAGTCTGTGACTGAAGTCTCCCCCTTCTCTCTCCTGCCTCTGAGAGAGTACACTAAGGTATATCAGGGTTCTCAGAGCACCCCTTACATCAGATTTCCCCTTTACACCAGAGGCCACAGTGTTTCCTCTCCATACATCAGAGTTCTCAGTGTTCCTCCTTAAATCCAGGTTCCCCGAGGATCCCTTATGTCAGAGTCCCCAGAGTTCTCCTAATCATCAGAGTCTGCAGAGTCCCCCCTTACAGTGAAAAGGAACTCTACGAGTTCAGATGTTAAAAGGGGAACTCTGCAGACTCTGATGTAAAGGGGGCCCTTGTTATTAATTACATATCATTAGAAATGTTATTTAATAACAATATATATATATATATATATATATATATATATATATATATATATATATATATATATATATAGTTTATAATATTAAAAAAAATTGCTGTGTGCCACTAAAGTGTTCGGGTTTGACTTGAAGAAAAGGTGGCAACCCTAATTAGGACCTATTCTAGTGAATCTATTTGTAAAAAGGAAGGAGACTGTGTCCAGGCCTGGAGACCACACGTACAAAAAATATTGATAAGATAGAATGAGTCCAGAGACAGACAACATAAAAAGTGAAAGGTCTGAGAGATGAAATATATCAGGAGAGATTTCAGGAAATTAGAACATGCAGGAGGAAAGAAGGGAAAGGGGAGACTTCATTAAGGTTGTGAATAAGGTTAAGGCTGGGTTCATACTATTGCAAATTGGATGTGGATTTTCCCGCATCCAGTTTGCATAGCAGCAGATTGTGACCGGCTCTCTATGGAGCTGGTTAACACATCTTTGGAGAGGCTCAGATGTGATTTGCACAGGAGTCCTGTGTGTCTTTTGTTCCGTTTCAGGTCTGAATTCGGACAAAAATGCAAGCTGAAATCGAATCTGAACTGGTGAATGGAGATGCATCGGACCCCCCACTGTGGCCGGATCCATGCTCTAGTGTAAACCTAGCCTAAAAGCCCACTATTTTCAACATGAGGCTAAGATGAAGAACAGGGGAAAATAACCTCAAACTAGCAGGAGGAAAGTTAAAACAAATTTAAGAACGCTATAGACCCATTTCACACTGGGGCTGCGCCATGTTAGTGGTAAAGTGCTACTATCATTTTAGCGACGCTTTTCAGCCGCTAGCAGTGCACTTTTAACCCCCGCTAGAGGCTGAACAAAGGGTTAAAAGCGCCCGCGTTGAGGCACTGCGAAGCGCTTTGTAGGCGCTTCGGCAGCGCAACGGCAGCGCTGCCCATTCATTTCAATGGGCAGGGCGTTTTGGGAGAGCTGTATAGAGTGCTCCTAAACTGTCCCAAAGATGCTACTTCCAGGACTTTTTGTAACATCCTGCAAGTGCACCACCCCAGTGTGAAAGCACTCGGGCTTTCACACATTGGGAGACATGAGAGGCGCTTTACAGGAGCTATTTTTAGCACTAAAATGCCGAAAAATGCCTCTGTGTGAAAGGAGTCTTAAACGTTCCTCCAGAATTACTGAAAGTATAATGCCATATACACACGACCGGACTTTTCGACGGACTGAATTCCGTCTGACTTTTTGACAGAGTTTTTCGAAGGACTTCCGTTGAATTGGACTTGTCTACACACAATCACACCAAAGTTGGATGGATTCGACCGTGATGACCTACGACCGGACTAGAATAAGGAAGTTCATAGCCAGTAGCCAATAGCTGCCCTAGCGTTGGTTTTCGTCTGTAGGACTAGCATACAGACGAGTGGATATTTAGACTGGACTCAAGTCCGTCAGAAAGATTTTAAACTAATCTTAAGTCCATCTGATTTTTCAATAGCAAAGATCCGATGAAGCACAAACACGGTCAAATTGTCCGAGAGATTTGTTCCGTCGAACCTTTGCTGTCGAAAAGTCCGGCCGTGTCTACACGGCATAACTGATACTTGGAACAGACTTCCACTAGAGTTAGTGAATCAGTCAAGAGTTAGTAGATTCAAAGATGCTTGGAACAAACATAGATCTATAATCACACAAAAAAAGTAAAAAAAAGCAATGTAAAATAAAAAAATGAGACAGATTTGTTGGATCACTTGGTCTTTTTTTGTCCAGCACTTTTCTATATTTCTATATTTTAAGATTTGGTCACAGTTTTGACCTTTCCCATTTTCCAAGTAAATGGTGTGACTGATAGTTGCATTATCCTTGTACTCAGAAAGTCCTTCTACGATGTAATATAAAGTAATATAAAGTTAAACAGCAACATTATTTACATTCTGATAAAGTATGCACTTAAAATGCATTCCACAGAATTCTTACAAAGTGATGCTCTTGAGTATATGGAATTCTCTGAAGTATCCATTCACTCAAGATTTCTCATCATAGCCTCTTTACCCCAAAAACTGTACCTAATGATGCATTTCTTTTCCCAGTACAGTCCATGTGTTTCCCATTGGCACCTCACTTGCAGCAGTACTGGAGGTTACATAGTTACATAGTAGGTAAGGCTGAAAAAATACAATATTCTATCCAATTCAACCTGTGTAGGTGTACGTCTGTCAGTGTCTATGATATTTCCCATATCCCTGTATGTTGTGTTTTTTAAGATGTACATGGTTCAATAAAGGCTTTATAAGCCAACGTATAAGCTTTTAACATTTGAAATTTGTTGTTTCTGTCACATTTCTTAACCACTTGCCGACCGCTGTCAGCACATATACATCTTCCATATGATAAAGAAATCTAATAGACAAATAGCCTCAGATAATATTCACCATAAGCAGCGCTCATAACATGACCAGACTAACAAATATCTGGTTTAACATAAATGATAAAGAACAAGTACAAGACAGCAGTATCAGATGGTGATAAGAGAAGACTCCAAAATAAACACAAATGGTGATGTCAGTGTTCTCTGTTGACTTTGAACCCTTTCACCAGATCCCTCTACACGTGCGTCACATTCCCCTCTGGGGTTTAAACTCACCAAACATCCACGAATATCAAGCCTCACTTAGATATCCCAAGCAACTGCTGCTTCCTTGTACAACCGCAAACAACAGGTGGCCTGGAGCAGACCAAAAAAGAAGAACTCATATGAAAGATATTAGTTTTGTACAGTAAGCGGAAGCTTTTGCACATTGTATACAAAAACCTGTTTTTGTCTAGTGTTTATGTCTATTGTCTATTGAATTAATTTAAACACTATTGTGCTGAGATAAGGAGCAACTGATACTAGTTGCGCCATTTTGTTTTCTCCTCTTTTTAAATTATTCAGTACATATACGTTGGCAGAATGGCACAGCTGGGCAAAGTAACGTTACCTTGAATTTCCCGCCGTGCACAAGCACGTGCGCCATTGGCGGTGCACGCATGCGCTTGCCGCGAGCTCCCTGACCATGCCCGCTGGACCCGCGGACTCGATTGCTGCTAGGATACCCACGATTGTGTCACGGAGCTGAAGAATGGGTAGATGCCGATGTAAACAGCATCTCCCTGTTCTGCCTAGTGACAGGACACTGATCGTCTGCTCATTGTCATCGAGAGCAGCGATCAGTGTCATGTCACTGCTAGCCCATCCCCCAGACAGTTAGAATCGCTGCCCAGGACACACTTAACCCCTCCCCGCCCCCTATTCATTAACCTCTTCACCGCCAGTGACATTTTTACAGTAATCAATGCAATTTTATAGCATCGATTGCTGTATTGGTCCAAAAAATGTGTCAAAAAATGTGTCAAAATTGTCCGATGTGTTAGCAACAATGTCGCAGTCATGATAAAAATCGATGATTGCCGCCATTACTATTAAAAAAAAATTATTAATAAAAATGCCATAAAACTATCCCCTATTTTTTAGACGCTTTAACTTTTGCGCAAACCAATCAATAAATGCTTATTGCAATTTTTTTACCAAATATATGTAGAAGAATACGTATTGGTCTAAACTGAGCAAACATTTTTGAAGGATATTTATTATAGCAAAAAGTAAAAACAACATAAAAAAACATAATGTGTTTTTTTTCAAAATTTACGCTCTTTTTTTTGTTTATAGCGCAAAAAATAGAAACTGCAGAGGTGATCAATTACCACCAAAAGAAAGCTCTATTTGTAGAAATAAAAAGACGCCAATTTTGTTTGGGAGCCACGTCACACGACCACGCAATTGTCAGTTAAACCGACGCAGTGCCGAAAAAGTGCTCTGGTTAGGAAGGGGGTAAACTGATTTTACTGCTGTCAAAATTATCAGCTAAAATAACTTCAGGGTCCATTAACACTTTTGCACTGCAATCAATCTGAATGGAATGACAAAACACCTTGCTAACAAACATGTGTTGCAGCACAAAATGCAGTGTGGTGCACTCCCAGAAATGGTACATGCATAATTTCTGGTCCATTGGGCATTCACATGAGTGCTAATGTGCATACACTAACACATTGCAGTGACTTGAGTTAAGTGCCATTAACCACTTTCTGTCAGGGACAATTGTAATTTTTTTACACAGATATTAAAGTCAGCATTTTTTTTCCTAGAAAACTACTTAGAATCCTAAACATTATATATTTTCCAAAAGCAGAGGCCCTGGAAAATAAAATCCTGGTCTGTTCCAATGTACAGTACTATGTTACACAATACCTGCACAGGTGTTTTTATTAAAGGCAAATTTTCAAGAAAGATATATGCCAAAATGAATTCTAGTGAACACAAATACAACAGAATACCCACTTTTATTGTAAAATATAAAAACAATGTTAAGTCAAGTAAACAGATACCAAATATGCCAAGACTTAAAATGTTGTACCCCAGAGAAACGGAAACAAACTTGATTAGCTGCTTCCCTAGCGGTATTTCTGCATTCATTAGTCACAGAGGAGAGGAGTGAACAGAAGTTCCTCCACCTCCTCTGTGAGAAGCTATCCTGGTCCTGGGCTCCCCAGAGGACAGAGAAAGCCTGGAAACCACCATGGGTGACAGTGGTAGGGGTCCACCCTCCCCAGTACCATCGAAGTGATGAGGCAGCTGTAGAGCTGCCTGGATCACTTATACTAAAGAGCTGATTGTTGGCTTTAAAAAATGACACCATGCATGTATTTTACGCATGTTACATACCTGTAAACGTCTCCCCTGTGTATACATCCAACAGCCCCAAGATTGCTGCTGGGTACCACCTTCTTGGATGTGATGTCAGCAGCCCCAGCAGATTGAGAACTGTCACTCTAATTACACTTTATAGTAGGGGTAGACACTGCCTCTGGGAGTCATGCCTATGGTCATTAGTGTCTTGCAACTGCTTCATGGGACTTGGAGTTGCACAACAACCAAAATGCCAAGGATGCCTGCCCCTGCTCAATAGTACTCACCTTTGTTTCTCCCCAGGCCAATACATAAAATTTTATGAAAGGCGAGGTGAAGAAGCTAGGCCAGCATAAACTGATCAATCATGGCTTGCATTTTGGCTGATTTCTGCTAAAACGGTAAAACTTCAAGCACCACTTGGCTCAACAAACTTGATTGAAAAATAGTGAATGCACTGATAGAATCCCTATTAGATTAAATAAATTCTACAGGTGCATCTCATAAAATTAAAATTAGAATATAATCAAAAAAGTTAATTTATTTCAGTAATTAAATTAGAAAAGTGAAACTCCTATTTTGTTTATATATTTCCAGCATTTTTTTTCTTTTAATTTTAATGATTATGGCTTACAGCTAGTGAAAATCCAATATTCAGTATCTCAGAAAATTTGAATATCAAATAAGACCTATTAAAAATAAGTTATTAAAGTTTTTGGTGTGTATTTAACCCAGGGTGGTCCCGAGGATACACTGCAAAGTAGACATTGCATGTCCCGATATGTAAATTCACTAGAAAACGAAACAACTATTGTTGATAAAAGTGGACTTTTTAGGCATAAACACAGATTTTACAAATTAACCACTTGCTTACTGGGCACTTAAACACCCTTCCTGCCCAGACCAATTTTCAGCTTTCGATGCTCTCACACTTTGAATGATAATTACTCAGTCATGCAACACTGTACCCAAATTAATTTTTTGTCCTTTTTTTCCCACAAATAGAGCTTTCTTTTGGTGGTATTTGATCACCTTTGGGGTTTTTATTTTTTTGCGCTATAAATGAAAAAAGACCGAAAATTTTGAAAAAAAACGCATATTTCTTTGTTTCTGTGACAGAATTATGCAAATTATTAATTTTTCTTCATAAATTTTGGCCACAATTTATACTGCTACATATCTTTGGTAAAAATAACCCAAATTAGTGGATATTATTTGATCTTTGTGAAAGTTAGAGAGTCTACAAGCTGTGGTGCGAATCGCACAAAATTGATCACATCTGATGTACTGGTGGCCTATCTCGCTTCTTGTGACCCGAACAAGTCAGGAAAGTACAAATACCCCCCAAATGACCCCTTTTTGGAAAGTAAACATTCCAAGGTATTTAGTAAGAGGCATAGTGAGCTTTTTGATGCTGTCATTTTTTTCCCACAATTCTTTGCAAAATTAAGATTTTTCATTTTTTTTTTCTCCACAAAATTGTCATTGTAATAGGTTATTTCTCTCACATGGCATGTGTATACCACAAATGACACCCCCCGAAAAATTCTGCTACTCCTCCTGAGTATTACAATACCACATGTGTGGGACTTTTTCACAGCCTGGCCACATAGAGAGGCCCAACATGCAGGTAGCGCCATCATGTGTTCTAGGAACATAAATTACACATCTAACTTGTTGACTATTTATTACACTTTTGAAGCACCAGGACAATGACACGTGACACGTGACACTGATGACAGATGGCACTGATACGTGGCAATGATGACACTTATACGTGGCACTGATGACACGTGGCACTGATGATAGATGGCACTAATATGTGGCACTGATGACAGATGGCAATTATACGTGGCACTGATGACACATGGCACTAATACGTGGCACTGAAGACATGTGGCACTAATACGTGGCACTGATGACAGATGGCACTAATAAGTGGCACTAATACATGCCACCGATGACAGATGGCACTAATACATGCCACCGATGACGCGTGACACTGATGACAGATGGCACTGATAAGTGGCATTGATGACACGTGACACTGACAACAGATGGCACGTGACACTGACAGGTGGCACTGATGACAAATGGCACTGATACGTGGCACTGATGACAGATGGCACTAATACGTGGCACTGATGACAGATGGCACTATGTGGCACTGATGACACGTGGCACTGATGACAGATGGCACTTATACATGGCACTGATGACAGATGGCACTGGGGACAAATGGCACTGACAACAGGTGGCACTGGGGGCAGGTAGAACTGGGGTGGATGGCAATGGGGTGGATGGCACTGGGGCAGGATGGCACTGGGGCAGGATGGATGGCACTGCTGGGGGATGATGGATGGCACTTCTGGGGGAGGATGGATGGCACTGCTGGGGGAGGATGGCACTTTTTTTTTTTACTTTTTTTTTATCAAAAAAAAGGAAAGCAGAACGGCTGCCGCTGCAGCCGTTCAGCTCTCCCCTCTCACACTCTGTCTGTGTGAGGAGGGAGAGCGGCGCTGAGAGATGATCTCATATGTTTACATATGAGATCATCTCCCATTGGACACGCCGATCGCGCTGTAAACGGCCGCTGTGATTGGCCGTTTACAGCGATCTGTGTTTGCCTGTCCCCGGGGGACACGGCGAACACAAAACTTCCGCGATGCGTGCCCGCGGCGGCGCGCATTGCGGAAGTAAACATTAGGACGTCCAGGGACGGCCTCCCGGATGAACGCGCCTGCCCTACGGCCGTCATTCGGCTATAGGGCGGGCGCAAGGTGGTTAAAAAAAAAAAGAGAATAAATTTAAACAATGTTTTATTTCTAAAAATTAAGAAAAAAACACATATGCTCAATGCCTCAGAGCACAATGATTTAGCATGTTCTGGGTACATTACAATTTACATATATTCCCATTGTGTTATTATATAAATACAACATAGGAACAATAAAAAAAAACAGCAATACAAAAAAGAAACGAAAAGATTTACAAGACAGTGTATCATAGATGACTCAGCTCGAGGATGCTCAATGCTCTACATTTTGCGCGTTTTCTAAAACGCTTCATCAGGAGCTTATGACATTTTGATTCCCTAAAAGTAGCCAGGGAAACGTCTCTAACAAGGTGTGGGTTGTGATGTATCCTATGAAAAGACCTACAAACACGTGAGGGGAAACCGGCAATTCCAAAGTAAAAGGGCAGGAAGGGGGAGGTGTAGAACATAATTCTTATAGTCCTCAATCAGCTAATGTCCCTCCAACTGCAGCCATCCAGGAATACCCCAAGGGGGAAAGAAGATCTTATCCTGTTAGGGCCAACCGGTATGTGGTACTAAACATTAAGAGTTCTCCCTCTGCTGTGCGATCGGATTCACAATAGGAAGTATTTGCTTTACATGCTTAAGATTTATGCACAAATACCTACCAGGATAAGATCTTCTTTCCCCCTTGCGGTATTCCTGGACAGCTGCATTAGCTGATTAAAAGTGGTGATAAAAGTAAAAAGTCCACTTTTATCAACAATAGTTGTTTAGTTTTCTATTCAATTAAAAATAAGGATTTTTAATACGGAAGTGTTGGTTGATAAAACACAGGGGACCAACACCAGCAGATGACTCCCCAAATCATTACTGATTGTGGAAACTTCATATGGGACCCTTATGCAACTTGGATTCTGTGCCTCTCCACTCTTCTTCCAGACTCTCTGACCTTGATTTCCAAATGAAATGCAACATTTTTCACAGTCCGTGATGACTTGGGGAGCCATGTCATCTGCTGGTGTTGGTCCACTGTGTTTTATCAAGTCCAAAGTCAGCGCAACCCTCTACCAGGAAAGTCTAGAGCACTTCATGCTTCCCTCTGCTGACCAGCTTTACGGAGATTAGGGATGAGCCGAACACTCCCTGGTTCGGTCCGCGGCAGAACATGCGAACGGACGGAAAGTTCACGTGAACACTCGAATGCCGTTAAAGTGTATGGGACCTGTGCATGAAAAATCAAAAGTGCTAATTTTAAAGGCTAATATGCAAGTTATTGTCCTAAAAAGTGTTTGGGGACCTGGGTCCTGCCCCAGGGGACATGTATTAATGCAAAAAAAGTTTTAAAAACTAACGTTTTTTCGGGAGCAGTGATTTTAATAATGCTTAAAGTGAAAAAATGAAAGTAAAATATACCTTTAAATATCATACCTGGGGGGTTACTATAGTATGCCTGTAAAGTGACATGTGTTTCCCGTGTTTATAACAGTCTCTGCACAAAATGACATTTCTAAAGGAATAAAAGTAATTTAAAACTGCTTGCGGCTGTAATGTAATGTCAGATCCTGGCAATATGGATGAAAATTATGGAGAAAAACGGCATGGGTACCCCCCACCCAGCCCATTACCAGGCCGTTTGGGTTTTGTATGGATATTAAGGGGAACCCCATACCCAAATTAAAAAAGGAAAGGCATGGGGTCCCCAGGTCCTATATACCCTTAACAGCAGCATACAGGCGGTCCAAACAAGACAGGGATTGTAGGTTTATTCTTAAATTGAATCTCTTTGTAATTTGGAACAGGTACATTTTGTAGGTGTAGCTCCAGCCAAAAAAATCTGTAACACACCTGTAACATTTGTTTTGCTGTCTGTGCCCCTGTTCAGAAGATTTCACCTCACTTTCCGTCCCAATGATAATTGGATTATGAAAATTTGGGGATATTAGGGAAACAAGGATTGGTGATAAAGCATCAGTGGAGACACCTTTTTCCCATATTAACTCTTACAGGAGAGAATTCCCTTTCCTAGGGGTAGAATTCCTTTCACTTCCTGTTGTCTCTCACTGTTTGTAAGTAGGAGTCGTTTGTAAGTCAGATGTTTGAAAGTAGGGGACCACCTGTATATACTATACAGCCTGCCCTATATACTCTGCAGAAAATTGGGCCTTAGGCGTTGGTAGTACCAGAACACTGTAAGCCCTCACAGTTACTCTTGGTGGGCACTGGAACGAGCCCTTCTGTGAAATATTATATCAAGAATTGTAATTACATACCCCTGTTGAACAGGGGCAGAAAAATTGGGCCTTTGGTGGTGGTGGTGCCAGAACACTGTAAGCCCAGAAAATTACTCTTGGTGGGTGCAGGAATGGGCCCTGCTGTTAAATATTATGTTTCAATAGTTTTTATTGTGGGTTTACAATACAAAACAAACAAAAGTCTCATCAATTCGGTACATTAGTACAACTAGTTCAGTGCACAAATCAGTTATTCGTTATCCATTACCTTAAAGCGGAGGTCCACCCTAAAGCGCCACAATTGGCACCTTTCAGGGGGGAGGGGGTGCAGATACCTGTACAGTACAGGTGTCTGCACCCACTTCCGGGATAGCGCTCTGTGGAAAGGGGCGTAGATTACGCCCCTTTCCGAAAGTCCCCCGCTGCCTGCTGGGAAACACACAGCTCCCAGAGGCAGTGGGTCCATCCTTATTGTGCAGCGTGACTCGCGCATGCGCAGTAGGGAACCGGGAAATGAAGCCGAAAGGCTCCACTTCCTGATTCCCATACCCAAGATGGCGGCGGCAGCACCCGAGAGACGATCGAGAGATCGGCTTCGGGTGCCGACATCGCGGGCGCGCTGGACAGGTAAGTGTCACTATTTTAAAAGTCAGCAGCTGCAGTATTTGTAGCTGCTGGCTTTTAAAAAAAAAAAAAAAACGCGGACTCCCGCTTTAAGACACTCTTTCGATAACATTTCAAATTCTATAATGCAGTCCAATGTCCATTACAGCTACCCAGCGGGGTTAGCAATGCACACCAGTCTGGTTCCAACTATGAATCATAATTCCAACATAGAGAAAAACATCAATAGTTATGCTATCAACACCTCCGCTCCCCAGTAAGATCCCACCCCCCTCACATCAAGAGTGGTCCTGGGATCCCTCCTGGGCAGTAGCCAATTGTTATCTTCCACGCAGGACTTAACCTGCCAATTAACAATAACCAACATTGTAACTGATCGTGCTATAAGTTCAGCTCAATAAGAGATGAGCAGTGAGCAGAGAGAAAAAATAAAAAGAGGGGAAAGTCGAATAAAAAGAGGGAGCGGAGAAGGGGGAGGAGTGGGGAACAGTGGGGGAGGAAAAGGGTTGGAGGAGCTGTGGCCCGTGTCATAATGCCCATACCGCTGAAATATGGTTACTCAATATGTGTCCTAGGGTCATTAGTTAGATAGGCAATCCATGGGTCCCATATTCTGTGGAATAACCCCATCTTGTCCTGTGATAATGCTGACAACCTCTCATTAAACATCAACCATGACATCTTATGTTTAAGCTGTGCAATCGGCAGGGCGGTGGACCTCCAGTTTCGTGCTATGGTGATCTTGGCAGATCTAAATATAAAATAATGAGTCTCTTCTGGAACTTGGAGGCATCCACCACCCAGCCAAGCCAGAGGGCTTGTTTAGCTGATTTTGTCAGGTTCAAGCCAGTGACTGTGTAGACAAAGTTATACACTCTAATCCAGAACCTTCTAACTTTAGGGCATGACCACCAAATATGGTAGGTGGATCCTACCTGGCCACAACCCCTAAAACATTGGGACGTAGCTCCTGGTACAAAGGTGGCCAATCTGGTCGGGACCATGTACCACTTTAACAAAACCTTATAGTTCGCCTCTATCACCGAGGTGTTAATAAGTGATCGATATGCCATCTCAGAGAGTGCATGCCAGTCGTCTAGTGCAAAAGTTTCCTGAAGGTCCTGTTCCCATTGGATCATATAGTTCAGTTTCCTCGTGTTACCTCTTAGCATTAGATATATAGCCGATAGGTGGCCCCTGTTCCATGGGAGTCAGGGATACCAAGTCTCCCCTGCGATACTCTTGTTGAGCACAGGAATGGGCCCTGCTGTGAAATATTAGAGCAAATATTGTAATTACATGCCCCTGATAAACAGGAGCAGAAAATTGGGCCTTAGGCATGGATGGTGGTGCCACAACCCTGTAACCCCTCACAGATACTGTAGTTGAGCACCAGAATGAGCCCTGCTGTGAAATATTACATCAAAAATTATAATTATATGCCACTGTTAAACAGTGGCAGAAAAAATGGGCCTTAGGTACTGGTGGTGGTGCCCTGAAACAAAAATGTTCTTAGAAGCTATAAACATGAACATTGAGGAGAAATGGTATAGTCACTCAGCATAACAGGATAGTCACTCAGCATAGGCAGTTTTCAAGGGATCTCACATTCATAGAAAAATGAATTGGTTACATCAGCATCAGGTGCTTGATAGCTGGTGATCCAAGACTGATTCATTTTTATGAAGGTGAGCCGATCAGAGTCTGTGGATAGGCGCACTCTGTGATCGGTTACAAAGCCTCCAGCAGAACTGAATGTGTGTTCAGAAAGAACGCTGGATGCAGGACAGGCCAGTAGCTCAGTTGCATATTGTGCAAGCTCTGGCCAGTGATCCATCCTCAAGACCCAGTAACCCAGTAGATTTTCAGTTGGAAAGGTCTCTAAGTCTGATCTTGCCCCCAGGTATTCCAGCACCATGTAAATCAGACCGTGGGGGTGCGGACTAAAGAATTGTCTGAACGCATCTTTCAGATGGCTACCTTCTCCACTGCTCCTTCTGTGACTGACTAAAGCCTCAGCTAAATGTTGTCCAGGAGGACCAGGAAATTGTAACCTCCCAGGCTCTGGAAATGCATTGCACAAATCTTTCTGCAAGGCCTCCCAAAGATGTTTCATCCTCTGCCCCCTATGCGGAGGCTGGATAAGTTCTGCAACCTTACCCTTGTAATGTGGATCAAGAAGGGTTGCCAGCCAGTAATAATCCCTCTCCTTGATACCACAAATCCGAGGTTCCTTTCGCAGGCTTTGCAGGATCAGGGAGGCCATACAGTGAAGGTTTGCTGAGGCATTCGATCTGGAGTCCTCTGGGTCACTAAGGATGACATGATCCACAGCCACTTCCCCCCAGCCACATACAAGTCCATGGGTTTCTGGGGACTGAAAACAATCCCTTGAAGACTGCTGCTGATGCTGAGTGCTAGGCTCCACCTCCATGCTGACACAATCCTCATTCTCCTCTTCTTCCTGTGTGATTGGTAGGCCCGCAGGAATACTGTATGGATAAAGGGAGCCTTGAGAGGTAAGGAAGTCCTCTTCTTCCTCCCTCTGTTCTCTGCTCTGACCATTATTCCACAAAGCATGTGCTCCAACAGGAAAACAAATGCATGCACTGTCACTGCTCACCATCCTCATGGCCTCCTCAAATGCTGACTGGACAGTACATGCATGCCTGATCAGTAGCCACTGGCATGGCAAAAAAAGTCAAGCTCCCCTGACCCTGTCCTGGTGCCATACTCACACAGGTACTCATTGATGGCCCTCTGTTGTTTGTGCAGCCACTGTAGCATTGCCAACGTTAAGTTTCACCTGGTGGGCATGTCACAAATGAGGCAGTTCTTGGGCAGGTTGCATTCCCTTTGAAGGTCAGCTAGCCGAGCACTGGCATTATATGACCGGCAGAAATGACCACAGACTTTCCTGGCCTGCCTTAGGAGTTCCTGTAAGCCTGGACCATGACCTGCATGCTTTGGCCAATCCCAGCGCCCTCAGATAAGAGAGCCATAATTGGCCAAAAGCAGGGTGCCTTTGGCCAATTATGGCATAGGGAAACTAAGTCTACGCCCTACACTATGTAAGACTTCCTGCACGTCAGCCCTGTGTTGTTGGTGTGGACGGAGAGAGAGTGTGATTTAAATTGAGCAGGCAGGCAGGTTATTCAGTTAGCTGCAGTGTAATATATATATATATATATATATATATATATATATATAATTGTAGATACTCACTCAGGTTGAACTGAATGGACCGGTGTCTTTATTCAACCTTATGAACTATGAACTATGAACTATATATATATATATATATATATATATATATATATATATATATATACTGCATCCAATGTAGCCTATATCTGACTGCAGGCCAATCCTGGTGTACTTTTTATAATATACTTCAAGCAGGCAGGTTATTTAGTTAGCTGCAGTGTATTAAATATATATATATATATATATATATATATATATATATACATATATATATATATATATATATATATATATATATATATATATATATATATATATAAAAGCAGAAAAGGGATTGCTGCACAAACAAAAGTAAATGTATTGATAAAAATTTCCATCACATCAGGTATAATTCAGGTATTCAGGTGACGTTTCGGGCTAAGCATGATATTGCCCTTCCTCATGACCACATACCTGCAATAAAAATTGTAACCAACTTCACATATAAAGGCTTATAGCTCACATCTATCATTAATCAGTTAATTACATTCAGCTGGAATCAATCTCCACAAACCACCCCTTGCATCTCTCATATATCATTTTTATATCTATGGGTATATCTGAACAATGGCTAAAAAATGGGACAAAAGGACACCTTCCCTTGAAGATAGTATGCTGAATCATGTAGTTCATCCAAAAAAATACAAAGAAAACATAATCAATGAATCATCAAAATTAATTTGTATATTCACATACCATGAAAAAAAACAAACGACAAACAAAGAAATCTCATAATGTGTGGCCGTATCAGCCAATATCTGGCAGATCGGTCAACACATATAGAGACTTATACCATCATAAAAATAAATAAAGATCAAAATCTGTATTTAACCCTTTAGGATATAAAGAGTCTAAGCTATTTATCCAGTAAACTTCTCTTTTTCTCAATTCTAATTCTCTATTCCCCCCACGTCTATTAGTTGAAATACCATCGATTACCATATATCTCAATTGAGAAACCGAATGGTTCATTTCTAAAAAATGTCTAGAGAGAGGTCATTTATCATTTTTATCCCTAACAGAATATTTATGTCTAGCTATTCTGTCTTTGACTTTTTGTGTGGTTTCACCTACATAGATCAAACCACACGGACATTTGATGATGTATATGACATATGTAGATTGACATGTGAAATGATCTTTTATAGGGATATTGTAACCTTGAGTCGGATGATTAAAGGACTTCCCCTTAATCATGCTAGAACATTGAATGCATGACAAGCAAGGAAATTAACCATAATTAAGAGGTCCCAAAAAAGTAACCCATGAAGTGGGTGCCCTATACTGGTCAGATCTTACCAATCAAGTGTATATGGTCCTACTCTTACGGTATGAAGGTAAAGGGGAGAAACGAAACTCAGGGACAGAAGGATAATTTTTGCTGAATATGGACCAGTGTTTTTTTAATAATATTATTAACTTTATTAGAGAAGGGATGAAACTGAGAGATGAAGGGGAGCCTAGGACAGGAATGTTTTTCTTTTTTTGTTTCTAAATTAGTACATTCAAAATGTACTGTATTACCAGGATAACCCCGCTGTCGTAGTCTCGCCTCCATCTCACTCAGTCTATCCTCCTTAACCACTTGACCACTGGGCACTTAAACACCCTTAATAACCAGACAAATTTTCAGCTTTCGGTGCTCTCACATTTTGAATGACAATTACTCAGTCATGCAACACTGGACCTATATGAATTTTTTGTCCTTTTTTTCACACAAATGGAGCTTTCTTTTGGTGATATTTAATCACGGCTCGGTTTTTTATTTTTTGTGCTATAAAAGAAAAAATACAGAAAATTCTGTAAAAAAATGAATTTTTCTTTGTTTCTGTTATCAAATTTATCAGATTAGTAATTTTTTCTTCATAAATTTTGGCCAAAATGTATACTACTACATATCTTTGGTAAAAATAAGTACAAATTGGTGGATATTATTTGGTCTTTGTGAAAGTTATAGAGTCCACAAGCTATGGTGCCAATATCTGAAAATTGATCACACCTGAAGTAATGACGGCCTATTTCAATTCTTGAGACCCTAACATGCCATTAAACTTACAAATACCCCCCAAATGACCCCTTTTTGGAAAGAAGACATTCCAAGGTATTTAGTAAGAGGCATGATGAGTTTTTTGAAGTTGTCATTTTTTCCCACAATTCTTTGCAAAAAAAAAGATTTTTTTTTACTTTTTTTTTCACAAAATTGTCATATTATCAGTTTATTTCTCACACACAGCATATGCATACCACAAATTACACCCCAAAACACATTCTGCTATTACTCCTGAGTATGGCGATACCACATGTGTGAGACTTTTACACAGTGTGGCCACATACAGAGGCCCAACATGGAGGGAGCGCCATCAGGCGTTCTGGAGCACCCAGGACAATTCTGACATTTCTCTCCTACATGTAAAAATCATCATTTATTTGCTAGAAAATTACATAGAATCCCAAAACATTATATATGTTTTTTAGCAAACACCCTGGAGAATACAATGGTGGTCGTTGCAACTTTTTATCTTGCACGGTATTTGCGCAGCAATTTTTCGAATGCTTTTTTTTGAAAAAAAAAACAGTTTTGTGCTTAAAAAAAAAACACAGTAAAGTTAGCCCAATTTTTGCATAATGTGAAAGATGAAGTTACGCTGAGTAAATAGATACCTAACATGTCACTCTTCAAAATTGCACACGCTCGTGGAATGGCGCCAAACGTCCCTACTTAAAAATCCCCATAGGCGACAATTTAATTTTTTTTACTGGTTATATGTTTTGAGTTAGAGGAGGTCTAGGGCTAGAATTATTGCTCTCACTCTAACGTTCACAGCGATACCTCACATGTGTGGTTTGAACACCATTTTCATATGTGGGCGGGACTTACGTATGCGTTCGCTTCTGCATGCGAGCACATGGGGACAGGGGCGCTTTAAACATTTTTTTTTTTATTGTTCATTTTACTTTATTTATTTTAGTTTGACATTTTTTTCCCCAAAAATACATTTTTTGATCACTTTTATTCCTATTACAAGGAATGTAAACATCCCTTGTAATAGGAATATGGCATGACAGGTCCTCTTTACAGTGAGATATGGGGTCAATAAGACCCCGCATCTCACCTCTAAGCTGGGAAGTTTAAAAAAAAAAAAGATTCTGGCTTTGATCGTATTGGCGAGTCGGTAGAAGCACCGGAGGGCGGCGGGAGGGGGAGGATGTCTATGGCTGGGTATTGCAGGGTATCACCGACTATGGCTGGGTATGGCTGGGTATCTCCGAGTATGGCTGGGTATCTCCGAGTATGGCTGGGTATCTCAGAGTATGGCGTTGCAGAGTATTGCGTTGCAGAGCATTGCAGGGTATTGGCAGGTGTTGCAGAGCATTGCAGAGTGCTGCAGGGTATTGGCGGGTGTTGCAGAGCATTGCAGAGTGTTGCAGGGTATTGGCAGGTGTTGCAGAGCATTGCAGAGTGTTGCAGGGTATTGGCGGGTGTTGCAGAGCATTGCAGAGTGTTGCAGGGTATTTCAGAGTGTTGCAGGGTATTGCAGAGTAATGGCAGGGAATTGAGGGGTTACATTTCCGTGAGCAGCGATGTGGGCACTGCAGATGCAGCCCACAGCGCTGCTGACACCGTTCTCTTCCCCCTCCGCTGTACCGATCGGTACAGAGAGGGGGAGGGAGAAACCGGTTTGTTTACAAGTGATCACTCCGTCATTTGTTGGAGCGATCACGTGGTAATCGGCCGCTATGAGCGGCCATTTACCGTGATCCGTGATGCGCCGGGTCCACTGGACCCGGCGGTCACGGATGCTCTCGTGTGCGCGCCCCAGGGGGCGCGATAGCAGAATTCTGGGAGGCCGTTAATTAACGGCCTCTTAGAGTTAAACAACCGCCCTGAAGCCGTTAATCGGCAATGGGTGGTTGTTAAGTGGTTAAAGCTAGATTTATCAGTGATCCTAGCATCTCTTTTTAACTGACTTCTTGGAATGGATTTAAATACACCTGGAGGGTGAAAACTAGAATAGTGTAGTAGTTGATTGCAGTCTGTGGGTTTGCGATAAATATCGCTAACAATCCTCCCTTCCTGAACAGATAATAAAGTGTCCAGGAAAGGAACATTTTCATTTGCAACCGACATGTTAAATTTCAGACCAGGAACCAAACAGTTAAGATATTCATTAAATAACCATAGCGATTCAGTGTCGCCCACCCAAATGCCAAAGGCGTCATCAATAAATCTAAAGTATGCCAGACAATTATCTTCAAACAGTTTACAATGATAAACAAATGCATTTTCCAGCATATCCATAAATGCATTGGCATATGGGGGGGCGACATTAGAACCCATCACCGTGCCTGTCAATTGTAAATAATATGTATCCTTGAACAGAAAAAAATTCTCTTCCAATACAAGCCGCAATAGTTTTAAAATAAATTCTATTTGAGCAGAACTATAAAGTCCCGATTGTTTTAGAAGGCGTTTGCTTGCTTCAATTCCTAGCTCATGTGGAATAGCTGTATACAAATTGGCTACATCCCAGGTGACTACAGCCCCTGGGGGTATATTGAACTTTTCTAAAAAATCCATAGTATCACAAATATAAGAGCGGGTATTGGAGACCAGAGGAGATAAACATTTGTCTACATATTTAGCTAATGGTGTGGTAATAGAATTTATATATATATATATATATATATATATATATATATATATATATATATATATATATATATATACACACACACTGCATCCAGTGTAGCCTATATCTGACTGCAGGCCATTCCTGGTGTACTTTCTATAATATACTTCAGGCGGTGTGCACAGTACAGTACCATGCACCCATAATGCAGTTGCTACTACTTTCCTGGTGGTATACACATAGCTGTTATTACACTTCTGGTGGTATACACAATACTGTGCACCCCTACTGCATTTGCTATTATTTTCTGGTGGTGTACACAATACAGTGCACCCTTAGTTGTTATTACACTTCTGGCGGTATATACAGTACCGTGCACCCATAGTGCAGTTGTTACTACTTTTCTGGTGGTGTACACAGTACACAATACAGTGCACCCATAGTTGCTAATAGAGTTCTAGAGTTCTGGTGGTGTACACAGTACCATGCACCCATAGTGCAGTTGCTACTACTTTTCTGGTGGTGTGCACAGTGTACCCATAGTTGTTATCACACTTCTGTTGGTGTACACAGTACCATGCACCCATAGTGCAGTTGCTACTACTTTTCTGGCAGTATACACAGTACACAATACAATGCACCCATAGTTGTTATTACACTTCTGTTGGTGTACACGGTACCGTGCACTCATAGAGCAGTTACTACTACTTTTCTGGTGGTGTACACAGTACACAATACAGTGTAGTGTGGTTTTGCAAAACAAAATTTACAGCATGTCTGGAAGGCCAACAAGGAGAGGCAGTCGCTCACAGGCCACTAAAAGAGGGCTCTGTGTCTACAGTCAACAGTGCTGGTCGGAAACGTTGCATCCTCATGAAAATGGCCACGGGGCACGCTTGTCCTTTTTTTCTACAGCCGGTCATGTTATTGACCCACAACATGCAGAACAGTTGGTGGAATGGATAACAAAGCCTTCCTCATCCTCCTCTTCCTTTGTCACCCAAGCTTAGAGTAGTTTGCAGCTGCCAAAGCAGCTTATTCCATCAGCTCCATGTCAACAGTCACTCCTTCCCTAGCCCCACCATCATGCATGGAGGAGTCCCCCAAACTATTCGACCACAGTGTCAAGTACATGCTGCAGGAGGATGCACAGCGATTTGAAGGCTACAATGATGGTTCCTAGGTTGAGGAAGGGAGTAACATGAGCCTAAGAAGGACAAGAAACTGGCAGTCATGTTCCCCCAGTTGCAGTATACTGCCATGTTTGCTCCAGTGATGAAGAGGGAGGAGATGATGAGGTCACTGACTCTACTTGGGTGCCTGATAGAAGAGAGTAGGAGGCACATCTTCAACGAGGCAGGATGCTCTTCAGGCCTGTCACCTATTGCATCACACCATAGCGCTAAGCAGGTGCAGGGCGCTGCTGACTACCATCATATTTTGAAAAGTTCATTGGTGTGGGCCTATTCTGACATGTGTGCAGCAGATTGCGCCATTGCTGTTTGAAACATATGTCTGAAGTGTATCAAGTGTGGCCAAAACAGCAGTCACTTGGACACCACATGCTTGACCAGACATATGATGACCTCCCATGCAGTCCATTGGCAACAGCACTTAAAAGACCCACATTAAAGAACAAGGCAGACCTCTCTTTGCTCCTAATCAGCTGGGATCTCCAACCCCACTATACCTCCAGTCCTTTCAGAAACCTGCATTGAGAGGAATGAAGGTATAGAAATAGGTGTCCCAAGTACTTAATTTCCCTACCCCAGTTGCTAAACCGTTGAAAGAAATTTGGTCCCAGCCATCCACATGCTCAGCAGCTGAATTCTAGCTTGGCCAAATTGCTAGCACTGCAACTGCTGGTAGACTCTGCCCCCTTTCCTGAATTTGTGGAATGTGCGGTACCTCAGTGGCAGGTTCCCACACGCCATTTCTTTTCACGGAATGCCATTCTGGCTCTCTACCAGCATGTGGAAGGCAATGTCTTGGCCTCGTTGGAAAGAGTGGTCAGCGGTAAGGTGCATATTACCGCTGACCTATGTTCCAGCAGGCATGGACAGGGATGTTACCTTTCTTTCATGGCTCACTGGGTAACTCTGCTGGCAGCTGGGAAGGATGCAGGACAGGGTTCAGTATTGTTGGAGCTTGTTCCGCCACCATGCCTCCAAAATGCTAGTGGTGATTCTGCCACACCTCTCTCCTCCACCCTCTCCTCTTTTTCTTCTTCTATGGCTTCTTCCTCTGCAGATTTGTCCTCTGTACCAGCGGTGCTCCGTAGGCGTTCAAGGGGCTACGCTAGCACTCAGGCAAAAAGATACCATACAGTGCTTGAGTTAGTCTGCTTAGGGGACAGGAGCCACACTGGGGCAGAGATTCTGTCACCTCTGCAGGGGCAGACTCAGAGTTGGTTGACGCCACACCAGCTTCAGCCAGGAATGGTTGTATGCGACAATGGCACCAACCTCCTCTCCACCCTCCGACAGGGACCCTTGACCCATGTTCCCTGTTTGGCTCACGTCCTAAGTTTGGTGGTGCATGGTTCTTGAGCAGGTACCTGGGCTTACAGGATCTCCTGAGGCAGGCCAGGAAAGTCTGTGGTCATTTCCACTGGTCAAATAATGCCAGTGCTCGGCTGGCTGACCTTCAAAGAGAATGCAACCTGCCCAAGAACTGTCTCATTTGGGACATGCCCACCAGGTGGAACTCAACGTTGGCAATGCTACAGTGGCTGCACACACAACAGAGGGCCATCAATGATTACCTGTGTGAGTATGGCACCAGGACAGGGTCAGGGGAGCTTGGCTTTTTTTGCCACGCCAGTGGCTACTGCTCAAGGATGCATGTACTGTTCAGTCACCATTTTAGGAGGCCACGAGGATGGTGAGCAGTGACAGTGCATGCATCAGTGATACTGTTCCTCTTGTCTTCATGTTGGAGCCCACGCTTCTTGGAATAATGGACATGGCACTTGAGGCAGAACAGCGGGAGGAAGAGGAGGACTTCCTTACCTCTCAAGGCCCCCTTTATCCAGATAATATTCCTGTGGGCCTGCCGATCACACAGGAAGAAGAAGAGGATGAGGAGGAGAAGGAGTATTTTTTCAACATGGAGGTGGAGGATAACACTCCATCAGCATCCGCAGCAGTCTTCAAGGGATCGTTTTCAGTCCCAGTGACAAAGACTCATCATCGAATGTCTCTGCAAACTTATGCTGCATGACCTCCCTGATCCTGAAAAGCATGCGAAAGGACCCTAGGATTCATGGTATCAAGGAGAGGGATCATTACTGGCTGGCAACCCTTCTTGATCCACGTTACAAGGGTAAGGTTTCAGCACTTATCCAGTCTTCACAGAGGGAGCAGAGGATGAAACATCTTCGTGAGGCTTTGTGCAATGCGTTTCCAGAGCCTGGGAGGTTACAATTTCTTGGTGCTGGACAAAGTGTTGCTGAGGCTTCATTCAGTCACAGAAAGTGGGGTAGAGAAGGTGACCGGCTGACCGATGCCCTCAGACAATTCTTCAGTCCTTCAGCGCCAAGGTCTGATCAGTTCCAGCAACCATTGCCAGCATCTGAATTACATGGTGCAGGATCTAGGACTTAGCCCTTGTACACACGATCGGAGATTCCGATGGAATGTGTCCGATCGGAGCGTTTTGTCGGATATTCCGAGTGTGTGTGGTCTGCATCGGACTGTTTCCATCTGAATATCCGTCAGACCAAATTTTCCAACTTGCCGGAAATATTTTCCGACAAAATGCTACGATCGGACATACTCCGATCATGTGTAGAGAATTCCGATCGGACAAAGTGCCACGCATGCTCAGATCAAATTCCTACATCAAAGCTATTGGCTACTAGCCTGAACATAGTCCCGTCGTAACGAAATAACGTCATCACGTTCTGAACGATCGGATTTTCTGACAACTTAGTCCGACCGTGTGTATGCAACAGTTTCGGACAAAATCCATTGGACAAAATCCGACGGATTTGGTTGTCGGAATCTCTGATCGTGTGTACAAGAGCTTAGACTTGGAGACATTTCCAACAGAACATCCTCTGGCTTTTTGGGGTCCTTGCTGTGCTTGCACTCACTGCCCTGTTTTGCCCAGTTTCCTCCTGGGTCTATCTGAGACCCATTACATAAAAAGTCATATATTAAAAACTTTATTTTTTACTAGTACTTATAATTTTATCTTATTAATCGTCTTCTTTTTTTTTACGGTGATGCCACACATGCGCACGGTTACGCGCCACGGTGGAAATGACGCCCAACGTGTTTGTTGCGCATTTTTATGTGCAACTGCCAGGCGTTTCCTCCCAGTGACTTTTCATGCACACAGTTGTGCGCCATTGTGGGAAATGATGTTTTATGTATCTGCCGCATATCATTGTGCGCGATGACGCTGAATTTTTGCGCCACGTCATGAGCTTGAGCACATTTGCATGTTAGTTGCGCAGATCTGTATGCAATGACGTCACACATTAATTTTTGGCGCATTTAAATGCTAGAACTTGATGCGCTTATTCTGTCACTGTTCAGACGGTGAAGCTGGGCGCACATCCTGTTATGAGACCTCTTATCTGCTAACAAGGTAAATTTTTTCACCCGGCAACATTTTTTTATTTGTTTTCTTAATTGTTGGTCTGTGGACAGTGACACATGCTGTTTGGTGACTGTGCCCTGCAGCCCAATAAAAAATATATATATATATATATTTTTTAGTAATTTTACAGGTTTCATTATTTTGCTATATCCCCTTTTTTTTGTTAGAATTCTTTGTGGATTGGCATTCTGTGTACCCTCTTCTTTGGCTGAAGTCTGGTCCTCTACAGTCTGCTCTCCTTTCTTCTTCTTGAGTAACAGCTCAGGCATAGGTGGGAAATGTTTTTCTGCTCTAAAGGAATTGTGTTCACATTATATGTAATATATGTACCAGTCTCACTGGTCTAAAAATACTAATATTTTTTCTATAGACTGGTGTTCGTGGAGCCTTTATAGGACCATTGATACACTCTTACTATCCATCTAAGGAAACCAGCCTTCTTGTCACACTGTGTTACTGGAGGAATCGTGTGGATGAGTGGGGATACAGCTCTTGGCAATCTGTTCTGGTCGCAATCCTTTGTTTCGCCATTGGTCTGACAGTTAATACTTTTTTGTGTGCTATGGGTATGTTTCTTAACCGATTCCTGACCGGCACACGCCGATGTACGTCGGCAGAATGGCACAGGCAGGCATATTGGCATACAGGTATGTCCAATCTTAAATGCCTCCCTGCCATCGCGAGCGCGCCGCCGGTGGCGCGCTCGCATGCCGGTCAGGACCCCCGTGAGTCCAGTCGTGGGTCCCGTGGACTCGATCGCCGCGGGCATACCCGTGATCGTCTCACGGGGCGGCTGAATGGAGAAATGCCATTGTAAACAGCATTTCTCCATTCTGCCTAGCAACTAGTGACGCTGATCTCTGCTCCATGTGACTGGAGCAGAGATCAGTGTTCACTAAATGAAAGCCCAGCCCCCACAGTTAGTAGCACACCCCTAGGAACACTTAACCCCTACACTGCCACCCACTGGTTAACCCCTTCACTGCCAGTGTCATTTACACAGGAATCACTGCATTTATATAGCAGTGATTGCTGTATAAATGACAATGGTCCCAAAAATGTGTCAAAAATGTCCGATGTGTCTGCCATAATGTCGCAGTCACAATAAAAATCGCTGATCGCCGGCATTACTAGTAAAAAAAAATTATTAATAAAAATGCCATAAAACTATCCCCTATTTTGTAAACACTATAACTTTTGCGCAAACCAATCAATAATCGCTTATTGCGATTTTTTTTAACCAAAAATATGTAGAAGAATACATATCGGCCTAAACTGAGGGAAAAAAATGTTTTTTTTATATATTTTTGGGGGATATTTATTAAAACAAAAAGTAAAAAATAATGAGTTTAAAAATAAAGTTTGTTTATAGCGCAAAAAATTTAAACCGCAGAGGTGATCAAATACCACCAAAAGAAAGCTCTATTTGTGGGGAAAAAAGGACGCTAATTTTGTTTGGGAGCCACGCCGCATGACCGCGCAATTGTCAGTTAAAGCGACACAGTGCCGAATCGCAAAAGTGGTCTGGTCTTTGACCAGCAAAATGGTCCGGGGCTGAAGTGGTTAAATGCTATGTTGTATGTTTCATTAATTGCCATGCCTCATGTTTTAGTCTTCAATTGCTAGCAAAGGTTATTTGTTTTTAATACTCATTAATGTCTTTTCGAATCTTTATTATACAGTATGACTCTTGTCCTGACAAGTGCCCCTGACGAAGGGATATAACTGGTCCCGAAATGCGTTGGGTTGTCCGGATCTACATGAGAACCTACCAGTACCACTATCTTTGTTTTTATATTTTCTGAATATTGTTGCAATTATTTATGTATATATGTATATATGTAATTTTTGAATTATATATATATATATATATATATATATATATATATATATATATATATATATGTAATATATATATATATATATATATATATATGTAAAATATATATATATATATATATATATATATATATATATATATATATATATATATATATATATATATATATATATATATATATATATATATATATATATATATATATATATATATATATATATATATATATATATATATATATATATATATATATATATATATATATTTATATTTATATATATATATATATATATATATATATATATTTATGGTCCAGAGCCCTCAGACCGATACGGATAAGGATGACAAACAAGGTTAACATAAACTCGCTTCCTTGAAATGGACCTGAAAGTGTGCCCTGGTCTAACGTACGGTATGCCAAAATAAGGGGGCATACCTTAAAATGAAATGAATATGAAATGGGTGAAATGAGTACTCACTTGAGGAGTATGCTTAGAGAAATGCCCTGATAAAGGGGATGGGTGGGCGGGTATCGCGCACCGGAACCGACGAGGAAGACGGGCGGACGGCTGGTTATATACTCCACCGGGCTCCTCCCATAATTTCAGGCCACCATACTGGCCTTTCTATTTATGGTCCAGAGCCCTCAGACCGATACGGATAAGGATGACAAACAAGGTTAACATAAACTCGCTTCCTTGAAATGGACCTGAAAGTGTGCCCTGGTCTAACGTACGGTATGCCAAAATAAGGGGGCAAAACATCCAAGTAGGGGTTGCACTTTATTGAGACAAGACTGTCACTGGGTGAGTTTGACAAAGGCCTGGGCCATCTCTATTTGCAGTTTGAGTATGTAACGGGCAAAACAGGAGGACTTCCATCTACCCAATTTCTTGATAACATGGACCGGGACCCCTTGGCGGGAGGCAGTAGAAGCTGCTTCGATACGGAATGAATGTCCGGAGTAGTGAGCAGGATTGAGGTGAAGGATGCCCAGGAGTATCCTGACATGCTCCATGAACTGGGCTGCGTCGAGAGGTTTCGTGTGAAAAGGCAGAAGCGGGCCAGTTCCTGGTTGGTTGGCCAAAAGGGTCAACAAGCGGATGAGAACAGTGACCGGGCACCAGCGGTTGTTGGTTTTATAGAAGTGTATGTCCATACCCGAGCCAAGCTGCTGCGTCTTGGAGACTGCTAAGTGTAAGATGAAATGGTCTTCGTATCGGACCAGGTGGTGCTTGTACAGCATGCGTGCTGTGAGGCTACTACAAGTAAACTGGCTTGGTCGTAAGAAGCCGTAGAAGGCCAGGTGTATGGCTGCTTGTAAATGCCACTCATGTGGAGACCGAAAGGTGAAGTGGCCAGGATATCTGACATAGTTCTAGAACGTCTCCTGTGAAAGGCGGTGGTTTGGTGCCGGCCATCGGCTGGCGCTTCTGGACACTGCGCATAACAGCCCGGACGGTGTGGTAAGAAAATAAGGAGGGTACGGTAGGGTCCTGGAGGGACGTGAAATGTTGTACACCGGTCAGGTATAGCCGGATCGTATTAACGGATAACACCAACTGCGAGTGGCAGTAGGAAATGAAGGCTACGACTCGCTTGACACGGGACGTCACTGTGCTGTGATACGTGATCAAGCGGTTAAAGGCCCTCCAGGCTGACTGATAGGCCTTGAGGGTATTGCGGGAAAGGGGGTGATCGATAAGTTGGGTAGCCGCTAGGAGGTGAGGGGCTAATCCAGGGTTACTTGAGACCAGTCTGGGATAGCTGCTGATGTTGGTCCGGCTCCGGGTACCTGATCGGAAAAGAGACAAGGTTACAGCGGGAGAGAGCGTCCGCTGCCTGATTGAACTTACCGTGGATGAAGGAACAATAGATGTTGAACTGAAACAACAACAAGAGCTGGACCAGTTGACGTAGGAAGGACATAATCAACAGAGAGGACGCCTTGGCGCAGCCAGGAATTGCCAGTAACTGGGGAGGCCAAGGAGCTGCGAGCCGGAGGTGGCCAAAAAACAGCCGCAAGCCCGTGGAGGCCGCTGCATCGGTCATCACCTGGGGCGAAAGGGAAGACACGGAGGGAATGAACAGGGAGACGCCATTCCCAGACGATAGGAATTCCTCCCGCATAGCAAGGACTGCTATTGCCGCGGGACAGTAAAACCAATAGGCGTGACACAAGGCGCGACCCTGAGGGATGATGCGCATAGCGAACTCAACATGCCGTGTAGGGACTGTAGGTGTCTTTTGGACGACTAGACTGGAGAATATGCGAGGATATAATATGCCCCTAAAGATGGCAGTTGTGATGGCGAGCGTTTGCCGTTGGCTATGGGCTGATGCCTCTGGATGCCCCGAGGTGGGGATCTTGCTGTATGGGCCGTAACGACAGATGGCTCTCCGTGCACTGTCAGGATAAGAAATGCTGAACGCTGGCTAGAAATAGCCTGGGCGTGCTACAGGAAGAAGCCAGTTGCGTGCGACAACATGATCCTGGTGCGGGACGGAAGCTGAACTCAACTGTCCTAAGGAAGAGACGGATAGACAGACAACAGTGAGTGGTTTGTAAGAAAGCCACGGGAGACGAGAGGCCAATTAAGTGCTGCTGAAAATGACGTGTAGCCAGTTTGTGTGCCACTGAGAACGTGCTTGCCAACGAATGATTGCAAGAAGTTATGCTAAGTCACGAGCCTTGGCATGACTAAAAGTTGTGTTTAAACATGTGCTTGCGACAATTGCCCGGGAGTTTGTCACTGGAGATGTATACGTAGTGACTGTGAGCCATTCGTGTTACCGCATGTGTACTGCGAAGACTACAGGAGTTGTGCTTGAATGCATGTTTGGATGCGTGCTTGCGATGATTGCAAGATGTTACCCAGGATGCGCGCTTGCCATGACTGCAAGATGTTATGCTAGGATGCGTGCCTGCAACTAATGCAAGGAGTTGTGCCAGGACTCGTGCCTGCAACGACTGCAAGGAATTATGGTAGGCTTCATGGGTAGCCAGGCCGGAAAAGACAGAAGTCCATCCGGTCCAACCAAATCAAAATAAATAAGGTATCACACAACCCGACACACCCAATTCTACGCCCGCAGCTGATCCAGAGGAAGGCAAAAAACCCCCAACAGAGCATGCCCAATTTGCTACCGCCAGGGAAAAAATTCCTTCCTGACCCCTCGAGAGGCAATCGGATTTTCCCTGGATCAACTATACCTATAAATATAAGTACCCCGTAATACAACGTACATTTAGGAAGGTATCCAGGTCTTCCCTAAAGCAATCTATTGAGCAAGCCAGAAGTGCCTGCCAGCAATGATTGCAACAAGTTGTGCCTGGACACCTGCTTGCAACGATTGCAAGAGGTCTATGCTCAAATGCGTGCTTGCCATGATTGCAAGAGAACTATGCTCGAATGCGTGCTTGTGATGAGTGCAAGAGGTCTATGCTCGAATGCGTGCTTGCAATGATCGCCAGAGGTCTATGCTCGAATGCCTGCATGCAACGATTGCAAGAGGTCTATGCTTGAATGCATGCTTGTAATGAGTGTAGGAGGTCTATGCTCGAATGCGTGCTTGTAATGACCGCGAGAGGTCTATGCTTGAATGCGTGCTTGCAGCGATTGCAAGAGGTCTATGCCCGAATGCGTGCTTGTAATGAATGCAAGAGGTCTATGCTCGAATGCGTGCTTGCAATGATTGCAAGAGGTCTATGCTCGAATGCGTGCTTGCAACGATTGCAAGAGGTCTATGCTCGAATGCGTGCTAGTAATAAGTGCAAGAGGTCTATGCTCGAATGCGTGCTTGTAATGATTGCGAGAAGTCTATGTCTGGATGCGTGCTTGCAACGATTGCAAGAAGTCTACGCTTGGATGTGTGCTTGCAACGATTGCAAGAAGTCTACGCTTGTATGTGGAGAAAACAGCGAGACACGCCTAAACGAAGCTGTGTTTCCCTTTTGAAGGCAATCTACAATGAAATGAGGCCGAGGAGCAAGGCCCCCGGCAGGCATCCAACATTGAAGAATCAACTGGACCCAAGCCGGGAAGCGGTATGTGACAGTGAAATGAGAGAACCTGCCATGACAGAGATCCGGATCGCCATGCCACAACTTGCGACCGAGCACGAAACGGATTCTGGAGCATGTACTGAAATGAGGCCATTCCTGGGGCACGCCGAAACGAATTTGGTACACAGATGTGACTATTCGTACCGGAACGTGATAGGTGAAATGAAATGAAAAACCCATGACAAAGACAAGAATCAGAGGACGAGCCCTTGAACCAAATAGATGAATCCTGTCTTTGGAGCATGTACTGAAATGAGGCGTAGCAGCTGGGCACACCAGAACGAATCGGTGCGTAAGGAATGCGAGAGGATTCGAATTGGAGCGTAATAAGTGACAGAAATGATATGCCATGACAGAGACAAGATTCAACGACTGGACTGATGGTTACAACAAAGAATCCGTCTCTGGAGCATGTACTGAAATGAGGCGTAGCAGCTGGGCACACCAGAACGAATCGGTGCATACAAGAATGCGACAGGATTCGAATTGGAGTGTAATAAGTGACAGAAATGATATCCCATGACAGAGGCCGGATTCAACGACTGGACTGCCGGTTACGGAAAAGAATCCGTCTCTGGAGCATGTACCGAAATGAGGCGTAGCAGCTGGGCACACCAGGACGAATCGGTGCATACAAGAATGCGACAGGATTCGAATTGGAGTGTAATAAGTGACAGAAATGATATCCCATGACAGAGGCCGGATTCAACGACTGGACTGGCGGTTACGGAAAAGAATCCGTCTCTGGAGCATGTACCGAAATGAGGCGTAGCAGCTGGGCACACCAGGACGAATCGGTGCATAGAGGAATGCGACAGGATTCGAACTGGAGCGTAATAAGTGACAGAAATGGTATGCCATGACAAAGACAAGAATCAGGGACCGTGCGTGAACCTGCGAGTGACTCAGTCTCTGGAGCATGTACAGAAATGAGGCCGAACCCTGGGGCACTTCAAAGCGAATCGGTGCACCAGAGGTGCGACAGGATTCGCGCCGGAGCGCGGCTAGTGACAGAAATGTTTTGAAACGGTAGAAATGAGTGGGACTGAAATGACTTGAATGAGATGAAATAAGATACATAACACAACTGCATAAATGACGAGATATATCCGAACTGGAGCAGATACCAACCGATACGTGCGGACTGCTTGCTTTGTCGTAACAAGCAGTCGGCTGTGAGTCGAACGATTCGACCGATACTAAACAGAAATGCTCGGGGAGTCGAACGGTTTCGAATGTCGTACCTGCGAATGAATCGCCTGACGTGGCGTGATCAACCGAAGGTGATAACGACTACATCGAAAGTAGAAACAGTGACATGAGTACGAGAGCCACAGTAACATCCGAGTGGTTCGTGAGTTCAGGGAACGTTGAAGGGACATCGTAATACATAAACCGAAAAAGGGGGTGCCGAAGCCCTACCTGCGACAGGCGGCCCGACGTGTAGCGACAAATTCGATGGGTAAGACGACACTCCGACGGCGAAACCTACGGACGCTGATGAACGGGAAGACGGTCAAGACGGAGACGAACAACGCGAACGGGCTCACTGCGACTGGTCTAGGATAGTCGGCCCTTGATATCTGACGTATCAGGTATCGCGCACCGGAACCGACGAGGAAGACGGGCGGACGGCTGGTTATATACTCCACCGGGCTCCTCCCATAATTTCAGGCCACCATACTGGCCTTTCTATATATATATATATATATATATATATATATATATATATATAAATTTACCGTTATACATTGTTGCCCTTAAAGTCCCATCCCCTCTTGGGGTTTTTTCTTTTCTATTCCATTGGCTTACTGGATCTTGAGGATGGACCACTGGCCAGACCTTGCTCACTATACAGTTGAGCTACTGGCCTGTCCTGCATCCAGCATTCTTTGCTGCTGGAGGCTTTGTAACCAATCACAGAGTGTGCCTGTCCACAGACTCTGTTGATCGGTATACATTCGTAAAAATTAATCAGTTTTGGATCACCAGCTACCAAGCACCTGATGCTGATGTAACCGAATGATTTTTCTATGGATGTGGGATCCTTAAAGACTGCCTATGCAGAGTGACTATCCTATTCCTCCTCAAACTTCATGATGATAGCTTCTAAGAATATTTTTGTTTAAGGGCACCCCACCACTGCCTAAGGCCCAATTTCACAGGAGCGTGTAATTAAAATTGTGATCAAGTGCGCATGCGCGAGGCTTCCAAGATGGCCGCGATCATCTAAAGCTCCGCTGCCTCGCGGAACAACGGAACCCCTACCGCACGGCACGGCTACCCTTCCGCTTCCCGAGCTATAGGGGCGGAATCCCGAAGTGTTGGGGCACATTTCTGAATGACCGGTGGACTGGCTAAACGCAATCTCGGCCCGCTGTTCGCTTCATTGGACGTGAGGGAGAAATCCAAGATGGCCACCGCAGCACAGCTCCTGTCTCAGGATCACAGATCCGCCGGCACAGTGGATTTCAGGTCAGATACAGACTTTCCTCCCCTCCACGCCACCCCAGGCAACCCCAGGGGTCTCCCCAAGGAAGCCACACCGTCCCCGGCCTCCACGGTCTCTCTGCTGGAACGCACCATCCAGGAGTTCTCTCCCTCCCCAGCGGGGACCTACAGAGTTACCCAGACCGCCATGGCCCCCCACGAGGCTGCTCATACAGACCCAGTCTCCCACATGGATGCCCTGTTTGGCAAATTCTCTGAATTATTAGAGAGGGGCCTCTCCCAAACTGCCTTGCAAATCACGGGGGAATTGAAAGCTGATTTTATTAACCTAGGCTCCCGGATCGAAACGATCGAACATAAAATGGAGGATACCATAGCCAGATCCATCCAAAACTCCAGACACATCTACTCAGTACAGGAGCAATTGGACATAGCCATGGCCCGTATAGATGACCTCGAAAATAGGTCACGCAGATATAACGTCAGAATTCGCGGGCTTCCAGAATCAATAACTGATGTGTCCAGGGCGGTGCAAGACCTCATTCAACAGCTAATACCTGACATCCCAGCTACTAAGCTTGAACTTGACCGGGTCCATAGAACCCTCGGCCCCCCTAGGAAGGATGGCACCCCGCGAGATGTTCTGGCCAAGCCACATCACTTCTCGGTGAAAGAAGAATTCATGAAGAGAGCCAGATCCCTGCAACACGTCAATTACCAGGGTCACCAGGTTCAGATCTTTGCGGACCTCTCCCCCTCCACGATACAGAGACGAAGAGCTCTAAAACCCCTCTTGCTTGCAATGTCCCACAAAGACATAAAATACAAATGGGTATTCCCTTTTGCGGTCAGGTTCACGGACAAAGGGAAGTCTTTTGCCTTCTCCACTTTTCCCGAGGGGGAAAAGCTCCTCACCAAGCTGAAAATCATCTCTCAAGAAGCTGACATGGACACTTCTAACCCTAGCCAGGGATCTAACAAACGACCCACTCCTAACAGCCCACAATCCCCGTTGTGGACCTCCGGAAGAGCCAAGAAGGTCAAGGATAATGCACCCACCTGAGCAACTTCCAATCCCATTATCAGTCTCTCCATTTTGTGACTGACCGTCCGAGGTCCTGGAGAGGGCAGGAGGACTGCTCCCCAAACTTGGAAAGTTTGGCCCTCCAACCCTTTTTGCCCTCCCCTTGCCTAGGACTTGTGCTACCCTTGTCCTACCCTTATCCCCATTGCCTCCAATAATCCGGGACGCTATGCAGTACTTTGTCCATCTAATGGACTGCCCATAACCCCGCATATATTTTTTTTCTTTACATACCCTCGAAATGGGCCCTAAGGTTGCTTTGAGGATTTCCCAGGGGGCTGCATTCCTCAGCACCCCCCCTGAACGTACCATCCTTCCTTATGCCTTAAGAACAGCGTTCATTTCTTAGCCCCAGGATCTTTTAGGCATTATGTTTAGCCGTGCCTCAAAAGAAAAGTTCCTTTTTCTGTATATTGCAGCTTTTATGTTATTGTTATTTAAAGTTGATTTCACAGTTCGGGTAGTTACCCGACTAGGGGTCCCCAGTTCCGCGAGGGACCACATGTGTAACTCTCCCTCCCTCGGCCTTTCCCAGGCGTCTGAGGGTCGGGACTCCTGACCTTTTGGGTCGGTTGTCTACATTGTGTTTGCTTGGGATTTCGGGGGGTGTCTCCTGCCCTGATCTCCTCCTTCTCTTCTCAGGAACCCTTTCTTTCCTTGCCCTTTCTCCCCTTCTCTTCCCCCTTGATGGTAAGCTTCCCCCGTTGAATGTTTGCATGACACTATTTTTTTTCTCCTCAGGTTGGGCTGAGCCAACCCAGTCGACATGGTATCCTGGGAGACATCCTCGGGCCACCGATCTCAATGCCCTTACCAAGAACCCAGCTATAGATTGGGTAGGTGAGGTCGTTTTTAGATGCTGGGCTCCCCCTCTGCTCCATGGCTGATCCACAGGCTGCTAGGCTTAAGATAGCCTCCCACAACATTCAGGGTCTTAATTCCCCCATCAAACGGAGAAAAGCCCTCGATTACTACAAATCCCTGAAACTAGATATAATTCTGCTTCAGGAAACCCACTTTCCTATCCGGTATAGTCCCAAGTACCTACATGCCCACTTCCCTCAGTTCTTCTTAGCCAACGCGGAATCCAAGACCAAGGGGGTGGCCATTTTGATGGCCAAAACATGCAAATTCACTAAGTGTTTTGAAAAAGCGGATCCGGAGGGCAGATTTTTACTTGTAAAGGGCACTGTGGGGGACCAACTTTACTCCTTGGTCTCCTACTATGCCCCGAACACGGGTCAGGCCAAATTTTTTGAATCCATGCTACGTATATTAGCACCTCTTTTAGAGGGGACGGTTATTGTCGGAGGAGACTCTAACGTCGCCTTTGATCAAGGACTTGATAAATCCTCCCCCTCACGTCCCCGCTTAACCAGGCCCACAAAGGCAAGCTTACGGATTGCCAAATTGCTACACGCTCATGGGCTATCCGATGTCTGGCGGGAATTAAACCCCACAAAGAGAGACTACACTCACTTCTCAGCGCCTCACCAATCATATGCACGCATAGACCACATACTTGTCCCCTCCTCGCTCCTTCCCAGGATGCTCAAAGCCTCCATCACTGACACAGTGATCTCAGATCACTCTCTTGTAATTGTGACGGCCCTGGGGGGCTCGAGTGGGAGACATCCTAGGCATTGGAGGCTAAATGAATCCCTCCTCTCGGAGCCATCACGAGTTATAGATCTCGACAAAGCATTGAAGGAATATTTTTCTATTAATGCGACTCCTGATGTCTCCCCCGAGACCCTGTGGGCGGCGCACAAAGCTTACATTAGGGGAAAATTCATGCAATTGGGTTCTCAAATAAAACGGGAAAGGCAATCAACCATCCTGAAGCTAGAAGAGGAATACTCTAAACTCAGAGCTCTTCACAAAAAGGACCCCCTCCGTACCCCCACGGCCATACTAGACAGGACTCGCTTAGAACTAAATCTCGCCCTCACCACGAAAGCTGAAAAATCAGTTAGGTGGGCTGGCCACAAATTTTACTCACAGGCGGATAAAATAGGCACTCTCCTGGCCAATAGACTCTCCCCTAGAACCAAGCTGAGCACCCTCCCTCGGATCAGAAGCGCGGGACTCCCGCCCACGTCTAATCCGGTCACAGTTCTGAATGCCTTTCAGAAATTCTACACCTCTCTCTACAGTAGCTCCCCACCCCCCAAAGATAACCTCCTCCCAAAGTTTTTGGAGGGTCTGCCCATCCCGGCCTTATCGGACGTTCACAAACAAGTTATGGAAGCCCCCTTCCAGACAGAGGAGATACTGGAAGTCATAAAGACTCTTAAAAAAAGCTCCGCCCCTGGTCCCGACGGCCTTTCGATCCCTTATTATAAAGCTTTTGCCAACACACTAGCTCCCCACCTGGCCAATCTCGGTAACCATAAAGCTAATGGAGACCCCCTGGATCCCCACCTTAACACGGCGTATATCACGGTCATCCCCAAACCTGGCAAGAACTTGGAAGATGTCAGCAACTACAGACCGATTTCCCTTATTAATAATGATCTCAAAATTCTTACGAAAGTTATGGCCAATAGGTTAGCCTCCTTTATTGGACGCTATGTCCACAAGGATCAAGTTGGTTTTATTCCCGGCAGACAGGGACCTGATCAAATTCGGAGGGCGATCGACATTATCTCCATTTTGCAGTCTAATTGGGAAGGGGGATCCGGACAATCTGGCTTCCTCCTTTCCTTAGATATTCAAAAGGCTTTCGACTCGGTCTCATGGCAGTACATCTTCCAGCTCTTTGACAGGTGGGGATTTGGGGCTCGCTTCCTTGGCCTATTACAGGCCTTATACTCCCAGCCGAGGGCCCAAATTCGAATGCAGGGATACCTTTCTGAGCCAATTCCCATCACCAGGGGGACCAGACAGGGGTGCCCCCTATCCCCCCTCATATTTGCAATAGCCATTGAAACACTGGCGATCGCAGTCCGCCACAATATGGACATTAGAGGTGTCCAATGCGGTAGTCAAACGCACAAGTGTGGACTCTTCGCGGACGACATACTGTTGTTCCTCACTTCCCCCCTCACAACCCTACCCAACTTATCCCGGGTATTGGACGACTTTGCCAAGGTCTCAGGCTTGAGGGTTAATTACTCCAAGTCTGTGGCGTTAAATGTTTCTCTCCCCACTCACCAAGTCCTCTCACTCAAACAATCCTTTCCGTTCCAATGGAGTGACACTGCCATCCAATACTTGGGTATCTCCCTCACACCTAAAATAGAGATGCTATATGCCCACAATTACCCCAAATTATACAGACAGTTGGAAACCGACCTCTCCTCATGGTCTAAACATGAATTATCCTGGCTTGGCCGGATTAACTCCATAAAAATGACCCTTCTCCCCAAAATCCTTTACTACTTTCGAGCCCTGCCAATACCAGTTCGGAAGGACCACCTTTGCTCTCTGCAAAGCAAAATACTGAAATATATTTGGGGTAATAAGGGATACCGTCTACCGCAAAACACGCTCTTCCTGCATAGACGCAGAGGGGGGCTGGGTCTGCCTAACCTCCACAAATACTACCTTGCAGCTCGCCTAGCCCAACTCTCCTCGATCTACTCCAAATATGAGAAACCGGACTGGCAGTCCATAGAACGCTGTGCGGTACCCTCCCATACACTAGATTTTTTATTATGGTGCCCGCCCAAAGCCAGGCCGCCCATTATGTCCCCATCCCTTTCTCACTCCTGTGCCCTATGGGACGGCCTTCGCAAAGAGCCTTCCCTAGTCTCCACTATAAGACCCCTTGCTCACATTTTCCGTAATCATGACTTCCCCCCCGGTCTGAACATTGAGGCCTTCAGATGGTGGTTGGACAAGGGACTATACCGGATAGGTCACTTTTTTAATTCCAGGGGTCCGATTTCCCTAGCTTATTGTATCGAACACTTAGAGCTACCAGACACAGAGAGGTTCCGCTTCCACCAAATATCTCACTACTTGAACTCACTTTGGAAAAACAAACCCCTTCCTCCTCCCTTTACTGAATATGAAGCCTGGTGTGGTGGAGTCGGGGAGCAGAGGGGTGGTATTTCAGTGATCTACACGGCTCTCACTTCCCCAACGGGTAAATCCCCCTATATGACGGCTTGGGAATCTGATCTCCAGACATCTGGGAGTCTCGAATCCTGGCAGCTGGCCTTAGCCAGATCCTTTCGTGGGATCCAGAACACCTCACTAATGGAGGCTAGCATCAAATTGATAACCAGGTGGTACCTCACTCCAGTAAGGCTAGCCAGAATATATCCCACGGCTAATCCCTTATGTTTCAGGGGGTGCCAACTTCGTGGCTCCATGATCCACATCTGGTGGGAATGCCCTAGACTCCGTTCGTTCTGGACTAAAATATTCAACTTGATTTACTTAGTCACAGGCTGCCGGGTTTCGAGAACTCCAGAGGTTGCGTTACTCAATACCCCGATTCCTTTGATGTCTGGTAACATTCAGAAACTAACTTATTTTATTCTATTAGGAGCCAAAATTGCGATTGCCTCCGCATGGAAGCAACCCAAACCCTCCTTCCTCGCAGTTAAGAGGAAGATATCGTGGATAATGTCCCAAGAAAAACTATCAGGTATTCTGTCAGACACCACACCTAAATTCCGAAAGGTGTGGGACCCTTGGGCCCGTTACATGGGAATCTCTCTGCTGCCGGGGGTACCCCCAGGCCCTCCCCTAGGAACCAGACCTCACCCATAAAGCACCCATTCTTACACTGATTGTGAAACATTCCCTCGCTTTATCCTTCCACCCTTTCAGGACATAGCTTACCTCCCCCGACCCCTCTGTTCTCCTCTTCTCCTCTTTTCTTTTCTTCTCTGTCCTTCTAGTCGTTCTAAGATTTTGGTTTGCTCATCAGAGCTGTAATTGACAGGTTCACCATACAGTCCAATTTAATGTTGCGGTACCCACGGCAGACGATCCTCCGACTGTTTTTCCCCTCTGCGAGGGAGGGGCCTGGGAGGACACTCCCTCATCCTGGCACAGCAAGTTCCCTATTAGGGGTGTCGGGATGGGGGCTCCTGGGAGTTACCCTAATAGTTCTACCTGGTGGGCTCTCACGGGGGGGACACCCTCCGTTTACCTCTTATTGATGTAGCCCCTCGATAAGGAAGGGCTTGCCGACTGTACACTCTTGATAGTATCTGTTTTGAACTAATGTCTCATGTTTTTTTTTTACTTACATTGTGACAGCAGGCCCTCCCTGCTATTGCTAGTTTGTGTACTGTTTCACGTATGTAAGTGCCTTTAATATAAAATAAAATATTTTGAAAGTAAAATTGTGATCAAATATTTCACAGCAGATCTTGTTCCTGTGCTCAGCAAGAGTATCTGTGAGGGGTTGCAGTGTTGTGGCACCACCACCACTGCCTAAGGCCCAATTTTCCTGCCCCTGTTTTACAGGGGCGTGTAATTACAATTTTTGATCTAGTATTTCACAGCAGGGCTTGTTCCTGCGCTCACCAAAAGAATCTGTGAGGGGTTGCAGTGTAGTGGCACCACAACCACTGCCTAAGGCCCAATTTTTCCGCCCCTATTTAAATGGGGCGCATAATTACAAACTTTGATCTAATATTTCACAGCAGGGCCTGTTCCTACTCTCAACTAGGGATGAGCCAAACACCCCCCAGTTTGGTTCGCACCAGAACTTTTGAACGGACAGAAAATTCGTACAACTTTAGAACCCCACTGAAGTCTATGGGACTCGAACGTTCGAAATAAAAAGTGCTAATTTTAATGGCTAATATGCAAGATATTGTCCTAAAAAGGGTTTGGGGACCCAGCTCCTGCCCCAGGGTACATGGATCAATGGCAATTTTTTTTTTAAAAATGGCCATTTGTTCAGGAGCACTGATTTTAATGATGATTAAAGTGAAAAAAAAGTGAAATATTCGTTTAAATATCATGCCTGGGGATGTCTATAGTATGCCCGTGAAGTGGCACATGTTCCCCATGTTTAGAACAGTCCCTGCACAAAATTACATTTAACAGAAAAAAAGTCATTTAAAACTGCTTGCGGTTTTAATTAATGTCCGGTTCTAGCAATACGGATGAAAATCATTGAGAAAAATGGCATGGGTAGCACCCCTGGCCATTACCAGCCCCTTTGGGTCTTGTACGGATATTAAGGGGAACCCCGTACCCAAATTAAAAAAAGGAAAGGCCCTATATACTCAGAACAGCAGTATACAGGTGGTGCAAACAAGACAGGGACTGTGTAGGTTTGTTGTGTTAAGTAAAATCTGTTTGTAATTTTGAACTGGTACATTTTTAAAGTGTAGCTCCAGTCAAAAAATCTATTTTCAAGCTTTTTAAAAAATATAGGGAAGGGTTATCACCCCTGTATAATTTTTTGGGCCGTCCGTCATTTTTCATCTCACTTCCTGTTGTCTCCTTCCATTAGCAAGTAGGAGATGTTTGTATGTTGGATGTTTGAAAGAAGGGGCCTGCCCTATATGCTCTGCAGAAATGTGGACATAAGACAAGTATTTGGTGCAAATCAAAGATATTAGGTTCCCACTTGAAAAAAAGGAGTCTATAAGGTTACATATGGTGAGTGCAGGGAATGCACTACTTTGTCCAGACCAAAAAAAGGAGGGAATAAATGTTCTTTAGTTCATGGAGAGGGGGAGGGGAAAAGGGATGGGGAGGGGGGGATGGATCCGCATGCAGGGCTGCCACCTTAAAAGAGCTGAAACTTGAGCTCCTGGATTGCTGTAGATAAAGGAGAAAAAGGAGAGAAAGGGGCACCCCTGGGTGCAGATTTTTTTAAAAGGTTTTATTTTCAGTGTAAAAAACATAAAATTTTGCACTCACATTTAGTAGGCAAAAAGTAAGCATTAAACACCAGGGGTCATCTGGTATATCTGATTTTTGGGACGTCAGCCAGTGGTCCGGTCCACATCTGTCATCTCATCGCTTTGTTCCTGTTCCTCTCACATGCTGTCCACTGCAGGTGTTTTGTATGAAGCAGCCGGCTTGTGGTGGACACGAGATGTGCGGTCTTCAAAACGAGGCTTGGGAGGCAGAGACGACCAGGGCGCGGGGCTGTGACGTCAGCGGGTATGCAACGCGTTTCTTGAGCGTGCGGGTCGAGATTGTTGGACGACCGCGCTCTTTCATCAGGCAGAATCTGCCTGATGAAAGAGCGCGGTCGTCCGACAATCTCGACCCGCACGCTCAAGAAACGCGTTGCATACCCGCTGACGTCACAGCCCCGCGCCCTGGTCGTCTCTGCCTCCCAAGCCTCGTTTTGAAGACCGCACATCTCGTGTCCACCACAAGCCGGCTGCTTCATACAAAACACCTGCAGTGGACAGCATGTGAGAGGAACAGGAACAACGCGATGAGATGACAGATGTGGACCGGACCACTGGCTGACGTCCCAAAAATCAGATATACCAGATGACCCCTGGTGTTTAATGCTTACTTTTTGCCTACTAAATGTGAGTGCAAAATTTTATGTTTTTTACACTGAAAATAAAACCTTTTAAAAAAATCTGCACCCAGAGGCGCCCCTTTCTCTCCTTTTTCTCCTTTTTCTGCAGAAATGTGGGCCTAAGGTGTTGGTGTTGCCACAACACTGTAAGCCCTAAAAGTGACTCTTGGTGGGTGTCGGAGCACCCTGCTGTGAACGATTACAGTGGTGTGAAAAAGTGTTTGCCCCCTTCCTCATTTCCTGTTCCTTTGCATGTTTGTCACACTTAAGTGTTTCGGAACATCAAACAAATTTAAACAATAGTCAAGGACAACACAAGTAAACACAAAATGCAATTTGTAAATGAAGGTGTTTATTATTAAAGGTGAAAAAAAATCCAAACCATCATGGCCCTGTGTGAAAAAGTGATTGCCCCCCTTGTTAAAACATACTATAACTGTGGTTGTCCACACCTGAGTTCAATTTCTCTAGCCACACCCAGGCCTGATTATTGCCACACCTGTTCACAATCAAGGCATCACTTAAATAGGAGCTGCTTGACACAGTAAGGTCCACCAGAAGATCCTTAAAAGCTACACATCATGCCGAGACCCAAAGAAATTCAGGAACAATTGAGAAAGAAAGTAATTGAGATCTATCAGTCTGGAAAGGGTTATAAAGCCATTTCCAAAGCTTTGGGAATCCAGCGAACCACAGTGAGAGCCATTATCCACAAATGGCGAAGACATGGAACAGTGGTGAACCTTCCCAGGAGTGGCCGGCCGCCCAAAATTACCCCAAGAGCGCAGCGACGACTCATCCAAGAGGTCACAAAAGACCCCACAACAACGTCCAAGGAACTGCAGGCCTCACTTGCCTCAGTTAAGGTCAGCGTTCATGCCTCCACCATCAGGAAAAGACTGGGCAAAAATGGCCTGCATGGCAGAGTTCCAAGGACAAAACCACTGCTGAGCAAAAAGAACATCAAAGCTCGTCTCAATTTCTCCACAACACATCTTGATGATCCCCAAGACTTTTGGGACAACATTCTGTGGACCGATGAGACAAAAGTGGAACTCTTTGGAAGGTGTGTGTCCAAGTATATCTGGCGTAGAAGGAGCACTGCATTTCATAAAAAGAACATTATACCAACAGTAAAATATGGTGGTGGTAGTGTGATGGTCTGGGGCTGTTTTGCTGCTTCAGGACCTGGAAGACTTGCCGTGATAAAAGGAACTATGAATTCTGCTGTCTACCAAGAGATCCTGAAGGAGAATATCCGACCATCTGTTCGTGTACTCAAGCTGAAACGAACTTGGGTTCTGCAGCAGGACAATGATCCTAAACACACCAGCAAGTCCACCACCGAATGGCTGAAGAAAAACAAAATGAAGACTTTGGAGTGGCCTAGCCAAAGTCCTGACCTGAATCCTATTGAGATGTTGTGGTATGACCTTAAAAAGGCCGTTCATGCTCGAAAACCCTCTAATGTAACTGAATTAGGACAATTCTGCAAAGATGAGTGGGCCAAAATTCCTCCAGGACGCTGTAAAAGCCTCATTGCACGTTATCGCAAACGCTTGGTTGCAGTTGTTGCTGCTAAGGGTGGCCCAACCAGTTATTAGGTTTAGGGGGCAATCACTTTTTCACACAGGGCCATGATGGTTTGGATTTTTTTTCACCTTTAATAATAAACACCTTCTTTTACAAATTGCATTTTGTGTTTACTTGTGTTGTCCTTGACTATTGTTTAAATTGGTTTGATGTTCCGAAACACTTAAGTGTGACAAACATGCAAAGGAACAGGAAATGAGGAAGGGGGCAAACACTTTTTCACACCACTGTATATCAAGAATTGTAATTACATGCCATTGTTGAACAGTGGTAGAAAAATTGGGCCTTTGGTGGTTGTGGTGGTGCTGGTGCCACAACACTATAAGTCCTCACAGTTACTCTCAGTGGGCGCAGGAATGGGCCCTGCTGTGAAATATTATATCAAGAATTGTAATTACAGGCCCCTGTTAAAGAGGGGCTGAAAAATTGGGCCTTAGGCACTGGTGCTGGTGCCACAACACTGCAACCTCTCCCAGATACTCTAGTTGGAGTGTAGGAATGAGCCATGCTGCAAAGCGTTGCATCAAAAATTGTAATTGCATGCCCCTGTTAAACAGGGGCTGAGAAATTGGGCTGGTGGCACTGGTGCTGGTGCCACAAGACTGCAATCTCTCCCAGATAATCTAGTTGGAGTGCAGCAATGAGCCCTGCTGCAAAGCATTGCATCAAATATTTTAATTACATGCCCCTGTTAAATAGGGGCTGAAAAATTGGGCCTTAGGCACTGGTGCTGGTGCCACAACACTGCAACCTCTCCCAGATACTCTAGTTGGAGTGCAGGAATGAGCCCTGCTGCAAAGCATTGCATCAAAAATTTTAATTACACGCTCCTGTTAAACAGGGGCTGAGAAATTGGGCCTTAGCCACTGGTGGCGTCACCCAGAACCAAAAATGTTCTTCCAAGTTATAAGCAGGATCATTGAGGAGGATAGTCAGTCAACATAACAGGACAGTCACTCAGCATCAGCATAGGTAGTCTTGAAGGGATGTGACATTTAAAAAAAAAATATTCGGTTACATCAGCTTCAGGTCCTTGGTAGCTGGTGGTGATCCAAGACTGATTCATCTTTATGAAGGTCAGTCGATCAACCGGTCGGTGGACAAGCGCACCCTGTGATCTGTTACAAAGCCACCAGCAGCACTGAAGGTGCATTCCGAAAGAACGCTGGATGCACGACAGGCCAGTGGCTCATTTGCATACTGTGCAAGCTCTAGCCAGTGATCCATCCTCAAGACCCAGTAAGCCAGGGAATTTTCGGTGGGAAAGGTGTCCAAGTCTGACCTTGCACCTAGGTATTCCTGCACCATGTAAATTAGATGCTGGCAATGGTTGCTGGAACCGATCATATCTTGGAGCTGCGGACTAAAAATAATTCTGAATGCATCGGTCAGATTTCCACCTTCTCCACCGCTCCTTCTGTGACTGACCGAAGCCTCAGCAACACGCTGTCCAGGACCAGGAGTTTGTAACTTCCCAGTCTCTGGGAACGCATTGCACAGACCTTTCTGCAAGGCCTCCCGGAGATGTCTCATCCTCTGCTCCCTCTGCGATGGCAAGATAAGGTCTGCAACCTTACCCTTGTACCGTGGATTAAGGAGAGTGGCCAGCCAGTAATGGTCCCTCTCCTTGATCTGAAGAATACGCGGATCCTTACGCAGGCTTTGCAGGATCAGGGAGGCCATGCAGTGTAGGTTAGCTGAGGCATTCGGTCCGGAGTCCTCTGGGTCACTAAGGACAACATGATCCGCAGCCACCTCCTCTTAGCCACATACAAGTCCACGGGTTTCTTGGTACTGTAAATCATCCCTAAAAGGGATGACTCCATGCTGACACAAGCCTCCTCCTCTTCCTCCTCTTCCTCCTCTTCTTGTGTGATGGGTGGGACAGCAGGAAAACTGTCTGGATAAAGGGGGCCTTGATAGGCAAGGAAGTCCTCCTCTTCCTGCCTCTATTCTGCCTCATGTGCCCTGTCCATTATTCCACGCAGCTTTGCAGGATCAGGGAGGCCATGCAGCGTAGGTTAGCTGAGGCATTCGGTCCGGAGTCCTCTGGGTCAGTAAGGGCAACATGATCCGCAGCTACCTTCTCCCAGCCACGTACAAGTCCACATGTTTCTTGGGACTGTAAATCATCCCTACAAGACTGCTGCTGCTGATGCTGAGTGCCAGCCTCCACCTCCATGCTGACACAATCATCCTCCTCCTCCTCTTTCTCCTCCTCATCCTCTTCCTGTGTGATGGGTGGCACAGCAGGAACACTGTCTGGATAAAGGGGGCCTTGAGAGGCAAGGAAGTCCTCCTCTTCCTGCCTCTATTCTGCCTCATGTGCCCTGTCCATTATTCCATGCAGCGTATGCTCCAACAGGTGGACAAGAGCTACAGTGTCACTGATGCATGCACTGTCACTGCTCACCATCCTCGTGGCCTCCTCAAATGGTGACAGGACAGTGCATGCCTCCCTGATCATGCCCCACTGGCGTGGTGAAAAAAAACAAGCTCCCCTGACCCTGTCCTGGTGCCATAGTCACACAGGTACTCATTGATGGCCCTCTGCTGCATGTGCAGCCGCTGCAGCATGGCCAACGTTAAGTTCCATTTGGTGGGCATGTCACATAATAAGGCGATTCTTGGACAGGTTAAACTCCTTTTGGAGCTCTGCCAGCAGAGCACTGGCATTATATGATCTGCAGAAATGCACACAGACTTTCCTAGCCTGCCTCAGGACATCCTGTAAGGCAGTGAAACCTGCCCAAGAACCGCTGCACCACCAGGTTAAGGACGCGAGCCACACAGGGCACATGGGTCAGTTGTCCCTGTCAGAGGGCGGAGAGGAGGTTGGTGCCATTGTCGCAAACCATCATTCCTGGCTTAAGCTGGCATGGCGTCAACCACCTCTCGGCCTGCCCCTGCAGAGCTGACAAAATATCTGCCCCAGTGTGGCTCCTGTCTCCTAAACAACCCAGTGCAAGCATGGCATGGCATCTTTTTGCCGTAGATAAAGGAGAAAAAAGAGAGAGAGGGGCGCCTCTGGGTGTAGATGTTTCAAAAAGTATTTATTTTCAATATAAAAGCATAAGATCGCATGAAAGAGCGCGGTCGTACGACAACCCCGACCCGCACGCTCAAGAAACGCGTCGCATACCCTCGGACGTCACAGCTCCGCGCCTTGGTCATCTCTGCCTCCCAAGCCTCGTTCCAAAGACCGCACATCTTGTGTCCACCATAAGCCGGCAAAAACACCTGTAGTGGACCCCATGTGAAAGGAACAGGAACACTAAAGATGACAGATGTGGACCGGATTACTGGCTGACGTCCCATAATCAGATATACCAGACGACCCTCTGTGTTTAATGCCTATTTTTTGCCTACTAAATGTGAGTGCAAAATCTTATGCTTTTATATTGAAAATAAATACTTTTTGAAACATCTACACCCAGAGGCGCCCCTCTCTCTCTTTTTTCTCCTTTATCTACAGCATTCCAAGAGCCCAAGTTTCAGCTCTTTTAGGTGGCAGCCCTGCATGTGGATTCATCCCCCCCCCCCTTCCTCTATTTATGAACTAAAGAACGTTCTATTTTTATTTTTATTTTTATTTTTATTGTTATCTATTCCTGGACTTGACAAAGTAGTGCATCCCCTGCACTCACTGCTACATGTAATCTCACAGACTCCTTCTTTTTCTCCCTAGTGGGAACCTAATATCTTTGACTTGCGCCAAATACTTGTCTTATGGCATCTTTTTGCCTGTGTACTTGCGTAGCCCCTTGAACGCCTACAGAGCATAGCTGGTTCCGAGGACAAAGCACTGGAAGAGGCCATGGTGGAAGAAGAAGAGGGGGGAATGGAGGAGACAGGTGTGTCACAACCAATAGTAGCATTTTGGAGGCGTGGTGGCGGAACAACCTCCAACACTACTGCACCTTGTCCTGCATCCTTCCCAGCTGCCAGAAGAGTGACCCAATGGGACGTGAAAGATAGGTAATGTCCCTGTCCATGGCTGCTGAACCATGAGTCAGTGGTAATATGCACCTTACCACTGACCCCGAGGCATGGACATTGCCTTCCACATGCCGATAAAGAGCCGGAATTGCCTTCCGTGAGAAAAAGTTGCATTTGGAAACCTGCCACTGAGGAACCACACATTGTACAAACTCACAGAAGGGGGCCGAGTCTACTAACTGAAAAGGCAGCAGTTGAAGTGCTAGTAATTTAGCCAAGCTAGCATTCAACAGCTCATGTGGATGGCCGGGAGTGAACTTCTGTCCAGCAGCTGGGGCGGGGAAATTTGCATGCTACAATCGGACATTGGTGTACTGCTAGCAGAGCGCCCGCAAGTACTTGGCTGTGACACACCTAATTCTACACCTTCATTCCTCTCAGTGCAGGTTTCAAAGAGGACTGAAGGTCTAGTGGGGTTGGAGATCCCAGCTGATGAGGAACAAGGAGAGGTCCGCTTTGTTCTTTGGTGTGGGTCTTTAAGGTACGCTTGCCAACGAGCTGCATGGCAGGTCAACATATGTCTGGTCAAGCATGTGGTGCCCAAGAGGCTGGTGTTTTGGATACGCTTGAGACATATGTTGCAAATAGCAGAGGTGCGATCTGATGCGCTCATCTCAAAAAAGGCCCACACCAAAGAACTTTTGGAATAATGTGCAGAAGCAGCGCCCTGCACAGGCGGAGCGGAGCTCTGCGGTGTGATTCAGTCAGTGTGCTGCCCCTAAGCTGGCTCCCAGGGAGCATCCTGACTCATTGGAGATGTGCCTCCTCCTCCTCCTCCTCTCTCCTATCAGGCACTCACGTGGAGTCAGTGACCTCATCATCCCCGTCGTCTTCATCACTGGAGCAAACCTGGCAGTATGCTGCAGCTAATGGAACATGACTGCCAGATTGCTGTCCTTCTTGAGCATCTCCTCTCTTTGCACTCACGCTACTGCCTTCCTCTAGCTGGGTATCATCATCAGAGCCTTCAAAACGCTGGGTATCCTCCTGAAGCATGTACCAAACACTGTGCTCAAACAGTTCGGGGGACTCCTCAGGAGGACATGGTGGGTCTAGGGAAGGAGTGACTGATGACATTGAGATGAGGGAACAGGACGCATTGGCAGCTGGTTTGCTAGTACCCTGAGCCTGGGTGAGAGAGGATGAGGAGGAGGATGTGGAGGGCTTGGTCATCCACTCTACCAAGTCTTCAGCATGATGCGGCTCAACACGTCCAGCTGCCGAAAATAAGGACAAGAGTGTCACATGGCCACATGCTGATGACGATGCACCGCATCTACGACCGGCACTGTTGTCTCTAGACACAGAGCCTGCTTGCCCTCTTTTATTGGCTCATGACTGTCTGCCTTTCCTTCTTGGCCTTCCAGACATAGTAATGGCCTGCAGGGAGATGGGAAAACCAGCAATTGGGTAGCTTTAGGTGCACACTGAGCAGATGACACAGTACACCGACTGTAATTACTGCAGCTGCCTACCTGTGTTACAGAAACAGAACAACATCAGCAATAAGGGGTAGCTTCAGGTGTATACTGTGCAGGAGGCACACAACACCCACTGTAAATGCTGCAGATCCCTGTATTACAGAAACAGAACACCAGCAATAAGGGATATCTTCAGGTGTATACTGTACAGGAGGCACACAACACCCACTCTAACTTCTGCACTGCAGATGCCTGTATTACAGAACACCAGCAATAAAGGATAGCTTCAGCAGTATACTGTGCAGGAGGCACACAACATCCACTCTAACTTCTTCAGATGCCTGTATTACAGAACACCAGTAATAAAGGATAGCTTCAGGTGTATACTGTGCAGGAGGCACACAACACCCACTTTAACTGCTGCAGATGCCTGTATTACAGAAACAGAACACCAGCAATAAGGGGTATCTTCAGGTGTATACTGTGCAGGAGGCACACAACATCCACTTTAACTGCTGCAGATGCCTGTATTACAGAAACAGAACACCAGGAATAAAGGGTAGCTTCAGGTGTATACTGTGCTGGAGGCACACAACACCCACTTTAACAGCGTTACGTTTTTAAGCCACAAAGACACTGTCCCTGCCAATCCTGCTCTTTCCTTGACCGCCGCAACACACTACGCATCCTGCCTGTGTCCAATTATGCCTCTCTTCGCTGCCAGCGCTGTGATTGGTCAAGCATGCAGGGTCACAGTGCATGCTTGGCCAATCATGAGCCAGCAATGCACTGTGATTGCGCAGTGCATTGTGGGCCATAAGCACAACATGAATATGGTGCAAACGGCCCACAGAGTTCTTCAGCTCGAACACCAAGCTCATCCCTACTCTCAACAAGAGTATCTGTGAGGCTTTACGGTGTTTTTCCACCCCCACCATCACCACCACCGCCTAAAGCCCAATTTGTTTGCCCCTGTGTAACAGGGGCATGTAAGTACAATTTTTGCTCTAATATTTCACAGCAGGGCTTATTCCAACACTGTAAGCCCTGCGTAACTGCGAGGGCTTAAAGTGTTGTGGCACCACCACCACCAAAGGCCCACATTTTCTGCCCCTGTTTAACAGGAGCATGTAATTACAATTCTTGATATAATATTTCACAGCAGGGCCCGTTCCAGCGCCCACCAAGAGTAACTGTGAGGACTTACAGTGTTCTGGTACCACCAATACCTAAGGCCCAATTTTCCACAGAGTATATAGGGAAGAACGTATAGTATATACAGGCGGTCCCCTATTTTAAAACATCCGACTTACAAACAACTCCTACTTACAAACGGAGGGAGACAACAGGAAGTGAGAGGAAATCTACCCCTAGGAAGGGAAATTCTCTCTTGTAAGAGTTAATATGGGAAAAAGGTGTCTCCACTGACGCTTTATCACCAATCCTTGTTTCCCTAATAACCTAAAATGTTCAAAATCCAATTGTAATTGGGACAGAAAGTGAGGTAAAATCTTCTGAACAGTGGCAAAAACAGCAAAACAAATGTTACAGGGGTGATAACCCTTCTGTCACGGTCGTTCCACCACCCCGGTCACCCAAGTAAGACTTACCCGCAGGTTCCCGGTACGAGGGGATCGTCGGCGCCTTCGGACGCGGGTTGGCGCTAACGAACGCACGCGAGTGCACATAGTCCCCAACAGGCGCACGCGGGTGCGCGTTGACACGAGCGGGCGCACGCGGGTGCGCGACGAGCCGAACGGGCGTACGCGGGTACGCGGGGTCACGAACGGGAGCACGGTCACCCGCGGGGATACGTAGACGTACCGTGCGACCGTTCTTGGCGCCCAGTTGCCTACTTAAGGGACCTGCTCCTGCTCCTCTGTGCTGTCCCGTCTGCAGCTTTCCCGTGACTCCCGCTATCTGTTCCTGTGTGTGTGTTCCTGATTCTGTACCCGGCCTGTTCCTGGACTTTGCCTGTTTGCCGCCTGCCTCCGACCCTTTGCCTGATTGACCACGCTTCTGCCTTCTGCCTTGTACCTCTGCTGCCCGATTGTTGCCGACCCAGCTCGTCCCTGACTACTTCTGCCAGCCTGCCTACGGACCTGCTCTGACTACTACTTCCGCAGCTCCTGCCTGCTCACCTGTGCCAGCCTTCCAGCGGTTCCGGTCCAGCATCCTGCGCTGGTTACACCCTCTGCTCCGGTCCACCATCTGCTCCGGTCTTCTCTACCAGCTGACCAGTCTGGCACTTGTGCCCTCCGGACTCCTGAATCCCTGTTCCCATCTCCAGGGGCTCTCGAGCCGGGGCTTACGAGGCGCCGCTCCCTGCACGCTTGGGCTCTCCAACCAGGTACGTGACACCTTCCCTATGTTATCCAAAAAGCTTAAAAATGTATTTTTTGGTTAGAGCTACACTTAATTACACAAAATATACATGTTCCACATCACAAACAGATTCAACTTAAGAAAAAACCTACAGTCCCTATCTTGTTTTGTAACCTGGGGACCGCCTGTATACTGCTGTTCAGAGTATATAGAGCCTGGGGACCCCGCACCTCTTTTTTAAATTTGGGTGTGGGGTTCCCCTTATTATCCATACCAGTCCCAAAAGTCCTGGTAATGGGCTGGGGGGGGGGGGGAAACGACACCTATGCCATTTTTCTCTCAATGATTTTCATCTATAGTGCCAGGACCTGACAATACATTACAGCCACATGCAGTTTTAAATGACTTTTATTCCTTTAGAAATGTCATTTTGCTGCAGGGACTGTTCTAACATGGGGCAAATGCACCACTTTACAGGCATACTATAGTCACCCCACAGGCGCGATATTTAAAGGAATATTTCACTTTTATTGTTTCACTTTAAGCATTATTAAAATCACTGCTCCCAAAAAAAGTCTGTTTTTAAAAACTGTCCCCTGGGGCAGGACCCGGGTCCCCAAACATTTTTTTATGACAATAACTTGCATATTAGCCTTTAAAATTATCACTTTTGATTTTTGGGTCCTATAGACTTTAACGGGTTCTCACAAACTTTTTGTCAGTTCACATGTTCGGCTCATCCCTACTGCCATCAAAGCAACCCGGTGGATTTTGGAACTTTAAATGAGGCATAGATATGTGTATGGAATTATCTAGGATACCTAAAACTAAGTAAACTGTCACAGTCCCTGAAGGGGAGATCTATGTAACCATAAAGAATTGCTGAATAATCAATCCAATAAAATAAACTCAAGTGATAAATGTAAATAGAAATAATATATAATGTATTATAATATATAATACATGAATCATGCAGAAAAAGGTCTAATAAATATAGTAGTAATCATATTGACATATTTAATATTCATATTGGATAGACATATTTGGTACAAGCAATCACAATTAAAAAATGTATCGAATGGACATACAAATCAAGTGAACATGATTATCCTAATAAATATAAATATAAAATACAATTGATAAAATTCATGATTTTGGGAAAGCTTGACTTGGCATCCCTGAGTGTAGACTCGATGTGTTTCATCGCATTTAAAGCCAATCATCAGGAGTGGGATGCATGAATAATGGCTATGGCAGAGCCCAAAATAGGTAGCGCAGTAGTCCCTATATTGGAATAGGATGGTGGCCCTGAATGAGCTGTCTCTCCCGGGGTTGAGGTGGGGACAACCCCCCCCCAATTCTCCAGCAAAACAAGAAAGAGCCGGAGAAGGGGTTGCGGGAAACAGAAGCCATGGTAGGAATTGGACAGCCACAGCACAGTGAAGTATGAGGTATACACATATGGAACACAAATCAGGTTCTGATGTGTGGATTGGGACCCATAGAACTTTTCCTCATGTTGAGATGTGTGCCCAAACAAAGTATTGAGTGCATACTATACCGTACATTGACATACTTTTCAGTAAGCCAACATTTCTGTAATAAAAATCCTTTTTTTATTGGTCTTATGTAATATTCACATTTTCTGATATACAGAATTTAGGGTTTCCATTAGCTTTAAGCCATAATCATTAAAATTAAAATAATTAAATGCTTAAAATATATCACTCTGTATGTAACGCATCTATATAAAATATATGAGTTTCAATTTTTGAATTGAATTACTAAAATAAATAAACTTTTTGATTATATTCAAATTTTATGAGATGCAGGAGGGGGGCTGTGATAGAGCACTGACTTTTCTGAAGTAGTCAAATTGCAAATAATAAAAAAAATTTATTGAAAGAGAAAAAGCTCCAAGTAAGCATTTAATCCCTACCTGCCACCTGTACACATACACATACACGTACATACATACACATACCTGTACACATATATATTGAAATGGGTCTTCTTCCATGAGGCCACTTATATGTGTACCTGTGTGTGTATTGGGAGCGTGCCACGCAGCACAGAGACAGGGCCCTTGCTGATAGTCCCGGGTCTTGAACTAATGATCCTGATTCCCCTACTGAAGTCTTGGTTCCTGATCACCTGTTTGCAGTCATAGTCTTTCATTGACTATAGCGGTGATTAGTCACTGGGCAGCCTGCCCCTGTCATTTTTTATCCTCTGAAATTGCATTTTCCCTCCTTACTAGGGGAGGAAAATGTAAGCAATCAAAATGGTTTTAAACCAAATAAAGACCGGAAGGATTTGCCCCCTTAATGACCAGGCCATTTTGTGCGATACGGAACTGCGTTGCATTAACTGACAATTGCACGGTCGTGTGACCTTGTACCAAAACAAATTTGATGTCCTTTTTTTCCCACAAATAGAGCTTTATATATTAATACTTTTTAATTTTTGCTATAATAAATATGCCAAAAAATGTAAAAAAAAAAAAATGTCTTCATCAGTTTAGGCCGATATGTATTATTCTACATATCGGTAAAAAAAAACCTGCAATAATATATTGCGCAAAGGTTATAGTGTCTGTATATAAATAGGGGATAGATTTATGGCATTTTTTATTTATTTATTTATTTTTTACTAGTAATAGTGGTGATCAGTGATTTTTAGACACTGCACTGTGTTCAGGCACTATGGAAAGTGTGACACCAATGCAATCACTTGATTGCAGGTGAGACGCTTCATTTGCATGGTTTTGTGAGGCTTTGTGGCGCAATGCACAGTGCTTCTACACTGCCTCATGTGCCATTCTCTTTGATGTCTTTCTGTGGATTGGCACCACCATAGGACATGGGCGGTGCTTTCCCCTGGCAGTGACGTCACTTCTGATTTCTGTGCCAATGGGAAATCGGCTCCGTGATCGTGAATGAAGAAGTAAGGTACTATGATCTGAGCAGTGAGTCTGATACCCTGCCCTGATTTCACTCCTCACTGCCTATCACAGTTTCGGGGGCTGTGGAATGCCCAGATGGCACAAAACCCCCCAAATGACCCCATTTTGGAAAGTAGACACCCCAAGCTATTTGCTGAGAGGTATAGTGAATATTTTGCAGACCTCGCTTTTTTTCACAAAGTTTTGAAAATTGAAAAAAGAAAAGAAAAATAGGATTTTTTGAATACAGCTTACCTGTAAAATCCTTTTCTTGGGAATACATCATGGGACACAGAGCCTTCATTACATAGTGGGTTAGATAGGCACCTTCAGTGATTAGACACTGGTTAACCCTAATTAAGGAGAATTCTTCCCCTATATAACCCCTCCCATTTGGGGAGCACCTCAGTTTTGTAGCAAAGCAATAAGTAACCACGTAAAAACCCATAGAAGGGTGGGAGCTTTGTGTCCCGTAAAGTATTCCCAGGAAAAGGATTTTACAGGTAAGCTGTATTCAAAAAATCCTATTTTCTTGTTCATACATCATGGGACACAGAGCCTTCATTACATAGTAGGATGTCCCAAAGCAATGCTCAATTTGAGGGGAGTGAGACACAGATCAGAAACATAGAACGCAAACAGACCAGAGGAAGTAAACTGCAGCCTGCAGTACACTGCACCCGAAGGCGGCATCCTCTTGCCCTCTTACATCCACTTGATAGAATCTAGCGAATGTATGGACTGAAGACCAAGTCGCAGCCTTGAAAATCTGAGCCACGGAGGCCTGGTGATGCACTGCCCAAGAAGCCCTAACAGCCCTAGTTGAGTGTGCTTTAACTTGAAAAGGAGGAATCTTCCTCTTTATACTATAAAGAGTGGATTATGACGCTGCCTGGACTTTTTTAGGGCCTTCTGGCAGGATGAATAAACAATCAGTCTTCCGTATCTGAGTGGTTGCCTGCAGATAAATACTGACTGCTCTTACAACATCAAGAGTATGTAAAGATTCTTCTTCCGCAGACTGCAGATCTGTAAAAAAAAGATGGTAGGATCACATCTTGATTCAAATGGAATCCTGAAACCACCTTGGGTAAGAAGGACCAAGCATCACTACTCTGTCCTTGTGAATAATCAAATATGGCTCTTTGCAAGTGTAGCGCCAGCCCCTTTCACACTGAGGTGCTTTGCAGGCGCTAAAGTGCTAAAAATAGCGCCTGCAAAGCGCCCTGAAAGAGCCGCTCAGTGCACTCTAATGTGAAAGCCCTGAGGGCTTTCACACTGGAGCGATGCGCTTGCAGGACGGTCAAAAAAGTCCTGCAAGCCGCATCTTTGGAGCGCTGCAGGAGCGGTGTTTTTAGCACTCCTAAAGCACCCCTTCCCATTGAAAACAATGGGGCAGCGCTCCAAGCCCACCTGCAAAGCGCCACTGCAGCGGCTCTTTGCGGGAGGTTTTAACCCTTTTTTGGCCGCTAGCGGGAGTTAAAACTGCCCCGCTAGCGGGCGATCAGCGCCGCTAAAACTATGGTAAAGCGCCGCTAAATATAGCGGTGCTTTACTGCCAGCGCGCTGAGCGACCCCGTGTGAAAGTACCCGAAGAGCATGCACTGTTTTTTTGGCATTTAATCTTCCTGGAACCGCAATTTGGTTTTGGATTTAATTATTTTAAATTTTGGCCTCAGTCCCAGTATGGCTGGATTGTACTGTGTTCTGCTTGACCATAGGTGGCGTTGTCATCCCTGGCAGGTGCTAGAACGCAGTCCAGTTGGGTGCATTAAGTGCCAGTTCTCTCTCTGAACCAGCCCAGTGGGAGTGCCACTCTTGCTGTGCATTCTGGGAGAGGGTACTTAAGGTGCTGACGTCACGTGCTTCAGGGTTCCGGGCCAGAAGGGCTTTCTGGCTGTTTGGTCCTGGTCCTCCTGACCAGCCCCCAGGGCTCTCATGGCCTGGGGTGTGGTTCCACCCAACTCCAAGTCTCTGGGCTCGCTGGCCCAAGGAAAAGTAACTGAAAGAAGTTTTCAAAGGTGGTCCGGTGCCGTCTCGGGTTTGTGGAGAGGTCCAGCAACTGTGGAAGCTTCCAGGGGAAGACTCTTCGGGAGAAGGCCATGCAGAGGTTGGATTCTCAGCAGGAGCCTGGAAACTAAGTTGAAAAACCCCAAGCAAATCTGGTCTCGTATGGTATCGCCGGACCGGCTGCAAGATACTGGTACCGTATGAGGGTTCTCTAAGTTGTCTACATCTTTCAGTTATTCAAGTGTTCTACAACAAGTCTGTGGCAGAGAATTTATTCAAGTGTTCTACAACAAGTCTGTGGCAGAGACTTTGTCAAGTTTAAACACCCTGTTGGCTGCTAGGTCTTGTGAGAGAGGGTCTATCCGATAAGGGTGAGGATCCAGCTGTGAATGGCTATTCTCTGGATTCACTAATGTGAGAGACTCCTTTGTCTGTTTGATTTAGTTCAAGAGTACCTGGACTTTTCTACATAAACCCTCTATCCCTACGTTGAGAGACTGTGTTTGTTTATTCTTTTATGCAAATAAAAATCCCTTAAGCGGATCTGGCGTCAGTCTCTGCAGTTCTTGGGCCATCTACCTCGGGAAACTCCTAGACATACACGAGGTCAAGAAGGTAACGGTAAGCCCAATTACTTCAGCCGCTCCTTCGGGGGTCAGTGCTACACAAGAAAGAGCTGCTAACTCTGATACTCTTCTAGCAGAAAATATAGCTACCAAAAAGGCCAACTTCTTAGTCAAAAGAGCTAAAGAAGCATGGTGCAATGGTTCAAAAGGCTGTCCCTGTAATGCGAACAAAACCAAATTCAGAAACCCGTGGGCACACCGGAGGTTTGACTGGCGGATTTAAGTGCAGTGCCCCCTGAACAAAGGCCCAGACAAGGGAATGTGAAGCAAGTGGCTTCTGAAAAAATACTGACAAAGCTGAAATTTGGACCTTGATAGTGCTCAAGGCCAATTTCATCTAGGCCTGACTGGAGAAAGGCCAGGATCCTGCTAATGACATACTTCCTAGGATGCCATCCTCTGGGTTCACACTAGGAAACATATGCCTTCCAGATTCTATAGTAAATAAGCCTGGAGGCATTAATCAGAGTGGAAAGGACTGAATCCGAGAGCCCACGTTTTTTCAGAATGTGGGTTTCAGCGGCCAAACTGTAAAATTTAGACTTCGGAAAGCAGGATGGTATATTGGACCTTGTGAGATTAGATCTGGCCGGAGTGGAAGGACCCAAGGCCTGCATACTTCAATCTTTACAATTTCTGCACACCATGGTCATCTGGGCCAAGACGGAGCTACTAAAAGGACCGGCTTTGCTTCCCTTTTGACTCTCCCTAGAAACCGTGCAAGAAGCAGATTTGGAGGGAAGGCATAGAATAGATTGTACTGATCCCATGGAATTGTCAGAGCATCTGACCCCTGAGCAAATACATCCCTAGTTCTTGAGACAAAGTTGTCCACTTTCCTGTTGAATCTGAAAGCGAACAGGTCTACATCCAGAGTTCCCCACTTTTGATCTAAAATATGTCGGAGTGTAGAGACCACTCTCCAGGACAAAGCTGCTGGCGGCTTAGAAAATCCGCTTGAAAATTTTCTACCCCTGGAATGAAGACCGCAGATAGGCAAGGAACATGCCTTTCTGCCCATACAAGAATGCGATTCACCTCTTTTTTGGCATCCAGACTTCTGGTGCTAACTTGGTGATTTATGTAAGCCACTGCTGTGGCAATGTTGGACTATACCCGAATAGGATGACCTTGTAGTCTGAAAGACCAGTTCCTGAGGGCCAAGTAAATTGCTTGAATTTCTAGGATATTGATGGGCAAGAGCCTTTCGGCTGCGGCCCATCTTCCCTGAGTGCATGTTTCTTCCAGAACTGCTCCCCAGCCTATCAGGCTGGCATCTGTGGTTACGATCTTCCATGGTAGTGGAAGAAAGGTTCTGTCTTTCAAGAGATTTTTAGTCCATAACCACCAATTGAGGCTTTGGCATATCTTTGGGGACAAGCACATAGGAAGATCAAAGGCATAAAGCTTCTTGTTCCAAGCCATGAGGGTGCTTCTCTGCAAAGGCCTTGAGTGCAACTGAGCGAAAGTGACAGGCTCGAAAGAGGCAACCATCTTTCCTAACAGTCTCATATGTAGCCGAATGGAGGGACTCTTTTTGCTTAATACTAGATGGACCAGAGCTTTTATGACCTTGGCCTTTGGCTCTGGTAGGAACACCCTGCCTTGAGCGGTGTCTATGATCATGCCTAGATATTCCAACCTCTTTAATGGTTGTAAGGAAGACTTTTCTAGATTGAGATTCCAACCTAGGCTTTCCAGATGTTTCACTGTCTTGAAAACACTGTGGTTTAGGTGTGCTACTGATCGCTCTATGAGTAGCAAATCGTCCAGATAAGCTATCACGGTTATGCCCTGGGCCCTTAGATTCGCTAAGAGCGGAGCAAGAATTTTTGTAAAAACTCAATGAGCTGTAGCGAGACCGAAAGGAAGGGCCACAAATTGAAAGTAGCGCTGGCCTACCATGAACCTTAGATATTTTTGGTGAGCTGGAAATATTGGCACATGGAGATATGCATCTTTGATGACTGTTGATGCCACTAATTTCCCCCCCTTTGAAGGGTGGAGACGACTGAGCAGATTGACTGCTTGCGGAAGGACTGAATGTGCAGGAATTGATTCAGGTCCTTTAGATCTAGGATGGGTCTGACATCCCCATTTGGTTTTGGAACTGTGAAGAGATTTGAATAAAACCCTGAACCCTGATCCTCTGGGTTCACTTCTACTATCACCCCGGGGGATAGTAGGCAATCTAAGGCCAGAAGAACCGCCTTTCGCTTTACTGGAGCTCTGGAGGCCTTTGACCTTAAGAAGTGAGATGGAGGAAGCTCTTGGAACTCTAGCTTGTAGCCCAGAGATACTGAGGAGACTACCCATCTGTCTTGAACCTCTTCCCGACAGGCTCCAGCAAACTGCAGGAGCCTTCCCCCCACTCAGCCGAGTGGGGCGCCCCTTCATAGTGATGCTTTGGGGCCCTACTTCGCAGATTTTTGTCCCCAAGTTTTCTTCTGACTTTGGGTGTGACCTTGGGCCTTTCCTTTGGAACTAGATTGGGAAGGCCGTCATCACTGCCTAGAGCTTGATGCTCTAGGGCAGGGATATGCAATTAGCGGACCTCCAGCTGTTGCAGAACTACAATTCCCATGAGGCATAGCAAGACTCTTAGAGCCACAAGCATGACAGCCAGAGGCAGAGGCATGATGGGACTTGTAGTTTAGCAACAGCTGGAGGTCCGCTAATTGCATATTCCTGCTCTAGGGGATGGGGAAAGAGAACATTTAAATGATGGGCGTTTAGTCTTTTTAATTGGTAAAAGCGTAGATTTACCACCAGTAATCATTTGGATGAATTTATCAAGATCATCCCCAAACAAGTGCTCCCCTTTGAATGGGAATCCAGTTAAGTATTCCTTGCATGAAAGCTCAGCTGCCCAATGCTTAAGCCCCAGAGACCTGCGTATTTGCACTAACAGGAGAGACAAACGAGATGCTTACTGGACTGAATCCAGAATGGAATCGATCATAAAACACAGAACTTGAGGAAGGTCTGCATAATTCTCCACTTCCTCACAGGGAAGGAAGTTAAGCATCTGCTTAACTTGTTCCTTGAGGAATTGGCATAAACCAATGGCTGCGACTGTAGTTTGGACTACGGCACCAGCCATGGAAAAGGAGACTTTTAATAAAGTTTCCAAATTCTTATCAGTTGGATCCTTAAATACCTGAGCATAGTCCAGAGGACAGGTCAGGCTTTTATTCACACAAGAGACAGCCGCATTCCATGGATGGAACCTCCCACTTCTTGGTGAAGCTTTCCTCCAGAGGATAAAGCATAGAAAACCTTTTAGGAGGAGAAAACAGTTTATCAGGATATTCCCAGTCCTCATACAACAATTTATCCATTAAAGGATGAATTGGAAAGGTAAAGTCTGTGGGATCTTTCTGACCCCCCAAGGAGGAAATAGAGTATGTGGCAGCATCAGCAGAGGGCATTCTGAATGTGATATGCACCAACTCAGTATAATACTGGACCTGCCTCTTGAGTGCCTGAGAGGTAGAAACTTTCCTCTCTGCCTCTGAATCACCTGACTGCTCTTGATCCCTATCCCTGGATAGGGATCTTTCCTCATTGTCAGAATCATCTGAAAGAAAAACTGCTATCTTTTAAGGATCCTGTAATAAAACGAATAATCCTTCCTTCCAAACCTTCCAATGTAGCCTTAAGGGAGTCTTCTGTCACTGCAACATTGGGAGAGGCTGCAAAACCTGACAGGGGCACTGACTCATCCTGTGAGGCTGGCTCCAGTCTTGCAGGGGGATGGTAATTTACAGGCGTCTTTAGGACCCCTAGACGTAGGCGGTGATTTCTTTGTGCTTCCCACTGAGGTCCTCTTACGAGGAGACATAGTCCCAAGCTACAAAGCAGAGGTACTAGTACATATGCAATCATTGTTGTGCTAAAGTCTTATAATATACATATATGCTCAATACTTCACAACCTGATGCCGAGTAGGTGTCTTAGGTTTGCCTGGTTCCGACCACTTTAGGGTGCTTACTGCCCACAGCTCTGTGTCCATCTGCTTACAGGGCTCTGACACTCTGAGCTTTTCAAAATAGCCTCCTGGCACCTCCACACTGGTGCGCCATGCACGATGCACTGGCAGGGCGCCACAACCACACCCCACCTCTGTTCCCCTGCAAAAAGTGCAGGCAGTCGAGGATGAGGGGGGGAAGAGGACCACCAAAGGGGACTGCGCTGGACCTTCATGACTACGTGGGACCCAATATATACATTATTTGTGGCAGAGCCTACATCGGAGGAGGAAAGCGGCTCAGAGGCCGGCTTCACTGAGTGTGTATCCTGGAAGGCATGTAAGTATACACTAGGCTTGCTCTTTACTTTCTCTAGTGGCAGAAACCAGATAAGACATACAACTACTCTGAAGAAATCCATAATATGTAATATATATAGAATTAACTTCACTTACCTTTCCCCACCGCGGGAACTGCTGAGAACGGACAGTTTCCAGCCTTCACCCATCACGGCGGGTAGAGTTGTGCCAAACCTTCAGGGTTTTATGGGCTCCTACTCAGAGGAACCTCTTCTCTGGACCTGTAAAAGAACTTTTGTGCCACTGTCTTAATAGTACACCAAGCCTGGTTTTCTCAGAGCCCAGTCCTCTAAGGAGAGACTTACAGGCAAAACCTTGTTTCTTCGGATAATGAGGCCCAGGTACCATACCGTCTTGGGAGTCAAAATATCAGCCCGGGATAAGGATCCAGTCAGCATAGCCCCTAAGCCCCAGTGGGGATCTGAATAGAGCTTTCTTCATAGCACATGTTTTATGTAACCAACCACTTTAGACACTGGCGAAAAAATCTGAGGTGCTCCCCAAAATGGAGGGGTTATATAGGGGAGGAATTCTCCTTAATTGGGGTTAACCAGTGTCCAATCACTGAAGGTGCCTATCTAACCCACCATGTAATGAAGGCTCTGTGTCCTGTGATGTATGAATGAGAAAGACATTTTTCTTTACTTTCTTCATTTTCAAAAACAAATGAGAGCTGCAAAATAATCACCATGCCTCTTAGAAAATGGCTTGGGGTGTCTACTTTCCAAAATGGGGTAATTTGGGGGGTTTTGTGCGATCTTGGCATTTTATGGCCTTCGAAACTGTAAGCCCTTGTACACACGATCGGAGATTCCGTCGGAATGTGTTCGATCGGAGCGTTTTGTCGGATATTCCGACTGTGTGTGGTCTGCATCGGACTGTTTCTGTCGGAATATCCGTCGGACCAACTTTTCCAACTTGCCGGAAAAATTTTCAGACAAAATGCTCCGATCGGACATACTCCGATCATGTGTAGCCTACTCCGACGGACAAGGTGCCACGCATGTTCACAATCAAATTCCTACATGGAAATGCTCGCTCAGGTAAAATTACTGCTCGTAATCGATATAGCACATTCGTCACGTTGCAATGTTAAAAATTCTTTCATGAAGCGCATTCTCTTGTTCTTTACAATGCTGCAAGAAGGAACTTCTTTAGATGCTCATAGTCACACACACCTCTCCCGAACGTATTTTCTGACTCTTTTTTACTCATTTCGGCAATACAATTTTTGAATTCGTCACATCTACACAATTTTATATTTTGCTTATTCTTTTTTGGCTGCATTTTTTTTTCCTAAACATCTCCTTTATTGACAGTTTGCTCATCTTTCCATTTTTTGGGGTGAGTTTTGTGTGTAAACTTACCACAACAACATTATTATATTTTTTTAATTTTCTTTTTTAATCTACAGGAGGTTGTTTAGTGTTGGTACCCCTTGTTATTCATTTCACTTTGTATTTTTGAAATGTACCTGCCTGCTCACAAATAAACTGGCCTTTTTGAAGTAAAACACATACGCAAGTATTTCTTCAAACAAAAAAAACCTTTAGTTAGGTGTCAGTAACAAATAAAGAGGGAGGCAGCGATGGAGAAACTGGGGAGATTAGCGAAGCCTTTGGCTCCCAGGGCACACATCAACTATTTAAACGCAAAACTTGGTGGCCTGAGGAGTACATGTCTGAGGGAGAGAAGTCTGGTCCTGAAGTCCATGAAACCCGGAACAGCAGCAGATGACATCTATGTTCCCAGGCTGTGGTACTACAACAGGCTGCATCTTCTGTCAGACCAGACTGAACCCAGGTTATCACACTCTGGTCTTCCTTCCACGCTTCCTTCCATGCTGTGGCTGTGGTGCTGGAGTTGTGGCAGAAGGAGGAGGAGGAGGAGGGGCATGGGCCAAACCACACAAGTGTATTTCTTGTGTCATTTGGCCCAACAGACCCTTGTTGAGGGTGTGTATAATAACCTCCTCACACAAGAGCTGTTGCCACTCCTCCATTTTCTCAAGCTTGCATGCAACCAAGGTGGCAAAGGCCTCTTGATAGGTGGGTTTTGCTTGGAGGGCCGCTGATACCTCCCCAATCAGCCTCAGGGCCGACTCCTCAACATCCCCCCCCTTTCTCGCCCTTTTGCGTGGAAGGCGGAGGGGAGGGACCTGGCATTCTGTGAGGCTCCTTTGCCCGTCTATCGCCTGGCTGCTGCTTATCCCCGCCTCCTCCTGGCTGCCACTTTCCACAGCCACCTCCTGGCTGCTGCATTCAACACCCTCCTGTTCCTGGCTTCTTCCTATGTATGAAAAAGGGACAGTTAGTTAGTTTTTGGTTCATCAAACACACACAATTTTCACATCAACACTGTTGCAAATTGTTAACCAATAGAAAAGACTATCATTCTGTGCCCAGTATTTTTCTTTCTTGTCCCCAAGGTTTTTGCCACTACTGTCTATTGATATGTGAAACACTTTTTAAACTCAGCAATTAGTGAGCAAAAATCAAGTTAACATCATTCATTTATACTCCCAAAATATGTACAACAATACTATACCTGGCTCAAGCTGGGCTCCTCCAGTTCTTCCTGAATGGAAGGCCCAGGTTGGGAGTAAGAAGACTCAGCGGGTGTGGAATGTAGCATAGGACGCGTGGAAGGAAGAGTAGAGAGTGATTCTCTGACCTCAGCCTGGTCTGACAGAAACTGCATCCTGTCATAATACCACGGCTTGGGGATATAAATGTCATCTGCTGAAGCTCCAGATTGCATGCACCTTGGTCCTCTCCTTCAGATATGTACTCCTCAGGCCACCGATTTTCTTTTTTAAATAGTTGACGTCTGCCCTGGGGATCACCGGCTTCACAAACTCAACCAGTTTCTCCATTGCTGCCTGCCTCTTTTGTCTGTTACTATACTGAGGGTGTGTTGATTGCCACAGGCAGGTCATCTCTCTGTATTTATCGATGAACAGAGGGAGGAAGCTATGATCATTGAACCCATCCATAATGTCTGCAAGACACAACACAAGACAAACCCTAATGTCAGGCTAAACTCCACTAATGCAGGCCTCAATCTAGAAGCAGTATAGCCTAGTGATGTACCAAGTTCAAAATTTTACCTTCGTTTGCACGTTCGTCGCCTCAGCTTCTCCCTCTGTTCACAGATCGTACGGACGACGCACACGTGTTGTGTTTTATATACAGTGCGCATGCGTGAAACTCCGCCCGCCCCTGACGTTCTTTCTAGACTATTCCCCGCCCCTTTGCTTTCGGCGCAGTGGGGAGAGCACATGGCGGAGAGAACGCAGGTACACAATCACAGTTCCACTAACGAGGAGGAGGGTGAGGAAAGCCCGGAGCCTGAAATGTCCTGATCCAGGAAGAGAAGATTTAAGGCCTCAAATATGTCTTTTGAAGAGATTTTGGAGATGGTGGACATATTGAACAGGACCGACTATGATGGGAAGTATGGACCTTACCCAAACTCAAATATCAGAAAGGCCAAGATCATGAATAAAGTTGTGAAGAGTCTTCATAAGAATTTTGGGGTACGCCGATCCATGGATCAACTGAGAAAACACTGGTCAGACCTGAAACTGAGGGAGCACGAGCAGTACATAAGGATCAAGCGTGTTCTTGAAAAAAGTAAGTAGTTGTCGTGTGTTCATATGAAAATTCCTGCTTGCATACTGCTTCATGTGCTTTGATTTCATGTTGTGCATTTTAAAATGGCCACTTTCAAGTTCATGGTTTCATTCGTTCGTAAGAAATATCGTTCTGCAGGTAAGTATTCCAGCTTAACAAAGTGTCCCCAATAATGTTCTCACCTTGGAACTTGGCCAAAAAACACAATTGTACAACACTTCCAAGCAATGTTTCATATTCCTATTTCTGCCCTCTGTGTGCTAATTATTCTTTTTTTACATTCTCATAGGGGAGAGAAGACTCGGCAAGTATGAGGACACAAGGGACCACACCCCTCCCAAAGAAGGCCAAATTCCAAAACCAGAAGCAGAGGAGCAGGAGGAGGAGGAGGAGGAAGGAGAGATCATTGAAGTTGGACAAATTGTCACCACAACAGGTGAGTGTCGGAGAACACAACTTCCGTTAAGCTCATCAATGTATGTCACCATATTTATAATACATGGTGTGTTTTTTTGCTTTGTTTTGTAGATGATGTGGAAGAAGAATCCCATTTTACCAGTGAAAGTGCCCAGATCCTGATTGGGGAGATAATGGGGATTTAGAAAATATACAGCAAAACATCAATGTTGTTAAAAATAAAATGAAGAACATTATTGATGTTTTGGGGAGAGTGTGAAACAGCCCAAACTAGCTAGGGTTTTATTTTTTGACTTTTAATCAACAACTTTTGTATTTTTTGAAAATCCAAATTTGTAAGATGCACAGAGTATGTCAACATGCGCTATCTCCCATCATGGGGGATCAATGTACGTGTTTTGTGGAAAGTGACTGAGATGAAGGGGTTGCAGCCCCAAAACATGTACATCGATCCCCCATGATGGGAGATAGCACATGTTGACACACTGTGTGCATCTCCCAAATATGGATTTTCCAGGGGTGACACCCCATGTGATGAAGGCAATATCAGCCCAGTTTGTACATACTCATGTCTGATATTGTCTTCACTTTTCAAAGTTGAACGTTGTAAGTTCCTGTGTTCTGTATGTTACTCTTTGATACATGCCTGTTTACACAATAAACACAAAGTGTAAAAAAATTACCTGAAAGACTGTTTTTGATACACACAATTTGTTGGTTTGTTGTAAAACCCTTTTCTAAACGCACATGTGAATGTGCTTGGAATAAAAAGTTAAAATTATCAACAATGTGTGGCTTCCTTTTTCATTGCGCAAAAGATGTATTTGGAGTAAAATTGTTGTTTTCGGTGAGAATGGGTGTTATTTACTAAAGGTAACTCCACTTTGCACTCCAAGTGCAGTTTCAGGTGTACTTTTGCAATGCACTTGTAGTGCATAGTGGAAGTGCCTTTAGTAAAAAACACACACAGTGATGTGTTAATTTTGACAATCATGCCATTTTCCTGCCATGGTGCTGAAAATGAGCACGATTTTGGTCATTAATGCACTACATACATTATTTACCAAAAACAAGGTGTGTGTGTAGCAGACCCACAAGACAATAAGCTTATCTGAAGAAGAGACTGTCCCCTCATCTCGCTCAGAAATTTTGTTTGCACTGTTGGTGAAAAAGGCACAACAAGAAAAAACATAAATTTACATAGGAGACACCTAAAAGCAAGCCAAGCAGTAAATGAAGGAGTTTCAAAGAAAATGTTATTCTGAAAATGCAGCTCAGACATTGCCTGGCATATCAATGGCCCCCCTACCCACAAAGTAGTCCATGTATTGGGTTCTAACCTTCAAGGCCCGTAGCTTCAAGGCCCGTGAGGTTATCATTTTCCAGCAAGTCTTCTTCTCATTGGACAAATGAGACCGCATAGTTCGCAGAATGTCTTTTTAGAAAATTGTGAAGAACACAGCAGGCCAGCACTATGTGATTTCGTTTGTATTCCGCCATGTGGATAGGCGTTAAAAAAAGGCGGAACCGGCTGGCTAGTATTCCAAAGGTGTTCTCCACCACTCTTCGGGCTCTGGACAGGCGGAAATTAAAAATCCTCTGATCTGGGGTGAGGGTCCTCATCGGGAAAGGCCGCATCAGATGGTTCGCCAGGGCAAACGCCTCATCTGCGATGAAGACGAACGGGAGTCCTTCCTGATTCTCCTCTGGGGGTGGCAAGGCCAAACTGCCTCTCTGGAGACGCCAGTAGAACTCCGTCCGTGCGAACACTCCACCATCCGACATCCGTCCATTTTGCCCCACGTCCACATACAAAAACTCATAGGTTGCAGAATCCACCGCCAACATCACGATACTATGAAACCCCTTATAATTATAACAGTACGACCCCGAGTTGGGTGGTGGGACGATGCGGACGTGCTTCCCATCAATTGCTCCTCCACAATTGGGAAAGTCCCAACGACTGCAAAGTGGGAGGCCACAGTCTGCCATTCCTGTGGCGTTGAAGGACACTGTGGATTGAAACAAGACCAAAAATTAGTAATTTTAAAAATCAACATTGCAAGCAGATTAGACATCAACATTTTTGGCCAAGATTAGTATAACATTTTGAGAACTGAGTATTTAAAGCCTAAAGTATAAGGTCCCCTTATCAGAGTCATCACCCCCCCCCCCCTTGCTAAAAAATGAGGTGGGGGTTGTTTTGGACAGGTAACCCTCTCCACTTGATTGAGAGGTGAATGCCTAAATAACGTGTGATACTTTGGGAAGCCCCTCCTTACTTACACTATTGGCAGCCCACTGGACAGGTAATAGTGTAAGTCATAGTTTCATAGTTAGTAAGGTTGAATAAAGACACCAGTCCATCCAGTTCAACCTGAGTGAGTGTCTACCCCTATCCCTGTACATTGCACACTCACATTGGTTCCTACCCTCAAGGAGCCCACAATCCAAAGTCCCCATTCATTTACTAGGGCCAATTTTGGACAGAAGCCAATTAACCTACCTGCATGTCTTTGGAGTGTGGGAGGAAACCGGAGTACCCGGAGGAAACCCACGCAGGCACAGGGAGAACATACAAACTCCAAGCAGGTAGTGTCATGGTTGAGATTTGAACCAGTGACCCTTTTTACTGCTAGGTGAGAGTGCTAACCACTACACCACTGTGCCGCCAGTAATAAGTGTCATAATACCAAAAAGAAAACAAAATGGAAGCACATTTTCACATTCTGCTATTACATATCAAGATAAAAAAATATCGCATTTGAAAGTATTGAGGCAGGCCCTTGCACTACATGCTTTGGTGAATTCATCCATAAATGTGAGCATCAAAAAGGTAGATATAGTGTATATTGGGTTTGGTAAAGTCAGCAGATAGAGGATTGCTATCAGCTGAGCTAGCAGTTGGGGGGAGGGGGGTTCCTAATGAGTTTGGCACAACCAAAAAAAAAAAATGTCACTCTGCATGAATTGAAGCACACACATCACATTTGTAGACATTTTAGGGGGTGTTTAGGGGGGAAAGCAATACTATGGAGCTGACAAAAGACATTGGTAAGTGACTAGACTATAGTTTTATGGGCCAAGAAGAGCATGGTTAGTTAGTGAGGAAAATATGCCTGAGGACAAAGGGGCAGAGCATATGAATTAGAGCATATTGCAATGATGGTAATTAGGGAAGGAGGAAAGAAATGCAAGACATTAGCAATCATGAAATACATAGAATGTAATGTTAAAGGATAAAACTTACCTTCATATAGTCCTTCTGCAGGACCTGAATGATGGCAGAACAGGTCTCTGGAATAACGATCCCCAGAGCCTGGGGGGAGATGCCTGTAGAGAACTTGAGGTCCTGAAGGCTTCTCCCAGTCGCCAAGTAGCGCAACGTGGCGATGAGCCTCTGCTCTGGAGTGATGGCTTGCCGCATGCAGGTATCCTGCCTGGTGATATAAGGGGTCAGCAAAGCCAGCAGACCGTGAAAAACCTGGTGATATAAGGGGTCAGCAAAGCCAGCAGACGATGAAAAACGGGGAATAACAAGATATAGTCCACAATGAGAAACAAATACATACTGACTGCACAAACTGATTATCAGATACGCAAAGACAAGCAGAAACTGAAGAGCAGTAGCGATCTGAATCACTAATCTGAAAAGTGCGAATCGTCTCTCATCAAACTTCTACTAACACGCGATACACATGAGATAAGCAAAGGGTGCCGGACGTGGTGCTGAACTTCCCTTTTCTAGGCCTGCCATATGCGGCTTACGTCACCGCGTTCTTGGCAACCGGAAATTTCGACAACTTGGTCCGACCGTGTGTATGCAACATCACTTCCGGACCTCGTCCGGAATTAATCCGTCGGAATAACTTCGACGGATTTGGTCGTCGGAATCTCAGATTGTGTGTACAAGGGCTAATAGGTAGTGAGGAGTGAAATCAAAAATTTACGCCCTTAGAAGGCGATGATTGGTTTTCGGGGCCCTGTACGCAGCTAGGCTCCCAAAAAGTCCCACACATGTGTTATCCCCGTACTCAGGAGAAGCAAAAGAATGTATTTTGGGGTGTAATTCCACATATGCCCATGGCATGTTTGAGCAAGTCAGTGCTTGGTTTCCAGGGCCCCCTACGCAGCTATGCTCCCAAAAAGTCACACATATGTGGTATCCTCCTACTCAGAAGAAGCAGTAGAATGTATTTTGGGGTGTAATTTTACATATGCCAATATGCCAATGGCATGTGTGAGCAATATATCATTTAGTGACAACTTTTTGCAAAAAAAAAAAACTTAGTAATATTTCTGCATCTTGTGGCAAAATATAAAATATTCCATGGCCTCTCAGAAAATAGCTTGGGGTGTCTACTTTCCAAAATGGGGTCATTTGTGGGGGTTTTGTGCCATCTTGGCATTTTATGGCCTTCGAAACTGTGATAGGTAGTAAGGAGTGAAATCAAAAATTTACGGCCTTAGAAATCCTGAAGACGGTGATTGGTTTTCGGGGCCCTGTATGCAGCTAGGCTCCCAAAAAGTCCCACACATGTGGTATTACCGTACTCAAGAGAAGCAGCAGAATGTATTTTGGGGTGCAGTTCCACATATAACCATGGCATGTGTGAGCACTATATTATTTAGTGACAACTTTTTGTAAAAAAAACTTTTTTTTGTCATCATTCAATTACTTGGGACAAAAAAAATGAAATATTTAATGGGCTCAACATGCCTCTCAGCAATTTCCTTGGGGTGTCTACTTTCCAAAATGGGGTAATTGAGGGGGGGGGTTGTACTGCCCTGCCATTTTAGCACCTCAAGAAATGAGATAAGCAGTCATAAACTAAAAGCTGTGTAAATTCCAGAAAATGTACCCTAGTTTGTAGACGCTATAACTTGCGCAAACCAATAAATATACGCTTATTGAGATTTTTTTTTTTTACCAGACATGTGGCTGAATACATTTTGGCCTAAATATATGACTAAAATTGAGTATATTGAATTTTACTTATAACAAAAAGTAGAAAATATAATATTATTTGGTCTTTTTCCATTTATATAGCAAAAATAAAAATGGGAGAGGCAATCAAATACCATCCAAAGCAAGCTCTATTTGTGGGGAAAAAAAGGACATCAATTTTGTTTGGGTACAACATTGCATGACAAATTGCCAATGGCAATGGCCAATGGCCAAATTGTAAAAAGTGCTCTGGTGAGGAAAGGGGTAAAACCTTCCGGGGCTGAAGTGGTTAAATATCGTGCCTGGGGCTGTCTATAGTATGCCTGCAAAGTGACGCAGTTTTCCCATGTTTAGAACAGTACAGCAGCAAAATGACAATTCTAAAGGAAACAAGTCATTCAAAACTGATCGCGGCTGTAATGAATTGTTGGATCTTGGCAATATAGATAAAACTCATTGAAAAAAGCAGCATGCCCCCCCCCAGTCCATTACCAGGCTCTTTGGGTCTGGTATGAATATTAACCACTTCCCGACCAGCGCACGATGATGTACGTCGACAGAATGGCACGGGCAGGCATATTGGCGTACAGGTACGTCCAATATTCGATGCCGCCCTGCCATCGGGAGCGCGCCGCCGGCGGCGCGCTCCCACGCTGGTCGGGACCCCCGTGAGTCCGGTCGCGGGACCCGCGGACTCGATCGCCGCGGGCATCCCCGCGATCGTCTCACGGAGCGGCCGAATACAGCAAATGCTGTGTAAACAACATTTGTCTATTCTGCCTAGCAACTAGTGACGCTGATCTCTGCTCCATGTGATTGGAGCAGAGATCAGTGTACACTAAATGAAAGCCCAATCCCCCCACAGTTAGTAACACTCCCCTAGGAACACTTAACCCCTACACTGCCACCCACTGGTTAACCCTTTCACTGCCAGTGTCATTTACACAGGAATCACTGCATTTATATAGCAGTGATTACTGTATAAATGACAATGGTCCCAAAAATGTCCGATGGGTCCCCCACAATGCCGCAGACACAATAAAAATTGCTGATCGCCGCCATTACTAGTAAAAAAAAAAAAGAATAAAAAATTATTAATAAAAATGCTATAAAACTATCCCTATTTTGTAAACGCTATAACTTTTGCGCAAACCAATCAATAATCGCTTATTGCGATTTTTTTTACCAAAAATATATAGAAGAATACGTATCGGCCTAAACTGAGGGAAAAAAATGTTTTTTTATATATTTTTGGGGGATATTTATTATAACAAAAATTAAAAAATAATGCGTTTTTTTCAAAATTGTCGCTCTATTTTTGTTTATAGCGCAAAAAATAAAAACCGCAGGGGTGATCAAATACCACCAAAAGAAAGCTCTATTTGTGGGAAAAAAAGGACGTCAATTTTGTTTGGGAGCCATGTCGCACGACCACGCAATTGTCAGTTAAAGCGACGCAGTGCCGAATCGCAAAAAGTGGTCTGGTCTTTGACCAGCAAATTGGTCCGGTCTGAAAGTGGTTAAGGGGAGCCCTGAACCAATTTTTTTTTAATACGCGGGGGTCCCCCCAAAATCCATACCAGGCCTTTCAGGTCTGGTATGGAAAGAAAGGGGAACCCTGCTCCAAATTTAAAAGAGAAATAGCGTAGGCCCCCCCCCCAAAATCCATACCAAATCCTTCAGGTCTGGTATGGATTTTAAGTGGAAACCTACGCCAAAATTAAAAAATGCATGGGGTCCCCCGAAAATCCATACCAGACACTTATCCAAGCACGCAACCTGGCAGGCCACAGAAAAACAGGAGGGACAAGAGAGCACCCCCCTGAACCGTACCAGGCCACATGCCCTCAACATGGGGAGGGTGCTTTGGGGTCTGACCTATGAAATCTGTGAAAGAGCCACAGGCTATTTGTATGCGTTCCGAATATATGAATGAAGAGATTCCCAGTTCCAGCCCCCTGAGTGCCCAACCTACATTGGCACAAGTGCAAACATGATATGGGACCTAGCATACCCACTTTTCCAAAAAGATTATCACACCTACTTAGATAACTGCTAAACCAGTCTGCCCCTTTTCCATCACATATACCCTGAAAAAATCTTGCCTGCGGTATCTCCAGAAAAAAACAGGAAGGGCTTCAAACTAATTTTAGTGTACACAAATCTACAAAGGGAGAGGGGGTGAACAAGTCTGGCAAACGAAGTGTTGGTCGTGAAGTGGAAGCATAAGAGGGATGTCTACATCCTGTTCACCATACACAATGACACCTCAGTGGAGATTCCTGGAAGATGGAATGGGGGGGGGGGGGGGGATTTCAATGCTTAAGCTCTATTTGGCAACAAGGAGGTTAGCCATTATCTCATTATCTCACCTACACCAAATCCACAGAAAGAGCCACCCCCTTCCTCAAATAAAAAAAAAAATCATAACGTCCCTCATCTACCGGGGAAGATCCGCCCCAGAAGACCTTTGCTTTGATGCTGATGGCAGACTTCATGAGCGCCATCTTTTCCCTGAGAGCATTCCACCATGAGAAGCAGGCCAAAGATGTAAAAAATATGTCATATGCAGCAGAAGGGGAATTAGAAGAGATGCCAGCTATCATTGTCCCCAATGTCCCTCCCAACCTGGCCTATGCAAAGGAGAATGCTTCTGACGTTTTCACACATCCCTAAGATATTAGTCAATAGTTTTTAGCAGCCTGCCATTTCCCCATTTTCAACATCTGTGCTGACTATTTGCCTGCTGCCTGAACTAACCATGCCACTGCCTTCCACATTAACTGACCCTGGCCTGTTTAGCAACTATGCTTCTGCCTGTCATCTGCATTGTTTATCCACCACGTTTCTGCCCTCTGCATGAACTGACCTTGGTCTGTTAATTGATCATGTTTATTGCCTGCCATTTTGATTGATCTGTTGCTCTGCTACTGTAGTAGTGGGATGCATGATAACACAGGGGTCTCACATATGCAAGGGGCTCCAGAATTGTTTTTTTTTTTTGGAAGAAAACTTTTTTTTTGTTTTTAGGGTCTGGAGATCAGAGGCTTTAAAGAGATTTGAGTGGGAGGAGCCTTTACCCCTGTTCCCAGGTCTTACCTGATCGAGGCCCTAAACCTGATATTTCTGTCCTGCTGCTGACTTACTGTTATCATGCCTCTGCCTGCCGCATGAACTGACCACACCTGTGCTTGCTACCTGTACTATGGACCATGCTCCTACTATTAGGAGTAATATTTAGGCTGTGCTGACCATGTCTCTGCCTGGACAAGTCCTTTGGCTGTTGCTGACCACATCTCTGCTTGCTGCCTAGACTAATGCTTTGGCTGTGCTGCTGACAATATCTCTGCTTGCTGCCTGTACTGACTATAGACAATATTCCTGCCTGTTGCCTGTACAATTACTTTTATTGTCGCTAATCACGTCCCTGCCTGCTGCCTGGCTCTATGCTCAACTCTGTGAACATTCCAACAGGGAGCCAAGTGCAGAAAGTAAACCCAGGATCCAAAGTATTTATAAAAGTAACACTGAACCACTGCTACCACACTCAGATAACCAAGTGAGAAACAGACAAACAGATCCCCTGCTCTGATCCATCAGGCTTTGCCGATGTCTGTCTGTGGTTGGAGTGTGTGACGCAGCCAGAGAGGAGTCCTGTGGAGTCTGGACACCTTGCAGCTTGTTCCCGCTGCCCCTCCATCATCCATCTCTGGTCTCGCCACTGCAGCAGCTCTGCCATCTTCCACTCTGGTCATTGGGCTACCTGGATCTTTGCCCAGCCTTTCTCCTGATGTAGCCCAGCTCTGGATATGGTCACCTCTCCCAGCTGTTGGAAAGTGTTTTCAGGCTTCCCATTTTTGGTCTGCAGCCCCCTCTGTCCACAACCCTCACTGAAGCAGGGCAGCAATTTCTCCACCACATTTGGCTCCATTGCTAGCATTATCACAGTGAGTTTGGCCATTCTGACGATTTTTCCCATTTGTGCTGTGTATTGGTTACATGTTTTATCAGCAATAAACTGTTAAATTTCACATGGCTTCCATCTCCAATTGATTCCTTGCCATCTCCTGGATCTGCGCTTCCTAATTCTGTTGTTTTTTCTCCTCTGTGGATAACTACACAACTAAAACCACAGGTAATCTTTTGTTTATTAGAAAAAATAAAAATTATAAAAAATCTGCGCTTGGTAAAAAATGTAAAAATTAAAAAACAGCAGCTGAACACAATAACCAGGATACTGGGCACAACAAAATAGAAAAAAATAAAAGTGCAGCGCTTACCACTAGATGAATTCTCATATAACTAAGTATAAATTAATAAACTTTCGTAAAAAAACTAAAATAAAAAGATCTAAATGTTAGTGAATCCAAATATAGTGAAAATCAATAGTGAAAAGTATTTTCAAAAAATTAGTTGTCAAATAAAAAACAACAATCATCTAAAACTCAAATGTCTAGTACATTTAAAAATGTGAAAAAAATCTCAAAAGTGTATAATAATGCTACACAGTGTAGGTAGTGTCCTATATAAGTGAACAAAAAAAAATGTAGTTAATCTTGTTTGTTCAGAAAATAGTGCTTGACCACGTGGACCCTTCACAGCTACAAATCAGTAAGGAATGGAGGCTTACCAGATCACCAGTCGGTATACACAAATACGAATACCCAAACGATTCAAAACGGACAGCCGGAAAACGACCCAGTCCCTCGGACGTTCCACAGTCACCGAATCGGCTCGAGTCCTCTCACAAGACGATCTGCACGGCCGCGTAGGAATTTTGATGTAGGAAGCCGAAAGACAGCCCACACCTTCGAGTGTCTCGTAGTTCCCAAATCCGTTCTGGTCCTTTCAGAAGTCTCGGAATATCGTATCACCATAAAAACAAAAATAAAAGTGCGCCCAATCGTGTAATAAAGTTTAAACACGTAAAGTTTATTATTCAACCGAATAATGTTAAGCGCTACAAATGACTCCACCAAGCCATACAAAAGTAGACGTAACGTATAAAATGAACAATTTGCTAGCAAAAAGAAATAAAATGAACGAATGCCAAAGCACAAAGGGTGAGCGTAACTACCCGACGATCGTTTCGTCAAAATCTGACGTCAGATTTATTCTTTGCTCAGCAGAATGTATTTTGGGGTGTAATTCCTACAGTGGGGATCGAAAGTTTGGGCACCCCAGGTAAAAATGTGTATTAATGTGCATAACGAAGCCAAGGAAAGATGGAAAAATCTCCAAATGGCATCAAATTACAGATTAGACATTCTTATAATATGCCAAAAAAAGTTAGATTTTATTTCCATCATTTACACTTTCAAAATTACAGAAAACAAAAAAATGGCGTCTGCAAAAGTTTGGGCATCCTTCAGAATTTATAGCATGCACTGCCCCTTTGCAAAGCTGAGACCTGCCAGTGTCATGGATTGTTCTCAATCATCGTCTGGGAAGACCAGGGGATGTCAATCTCAAAGATTTTAAATGGCCAGACTCATCTGACCTTGCCCCAACAATCAGCACCATGGGTTCTTCTAAGCAGTTGTCTAGAAAACTGAACTGAAAATAGTTGACGCTCACAAAGCTGGAGAAGGCAATAAGAAGATAGCAAAACGTTTTCAGATGTCAATATCCTCTGTTCGGAATGTAATTAAGAAATGGCAGTCATCAGTAATAGTGGAAGTTAAAGCCAGATCTGGAAGACCAAGAAAAATGTCAGACAGAACAGCTCGCAGGATTGTGAGAAAAGCAATTCAAAACCCACGTTTGACTGCACGATCCCTCCAGAAAGATCTGGCAGACACTGAGGTTGTGGTACACTATTCCACTATAAAGAGAAACTTGTACAAATATGGTCTTCATGGAAGAGTCATCAGAAGAAAACCTCTTCTACGTCCTCACCACAAAAATCAGCATTTGAACTTTGCAAATGAACATCAGGACAAGCCTGAGGCATTTTGGAAATAAGTTCTGTGGACCGATGAGGTTAAAATAGAACTTTTTGGCCGGAATGAGCAAAGGTACGTTTGGAGAAGAAAGGGCACAGAATTTGATGAAAAGAACCTCTGTCCAACTGTTAAGCATGGGGGTGGATCAATCATGCTTTGGGGTTGTATTGCAGCCAGTGGCACAGGGAACATTTCACGAGTAGGGATGAGCTTTGAGTTCGAATCGAACTCATGTTCGACTCGAACATTGCCTGTTTGCCTGTTCAGCGAACAGTGAACTATTTGGGCTGTTCGCAGCAAATTCGAAAAGCCGGAACACCCTGTACAAGTCTATGGGAGAAATCTAAAGTGCTAATTTTAAAGGCTAATATGCAAGTTACTGTCCTAAAAAGTGTTTGGGGACCTGGGTCCTGCCCCAGGGGACATGGATCAATGCAAAAAAAGTTTTAAAAACGGACATTTTTTCAGGAGCAGTGATTTTTATAATGATTAAAGTGAAACAATAAAAGTGTAATATTCCTTTAAATTTCGTACCTGGGGGGTGTCTATAGTATGCCTGTGAAGGGGCGCAAGTGTAATTTGTGCAGGAAAAAAAATCTTTTAAAATCACTTGCGGCTATATTGTCGGCTCCCGTAATACAGAGAACACTCAATGAGTGTTCTCTGTATTAGCTGACAATTCATTCATTCATTGATAAAAAAAAAAGCGTGGAGGTTCCCCTAAATTCAATTACCAGGCCCTTCAGGTCTGGTATGGATATTAAGGGGAACCCCGCATCAAATTAAAAAAAAATTGATGTTGATGTCCCCCTAAAAATCCATACCAGACCCTTTATCCGAGCACGCAACCTGGCAGGCCTCAGGAAAAGAGGGGGGGGCGAGAGAGCGCCCCCCCCTCCTGAACCGTACCAGGCCACATGCCCTCAACATTGGGAGGATGCTTTGGGGGTCTGTGACCCCTCAAAGCACCTTGTCCCCATGTTGATGTGGAGAAGGGCCTCATCCCCACAACCCTGAGCGGTGGTTGTGGGGGTCTGCGAGCGGGGGGCTTATCAGAATCTGGAAGCCCCCTTTAACAAGGGGACCCCCAGATCCTGCCCCCCCCCTGTTTGAAGTGGTAAGGGGGTACAAAAGTACCCCTACCATTTCACAAAGAAAGTGTAAAAATGGTTAAATAAGACAAACACACTTTTGAATGTGAGAAGGAGGGTGGAGGTGGTGTGGGAAGGATGGGATGAGTGTGGAAAGGTCACTTATAATCCCCCAGGGGGATACCTAGGAAGGTGGGGTGGTGGGGAGGGGTGAGAATGGGGAGGGAGGGAAAAAGGGATCAAGTAATAGAGCGCACAAATAATCACAAGAAGGGTAAAGTTAAGATTTGTATAGTTTGTATACAAATATTAATGTATCTAGAATGTATTTTTATAAAGGTCACGCACTTGTTCAGAATTGGTAATTTAAGAGGAAGCGAACTGAGCACATGTAGAATGTCACTTCACCAGGTATTCACGTTTGAAACTCAGGGTTTTTTTTTTCTCTCTTTTGCTTATTTTTTTCTGGCTGAATAATGCAGGATAAAATATTTAAGATCGCCTCTTGGAACGTCAGAGGTCTGGGATGCCCAGTTAAAAGAGCGGCAGTGTTTTCTGTGCTTGAGCGGTATGGGATTGGACTGGCCTGCCTGCAGGAGACACACTTAACTAAAGCAACCATTCCCCTCCTTAAAAACAGGAGATATCAAAACCAGTATCACTCTACTCACACATCTTATTCGAGAGGAGTGAGTGTGACAATTGGAACAGGAGTGAGGTTCTCCTGCAGGCAGGCCAATATTGATGAACTGGGTCGCTATGTCTTTTTGTATGGTACTCTGGAGGATAGATTATACGTTTTGGTGAGTGTATACATACCGCCTCCGTTTAAGATGGAGGTGGTGTGTAGACTTATGGACTTTATGGTAGATAAGGAGGATGTACCAGTTATGATATTGGGAGATTTTAACGAAGTGTTGGATAGTCGGATTGATAGATTCCCCAGTAAAACTCAATCCGGGGAAACGGGGACAACCAAATTAAACCACTTCTTGAAGGAGGTCGGTATCTTGGACATGTGGAGGGTGAGGAATGCGGGTGTGAGGCAATACTCCTGTTTCTCGGGCTCGCATTCAACACTCTCCAGAATAGACCTGGCTTTAGGTAATGAAGAAGCATTGCAAAGCGTGAGAAAAATAGAGTATATGCCTAGAGGGGTATCGGACCACTCGCCCTTGGTATTGTCAGTGAGCATAGGGTGGGGAAAGAAAACATCGGGGAGTTGGAGAATTAGCCCATTTTGGCTTGAGTTAATAAAGGATGTTGATAACATCTCTAAAAACTTAAAAGAGTTTATAGTGCTTAATAAAGATACTGCCCCTATTAATATAACCTGGGATACATTAAAAGCATTTTTCAGAGGCATTTTGATTCAACATGTGGCCAAAATTAAATATAAATCCAGGAGCTGGGAGGAAAAAATTAGGAAAGAAGTCATTGAGGCAGAGGTTAATTATATTAAAGAGCCGACATATGAGAAGCAAGCAATATGGTTAAACAAACAACAGGGGTATAAATTGGTAACTATTAAGAGAGAAGAAAACAAATGATTATTCCAGAAACAGTGCTGCTTTGGGGAAGGAGAGGGAGTGGGTAGGATGCTGGCCCGTTTAGTGAAAGCTAACTCCCCCCCCCTCCACTATCCCAATGATTAAATCCAGGAATGGGACAGTTATCACTAGCGGGAGAGAGATAGTGGAAACATTCTGGGCCTATTATAGGGAATTATATAAAACACGAGATCAGGGGAAGGAAGAAGGCATGGTGTTATTTTTGGAGAAAGTGAGAATGCCAACTATCACTAAAGAGGAGAGGGAGGATTTAGAGACCCCGATAACCCTAAGTGAATTACATCAGGCGGTGGCCGGAATGGCCTCCCTAAAATCTCCGGGCCCAGATGGACTCCCGATGGAGATATACAAGAAATACGGGGAGATTCTACTCCCGGAGCTGCTTAGAACCCTGGAAGGGGCAAGATTAGAAGGGAAATTACCAGCATCCATGATGGAAGCGACCATCATAGTGATACCCAAAGAAGGAAAGGACACCCAAGATGTAGCCTCATATAGGCCCATATCGCTTCTATGTTCTGACATTAAAATATTAGCCAAGGTACTCGCAAATAGATTAAATAAAATTATCATTAAGCTCATACACCCAGATCAGACAGGATTCATAACGGGACGGTCAACTAGCATGAACATAAGAAGGGCATTCCTGAATATACAAACGCCAGCGGTGGAGGGGGGCTCAAGAGCGATTTTATCTTTGGACATGACTAAGGCCTTTGACAGCCTAGAGTGGAAGTATCTATGGTATGTTCTAGAGATATGCGGATTTGGCTCCACGTTTATTGGATGGATTAAGCTGATGTATAGCGCTCCCAGCGCAAGATTAAGAATTAATGGGGAACAATCCGAAGAAATAGAAATGAGCAGAGGGACAAGGCAGGGGTGCCCACTCTCTCCACTGCTTTTTGCAATTGCAATGGAGCCGTTGGCAATCGCGGTTAGGTCACATGCTGATATAGCTGGATTCCAAAGGAAGGGAGGCTGGGAGGAGAGAATTGCTTTATATGCGGACGATGTCCTCCTCTTCCTAGGGGATACTGGCCAATCACTTGAGAAGGTAATCAAATTAGTGGAAGATTTTGGAGACTTCACGGGTTTGGTAATAAACTGGGGGAAGTCAGAGTTGCTCCAAGTTGACAACCTGAGTACTGTGACAGCACGGGGGATCCCACATATGGAAGTGGTAAGAGCTCTGAAATATCTTGGCATATACTTAACAACAGATGTCGACCAGTATGTGGACCAAAATATAGTTCCGTTATTTAGAAAGCTCAAGCAGAGCTGCGATGCATGGAGCCGGCTCCCTCTTTCGGTAGCAGGCCGATGCAGCCTGATTAAGATGATATGGCTACCACAATTGTTGTATATATTACACAACGCCCCGGTTTGGTTACATACGAAGTGGTTTAAGAAATTTGAAACCCTCTTCCGTGAGTTGATCTGGAAAAAGGGGCAAGCAAGGATCCGGCTCCGGGCATTACAGCTGCCTACAGATAGAGGGGGAGTGGCGGTACCATGCCCTAGGAATTATTATTTAGCAGCGCAGCTGCAGCATATTGTGAGTAGTGATCAGAAGGGAATAAACAACTTTAATGCTGGAACTGCGCTGATAGAGGCTCCACATGAAATGCTGGGGGATGTACTGGAGGCACGCTCCTTTCAGTGTAAGGATCCCACAATAGTAATGATGAGTAAAGTATGGAAGACTGCAAAAAAACAGTTGGGGTGTACAGAGTGGTCAAAACATATGCCCCTGTGGGATAATAAGAACTTGCAGGAAGTATTACTAATAGGGAAAATCAGGTCCTGGGAGGAGAAGGGTATAGTGAGGCTGGGTCAAATATATGAGGGCAGAATTTTGAAAACATTTGAGGATTTAAAAAGGGAATATAATATACCACAGCAGACATTTTTCCGATACCTACAGCTCCGACACGCTTTAGAAGCACAGTTTGGCTCTCAGATGCCAGATCTGGATAAGACATCTTTGTCACAGAAGTTATATAAGATAAACAAATCTGGGGGGTTCATATCCACTACATATGAACTATTATGTAGAGGTTCTGATACAGAACTGGACTTAGGTAAGCAGAAGAAGAAATGGGAGGAGGATATAGGAGAAATTACCGAGGGACAGTGGAGGAGAATACTGGAGCTAGGTCCACTGACTTCAGTCTCTCCATCACAAAAAGTATCACACTTGATGGTGATACACCGCGCTTACTACACACCTAAGAGGCTGTTCGCGTTCGGTAAAAGAACGGACGCTAGCTGCCCTAGATGTAGGGGCTTTGGAGACCTTATACATATGTTGTGGAGGTGCCCAAAGCTGTTTCGATATTGACAAGAAATAGCTGAAACTATAAACAGGACCTTTGGGACCAAGGTGGACTTGGACCCTAGAACCTGTATACTAGGCTACAGGAGAAATCAGGGGGAGCGAAGGAGCACAACTATCGCTGTTATAAGATGTCTGTTTCAAGCACGGAGACTAATAGCACAGAAATGGCAGGCAGTAGGGGCACCTCTTTTAAGTGATTGGACTCAGGCCATAAATGACTTAGTGTGGAAGGAAAGGACTACATATATACGCAGGGGAAACCTCAGAGGATTCGAGAAAATATGGGAATCGTGGTTGAAGAAAATAGAGAACCCATCGGATTAATAATGCCAGACGAGGATAAAGCTAGGCCTGTGATTAGTTATCTTAATAATCTTAATGACCGGATATGAAATAATTGTGGCTATAGTGAGTAAGAAGATAACAGTCTGGTGCTAGGGGGGGGGGATGGGGGGATGGGGGGTGGGGGGGATTGGGGGTTGGGTTATGAGGTGATAAAAGGGCACTATGTACGGGATGTAGAGACCATTGTTTTTTAATTCATATGTATTTTTTGAGCTGTACCTTGACTCTATTGTATGACAATATGAAATTTAAATAAAAAGAAATTAAGTAAAAAATGTTGCTTTGTTCAAGAAACCAAGGATAAAGATGATGACACCTAACAGGTTGTCACATGAGGCTAATACACTTTAAAGGAGTGTTTCCACTCACCCTGTGAAAGGGTTGATTATTCTCTCAGTGAGCAGTCTCCTAGCCTTCCAGGCAAACAATCCTCCTCAGACTCTTCCAAAAAGAAGATAAGGATAAGATAAGGAATATGACTGTATAAGCACTGCTATTTCAAGCAGCCAGGGATAAAGATGTTGGCACCTAACAGGTTGTCACATTCACTGAACATGTGGCCAATACATTCTAAGCCCCTGTACACACAGTCGGAGATTTCGACAACCAAATCCGTCGGATTTTGTCCGTCGGATTTTGTCCGTCGGATCTTGTCTGAAACTGTTGCATACACACTGTCGGACAAAGTTGTCGAAAAATCCGATCTTTCAGAACGTGACGACGTAATTTCGTTACGATGGGACTACATTCAGGCTAGTAGCCAATAGCTTTGATGTAGGAATTTGATCTGAGCATGCGTGGCACTTGGTCCAATCAAAATTCTCTACACATGATCGGAGTATGTCCGATCGGACCAGTTTGTCGGGAAATATTTCCAACAAGTTGGAAAATTGGGTCCGACGGATATTCCGACGGAATCAGTCCGATGCATACCACACACAGTCGGATTATCCGACAACATGGTCCGATGGGACACATTCCGACGGATTCTCCGACCGTGTGTACAAGGGCTAAAGGAGTTGCTTCCACTCACCCTGTGAAGGAATCATATTCTGCCAATTTTCAGTCTCAAAACCTTCTCAGGCAAATCAACTCTTGTCAGGTTCTTCGAAAGAAGATGTGGATGAACATAACTGTATGATTCCTACTTTGTTTAAGCAGACAGTGATTAAGATAATGGTAACCAAGTTGTCATAATTAATTAACCCCTTCCAGCCGAGCGTATGCAGATGTGCGTACTCGGCTTCCGAGGGGTATACCGGGATGATGCCCACACCTGCAGGCATCATCCCGGTGCCGTTTTTTACAGCGGGCGATTGGCTATCCAGCCATAACAACCAAAGCCTCTAAAAGCCGCTCGGCTGTTATGTCGGAGGAGTGGGAGGGGACTTCCACCCCTCCCGCCACCTCCCGCCGCTGTTACCGGTTCTCCCGTTCAATCGGGAGCACTGATTCAAGATCCGATGCCTCCGGCTGCTGGGGAGGAACTGGAACCAAGATGTAATTGGCTTCGTTCCAGTCTCCTAATAGTAAACATGGAAGCAACGTCATGACGTCACTTCCCGTTTCCTCGGCTGCCAATGGCGCCGGTTTAAAAAAAAATATACAGTATTCAGAATCGCCGTTTTCGGCACGATCTGAATACTTTGAAGTGTAAAGGAGGGATCGGGGTCTTTTAGACCCCCGATCCCTCCATAAAGAGTACCTGTCACCACCTATTACTGTCACAAGGGATGTTTACATTCCTTGTGACAGCAATAAAAGTGATCAAATTTTTATTTATTTTTTTAAAAACAATTTATTCATTTTAAAATAAATAAAATAAATAATAAAAAAAAATTTAAAGCGCCCACCGTCCCCGCGAGCTCACGAAGCAAAGAAAACGCATACGGAAGTCGAGCCCGCATATGTAAACGTGTTCAAATCACACATGTGAGGTATCGCCACGATTGTCAGAACGAGAGCAATAATTATAGCACTAGACCTCCTCTGTAACACTAACCTGGTAACCGTAAACATTTTTTTTAAAGCGTCGCCTACTAAGATTTTTAGGTACCGTACTTTGACGTCATTCCACGAGTGCGTGCAATTATAAAGTGTGACATTTTTGGTATCTATTTACTCGGCATAACATTATCTTTCACATTATGCAAAAATTTTCACTTTTAAATTCATAAAAAGTGTCCTTTTTCTCAAAAAGTTGCGTTTAAAACACCACTGCGCAAATACCATGTGACATAAAATATTGCAACAACCGCCGTTTTATTTTCTAGAGTCTCTGCTAAAAATATATTTATATATATTGTAAGGGATCTTCCCGGGGTAGGGTGTGTTTGGACACAGTTCACAGCAGACTTGGACTTTATAAAGCAGACCTTGGCGTTTATTCGTGGTACAAACAGTCCAACAAACAAAATATACAGCAACACCGTGCTTCTTGTGTATAACAGGAACAAAATAATAACAAAACAAACAACCTAGCCCGGCTGGGCGCTTACTAAACAGGTTCTTCTCACCTATCTGACACTTATAAACACAACGTCTTTCGCCTGGATATCGCAGGGTGGATTTGAGCTCCAGCAGTGGCTGTGCTTGCAGCTTCCTCAAACACACAGACTGTTCGTTTCCCTGGCTGAGAGCGAACACCTGCAGGCCTGCAGAGCCTTTACCTTCCCAGGCTAATTAGGATCAAAGCTCACCTGATCCAAAACCCAGAACTGGAACAGGGGATGGGGGGTGTGGAATGACAGGTCCCTCTACCAAACCTACCTGCCATTCCATATAAACCCAGGCCCGGCAAGATTAAATAACAACTCAGCAGCATATTGCTGCTGAGAAACTGATCCATCCTGGACTTACCATCTCACACTGTGTAGCAACCTAGGTGAGATGTACACCCCCTCAACCACTTCTCCAGTGACATGTCTACATATCCCCCCCCCTCTTTTTCAGACCGGAGGGCTGAGCCTTTTGTCCCCACAGACAACTCACCCTCGACAATGCGTCAGCATTTGCCTGTAATTTCCCTGGCCTGTGTTCCACAGTGAAATTAAAGTTTTGTAAGGACAGAAACCATCTAGTCACTCTTGCATTTCTCTCCTTGTTTAACTTCATCCATGTTAGGGGGGCATGGTCTGTCACCAACTTGAATTTCCTGCCTAGCAAGTAATACTTTAAAGATTCTAGGGCCCACTTCACTGCCAAACATTCTCGCTCCACAATGGCATAATTTTTTTCGGCCGGGGTTAGTTTTCTACTCAAGTACGTCACCGGATGCTCCTCACCATTCACTACTTGTGAGAGTACTGCACCTAAGCCTGTGTTAGAGGCATCTGTCTGGACCAGAAATTCTTGCCTGAAATTGGGGGTAACTAACACAGGTGGTTGGCACAAGGCAGACTTAAGGCTTTGGAAAGCCTTCTCGGCCTCTGGGGTCCACGTGACCATTGCTGTCTTTCCGCCCTTTGTCAAGTCAGTTAGTGGAGCAGCAACTGAGGCAAAGTTCGGCACAAATCTACGGTAATAACCGGTAATACCCAGGAAAGCTCTAACCTGTTTCCTTGTCAGGGGTCTAGGCCAATTCTGTATTGCCTCAATTTTATTTAGCTGTGGCTTAATCAATCCTCTCCCAACAATGTAGCCCAGATATTTGGCCTCTTCTAGGGCTAGAGCACACTTCTCGGCATTTATGGTCAACCCTGCATCACTTATGGTATCCAACACGGCCTGTACCTTACAGAGGTGACTTTCCCAATCAGGGCTAAAAATGACCACATCATCGAGGTAGGCGGCTGAGTAATCCCGATGTGGTCGCAGAATCAAGTCCATCAACCTCTGGAAAGTTGCAGGCGCTCCATGTAACCCGAATGGCATCACTACATACTGGAATAGCCCATCAGGGGTGGAGAATGCAGTTTTCTTTTTAGCCTCGCCAGAAAGTGGAATCTGCCAGTAGCCCTTTGTGAGATCGAGGGTGGTTATGTACCTGGCGTTACCTAACTTCTCAATCAACTCATCTACCCTGGGCATAGGATAAGCATCGAACTTGGAGATCTCATTCAACTTTCTGAAATCGTTACAGAACCTCCAAGTTCCATTGGGCTTTGGGATTAGCACAATCGGGCTGGACCATTCCCTCTGTGACACCTCAATTACCCCCAGATCAAGCATACGTTTTACCTCGGCAGATACGGCTTTCCTACGTGCCTCCGGTATCCTATAGGGCTTTAGGTTTACTCTGCTTCTAGGCTCAGTTTCAATGTGATGATGGATGAGGTGGGTACGCCCTGGGAGGTCAGAGAACTTGTTTTTGTTTTTCTGTAAAAATTCCAGAGCCTCCTGTTTCTGTGACACTGATAGAGCATCACCTACCTTGACTGGAGGGATTGGTGGTGACAAATTATTAACAGTATTTGTCGCCACCAAGGATTCCCTGTCTTTCCAGGGCTTGATCAAGTTTATGTGATAAACTTGGAAAGGCTTCCTTCTACCTGGTTGGTGCACCTTGTAGTTCACCTCACTGATCTTTTCAACAATTTCATAAGGACCTTGCCACTTCGCTAAGAATTTACTCTCAACAGTGGGGACTAGTATAAGGACCCTATCGCCTGGGTTGAATGTCCTGATTCTTGCGGACCGGTTGTAAATTCTACTTTGGGCCTCTTGAGCTCTCTGGAGGTGTTCCCTTACCAGGGGCATTACAGTGGCTATACGGTCCTGCATTTGTGCTACATGCTCAATAACACTCTTGTATGGGGTGGACTCACTCTCCCATGTCTCTTTTGCAATGTCCAGTAGACCCCTAGGGTGACGACCATAGACCAACTCGAATGGTGAGAACCCTGTGGATGCTTGGGGCACCTCCCTAATAGCAAACATGAGGTAGGGCAATAAATGATCCCAGTCACGACCATCTTTTCCCACCACTTTCTTCAACATATGTTTCAAAGTTTTATTAAATCTCTCCACCAATCCGTCCGTCTGGGGGTGGTATACAGAGGTACGGATGTGTGAGACTTTAAATAGTTTGCATAATTCCTTCATCAGTTTTGACATAAATGGCGTACCTTGGTCAGTTAGGATTTCTTTGGGGATCCCAGTCCTAGAGAACATATAAAACAACTCACGTGCAATTGTTTTAGATGCAGTGTTTCTTAAGGGTACAGCCTCAGGATAGCGGGTCGCATAATCTATGACTACCAAAATATACTGGTGTCCTCTAGCTGACTTTACCACGGGACCCACTAAATCCATGGCAATACGCTCAAAAGGCACCTCTATAATAGGGAGCGAAACCAAAGGACTGCGAAAATGTGACACTGGGGCACTAACCTGACATGTGGGGCACGACTCGCAGTATTTTTTAATGTCATCATATATCGCCGGCCAAAAAAACCTCTGGAGAACCCTCTCTCGCGTTTTGTCAGTCCCCAAGTGTCCCCCAAGAACATGGTTATGTGCCATGTCAAGCACCTGACGCCGGTACGGCTTAGGTACCAGAAGCTGTTCCACAATCTCATCCTTAACCTTATTGACTCTATAGAAAAGATCATTAGTCACCGAAAAATGTGGAAATCTTTTTTAAGCATCTGGTTCCTGAGGTACCCCATTCATAACAGCAACCTGCTCTCTCGCATTTTTGAGAGTGGGGTCCTGTAATTGTGCAGCGCCAAAATTATCCCTAGACACCTCTAAGTCTAGTATATTTTGCTCAGTGGGAGGAGCCTCCTCCTCCCCAGCCAGGACCTGCAAAGGAGAACAATCATTTTCATCCTGCACACTTCTATCATTCACAGGGGACAAAGCAACCCCCTTAGAGGTATCCCCACTCCTTTTGGGGATTTTTCTTTTTTCCCAGAGAGCCCAGAATAATGGAAAATCGCGCCCCAATATTACATTATGCATGAGGTTTTTTACCACACCCACTTCATATTGTACGGTGCCTTGTTCAGTCCCGACTTTAGCCAGCACTATAGGGTACACTTTGGTATCACCATGTATGCACACAACACTCATATGCTTTTTAGACTCTAAGTCCCCAGCCACCAGGCTAGCATGCACCAAGGTTACAAGGCTTCCCGAGTCCATTAACGCCTCAACGGGAAGGTCATTGATGGTAATATTGCAGATTTGCGGTTCAGTCTCTAGTCCAGGAACTGCAGCACAAGATGGTTCCGCAAACAGCGACTGACGCCGGCTAGCGTCACACTCCATGGGTTCAGTGGTAAGAGGGCAATGGGCAGACACGTGTCCCGCCTCATGGCATCTCCAACACTGGATAGGGCCTGGTCTCTTTGGCAAGGAGTCCTTTTCAGAGCCCCTTAGCCACCCGGGACCATCACCAGTCTTTTGTCCCTGAGACACCACTTGAGCCCTTTTCCCTCCATCAGCACCCCTCCACACTCCCCCAATAGATGGAAGTCTCTTACCAGCTGACGGCACAGATCTGGGGCTCCGGGGAGGTGAAGATGCTGCAGGAACATCACGGAGGTAGTCCTCAGTCGCCTGGAACCTCTCCACAAGGTTGACAAGTTCGTTTGCATTCTTAGGATCACCTTGTCCCACCCAGCGTTGCAGGTCAGTAGGAAGCGCTCGGAGGTAGCGATCCATCACGACCTTCTCTAGGATTTGTGCAGGAGTAGAAGTGTCTGGCTCCAACCACTTTCTTGCCAAATGGATTAGGTCATACATCTGGGACCTCGCTGATTTGTCCAGACTGTAGCTCCAGTTGCGTACCCTCCGGGCACGGACTGCAGTAGTAACTCCTAGTCGGGCAAGTATCTCCTCTTTTAGCCGAGTATAGTCCTTAACCTCTTGCTCACTGAGGTCATAGTAGGCCTTTTGAGGTTCACCTGTTAAATAGGGCGCAATTACCTCTGCCCACTCAGCGGCTGGTAACTTCTCTCGCTCAGCCACGCGCTCAAATACTGTTAGATAGGCCTCAACATCGTCCTCAGCAGTCATCTTTTGCAGCGCTTTCTGCACAGTCCTTCTCCCAAAAAAAATCTCTGGAGCGGCTCCCATCACTGTGGGTGGATTAGCAACCACAGGCGCCTCTCGATTTACTATCAGGTGCTCGATAAGTTGTTGTTGGCTTTGGCGCAAAGCTTGCAACTCTTCCTTATGCATCTGCTGTTGTGCAGCCATGGACTGTTCATGTCGTCTATTGGCCTCTGTCTGAGCCTGCTGTTGTTGCAAACTCACTTGCATAAACTGCTTCAGCATCTCCTCCATGTTGCTGGACTGTTCTTGGAGTGTAGTTGCAGCTTTCACCCAGGACATCAGCAGCTGTAGCCAAGTCTGTCCACACCGTTGCCCCTAGCAACCGTGTTGCCCGCTACCTCCACCAATTGTAAGGGATCTTCCCGGGGTAGGGTGTGTTTGGACACAGTTCACAGCAGACTTGGACTTTATAAAGCAGACCTTGGCGTTTATTCGTGGTACAAACAGTCCAACAAACAAAATATACAGCAACACCATGCTTCTTGTGTATAACAGGAACAAAATAATAACAAAACAAACAACCTAGCCCGGCTGGGCGCTTACTAAACAGGTTCTTCTCACCTATCTGACACTTATAAACACAGCGTCTTTCGCCTGGATATCGCAGGGTGGATTTGAGCTCCAGCAGTGGCTGTGCTTGCAGCTTCCTCAAACACACAGACTGTTCATTTCCCAGGCTGAGAGCGAGCACCTGCAGGCCCCGCAGAGCCTTTACCTTCCCAGGCTAATTAGGATCAAAGCTCACCTGATCCAAAACCCAGAACTGGAACAAGGGATGGGGGGTGTGGAATGACAGGTCCCTCTACCAAACCTACCTGCCATTCCATATAAACCCAGGCCCGGCAAGATTAAATAACAACTCAGCAGCATATTGCTGCTGAGAAACTGATCCATCCTGGACTTACCATCTCACACTGTGTAGCAACCTAGGTGAGATGTACACCCCCTCAACCACTTCTCCAGTGACATGTCTACAATATATATATATAATGTTTGGGGGTTCCAAGTAATTTTCTAGCAAAAAATATGGATTTTAACTTGTAAACACCAAATGCCAAAAATAGGCTTAGTCATGAAAGGATGTGGTCAAAACACTCTAAGCCCTTATACACGGTAGGAAAATCCGACGGAAAATGTCCGATCGGACCGGATAATCCGACCATGTGTGGGCTCCATCAGACTTTTTCCGTCGGAATGTCCGACCAACAAAGTTTGAGAGCTGGATATAAAATTTTCCGACAACATGATCCGATGCGTGTCAATTCTGATCCTGTGTAGCCTAGTCCAACGGACAAAGTGCCACACATGCTCAGAATAAATTCTGAGATGGAAGCGATGGGTCAGGTAAAACTACCTTTCATATTCGATATAGCACATTCGTCACGCTGCAATGTTAAAAATTCTTTAATTCAGCACATTCTATTTTTCTTTATAATGCTACAAGAATGAAGTTGTTTTGCTGCTCATATTCACACACTTCTCCAACATGTATTTCTTTATTCTTTTTCCTCATTTCATGAATACAATATTTTAATTCATCACATCTCCCCAATCATTTTTGATTTTTTTTTCTGTAAATTTTGTGTTTTGGGTTTTTTAATCAAGATCTCCTTTTATGACATTTTGCTCATCTTCTGAATTTTTTTGGTGTGTTTTGTGTGTCAACTTACCACAACACCATTATTATCTATTTATTTTATTGTTTTCTTTTTTTAATCTCTAGGAGGTTGTTTGGTGTTGGTGCCAATTGTTATTAACTTGACTTTGTATTTTTGAAATGTACCTGCCTACTCACAAATAAACTGTCCTTTTTGAAGTAAAACACATAAGCAAGTATTTCTTGAACCAAAAAAAAACTTTATTTAGGTGTCATAAACAAATAAACAGGAAGGCAACGCTGGAGAAACTGGTCAATTTGGCGAAGCCTTTGGCCCCCAGGGCAGATATCAATTATTTTTTAAATGCAAAATTGGTGGCCTGAGGAGTACATATCTAAAGGGAGAACAGTCTGGTCCAGAAGTCCAAGAGATCAGGAAGAGCAGATGACATCTATGTCCCCAGGCTATGGTCATAGAAGAGCCTGCATCTTCTGTCAGACCAGACTGAACCCAGGCCATCACTCTCTGGTCTTCCTTAGGCACTTCCCTCCAGGCTTCCTTCCAGGCTGTGGCTCTGCTCTTGTAGCTGTGGCAGGAGGTGGAGGAGGAGGAGGGCGATGGTTGACCTCCCAGCTGCCACTTGCCACAGCCTCCTCCCAGCTGCCACTTGCCACAGCCTCCTCCCGGCTGAGGTCTTCCTGTGTATGAAAATGGGACATATTATGTATCAATCATACAATTTTGTGCTCATGACTGTTGCAAATTGAATGTTACCAAATAGAACAGACTATCATTCTGAGCCCAGCATTTTTCATTCTTGTCCCAATCATTTTTGGTCACTACTACTGTCTATTGATATGTAAACCACTTTGTTAAATCACAACTTACTGATTAATAATAACATCTAGTTAACATCATTAAATGTATGACAAGAAATATGTTGAACAATGCTATACCTGTCTCAAGCTAGGCCCCTCCACATGTTGCTGCCTGGAAGGCCCAGGTTGGACATTGGAAGCCTTAGCTGGGGGTGAAGGAAGCCTTGAAGGAAGACTGTAGAGTGGTGGCCTGGGCACCCTCTGGTCTGCCAGGAAATGCAGCCTCTCATAGTACAACATCCTGGGGCCATAAATGTCATCTGGATCTCCTGATCTCAGGGAATCCTGGAACTTCTTGCACTCCCTCAGATTCTCCACGCTGCCTTCCTGTTTCTTATTAGGTCCTTAGAAATGGGGTTGTTCATCTGCTACAGCATATCAATGATTAGCTCCAGAAAATGTGGTTCCTTGAAGGGATCCATCTTCTCTGCAAGACACAACACAAGAAAAACCCTAAAAATGTAAACTCTCCTAATCTTGTCCCAATATAGGCTTCAATCTAGAAGCAGTATAGGCTAGTGATGTGCCAAGTTAAAATTGTACCTTCGTTTGAACGATTGGCACGTCAGCTCCTCACTCTGCTCACAGATCGTACGTACAACACACACGTGTTGCGTTTTATATACAGTGCGCATGCGTGAAACTACTGCCGCCCATGACGTTCTTTCTAGTCTATTCCCCTCCCCTTCTCTTTCGGCGCAGTGGGGAGAGCACATGGCAGAGACACAGCAGGTGGGCACTAAGTATACTAGTAATGAGGAGGAGGAGGACTAGGAAAGCCCGGAGCCAGAAACATCCCAATCACGGAGGAGAAGATTTAAGGCCTCAAATATGTCTTTTGGAGGGATGTTGGAAATGGTGGACATATTGAATAGGAACGACTATAATGGGAAGTATGGACCTTACACAAACCCAAATGTCAGAAAGGCCAAGATCATGACTAAAGTTGTAAAGAGTCTTCAGAAGAATTTTGGTGTACGACGATCCAAGGATCAACTGAGGAAACGCTGGTCAGACCTGAAACTGAGGGAGCACGATCAGTACAGAAGGATCAAGCGAGTTCTTCAAAAAAGTAAGTAGTTGTCGTGTGTTCATATTATTATTATTGCTTGCATACTGCTCCATGTGCTTTGATTTAATGTTGTACAGTTTAAAATAGTCACTTTCATGTTCATGGGTTCAATCGTTCATAATAAACATTGTTCGTTAGCCCACTCCAAAGACAATGTTTTGCAAAGTTGCACTTGACTGCATTTGTTCACACAACAGGTAAGTATTCCAGCTTTAGAAAGTGTCAAAAATATTGTTTTCACCTTTGAACTGTGCCAAAAAAACACAACTGTACGACACTTCCAAGCAATGTTTCATATTCCTATTCTGCCCTCAAATATCTGTGTGCTAAGTATTCCTTTTTTACATTCTCATAGGGGAGAGAAGACTCAAGACGTCTGAGGACACCAGGGACCCCACACCTCCCAAAGAAGGGAAAATTCCAACACCAGAAGCAGAGGAGGAGGAAGGAGAGATTGTAGAGATTGGCAAAATTGCCACCACAACAGGTGAGTATCTGAGACCACAGCTTCTGGTAAGCTAATCAATGTATGCCTGCATATTTATAATACACTGTGTTTTTTTGGTTTATTTTTAGGTGATGTGAATGTTGTGGAAGAAGAATCGCATTTTACCAGTGAAAATGCCCAGATCCTCATTGGAGAGATAATGGGGTGCAATCACGATTTAGAGAATATCCAGAAAAACATCAATGATGTTCAGCAAAAAATTAAGAACATCATTGATGTTTTAGGGAGAATTTGAAACACCCAAAACTAGCTAGCATCCATTTTAATTTTTTCAAAACACTTTTATATTTTTAGAAAAGCCAAATTTGGAAGATGCACACAGTGTGTCAACATGTGCTATCTCCCATCATGGGGGATCAATGTACTCATTTTGTGGGTGCAACCCCTTCCTTGCTACTAAAGTGACTGAGATGAAGGGGTTGAACCCCCAAAACACATACATTGATACCCCATGATGGCAGATAGCACATTTTGACATTAGGCATGGGATCAGGAGGAAACTGGCCACTTTTTGATTCGCAATTTGTGTGCATCTTCCAAATTTGGCTTTTACAGGGATGACACCCCATCTGATGAACACAATATCAGCACAGTTTGTAGATACTCATGTCTGATATTGTCTTCACTTTTCAAAGTTGAACTTTGTAAGTTCCTGTGTTCTGTATGTTATGCTTTGATACATGCCTGTTTACACAAAAACGGCAAGTTAGAAAAATGTTACCAAAAATAATGTTTTATTTACACCAAATATGTTGGTTTGTTGTCAAACCCTTTTCTAAATGCACATGTGAATGTGCTTTAAATAAAAAGTTATATTATCAACAATGTGTGTGCAAAAGCAGTATTTGTAGTAAAGTTGTTGTTTTCTGTGATAATGGGTGTTATTTACTAAAGGCAAATCAACTTTGCACTCCAAGTGCAGTTTCAGGTGCACTTTTGCAGTGCACTTGTAGTGCATAGTGGATTTGCCTTTAGTAAATAACACCCACAGTGCTTTTTAAATTTCCCCCACATATTTCTGCCATGGTGCTGAAAATGAGCAATATTTTGGTCAGTAATGCACTACATACATTAACAACAAAAACACGGTATGTGTGTAGCAGATCCACAACATAATAAAATTATCTGAAGAAGAGACTGTCACCTCATCACGCTCTGAAATTAGGTTTGCACTGTTGTAGAAAAAGGCCAAAAAAAAACCTAGGAGACACCTAAAACAAAGCCAAGCAGTAAATGAAAACAAAGATTATTGGAGTTTCAAAGAAAAATTTATAAAAAAAATGCCTCTCAGACATTATCTGGCATATCAATGGCCCCCCTACCCACAAAGTACTCCACATATCTTGTTCTGACCTTGTGGGCACTTTGGGGGGAAAGCCAGGACGGCCAGCTTCAAGGGCCATCAGGTTGGCATTTTCAGGTAAGTCTGCATCAGGCCCAACTGAGGCCACATAGTTTGCTGAGTGTTTTTTTCAAAAAATTGTGCAGAATGCAGCACAAAAGCATAATATGATTGAGTTTATATTCCACCATGTGGATTGGAGTCCAAAAAAGGGGAACCAGCTGGCCATTATCCCGAAAGTGTTCTCCACTACTCTTCTGGCTCTGGCCAGCTGGAAATTAAAGATCCTCTGGTCCGGAGTGAGGGTCCTCATCGGGAAAGGCCACATCAGATGGTTTGCCAGAGCAAACGCCTCATCTGCGACTAAAACAAAGGGGTGTCCTTCCACATTCTCCTCTGGAGGTGGCAAGCCCAGACTGCCACTCTGGAGACACCAGTAGAATTTTGTCCGCGGAACGCTCCACCATGTGACATCCGGGCTCTTTTCCCCACGTCCACATACAGGAAGTCATATGTAGCTGACACCGCTGCCAACATCACGCTACTATTATACCCCTTGTAATTATAATAGTAGTACCCCGAATTGGGGGGTGGGCGGACGTATTTCCCATCAATTGCACCTCCACAATTGGGAAAGTCCCAACGGCTGGCAAAGTGGGAGGCTGCAGTCTGCCATACCTGTGGCGTTGAAGGAAACTGTGGAGTCGAACAAGAAAAAAAAATTGTCATTTGCACATTGCAAGCAGATTAGACACAAACAATTTTGGCCAAGATCAGTATAACATTTTTGGAAATGAGTATTTAAAGCCAAAAGTATAAGGTCCCCTTATCAGATTCCCCCCCCCCCCCCCCAATCTGATGGCCAATTTCTAAAAATTAGGGGGGGCGGTGTTTTGGACAGGTAAACCTCTCCACTTCATTGAGAGCTGAATGCATAAATAATGTGTGATATTTTGGCCAGTCCCTCCTTACTTACACTATTGGCAGCCCACCGGACAGGTAAGTAATGTCATAATACAAAAAAAAAAAAAGGAACAAATGGAAGCACATTTTGACATTCTGCTATTACCTATCAAGATAATAATAGGAGAAAAAAACTTTAAACAGTAGCATTTGAAAGTATTTAGGCAGGCCCTTGCACTACATGCTTTGGTGAATTCATCCATAAATCTGACCAGAAAAGAGGTGGGTATAGTGTGTATTTGGTTTGGCAATTGCAAAGTCAGAAGATAGAGGATTGCTATCAGCTGACCTAGCAGTTGGGGGGAGGGGGTTCCTAATGAGTTTGGCCCACCAAAAAAAACCTCTGGCACTCTGCATGAATTTAAGCACCCACATAACTTTTGTACACATTTTAGGGGGTGTTTAGGGGAAAGCAATACTAATACATTGCTAGGCTAAATGTTTATGGGCCCAGAAGAGCATGCAGGGGAAGTGAGTGAAGGCAAATATGCATGAAGGACAAAAAGGAACTTTAAAAGCTTCCAGCATGCATGAGGAAAAAGGGGCACAGCATATAAATTACAGCATATTGCAATCATGGTAATTAGGGAATGAGGAAAGAAATACAATGCATTAGCAAACATTAAATACATAGAATGTGATATTAAAGGATAAAACTTACCTTAATATAGTCCTTCTGCAGGACCTGTATGATGGCAGAACAGGTCTCTGGAATAATGATTCCCAGAGCATGGGGGGAGATGCCTGTCGAGAACTTGAGGTCCTGAAGACTTCTCTCTGTCGCCAAGTACCACAACGTGACGATGAGCCTCCGCTCCGGAGTGATGGCTTGCCGCATGCAGGTATCCTGCCTGCTGATATAAGGGGACAGCAAAGCCAGCAGACGGTGAAAAACAGGGTCCGTCATCCAGATATAATTCCTGAAATCATCAGGATTATTCTCTCAGATCTCACAAAGCAAAGGCATGTGCGAGAATTGGTCACGCTGGAGCAACCAATTCTTGCTCCACGAACTCCTCCCCGTCCTGTTCATGGGCTGGGCTTGTGTCAAAGCTAAAAGCCCAACACCAAGTCCCTGCACAGCACGAACTCTACAACGAGTACCTCCACAAAACATGGCTTCAAAACGGTTGGCTGGTCAGAACGGACAACAGAAAGCACCGATAGACAGCAAGGCATGAAAGAACGAACTGAAAACCAGAGACGAGCAGACAATAAGCACTGAAAATCAAAGCGTACTATACCAAGATATAGTCCGCAATGACCAACAAATGCGAACTCACTACACGTATTGATAATCAGATATGCACTGACAAGCACAAACTGAAGAGCAGTAACGATCTGAAGCACAAATCTGAAAAGCGCGAATCATCTCTAACCAAACTTCTACTAACATGCGATAAACACGAGATCAACAGAAGGAACCCAAAGGGTGCTGCAGAACTTCCCTTTTCTAGTCCCATCGTACGCGGTTTACGTCCCCACGTTCTTGTCGACCGGAAATTCTGACAACTTTGTCCGACCGTGTGTATGCAACACCACTTCCGGACTAAATCCGTCGGAAATTATCCGACGGATTTTGTGGTCGGAATGTCTGACTGTGTGTACAAGGGCTAAAGCAATTGCTGAATTCACCTTCTGTACGGGCTATCTATTCTGGCAATGTCCAGTCTTCCTTTTCAGAGCTATTAAAACTGTTCTCAGAACATTCTCAAGCAAATCCTCTTCAGTCTCTTCTGAACAAGAAGATGAGGACAACCTTTGTCCAGGTTTTTGATTCCTCCTATTGTAAGGTTAGTGAAATGCCTTTAAATAGAAGCAGAGTTGTAGAAGTATTTCAAGTGTCTTTCAGAGGATGGCTGGACAATGCCTTTATGGTGACTGAATCAAGTGCTTGTTCTACAAGATAAGAGCATATTGTCACAGCAGGATGTCAAAATTATGCCCTTTTGAACAGGAAGGTGTCCAGGGTTTGTAATCATCCCTTTGGTCAGTGTGCCCTTTATGGGATTGGCCAGATACACGACCCTACCATTGGAAGATGTGGCTTTCAAGGATGTATTCAATCATTAAATTGTTCTTGATCATGAAAGCTAAAGCCTAAATTAATAGCAGTCAGTTTGGCTGTCTGCTTTAAGTTGAGTTAAAGGAGACTGACGTTCAAGAGTCAGTTTCCATGCTCATTCCAGAATGGTTAGCCTCTGCATTTCTGTCTGGGGTTCCAGGAAAAACTGGTAAGCCAGCACATAATCCAAGATGTCAGTAAAGAGCTCCATGTCAGGATGTTTTCTGGTATTTTGGGGATTGTGCAACCCATGCATGTCTTATGGGCCTTTGCTGACTTCTCTTTGCACATAGGTACAGCTTTGGTGACGGACACGTGGTTCCTCAAGGCAAGCATTTCAGGCCATATTTGGGAGATCTTTCATCCTTCACATCTCAGATTTGACTGCAGAAATCGACTCATTCCAGCAGGTCAGGTAGGCTCAGTTGAAGCTGCTAGTGGCTGGTGGTACATTCAGACAGCAGCAAACTAGTTTGGAAGCCCATTTTCAGGAGCATTGGGCTCAGGTCCAATGGAATTTTTTCAAGTGTCCCAGATGGTGTCCAACATCCTGGAGCTGAGAGTGGCATTTCAGGCTCTCCTTGCTTTCAGTCACCTCATGCAGGGTGGACCTGTCCTGGTGAAGTTAGACAACACAACGACTGCAGCCTCATCTAGAAACAAGGGGGCACTCACAGCCCCCCCTCCTGAAGGAGTGTCATGGTTATGCAGTGATCTTCCTGTTTGCTTACCTCCCCTCATGTGTTCAGACTAAGAGGCCAGCCGCTCCCACCTGGTGGTTTTTATAACCTCTGCTCTAAGCATGGCTCCACCCCAGGCCCTATCAGGGAACCTTATATTAACCTGTGCACTGCAAGCCAACAGTGCTGATCAACCATTGTGTATTCCTTTGTGTGTTTAGCTTCCTGTTACCTGCCGTGTGCTCTTCTGTTGTTCCGTTACCGACTTTGGCGTGTCCTTGACTATCCCTGTTTGCCTGTGATCCTGACCTATTGGCGTGTCCCTGACTATTCCTATCTGCTTGTGGCCCCGACCTTGGCTTTATCCCTCACTATCCCTGTCCTCCTGTTGCCTACTGTGGGTGCGAGCTGGGGGACCCTGGGGGTCGCGACCTGGAGCCAGTTGCAAGCAAGTCCATCCTCAACACTAGGGGCACTGGTGAACACCTGCTGGCTCTTAGACTCCGCGCCCCAGGGAATCTTACACTCTAACCTCGGTGGGATCTGTCTCCCGTCCGCAGCAGTCAGCCTTAGGGTCCACAACCTTGCGGTGCACTCCTGATCCCTTCATTGTGCATCTGTCACCTCGCCTCAAGGTGACCTGACAAGGAGGTTTCTCTGATTCTAGAGTTTGTCCAAGTCCAAGTCAATCTTCTGCTGCTATCTGCGGCCTATGTGCCAGGTCAGAAGACTCTTTAGTAAAACTATTTGTCCAGGACAATCCTCGACAACAATGAATGGTCCAGACTGTCACAAGTCTTTTGAGGACTAACGGAGCTTGGTCATTTCTTCCAGAGTGAGACCTTTTCACATCCTCAGTCCACACCATGTTGCCAAAGTTTTATTCCAGGGTCCAGGCAATCGGGCTGAACTCCAGAGTGGATCTTCCTTTCTGCACCTTCCTCTGATTCTCAGCTTCCTACTGAGACTGTGGCGGGGGTACCACCACCTTGGTACTCTCTACTTCTCCTAATGAGTGTCAAGGATCCACTTCTGGAATCTTCTCCAAAGTCCCATTCATCCAGCACCCGACAGGCTCAAGCTGATGGCTTGGTTCTTGAGAGTCAACGGCTAATAGATCTCGGGTGCTCTGTAAAGCCCCATACACACTCAGATTTTCTGCTGATTTTTTTCCTTCAGATTTACCAAAAGCATATAATATGAGGTCAAACCTTAGGAGTTTCAATTTGTATGCAATCAGGCAGGCCCTTGCACTACATGGTTTTGGTAAATCTAAAGACAAACATCAATAGAAAATCTTATAGCATGTATGGGGATTAAAGGTTGTGAATACTCTTATGAGAGCAAGAAAGGGCAGCACTAACAGGGACTATAGTAGAATATGGCATATGAAAAAGAAGGGGAGGAAGGGGAACAGGAAAATGTTGGACTTTAAATGAGATGCATGAAAACCTACATCTCCATCCCTAATAAAATGTAAATAAGCAGCAAATTGGGACTTTAAATGAAGCATGTTCATTGTGGCCAGAAAATTAGTCAATAATAAAAATATATATGTATTTATTATCTGGACAGTAAAAAACTGTCTCATACTGTATTGAATACAGTTGATAAACGTACAAAAATATATATATTAAAGGCCATTCTCCTAGAAATAGATCATAGCATAAAAGTACACTATACAATGTGTTATCAAATATCATCCTCCATGTTTATGCGAATTTCGAACAGAGTGGTATAATAATAATAAATCCAACTGAGCACAAATCAAATAGACTGTCTATATAAGATATAAGATGCATCCAGATATGCCCAACATGTTTCATGACCGAAAACCAATTCCTCAGGGGCGGGTGCATCTAAATAAATAGAGAGATATAAATAAGCTAGTATAATAAAGTGTAGATAGGGAAAATTAATAAAATAATATGTAAGAGACAGTAATAAACTAAACTAACTGTGAGACTCAAACCTGGAGGCTACCTATTGTGTCCATATCGGAAACTGTGGTAGATTGGACCCACCAGGGAGTCAAGTACACGCACACATCGTCCCACACTGTTTGATGTGCAAGGGGGGATGAGGTGTTGGAAAAGACCCAATTGGTAAATTGTTTGGGCTCCATTTCTGTGAAGTTCAAAAATCAACTGTAAGTAAATACTAACAATAAAGAGCATACTACTTTCTAAAAAGGCAGAGGAAAGAAAAGGAATGGAGCCCAAACACAAAAATACTTAACATATGGATAAAGGAAAATTACCTATTGCTACAACAGAGAAGACCGAGATCCAATGGCAGATACAAGATGTGTGAGAGAGGTGCTGCCATTTTTGAACTTCACAGAAATGGAGCCCAGACAATTTACCAATTGGGTCTTTTCCAACACCTTATCCCCCCTTGCACATCAAACAGTGTGGGACCTGTGCTTGACTCCCTGGGGGGTCCAATCTACCACAGTTCCCGTTATGGACACCATAGGCAGCCTCCAGGTTTGGGTCTTGCAGGTTTCAGGCTTCATTCGTATGTACAGTAGGGATGAGCCGAACACCCCCCTGTTCGGTTCGCACCAGAACCTGCGAACAGACCTAAACTTCGTGTGAACTTTAGAACCCTATTAAAGTCTATGGGACTCGAACGTTCACAATCTAAAGTGCTCATTTTAAAGGGTAATATGCAGGTTACTGTCCTAAAAAGTGTTTGGGGACCTGGGTCCTGCCCCAGGGGACATGGATCAATGCAAAAAAAAGTTTTAAAAACGGCCGTTTTTTCAGGAGCAGTGATTTTAATAATGATTAAAGTGAAACAATAAAAGTGTAATATTCCTTTAAATTTCGTAGCTGGGGGGTATCTATAGTATGCCTGTGAAGGGGCGCATGTTTCTGGTGCTTAGAACTGTCGCTGCACAAAGTGTCATTTGTGCAGGAAAAAAAGTCTTTTAAAATCACTTGCGGCTAAATTGTCGGGTCTCCGTAATACAGAGAACACTCAATGAGTGTTCTCTGTATTAGCCGACAATTCATTCATTCATTGATTAAAAAAAAAAAAAAAAAAAAAAAAGCGTGGGGGTTCCCCTAAATTCAATCAAAAGGCCCTTCAGGTCTGACATGGATATTAAGGGGAACCCCGTGTCAAATTAAAAAAAAAATTGACGTGGGGGTCCCCCCAAATATCCATACCAGACCCTTCAGGTCTGATATGGATATTAAGGGGAACCCCGCATCAAATTTTAAAAAAAAATTGACGTGGGGGTCCCCCTAAATATCCATACCAGACCCTTTATCCGAGCACGCAACCTGGCAGGCCGCAGGAAAAGAGGGGGGGACGAGAGAGCGCCCCCCCCTCCCTCCTGAACCGTACCAGGCCACATACCCTCAACATTGGGAGGATGCTTTGGGGGTCTGTGACCCCTCAAAGCACCTTGTCCCCATGTTGATAAGGACAAGGGCCTCATCCTCACAACCCTGGCCGTTGGTTGTGAGGGTCTGCGGGCGGGGGGCTTATCAGAATCTGGAAGCCCCCTTTAACAAGGGGACCCCCAGATCCCGGCCCCCCCCCCTGTTTGAAATGGTAAGGGGGTACAAAAGTACCCCTACCATTTCACAAAGAAAGTGTCAAAATGGTTAAATAAGACAAACACACTTTTGAAAAATTCCTTTATTAAAAATAAAAAAAATAAAAAAAAAATTCCAGCGGTGCTAATCCACTCTTGCTATCCAGCGACGGGTCTCCGGGGTCCAGCGATGGATGATCATATCCAGCGACGGGGGATCTCTCAGTCCAGCGCTGTCCATACCTCCTTCTTCTGTCTCCACTGCGGAGACACTGCAGAGAGCCGAGCGCTGACATTTCTTATATTGGGAGGGCGGGGCCACCCGTCACCTGACCCCGCCCTTCTGACGCAGGAGAGGGAAGCCAGGGGTTCCCCAGTGACGTGTGGGTGACCCCGCCCCCTCTGATGTAACGCAGGCTTCCGTTACATCAGAGGGGGCGGGGTCACCCACACGTCACTGGGGAACCCCTGGCTTCCCTCTCCTGCGTCAGAGGGGCGGGGTCAGGTGACGGGTGGCCCCGCCCTCCCAATATAAGAAATGTCAGCGCTCGGCTCTCTGCAGTGTCTCCGCAGTGGAGACAGAAGAAGGAGGTATGGACAGCGCTGGACTGAGAGATCCCCCGTCGCTGGATATGATCATCCATCGCTGGACCCCGGAGACCCGTCGCTGGATAGCAAGAGTGGATTAGCACCGCTGGAATTTTTTTTTTATTTTTTTTTTTTTAATAAAGGAATTTTTCAAAAGTGTGTTTGTCTTATTTAACCATTTTGACACTTTCTTTGTGAAATGGTAGGGGTACTTTTGTACCCCCTTACCATTTCAAACAGGGGGGGGCGGGATCTGGGGGTCCCCTTGTTAAAGGGGGCTTCCAGATTCTGATAAGCCCCCCGCCCGCAGACCCTCACAACCAACGGCCAGGGTTGTGAGGATGAGGCCCTTGTCCTTATCAACATGGGGACAAGGTGCTTTGAGGGGTCACAGACCCCCAAAGCATCCTCCCAATGTTGAGGGTATGTGGCCTGGTACGGTTCAGGAGGGAGGGGGGGCCGCTCTCTCATCCCCCCCTCTTTTCCTGCGGCCTGCCAGACTGCGTGCTCGGATAAAGGGTCTGGTATGGATATTTAGGGGGACCCCCACGTCAATTTTTTTTTTTAAATTTGATGCGGGGTTCCCCTTAATATCCATATCAGACCTGAAGGGTCTGGTATGGATATTTGGGGGGACCCCCACGTCAATTTTTTTTTTTAATTTGATGCGGGGTTCCCCTTAATATCCATATCAGACCTGAAGGGTCTGGTATGGATATTTGGGGGGACCCCCACGTCAATTTTTTTTTTAAATTTGACACGGGGTTCCCCTTAATATCCATGTCAGACCTGAAGGGCCTTTTGATTGAATTTAGGGGAACCCCCACGCTTTTTTTTTTTTTTTTTTTTAATCAATGAATGAATGAATTGTCGGCTAATACAGAGAACACTCATTGAGTGTTCTCTGTATTACGGAGACCCGACAATTTAGCCGCAAGTGATTTTAAAAGACTTTTTTTCCTGCACAAATGACACTTTGTGCAGCGACAGTTCTAAGCACCAGAAACATGCGCCCCTTCACAGGCATACTATAGATACCCCCCAGCTACGAAATTTAAAGGAATATTACACTTTTATTGTTTCACTTTAATCATTATTAAAATCACTGCTCCTGAAAAAACGGCCGTTTTGAAAACTTTTTTTTGCATTGATCCATGTCCCCTGGGGCAGGACCCAGGTCCCCAAACACTTTTTAGGACAGTAACCTGCATATTACCCTTTAAAATGAGCACTTTAGATTTCTCCCATAGACTTGTACAGGGTGTTCCGGCTTTTCGAATTTGCTGCGAACAGCCCAAATTGTTCACTGTTCGCTGAACAGGCGAACAGGCAATGTTCGAGTAGAACATGAGTTCGACTCGAACTCGAAGCTCATCCCTAATGTACAGTAAGTCTATGTGTGGATAGTTTAATACTATCTTTTACATATTATTGTATTAATTTTCCCTGTTTATACTTTATTATACTGGCTTATTTATATTTTTCTATTTATTTAGATGCACCCGCCCCTGAGGAAGTATTTTTTAGCCACAAAACATGTCGGCATATCTGGATGCATCTTATGTCTTATATAGATGGTATATTTGATTTTAGCTCAGTTAGATTTATTATTATTATACCACTCTGTCAAAGTCACATAAACATGGAGGACGATATTTTATGCCACTTTGTATAGTGTACTTTTATGCTATGATCTATTTCTAGGACAATGGTCTTTAATGTATATTTTTTTGTATGTTTATCAATTGCTGTATTCAATATAGTTACATAGTTAGTAAGGTAAATAAAGACACCAGTCCATCCAGTTCAACCCAATATAAGACAGTTTTATTTTACTGTTCAGATAATTAAATACATATATATTTATATTATTGACATTTTCTGGCAACATTTAATTTAAAGTCCCAATCTACTGCTTATTTATATATATATATATATATATATACCTGTATGCATGTCAGCGCCCCACCACCACACACCTGTATATATGTCAGCCTCCCCACACAGACCTGTATATATGTCAGCGCCCCCACACACACCTGTATATATGTCATTGCTCCCCCACACACATCTGTATATATGTCAGCGCCCCCACACACACCTGTATATATGTCATTGCTCCCCCATACACCCGTTTATATGTCAGTGCCCCAGTACCCATATATATATGTCAGCCCCCCCACACACCTATATATATGTCAGCCCCCACACACCTGTATATATGTTAGCCCCCCACACACCTGTATATATGGCAGCCCTTCACATACACAAACCTGTAAACACACAAGGCTCTGGCCCCTCCCTGTACACAAACAGCCCCCCCTCCCTTTTCCTCACAGCCCACCTCCCATTCCCTCAAAGCTCCCCTTGTGAAGAAGGCCTTCCTACCTGGTCCCAGCCCATTTTCACAAAGCTGACATGTTGCTGAGAAGCACAGTACAAATCTCACGAGGGTGCACATACACATAGTAGCCAGAGATGGCAGTAAAGAGCTTGATGTCTGAGCTCAGTGACACGAGAACAGCAGAAGCTGTGAAATAATTTCTGTACTGCACAGCACGGATCCCGTCCACCCATCCTGCCTTCTCCTGGCCTGGGCTGGGCCCCTAGGGTCCCAGGGCTATTTACTGTTGTGATGGCTGTTCACCCCTAACGGCAGCCCTGATAAAGAATATGGCATAGATTCACAGGATTGCTGCCGATCTAGGTTTTAGCCCTTGTACACACGGTTGGATAATCTGTCGGAATGCGTCTTATCAGACCGTGTCGTCAGATAATCCGACTGTGTGTGGTATGCATCGGACTGATTCTGTCCGAAATTCCATCCGACGGATGCCTTGGAGGAAGCCTGGAGAGCGGTGGCCTGAGTGGTGGCCTGGGTACCCCCTGGTCTACCAGAAAATGCAGCCTGTCAAAGTGCACCATCCTGGGGTATTAAACAGCATCTGGATCTCCTGCTCTCAAGGACTCCAGGTGCTTCTTTCTCTCCCTGAAATATGTAAGCTTCATGGCCACAATTTTGCGATTCAGATATGTCATGTCTGCCGTGGGGACCCTGATCTGCACCAAAGCAATGGAATAGAGAAAGAGACGGCGCCCTCTAAGTGCAGCAGTGAAGTTACTCAAATTTATTAAAAATGGTTAAAAAACACTCACATTAAATTAGTGGTGTAAAGGCACATCAGAGATGTAATGTTTCATCCGTTTGTCCATGGGGACGACTCGCAGGGCTGTAAGGCAGAGTTTCCGGCATCTGACTTTTTGACCGATGGTTGGTGTTTTGGTCTATTCCATGTATTTCCTCGGAATGGTCAGAGTAATCGGGGTAGTGCTGGTAGCTGTGGTGCCCTTGGTCCGATGTTTAAGGAGTCGGTGTCCTCAGGAGATGGGCTGGACAAAGCGGCGCTTCGGAGCATGCATGCTCCTTCATCAGGCTTTAGGTCCAAAGCACCAAAGCAAGCAGTTTCTCCAGTGCTGCGTTCCTCTTTGATCTGTCATTATAAAATTTGTTGTGGAACTGCCACAGGCAGGGCATCTCCATGTAGAGCTCAAGGAATAGCCCCATAAAGTTGGCATTGTTGAATGGGTCCATTTTGTCTGCAAGACACAACACAAGACAAACCCTCAAATACTAATAATGCAATTAAAATCCCTCCTAATCTTGTCTCAACAGCGGCCTAAATACAAGCAGTCTAGTCTAGTGAAGCACAAAGTTAAAAATGTTACCTTCGTTTCCACGTTCGCCGCATCCGTGACTCACACTCTCCTCCCAGATCGTACGGACGATACACATGTGTGGCGTTTTATATACAGTGCGCATGCGTGAAACTCCGCCCGCCCCTGACGTTCTTTCCAGACTATTCCCCGCCCCTTCGCTTCCCGCGCAGTGGGGAGAGCACATGGCGGAGAAAACGCAGGTGCGCAATAATAGTTCCACTAACGAGGAGGAGGGTGAGGAAAGCCTGGAGCCTGAAACGTCCCGATCCGGGAAGACAAGATTTAAGGCCTCAAATATGTCTTTTGGAGAGATGTTGGAGATGGTCGACATATTGAACAGGACCGACTATGATGGGAAGTATGGACCTTACCCAAACCCAAATATCAGAAAGGCCAAGATCATGAATAAAGTTGTGAAGAGTCTTCTGAAGAATTTTGGGGTACGCCGATCCAAGGATCAACTGAGAAAACGCTGGTCAGACCTGAAACTGAGGGAGCACGAGCAGTACCTAAGGATCAAAAGGACCAATCATAGCTCAGGCTGTGTAGTACACGCCCCACACTATATAAGGCCGCCAGCTCGGCGGCCTTGTGTAGTGTGTTGGCGTCTGAAGCAGTTAGTGGGTGTTCTGTGTACCTTCAACACAGTATACACCGATCGTTATCGGCCGATTTTCGATCTTGCTCTTCTGTAGTGGTTGTTGTCTGCGTGCCCTGACCGCAGTATACACCACTATATTCACCTCACCTATATAGCTAGTGATCTATCTTTTATAATAGAGCTTTCAGTCAGTAGTGTTAGGAGCTTGTGTGTGCTGTCTGCGTGCTCTGTACCCAGTACACACCGCTATATCCACCTACATAGCTCTTCTCTATTTGAGCCCACTTGCCATCTGCAGGAGGTATTGGAAGTTGTGTGTGCCTCCAGCACAGCACAGTATACATCTGTATATACCCCTTTATCTCTGGTGTTCTATAATAAAGGCATCTGCAGGAGTTAGTGGGTGTTGTGTGCCTCCAGCACAATATACACCTGTATCTACCCTTTATTGCTGTTCTCTAATAGAGCCATCTGCAGGGCTTAGTGGGTGTTGTGTGACTCCATTACAGTATACCCCTTTATCTCTGGTGTTCTATAATAAAGGCATCTGCAGGAAGTAGTGGGTGTTGTGTGCCTCCAGCACAATATACACTACCCAACTGCTGTTTTACCCAACTCCCTTCAGGCCATTACCATGTCTGGAAGGCCAGCAAGGAGAGGCAGACAGGCGTGAGCCGATAAAAGAGGGCAAGCAGGCTCTGTGTCTAGAGACAACAGTGCTGGTCGTGAACGCAGTGCATTGTCATCAGCACGTGGCCATGGGACACGCTTGTCCTTCTTTTCGGCAGCTGGACATGTTGAACCGCAACATGCCAACGACTTGGTAGAGTGGATGATCAAGCCCTCTTCATCCTCCTCATCCTCTCTCACCCAGTCTCAGGGTACTAGCAAAGCAGCTGCCAACGCATCGTCTTCCCTCGTCTCAATGTCATCATCAGTGACTCCTTCCCTAGACCCACCACGTCCTCCTGAGGAGTCTCCTGAACTCTTTGAGCACAGTGTTGGGTACATGCTCCAGGAGAATGCCCAGTGTTTTGTAGGCTCTGATGACACTCAGCTAGAGGAAGGCAGTAGCGTGAATGCAGAGAGAGGGGATGCTCAAGAAGGACAGCAATCTGGCAGTCATGTTCCACAAGCTGCAGCATACTGCCAGGTTTGCTACAGCGATGAAGAGGGAGGGGATGATGAGGGCACTGACTCCACGTGAAACCTGCTCTGAGAGGAATGAAGGTGTAGAATTAGGTGTGTCACAGCCAAGTGCTTCCGGGCACTCTGCTAGCAGTACACCCACGTCCGATTATAGCAGGCAAATGTCCCTGCCCCAGCTGCTGGACCGGCGAAAGAAGTTCACTCCCAGCCATCCACATGCCCAGCGGTTGAATGCTAGCTTGGCTAAATTGCTAGCACTTCAACTACTGCCTTTTCAGTTGGTAGACTCGGCCCCCTTCCGTGAGTTTGTACAATGTGCGGTTCCTCAGTGGCAGGTCCCCAAACGCCACTTTTTCTCACGGAAGGCGATTCCGGCTCTCTACCGGCATGTGGAAGGCAATGTCTTTGCCTCACTGGACAGGGCGGTCAGCGGTAAGGTGCATATTACCGCTGACTCATGGTCCAGCAGGCATGGACAGGGACGTTACCTGTCTTTCTAGTCCCATTGGGTCACTCTACTGGCAGCTGGGAAGGATGCAGGACAATGTGCAGTAGTGTTGGAGGTTGTTCCGCCACCACGCCCCCAAAATGCTACTATTGGTTGTGACACACCTCTCTCCTCCACCCCCTCCTCTTCTTCTTCCTCCATGGCCTCTTTCAGTGCTCTGTCCTCAGAACCAGCGGTGCTCCGTAGGTGTTCCAGGGGCTACGCAAGTACGCAGGCAAAACGATGCCATGCCGTGCTTGCGCTGGTTTGTTTGGGGGACAGGAGCCACACTGGGGCAGATGTTTTGTCAGCTCTGCAGGGGCAGACCGGGATGTGGTTGACGCCACGCCAGCTTAAGCCAGGAATGGTGGTTTGTGACAATGGCATCAACCTCCTCTCCGCCCTCCGACAGGGTCAACTGACCCATGTGCCCTGTGTAGCTCACGTCCTTAACCTGGTGGTGCCACGGTTCTTGGGCAGGTACCCTGGCTTACAGGATGTCCTGAAGCAGGCCAGGAAAGTCTGTGTGCATTTCCGCCGTCCATTTAATGCCTGTGCTCGGCTGGCTGAGCTCCAAAAGGAGTTGAACCTGCCCAAGAACCGCCTTATATGTGACATGCCCACAAGGTGGAACTCAATGTTGGCCATGCTGCAGCGGCTGCACACGCAGCAGAGGGCCATCAATGAGTACCTGTGCGACTACCGACTACGGCACCAGGACAGGGTCAGGAGAGCTCGGTTTTTTCTCACCACGCCAGTGGGGCATGATCAGGGATGCATGCACTGTCCTGTCACCGTTTGAGGAGGCCATAAGGATGGTGAGCAGTGACAGTGCATGCATCAGTGACACTGTACCTCTTGTCCACCTCTTGGAGCATACGCTGCGTGGAATAATGGACAGGGCACTTGAGGCAGAACAGAGGCAGGAAGAGGAGGACTTCCTTGCCTCTCAAGGTCCCCTTTATCCAGACAGTGTTCCTGCTGTGCCACCCATCACACAGGAAGAGGAAGAGGAGGAGGAAGAGGAGGAGGAGGATGATTGTGTCAGCATGGAGGTGGAGTCTGGCACTCAGCATCAGCAGCAGCAGTCTTGTAGGGATGATTTACAGTCCCAAGAAACACGTGGACTTGTACGTGGCTGGGAGGGGGTAGCTGCGGATCATGTTGTCCTTAGTGACCCAGAGGACTCCAGACCGAATGCCTCAGCTAACCTACGCTGCATGGCCTCCCTGATCCTGCAAAGCCTGCGTAAGGATCCTCGTATTCTTCGGATCAAGAAGAGGGACCATTACTGGCTGGCCACTCTCCTTGAACCACGGTACAAGGGTAAGGTTGCCGACCTTATCTTGCCATCGCAGAGGGAGCAGAGGATGAGACATCTCCGGGAGGCCTTGCAGAAAGGTCTGTGCAACGTGTTCCTAGAGACTGGGAGGTTACTAACTCCTGGTCTTGGACACCGTGTTGCTGAGGCATCGGTCAGAAGGAGCGGTGGAGAATGTGGCCGTCTGACTGATGCTTTCAGACAATTTTTTAGTCCGCAGCCCCAAGGTATGATCGGTTCCAGCAACCATCGCCAGCGTCTGATTTACATGGTGCAGGAATACCTAGGGGCAATGTCAGACTTGGACACCTTTCCCACCAAAAATCCTCTGGCTTACTGGGTCTTGAGGATGGATCACTGGCCAGAGCTTGCACAGTATGCAATTGAGCTACTGGCCTGTCCTGCATCCAGCGTTCTTTCGGAACGCACCTTCAGTGCTTCTGGTGGCTTTGTTACCGATCACAGGGTGCGCCTGTCCACCGAATCAGTTGATCGACTGACCTTCATCAAGATGAATCTGTCTTGGATCACCCACAGCTACCAAGCACCTGAAGCTGATGTAATCGAATAATTTTTTTGGAAATATCACATCCCTTCAAGACTGCCTATGCTGATGCTGAGTGACTGTCCTGTTATGTTAATTGTCTATCCTCTTCCTCCTCCACTGATATGTTGGAAGAACATTTCTGGTTCTGGGTGATGCCATCAGCCCAATTTTTCTGCCCCTGTTTAACAGGGGCGTTTAATTGCAATTTTTGATGCAATGCTTTGCAGCAGGGCTAATTCCTGCAATAAAACTAGAGTATATGGGAGAGGTTGCAGTGTGGTGGCACCAGCACCAGTGCCTAAGGCCCAATTTTTCTGCCCCTGTTTAACAGGGGCATTTAATTACAATTTTTGATGCAATGCTTTGCAGCAGGGGTAATTCCTGCAATAAAACTAGAGTATATGGGAGAGGTTGCAGTGTCGTGGCACCAGCACCAGTGCCTAAGGCCCAATTTTTCTGCCCCTGTTTAACAGGGACATGTAATTACAATTCTTGATATAATATTTCATAGGACGGCCCGTTCCTGTGCCCACCCAGAGTAACTGTGAGGACTTATAGTGTTGTGGCACCAGCACCACAACCACCAAAGGTAAATTTTTCTACCACTGTTCAACAATGGCATGTAATTACAATTCTTGATATAATCATTCATAGCAGGGCACTCCAGCGCCCACCAAGAGTCACTTTGAGGGCTTACAATGTTGTGGCAAAACCAACACCTTGTTCCGCCATTTCTGCAGAGCATATAGGGCAGGCCCCTACTTTCAAACATCCAACTTACAAACATCTCCTACTTGCAAACAGAAGGAGACAACAGCAAGTGAGATGAAAAAAGATGTACAACAAAACAAATTATACAGGGGTGATAACCCTTCCCTATGTTTTCCAAAAAGATTAAAAATCGTTTTTTTGACTGGAGCTACACTTTAAAAATGTACCAGTTGAAAATTACAAACAGATTTAACTTAACACAACAAACCTACACAGTCCCTGTCTTGTTTGCACCGCCTGTATACTGCTGTTCTGAGTATATAGGGCCTGGGGGCCACACGCATTTTCTTTTTTTAATATGGGTACGGGGTTCCCCTTAATATGCGTACAAGACCCAAAGGGGCTGGTAATGGGCAGGGAGGGCTACCCATGCCATTTTTCTCAATGATTTTCAACCATATTGCAGGAGCCAGATATAACATTAAAACCGCAAGCAGTTTTAAATGATGTTATTTCCGTTTAATGTCCTTTTGTGCAGGGACTGCTCTAAACACGGGAAACACGTGGCACTTCACAGGCATACTACAGACACCCCCCAGGCACCATATTTAAAGGAATATTTCACTTTTTTTTTCACTTTAATCATCATTAAAATCAGTACTCCCGCCAAAACTGACATTTTTAAAAACATTTTAGGCATTGACCCATGTCCCCTGGGGCAGGAGCCAGGTCCTCAAACCCTTTTTAGGACAGTATCTTGCATATTAGCCATTAAAATTAGCACTTTTAATTTCGAACGTTCGAGTCCCATACACTTCAATGGGGTTCTAAAGTTCGTACGAATTTGGGGTCCGTTCGAAAGTTCTGGTGCGAACCGAACCGGGGGGTGTTCGGCTCATCCCTACTGTGCTGTACTGTGGTAATGTGTGCTAAAAAATGTTTGACCAATGTTTGTAATCATTACAGACTGTCAAGGGTCCATGATCACATTTTGGAAATCATTTGTCCTACTATGTTATACAAACTCCTTAATGATTTATGCACCTGTTACATGTGAGTGTTACATGGTGTATATGTGAATAGACACGGGTCAAATGGCCCCTGGTTTGGTTGGCAGCAGAACTTTCATACATCACAAATGTTCATAACCATATAACAAACTACATTGAAGTCTATGGGATCCAAACTCAAAAAATGAAAAGTGATAATTTTGAAGGATTTTATGCACATAATTGGGCATACAAAGGGTATGGGGGTCCGGGTACTGCCCTGGGGGACATGTATCAATGAACACAAAGTTCAAAAAATTAAAGGAGAAACGGAGCAATCGTATCATTTGAGTACCATTTGATATTGGGAAAGCATTCAATAGGTGGCCATTAACCCTGACCCTTGCCATTGGGAAAGAGTATAAAGCCAAAATGAAATGTTACATAAGATCTGGTAAGCTAAACATTTTAAGGGATTCTAGCATATAGTCTCAGGCCACTCTTTCGAACACCTTCTCTGCATCCAGGGATAAAAAAAAAACACGTTGGTGGGTGGATGTCAACTATCTATGTAAATTAATAGTCTTAGTGGTGTTGCCTTTCGCTTCCCTATCAGGTATGAAACCCACCTGGTCCAATGAAATTAGTTTGGGTAATAGGGGCAAAAGACGATTAGCTAAAATTTTTGCATAATGTTTGAGGACCACATTTAATAAAGAGATTGGTCGATAATTAGTTACCAAGGAAGTGTCTTTATTAGGTTTTGGAATAACCATTATATGAGTCGTAAGGAGATCACGGGGGGAGGGTGTTCTGGTGAAACTGAGTTAAAAGATGTTAAAAAATGTGGACGAAGTATTTCCTGAACGGATTTATAATAACCAGATGTTAAGCCATCAGGTCCAGGACTTTTACCAGGCTTCAATTGTTTAAGAGCAGTATCAACCTCCTCAGGAGATATAGGATAAGCTAGGTCACTTGCTTCCTGATCAGAAAGTCATTTTGGGGGTATGTTTTGCTAGGAAGTTATTGATCAGTTGAATACGTGTGTTTTTTCCAGATTGAGTATTTGAAGGCACTAGATTATAGAGGCGGGTATAATAACAAATTTGTTAACAATATCGTCATTAGTAACCAACTTGCATCCTGTTGAATCTTTTAGGGAATGTATATGTCATGGATCTCCCACCTAAAGGTTAACTTAGTCCAAGCTGATTTCAGTGATTGCAAACAGGCTGCCTTATTTAAACACCTCAGCAGCACTATGTCCTTGCTGTCTGATCTGCAGCTCTGTGTATGTGTTTCCTGAAGATCTGATATCTGCTCCTGTTGGACCCGGCTTGTTTTGAGATTGTCCCTGTTATTCACCTGCATCTGACCCTTGGCTTGCTTGATGATTCCTTCTGCCTGCTCCTCTTGTGCCTCTGTTGCCAGCCTGATTACCGACCCGGCCTGACGTTCCAGGACTCTCCTCCAGTCTGCTATATTTACCTACAGCAGCTATCCAGCTCCAGTCCCGGTTTGCCCCACCTGTCTGCTGATCCATTCAGTCTGCTGGTCCTGTCTGCTGTGCCGGCCATCTGACCCATCTGCTGTTGATCCTGCCAGGCACTCATACCATTCTGTACTCCCGTACCACCTGTCTGCTCTACCAGGGGCAGCTAGTCAGATACGTAAGGGAGGCCTTCCTCTGCTCATCAGTCAGGTACGTGAGAACATGAAAGTATAATTATACATGCTTTCTTAGTACGAAGAGCATTAGCCAACAATTTCCCTGCCTTATTCCCATACTCATAAAAAAGTTTTTGAGTTAGAATATAGTTTCTTTTACATTTTTTTTCTAGTTCCTCTAATAGTTCCTTCCTGGTTTTAACAAGTTAATTTAAAGATGTCATTGCTTTTGTAGATTTATGTGCCCCTTCCAATGTTTGGATACTAATTGTTAGCTTATTAATGTAGTATTGTCTTTCTCTCTTATGTTTTATGGTGCATTTGTGTGCTTCCCGACACATCATTGGTGATATGTCTGGTGAAGAATTTTCATTAAAGCACTGAAGTAGTCATTTGTTAATTTCGGGTACTATTTTGCTGTCCATAAGACCGGATGGATCTAAGCGCCATATTGAGGAATGTGTTGTAATGTCTGGAAATTTTAAGGAAATAGAGATAGGATGATGATCTGACAAGAACATGGGATCTATGGTAGCAGAAGTGAGAAATGTCAGGTCTCTTTGTGAAAAAAAAGGTAATTAAGTCTAGAGTAACGTTTGTGAGGGGCAGACTAGAATGTATAATCTTTCATTGTGGGATATAATGTATGCCATGTATCATGTAGCGATAAGGTCTGAAGTTGAGTTTTAATAGAGCGTAATGCTTTGTATTGTAATGTGAGGTAAAGAGTTCAGAGAGTTAATAGGTAAACAAAGGGATTAAATGGTTATACAACTAGTGTATGATAATGGAAGGGAGAAACCAGTGATTAACAAGAACCTACCTGCTTGTCAATCTGCTAACTGTAGACACTCAGGCCGCGTACACACGGACGGACTGTCTGCCCAACTTAGTCCGCCGAAACACATTTCAGCGGACAATCCGCTCGTGTGTGGGCTTCAGCGGACTTTTTCAGCGGACAGTCTGGCGAACAAAGTCTTACAGAATTTCCGTAAGATTGTCCGTCCAAACTTGGTTTGAGCGGACAGTCCACCCGTGTGTGTGCCAGTCCGCTGTACTATCGAAATGAGCGGACTTTTCCCGCCCGTAGAAAAGTCCGCTCATTTCGAGTGGGTATCCAGGTAGGCGGGGCACGCGACGGAGACGTCGCGGGCCCCGCCGCCTGGTATGGACTTAAAGGGGAACCCCAACGCCGAAAAAAATCGGCGTGGGGGTGCCCCCAAAGTCCACAACAGACCCTTGTCCGAGCACGCTACCCGGCCGGCCAGGAAAGGGGGGCAAGCGAGCGCCCCCCCCCCCTCCTGAGCCGTACCAGGCCGCGTGCCCTCAACATGGGGGGTGCCTTGGGGAAGGGGGGGCCGCGCGGCCCCCCCACCCCAAAGCACCTTGTCCCCATGTTGATGAGGACAAGGGCCTCTTCCCGACAACCCTGGCCGTTGGTTGTCGGGGTCTGCGGGCGGGGGGCTTATCGGAATCCGGGAGCCCCCTTTAATAAGGGGGCCCCCGGATACCAGCCCCCCACCCTATGTGAATGAGTATGGGGTACAATGTACCCCTACCCATTCACCTGTGAAAAAAAGTACCAAAAAAAACACAACACAGGGTTAAAATATTTTATTGCACAGCTCCGGGGGTCTTCCGTCTTCGGGGGTCTTCTCGCCGGACTCCTCCGCTATCTTCTTGTAGCTCTTTTGCTAGCGGAGGAGTCTGGCTTTCTTCCTCCCCGCTGCCGGCCTCTTCTCCCGACTTCGGGGGTCTTGTCCCCCTCTTCGGTTCTTCTGCCGGGCCACCGCGCCTTCTTATAGCTCTTTAACAGGCGGTGGCCCGGTCTTCTGTCGCCGCTGTCACCGCCGCCTTCCGTTCTTCTTCTTCTTCTTCTTCTTCTTCTTCTTCTCCAGGAGATGTTGCCTCGACGATCTCTCCGGCCAGAATGCCAGAGCCGCGCTGCGTGGCCACTTATATAGTGACAATGGGGCGGTGTCACATGGTATATGTCACATGGGTTGGTGTCACATGGTGACCCCGCCCCCTTATGATGTCATAGTCCCCATGTGACATCAACCCATGTGACCAACCCATGTGACATATACCATGTGACACCGCCCCATTGTCACTATATAAGTGGCCGCGCAGCGCGGCTCTGGCATTCCGGTCGGAGAGATCGTCGAGGCAACATCTCCTGGAGAAGAAGAAGAAGAAGAAGAAGAAGAACGGAAGGCGGCGGCGACAGCGGCGACAGAAGACCGGGCCACCGCCTGTAAAAGAGCTATAAGAAGGCGCGGTGGCCCGGCAGAAGAACCGAAGAGAGGGACAAGACCCCCGAAGTCGGGAGAAGAGGCCGGCGGCGGGGAGGAAGAAAGCCGGACTCCTCCGCTAGCAAAAGAGCTACAAGAAGATAGCGGAGGAGTCCGGCGAGAAGACCCCCGAAGACGGAAGACCCCCGGAGCTGTGCAATAAAATATTTTAACCCTGTGTTGTGTTTTTTTTGGTACTTTTTTTCACAGGTGAATGGGTAGGGGTACATTGTACCCCATACTCATTCATATAGGGTGGGGGGCCGGTATCCGGGGGCCCCCTTATTAAAGGGGGCTCCCGGATTCCGATAAGCCCCCCGCCCGCAGACCCCGACAACCAACGGCCAGGGTTGTCGGGAAGAGGCCCTTGTCCTCATCAACATAGGGACAAGGTGCTTTGGGGTGGGGGGGCCGCGCGGCCCCCCCTTCCCCAAGGCACCCCCCATGTTGAGGGCACGCGGCCTGGTACGGCTCCGGGGGGAGCTCGCTCGCCCCCCTTTCCTGGCCGGCCGGGTAGCGTGCTCGGACAAGGGTCTGTTGTGGTCTTGGGGGGACCCCCACGCCGATTTTTTTTCGGCGTTGGGGTTCCCCTTTAAGTCCATTCCAGGCGGCGGGGCCCGCGACGTCTCCTTCGCGGGCCCCGCCTACCTGGAGACGCGCTCGAAATGAGCGGACTTTCCTCCGCGTGTGTGGGCGAGTCCGTTCATTTCAAAAGTAGAGCGGATTGTATGGCGGACTTAGTCCGCCGTATTAGTCCGCTCAAAAAGTGCCGTGTGTGGGCAAGTTCGTTCATTCAAAAGTTTGGACGGACTGTCTGTCGGACAAACTTAGTTGGCCAGACAATCCGCCCGTGTGTACGCGGCCTCAGTCTATGATGAGGCCGGAAAGTGTCAGTTTTGTGATTTCTAAAAATCTAACACCTGAATAGTGTCGGGTATCATTGTAGGTGGATAAGATTAAATGCGATACAGAAGGGTTTTCCAAATCAATGAAGTGCTACCTGCTAAACAGAGTCATGAGTAAGGTGTAAATGAGGAGGTGAAGTGTGTAAGACCAGGAATATTTGGCCTAATAAAGCGTTAATAGGAGTTTAAATTCCTGTTTTTAAGGAGGGAAAACGAGTAACGTTTTCCAGAAACAGTGTAATTGATAATTAGCGAATTGTGAATAACAGGGGTAGGGATGAGCTTGGTGTTCGAGTCGAACGCATGTTCGACCTGAACACCGGCTGTTTGCCCATTTGGCGAAGCCAGAACTCTGTGGGCTGTTTGCGCCAAATTCGTGTGGCGTTCACGGGCCACAATGCACTGCGCCATCGCAGTGCATTGCTGACTCATGATTGGTCAAGCATGCACTGTGACCCCGCATGCTTGGTCAATCACAGCACCAGCAGTGAGGAGAGCCATGATTGGCCATAGGCAGGATGCCTGTGGCCAATTACAGCTCAGGCTGTTTAGTACATGCCCCACACTATATAAGGCCGTCAGCACGGTGGCCTTGTATAGTGTTCCGGCGTCTGCAGGAGTTAGTGGGTGTTGTCTGTGTGCCTTCAGCGCAGTATACACCTGTATCTACCTATATTGCTGTTCTCTAATTGAGCCATCTGCAGGAGTTAGTGGGTGTTGTGTGCTTCCAGCGCAGTATACACCTGTAGCTACCCATATTGCTGTTCTCTAATTGAGCCATCTGCAGGAGTTACTGGGTGTTGTCTGTGTGCCTTCAGTGCAGTATACACATGTAGCTAACTACATTGCTGTTCTCTAATTGAGCCATCTGCAGGAGTTAGTGGGTGTTGTGTTCTTCCAGCGCAGTATATACCTGTAGCTACCTATATTGCTGTTCTCTAATTGAGCCATCTGCAGGAGTTAGTGGGTGTTGTGTGCTTCCAGCGCAGTATACACCTATATCTACCTATAATGCTGTTCTTTAATTGAGCCATCTGCAGGAGTTAGTTGGTGTTGTGTGCCTACAGCGCAGTATACACCTGTAGCTACCTATATTGCTCTTCTCTAATTGAGCCATCTGCAGGAGTTAGACGGTGTTGTGTGCTTCCAGCTCAGTCTACACCTGTAGCTACCTATATTGCTCTTCTCTTATTGAGCCATCTGCAGGAGTTAGTGGGTGTTGTGTGCTTCCAGCGTAGTATACACCTGTAGCTACCTATATTGCTCTTCTCTAATTGAGCCATCTGCAGGAGTAAGTGGGTGTTGTGTGCTTCCAGCGTAGTATACACCTGTAGCTACCTATATTGCTCTTCTGTAATTGAGCCATCTGCAGGAGTTAATGGGTGTTGTGTGCTTCCAGCGCAGTATACACCTGTATCTACCTGTATTGCTCTTCTCTAATTGAGCCATCTTCAGGAATAAGTGGGTGTTGTGTGCTTCCAGCACAGTATACACCTGTATCTACCTATATTGCTGTTCTCTAATTGAACCATCTGCAGGAGTTAGTGGGTGTTGTGTGCTTCCAGCGTAGTATACACCTGTAGCTACCTATATTACTGTTCTCTAATTGAGTCATCTGCAGGAGTTAGTTGGTGTTATGTGCCTCCAGTGCAGTATACACCTGTAGCTACCTATATTGCTCTTTTCTAATTGAGTCATCTGCAGGAATAAGTGGGTGTTGTGTGCTTCCAGCACAGTATACACCTGTATCTACCTATATTGCTGTTCTCTAATTGAACCATCTGCAGGAGTTAGTTGGTGTTGTGTGCCTCCAGCGCAGTATACACCTGTAGCTACCTATATTGCTCTTCTCTAACTGAGCCATCTGCAAGAGTTAGTGGGTGTTGTGTGCTTCCAGCGCATTATACACCTGTATCTACCTATATTACTGTTCTCTAATTGAGCCATCAGAAGGAGTTTGTTGGTGTTGTGTGCCTCCAGCGCAGTATACACCTGTAGCTACCTATATTGCTCTTCTCTAATAGAGCCATCTGCAGGAGTTAGGGGGTGTTGTGTGCTTCCAGCGCAGTATACACCTGTATCTACCTATATTGCTGTTCTCTAATTGAGCCATCTGCAGAAGTTAGTTGGTGTTGTGTGCCTTCAGCGCAGTATACACCTGTAGCTACCTATATTGCTGTTCTCTAATTGAGCCATCTGCAGAAGTTAGTTGGTGTTGTGTGCCTCCAGCGCAGTATACACCTGTATCTACCTATATTGCTCTTCTCTAATTGAGCCATCTGCAGGAGTTAGTGGGTGTTGTCTGTGTACCTTCAGTGCAGTATACACCTGTATCTACCTATATTGCTGTTCTCTAATTGAGCCATCTGCAGAAGTTAGAGGGTGTTGTCTGTGTGCCTTCAGCACAGTATACACATGTAGCTACCTATATTGCTGTTCTCTAATTGAGCCATCTGCAGGAGTTAGTGGGTGTTGTGTGCTTCCAGCGCAGTATACACCTGTATCTACCTATAATGCTGTTCTCTAATTGAGCCATCTGCAGGAGTTAGTTGGTGTTGTGTGCCTCCAGCGCAGTATACACCTGTAGCTACCTATATTGCTCTTCTCTAATTGAGCCATCTGCAGGAGTTAGTGGGTGTTGTGTGCTTCCAGCGCAGTATACACCTGTATCTACCTATAATGCTGTTCTCTAATTGAGCCATCTGCAGGAGTTAGTTGGTGTTGTGTGCCTCCAGCGCAGTATACACGTGTAGCTACCTATATTGCTCTTCTCTAATTGAGCCATCTGCAGGAGTTAGTGGGTGTTCTGTGCTTCCAGCGCAGTATACACCTGTAGCTACCTATATTGCTCTTCTCTAATTGAGCCATCTGCAGGAGTTAGTGGGTGTTGTCTGTGTACCTTCAGTGCAGTATACACCTGTATCTACCTATGTTGCTGTTCTCTAATTGAGCCATCTGCAGGAGTTAGAGGGTGTTGTCTGTGTGCCTTCAGCACAGTATACATCTGTAGCTACCTATATTGCTGTTCTCTAATTGAGCCATCTGCAGGAGTTAGTGGGTGTTGTGTGCTTCCAGCGCAGTATACACCTGTATCTACCTATATTGCTGTTCTCTAATTGAGCCATCTGCAGGAGTTAGTGGGTGTTGTCTGTGTGCCTTCAGCGCAGTATACACCTGTAGCTACCTATATTGCTGTTCTCTAATTGAGCCATCTGCAGAAGTTAGTTGGTGTTGTGTGCCTTCAGCGCAGTATACACCTGTAGCTACCTATATTGCTCTTCTCTAATTGAGCCATCTGCAGGAGTTAGTGGGTGTTGTCTGTGTACCTTCAGTGCAGTATACACCTGTATCTACCTATATTGCTGTTCTCTAATTGAGCCATCTGAAGGAGTTTGTTGGTGTTGTGTGCCTCCAGCGCAGTATACACCTGTAGCTACCTATATTGCTCTTCTCTAATAGAGCCATCTGCAGGAGTTAGGGGGTGTTGTGTGCTTCCAGCGCAGTATACACCTGTATCTACCTATATTGCTGTTCTCTAATTGAGCCATCTGCAGAAGTTAGTTGGTGTTGTGTGCCTCCAGCGCAGTATAGACCTGTAGCTACCTATATTGCTCTTCTCTAATTGAGCCATCTGCAGGAGTTAGTGGGTGTTGTCTGTGTACCTTCAGTGCAGTATACACCTGTATCTACCTATATTGCTGTTCTCTAATTGAGCCATCTGCAGGAGTTAGAGGGTGTTGTCTGTGTGCCTTCAGCACAGTATACACCTGTAGCTACCTGTTTGCTGTTCTCTAATTGAGCAATCTGCAGGAGTTAGGCGGTGTTATGTGCTTCCAGCGCAGTATACACCTGTATCTACCTATATTGCTGTTCTCTAATTGAGCCATCTGCAGGAGTTAGTGGGTGTTGTTTGTGTGCCTTCAGCGCAGTATACACCTGTAGCTACCTATATTGCTGTTCTCTAATTGAGCCATCTGCAGGAGTTAGTGGGTGTTGTCTGTGTACCTTCAGCGCAGTATACACCTGTATCTACCTATATTGCTGTTCTCTAATTGAGCCATCTGCAGGAGTTAGTTGGTGTTGTGTGCCTCCAGCGCAGTATACACCTGTATCTACCGATATTGCTTTTCTCTAATTGAGCCATCTGAGTTAGTGGGTGTTGTCTGTGTACCTTCAGCACAGTATACACCTGTAGCTACCTATATTGCTCTTCTCTATTGCTCTGCCTCCAGCACAGCACAATATACACCTCTATCTAACCTTTATTGCTGGTGTTCTATAATAAAGACATCTGCAGGAGTTAGTGGGTGTTGTGTGGCTCCAGCCCAGTATACACTTGTATCTACCCTTTATTGCTGGTGTTCTATCATACAGGCACCTGCAAGAGTTAGTGGGTGTTGTGTGCCTCCAGCACAATATACACTACCCAATTGCTGGTTTTCCCATCTCCTTGCAGGCCATTACCATGTCTGGAAGGCCAACAAGGAGAGGCACACAGGCACAAGCCAATAAAAGAGGGCAAGCAGGCCCTGTGTCTAGAGACAACAGTGCTGGTCGTGGACGCGGTGCATAGTCATCAGCAAGTGGCCATGGGACACGCTTCTCCTTATTTTCGGCAGCTGGACGTGTTGAGCCACATCATGCCAAAGACTTGGTAGAGTAGATGACCAAGCCCTCTTCACCCTCTTCATCCTCTCTCACCAAGGCTTAGAGTACTAGCAAAGCCAGCTGCCAACACATCCTCTTCCTTTGTCTCAAGTCATCATCAGTGACTCCTTCCCTAGACCCACCACGTCCTCCTGAGGAGTCCCCCGAACTCTTTGAGCACAGTGTTGGGTACATGCTCCAGGAGGATGCCCAGTGTTTTGTAGGCTCTGATGATGATACTCAGCTAGAGGAAGGCAGTAGCGTGAGCGCAGAGAGAGGGGATGCTTAAGAAGGACAGCAATCTGTCAGTCATGTTCCATAAGCTGCAGCATACTGCCAGGTTTGCTCCAGTGATGAAGATGACGGGGATGATGAGGTCACTGACTCCACATGGGTGCCTGGTAGGAGAGAGGAGGAGGCACATCTCCAATGAGGCAGGATGGCCTCCGGGGGCCAGCTTAGGGGGCAGCACACTGACTGAATCACACCACAGAGCTCCGCCTGTGCAGGGCGCTGCCTCTGTGCATTATTCTAAAAGTTCTTTGGTGTGGGCCTTTTTTGAGATGAGTGCATCAGATCGCACCGCTGCTATTTACAACATATGTCTCAAGCGTATTTGACCAGACATATGTTGACCTGCCATGCAGCTCGTTGGGAAGCTTACCTCAAAGACCCACACCAAAGAATAAAGCGGACCTCTCCTTGCTCCTCATCAACTGGGATCTCCAACCCCACTAGACATTCAGTCCTCTCTGAAACCTGCACTGAGAGGAATGAAGGTGTAAAATTAGGTGTGTCACAGCCAAGTGCTAGAGGGCACTCTGCTAGCAGTACACCCACGTCCGATTGTATTATTATTATTATTATTATTATTATACAGGTTTTATATAGCGCCAACGGTTTGCTCAGCACTTTACAACATGAGGGCAGACATTACAGTTACATTACAATTTGGTACAAGAGGAATCAGAGGGCCCTGCTCATTAGAGCTTACAATCTAAAAAGGAAGGGGCAATTGATACAAAAGGTAATAGCCGTGGGGGGATGAGCTGATGGTTAAAGGTTAAATTAAAGGTGGAAGTTGTGAGCTGACACCTACACAGAACTAGCAAGCTGATCCCAGTTTCAATTAAAGGTGGAAGTTGTGAGCTGACACCTACACAGAACTAGCAAGCTGATCCCAGTTTCAATTAAAGGTGGAAGTTGTGAGCTGACACCTACACAGAACTAGCAAGCTGATCCCAGTTTCAATTAAAGGTGGAAGTTGTGAACTGACACATACACAGAACTAGTAAGCTGATCCCAGTTTCAATTAAAGGTGGAAGTTGTGAGCTGACACATACCTGTGGGAAGGTAGAAAAGAGTTGTGTTAGCTGAGCGGAAGTGCAATACTTAATCCAATATGAATACTTTATCCAAGATGATAGTTGCCAATGCAATCCCTGCCTGTGCAAACTTTAGCCCAGCCATTGTAGCAGGCAAATTTCCCTGCCCCAGCTGCTGTACCGTAGAAAGAAGTTCAATCCCAGCCATCCACATGCCCAGCGGTTGAATGATAGCTTGGCTAAACTGCTAGCACTTCAACTGCTGCCTTTTCAGTTGGTAGACTCGGCCCCCTTCCGTGAGTTTGTGCAATCTGCGGTTCCTTAGTGCAAGGTCCCCAAACGCCACTTTTTCTCACGGAAGGCGATTCTGGCTCTCTACCGGCATGTGGAAGGCAATGTCCTTGCCTCGCTGGACAGGGCGGTCAGCAGTAAGGTGCATATTACTGCTGACTCATGGTCCAGCAGGCATGGACAGTGACGTTACCTGTCTTTCACAGCCCATTGGGTCACTCTTCTGGCAGCTGGGAAGGATGCAGGACAAGGTGCAGTAGTGTTGGAGGTTGTTCCACCACACCTCCAAAATGTTACTACTGGTTGTGACACACCTCTCTCCTCCACCCCTCCTCCTCTTCTTCCTCCATGGCCTCTTCCAGTGCTCTGTCCTCGGAACCAGTGGTGCCCCGTCGGCATTCAAGGGGCTACGCAAGTACGCAGGCAAAGCGATGCCATGCTGTGCTTGCGCTGGTTTGTTTGGGGGACAGGAGCCACACTGGGGCAGATATTTTGTCAGCTCTGCAGGGGCAGGCCGAGAGGTGGTTGACGCCATGCCAGCTTAACCCAGAATTGGTGGTTTGCGACAATGGCACCAACCTCCTCTCCCCCCTCCGACAGGGACAACTGACCCATGTGCCCTGTAAGGCTCACGTCCTTTACCTGGTGGTGCAGCGGTTCTTGGGCAGGTACCCGGGCTTACAGGATGTCCTGAAGCAGACCAAGAAAGTCTGTGTGCATTTCCACAGATCATTTAATGCCAGTGCTCCACTGGCTGAGCTCCAAAAGGAGTTGAGCCTGCCCAAGAACCGCCTTATATGTGACATGCCCACCAGGTGGAATTCAACGTTGGCTATGCTGCAGCGGCTGCGTACACAGCAGAGGGCCATCAATGAGTACCTGCGCGACTACGGCACCAGGACAGGGTCAGGGGAGCTTGGTTTTTTTCTCACCACGCCAGTGGGGCATGATCAGGGATACATGCACTGTCCTGTCACCATTTGAGGAGGCCACAAGGATGGTGAGCAGTGACAGTGCATGCATCAGTGACACTGTACCTCTTGTCCACCTGTTGGAGCATACGCTGCGTGGAATCATAGACAGGGCACTTGAGGCAGAACAGAGGCAGGAAGAGGAGGACTTCCTTGCCTCTCAAGGCCCCCTTTATCCAGACAGTGTTCCTGCTGTCCCACCTATCACACAGGAAGAGGACGAGGAAGAGGAGGAAGAGAATGATGATTGTGTCAGCATGGAGGCGGAGCCTGGCACTCAGCATCAGCAGCAGCAGTCTTGTAAGGATGATCCTGCAAAGCCTGCAGAAGGATCCTCTTTACTGGCTGACCACTCTCCTTGATCCACGGTACAAGGGTAAGGTTGCCGACCTTATCTTGCCATCGCAAAGGGAGCAGAGGATGAGACATCTCCGGGAGGCCTTGCAGAAAGGTCTGTACAACACGTTCCCAGAGACTGGGAGGTTACAAACTCCTGGTCCTGGACAACGTATTGCTGAGGCTTCAGTCAGAAGGAGCAGTGGAGAAGGTGGCCTTCTGACCGATGCGTTCAGACAATTTTTTAGTCCGCAGCCCCAAGGTATGATCGGTTCCACTAACCATGGCCAGCGTCTGATTTACATGGTGCAGGAATACCTAGGGGCAAAGTCAGACTTGGACACCTTTCCCACTGAAAATCCTCTAGCTTACTGGGTCTTGAGGATGGATCACTGGCCAGAGCTTGCACAGTATGCAATTGAGCTAATGGCCTGTCCTGCATACAGCGTTCTTTCGGAACGCACCTTCAGTGCTGCTGGTGGCTTTGTAACCGATCACAGGGTGCGCCTGTCCACCGTCTCGGTTGATCGACTGACCTTCATAAAGATGACTCAGTCTTGGATCACCAACAGCTACCAAGCACCTGAAGCTGATGTAACCGAATAATTTTTTTTGAAATATTACATCCCTTCCAGACTGCCTATGCTGATGCTGAGTTACTGTCCTGTTATGTTGACTGTCTATCCTCTTCCTCCTCCGCTAATATCTTGGAAGAACATTTTTGGTTCTGGTTTATGCCACTAGCCCAATTTTTCAGCCCCTGTTTAACAGGGGCGTGCAATTACAATTTTTGATGCAATGCTTTGCAGCAGGGCTCATTCCTGCACTCCAAATAGAGTATATGGGAGAGGTTGCAGTGTCGTGGCACCAGCACCAGTGCCTAAAGCCCAGTTTTTCAGCCCCTGTTTAACAGGGGCATGTAATTACAATTTTTGATGCAATGCTTTGCAGCAGGGCTCATTCCGGCACTCCAACTAGAGTATATGGGAGAGGTTGCAGTGTCGTGGCACCAGCACCAGTGCCTAAGGCCCAATTTTTCACCCCTGTTTAACAGGGGCGTGTAATTACAATTTTTGATGCAATGCTTTGCAGCAGGACTCATTCCTGCACTCCAACTAGAGTATATGGTAGAGGTTGCAGTGTATAGGCCCAATTTTTCAGCCCCTGTTTAACAGGGGCATGTAATACAATTTTTGATGCAATGCTTTGCAGCAGGGCTCATTCCTGCACTCCAACCAGAGTATCTGGGAGAGGTTGCAGTGTTGTGGCACCAGCAAGGCCCAATTTTTCAGACCCTGTTTAACAGGGGCATGTAATTACAATTCTTAATATAATATTTCACAGCAGGGCCCGTTCCTGTGCCCACCGAGAGTAACTGTGAGGACTTATAGTGTTGTGGCACCAGCATCACCACCACAACCACCAAAGGCCCAATTTTTCTACCACTGTTCAACAATGGCATGTAGTTACAATTCTTGATATAATCGTTCACAGCAGGGTGCTCCAGTGCCCACCAAGAGTCACTTTGAGGGCTTACAGGGTTGTGGCAACACCAACACCTTGTTCCGCCATTTCTACAGAGCATATAGGGCAGGCCCCTACTTTCAAACATCCAACTTACAAACGTCTCCTACTTGCAAACGGAAGGAGACAACAGGAAGTGAGATGAAAAAAGACGGACGGCAAAACAAATTATACAAGTGATAACCCTTCCCTATGTTTTCCAAAAAGCTTAAAAATAGATTTTTTGACTGGAGCTACACTTTAAAAATGTACCGGTTCAAAATTACAAACAGATTCTACTTAACACAACAAACCTACACAGTCCCTGTCTTGTTTGCACCGCCTGTATACTCCTGTTCTGAGTATATAGGGCCTGGGGGCCCTACGCCTTTCCTTTTTTTAATATGGGTACGGGGTTCCCCTTAATATCTGTACAAGACCCAAAGGGGCTAGTAATGGGCAGGGGGGGCTACCTATGCCATTTTTCTCAATGATTTTCATCCATATTGACGGAACCAGATATAACATTAAAACCGCAAGCAGTTTTAAATGACTTTTTTTAAGTTAAATGTCAATTTGTGCAGGGACTGTTCTAAACACAGGAAACACGTGCTACTTCACAGGCATACTACAGACACCCCCCAGGCACGATATTTAAAGGAATATTTCACCTTTTTTTTTCACTTTAATCGTCATTAAAATCAGTGCTCTTGAAAAAACGTCAGTTTTTAAAAACATTTTAGGCATTGACCCATGTCCCCTGGGGCAGGAGCCAGGTCCCCAAACCCTTTTTAGGACAATATCTTGCATATTAGCCATTAAAATTAGCACTTTTTATTTTGAACGTCCTATAGACTTCAATGGGGTTCTAAAGTTCGCACAAATTTTCGGTACGTTGGAAAGTTCTGGTGCAAACCGAACCGGGGGGTGTTCGGCTCATCCCTACACAGGGGTATAGTTATGAACAAGGTCTAACACTATACCAATTAGCTCATGGAATGCAGTTTGCCATCAAAACTATGAAAAGTCAATTAAACTTACCATTTAATAGAGTATAATAACCCTTAATCAGGATATGTAAGAAAGAGGAAAATTTAGAAAAGGGAAATATATTGACCATAACTATATTTCAATGAAAGGATCAAACAATGAATCATATACGTATATTAGAAATAAAACAACCTATAGCTCAATATGGGATAAACCTTATAATAGCGTCTCAAAAGTGCTGCACACACCGTATGAGCCAAACAAATCTCATGAGTAAATGAACAGAATAAATAGAATGGTGTTGCGCTCCCAGCGTGAAAGTACTCAAATAATAAATAATCAAAATTGCCAAAATTCATGTAGTAAAAATCCGCAAAATAGCTAAAATCATAAATCATCAGTGTATAAAAGATAAATACATAAAAAATTATTAAGCAGGTGATAGCCACAATAAATATCACAGTGATCGAAAATATAAATCGTGAACATCAATCAAATAAAGTGAAGTGAATAAATAGATAAAAATTATAAAAATTAAGATAATCAATCAAACTAAGAAATACATGAATTTGTGTATATCCCAATACACAGTGAATGGTGTCAGTCAGGTCAAAGTTCATACAAAATAGTGAATTAAAAGAAAATACAAAAAAAAGGCATCAACACTCATATGTGTCAAAAAAGTGTCCAGTGCATAATATCCAAGTGTCCACCGACCCGTGAGTGTGCTAAATAATTACCTTACAGCTGTAAGGTCAACAGCATAAACACAGACTCCTGGAAGGAAGGAGGGGGAGAAGGGGGAGAGATCCAATATCACACTGCTCCTCTTATCCTGGCACTTGGTATCGGAGATAACTTTGAGGGAGTACTCAAAAAACACAAACGGAGCCGACCATGGTGTAGTATTTCTTATAAACACAGCGATTTTATTTAAAATACAGGCTACTCACATAGTTTTGCCAAGGTTATTGCACATAGAAAACAATCTTGAGCGGTCCGCTCTTATGCGTACCTCACTTACGGTGTCCGTCTGCTATCCTACGCGTCATCCTGGTCGACCCAGTCGAAGCCACGTGACAGTGACGTAAGGCGTAGGATAGCAGACGGACACCGGAAGTGACGTACGCATACGAGCGGACCGCTCGAGATTGTTTTCTAGGCGGTGAGATTGACACGTCGCTGGCCCAGTCACCTGGTATGGACTTAAAGGGGAAGCCCTATGCTGAAAAAACTGTGTGGGGGTCCCCCCAAGGTCCATATCAGACCCTTATCCGAGCACGCAACCAGGCCGGTCAGGAAAGGGGTGGGGCTCCTAAGCCATACCAGGCCGCGTGCCCTCAACATGGGGGGTGCTTTGGGGAAGGGGGGCCCTGCGGCTCCCCACCCCAAAGCACCTTGTCCCCACGTTGATGAGGACAAGGGCCTCTTCCTGACAACCCTGGCCGTTGGTTGTTGGGGTTAGCGGGGGGGGCCTTATCGGAATCCGGGAGCCCCCTTTAATAAGGGGGCCCCCGGATACCAGCCCCCCACCCTATGTGAATTAGTATGGGGTACAATATACCCCTACCCATTCACCTGTGAAATTTTTTTAATAAAACACAACACACAAGGGTTAAAAATAAATTATTGCACAGCTCCGGGGGGTCTTCTTCCTTCTTGGGGGTCTTCTCGCTGGACTCCTCCGCTATCTTCTGCTAGCTCTTTTACTAGCGGAGGAGCCCGGCTTTCTTCTTCTCCGCCGCCCAGGGGTCTTCTTCCGACTTCGGGGGTCTTGTCCCACTCTTCAGTTCTTCTTTCCGGGCCTCCACTCCTTCTTCCAGCTCTTTTACTGGCGGTGGCCCAGTCTTCTGTCGCCGCTGTCGCCGCTGTCTTCGCCGCCTTCTGTTCTTCTCTTCTTCACTTCTTGAGATGTTGACTCGTCGCTGTCTCTGCCCGTAACGACAGGGATGTGTTGCGTGGCGACTTATATAGGGACAATGGGAGGGGTCACTGGGTGATGTCCCCACCCATTATGATGTCACAGTCCCAGCATCCTCTGAGACTGTGACATCATAATGGGCGGGGACATCATCCAGCGATGTCCCTATATAAATCACTGCACGCCGCGTCCCTGTCATTGCAGCCAGAGACAGCGACGAGTCAACATCTCAAGAAGAGAAGAAGAGAAGAACAGAAGGCGGCGAAGACAGCGGCGACAGCGGCGATAGAAGACCGGGCCACCGCTTGTAAAAGAGCTGGAAGAAGGCACGGAGGCCCAGCAAGAAGAACCAAAGAGGGGGAAAAGACCCCAGAAGAGGGGGACAAGTCCCCCGAAGTCAGAAAAAGACCCCCAGGCGGCGACGAAGAAGAAAGCCGGGCTCCTCCGCTAGTAAAAGAGTAGAAGATAGTAGAGGAATCCGGTGAGAAGACCCCCCATTTTTTTCACAGGTGAATGGGTAGGGATACATTGTACCCTATACTCATTCACATAGGGTGGGGGGCCGGGATCTGGGGGCCCCCTTATTAAAGAGGGCTCCCAGATTCCGATAAGCCCCCCGCCCGCAGACCCCGACAACCAACGGCCAGGGTTGTCGGAAAGAGGCCCTTTTGCTCATCAACATGGGGACAGATGCTTTTGGGTGGGGTGTAATGGAAACCTGCATTACATCAGAGGGGGGCGGGGTCACCCACACGTCATTAGGGAAGCCCGGCTTCCCCACTTGCTTCAGGAGGCTCTCTCCTCCCCCCTCTTTTCCTGCGGCCTGCCAGGTTGCGTGCTCGGATAAAGGGTCTGGTATGGATTTTTAGGGGGAACCCCACGTCAATTTTTTTTTTATTTGACGCGGGGTTCCCCTTAATATCCATACCAGACCTGAAGGGTCTGGTAATTGAATTTGGGGGAACCCCACGCTTTTATTTTTTTATCAATGACTTTCAATGAGTGTTCTCTGTATTACAGGAGCCGACAATTCATTATAGCCGCGAGGGATTTTAAATGACTTTTTTTCCTGCAGAAATGTCACTTTGTGCAGGGACAGTTCTAAGCACAGAAAACATGCGCCCCTTCACAGGCATACTATAGACACCCCCCATGTATGAAATTTAAAGGAATATTACACTTTTATTGTTTCACTTTAATCATTATTAAAAACAATGCTCCCGAAAAAACTGCAGTTTTTAAAACTTTTTTTGCATTGATACATGTCCCCTGGGGCAGGACAGTAACTTGCATATTAGCCTTTAAAATTAGCACTTTAGATTTCTCCCATAGACTTGTACATGGTGTTCCGCGGCTTTTCGAATTTGCCGCGAACACCCCAAATTGTTCACTGAACAGGCGAACAGGCAATGTTCGAGTTGAACATGAGTTTGACTCGAACTCAAAGCTCATTTCTATTGCTCATTTATCACTACTCTCTGAACTTGCCCTTGTAGTCAGTTTTCAATCCATGTACTCACCCTATGGTCCATGCCAATGGACCTTACTTTGTACAGTAAATGTTTATGGGGAACTGTGTCAAATGCTTTTGCAAAATCCAGATACACCCCGTATATGAGCTTTCCTTTATCTAGATGGCAGCTCACTTCCTCATAGAAGGTTAATAGATTGCTTTGGCAAGAATGATTCTTCACGAATCCATGCTGATTACTGCTAATGATACAGTTTTCATTACTAAAATATTGTATATAGTCCCTTATCATCCCCCCAGGAGCTTAAATTCTATTGATGTTGAGCTAACTGGTCTGTAATTCCCAGGGGTGTATTTTGGCCCTTTTTTAAATATTGGTGCTACATTGGCTTTTCTCCAATCAGCTGGTACCATTCCAGTCAGTAGACTGGTCTGGCAATTAATTGACTGACTTCCCTAAGGACCCTCGGGTGCAAGCCCCAGTGACTTATTAACCACTTCAATACCCATATGATGTCCTCGGTATTGAGGCGTGTGTCCACCAGGCACCCACAATCACTTGTGACAGAGCAGGAACATGGATCTGTATGTGTAAACACACAGATCCACGTACTGTCAAGGGAGAGGAGACAGATTGTGTGTTTCTAGTATATAGAAACACCAATCAGTCTCCTGCCCAAGTCTGTCCGATCCCCCCCAAAGTTAGAATCACTCCCTAGGTAACACATTTAACCCCTTGATCGCCCCCTAGTGTTAACTCCTTCCCTGCCAGTGACATTTATACAGTAATCGGTGCATATTTATAGCACTGATCGCTGTATATGACAATGGTTCCAAAACAGTGTCAAAAGTGTCCGATCTGCCCGCCGCAATGTCACAGTCATGATAAAAATCAGCAGATCACCGCCATTACTAGTAAAATAATAATAATAATAAAAATTCCATAAATCAATACCTTTTGTACAAACCAATCAATATACTCTTATTGAGATTTTTTTTTACAAAAAATATGTAGAAAAATACACTTCGGCCTAAACTGAGGATTTTTTTAAATTGGAATTTTTATTATAGAAAAAGGTAATTTTGTTATTGTGTTTTTTTCAAAATTGTCGCTCTTTGTTTATAGCGCAAAAAATATATACCGCAGAGGTGATCAAATACCACAGAAAGAAAGCTCTATTTGTCGGGAAAAATTATAAAAATGTCATCTTGGTACAGTGTTGCATGACCACGCAATTGTCATTCAAAATGTTACAGCGCTGAAAGCTGAAAATTGGCCTGGGCAGGAAGGGGGTGAAAATGCCCTGTATTGAAGTGATTAATGTTATGTTTTTCAAGTCTATTTCTAATTCTGTCCTCAGTTAGCCATGAGAGTGCTCCCTTTGATGTGTCATGGGGATAAACACTGCAGTTTTGGTTATTGAAGCCCCCGATTCCCTTGTGAAAACTGAGGAGAAGAATAAATTCAATACCTTTGCCATCTCACCATCCTTTGTAACCAGATTCCTTTCCTCATTCTTTATGGGGCCAAAAAGGTCTGTCCTCTTTTACTGTTTATATACTTAAAGAATTTCTTGGGATTTTTTTTTGCTCTCCTCCGCTATGTGTCTTTTATGTTCTATCTTAGCCACCCTAATTGCACCCTTACATTTCTTGTTGCACTATTTGTAAAGTTTGAATGCTGATGATGATCCCTCAGCCGTGTATTTTTTGAAGTCCTTCTCCTTTGCTTTTATATGCATTTTTACATTGGAGTTAAGCCATCGCTCTTTTAAATTTATTTCCCAATGTGATGCACTGGCTAATGCCCTTATTTAATATGCTTTTAAAGAAAACCCATCTCTCCTCTGTGTTCTTTGTTCCTAATGCCCTGTACACACGACCGGTTTTCCCATTGGAATAAACTCTGAAGGTTTTTCCGACGCAGTTCCGATGGAATTCCTCTGAAACTGTCTTGCTTACACACGATCACACCAAAGTCCGACCGTCAAGAGCACGGTGAAATACAACACATACGACAGGACTAGAAAAAGGAAGTTCAATAGCCACTGCGCCAACCTTTGTGCTCCTTCTGCTAATTTCATTTTAGTAGAAGTTTGGTTAGAGACGATTCGCGCTTTTCAGACTCCTGCTTTTTAAGATCGTTTTACTGTAGTTCAGTTTGTGCTTGTGGTTGTGTATCTGGTTTTCAGTGCATGCAGTCTGTTTGTATCGGTTTTTCAGTGTGTTCTTGTCCACTTGTTGCTGATTTTCAGCTCGCTCTTCACAGGCCTTGCTGTTATTCAGTGCGTTCTGTTAAGTTCATTCTGACCAGCCGACTGTTTTGAAACCATGTTGCGGGTACTTCCTTAGAGTTTGTGCTGTGTGGGGGTTTGGTGTTGGGGTTTATACTTTGACCCAAGTCCAGTCCATGAACAGGGTGTGGAGGAGTTCATGGACCAAGAATTGGTTACTCCAGAGTGACCAATTCTTGCACATGCCTTTGCTTCGTGAGATCCAGGAGAATAATCCTGATGATTTCAGGAACTTTCTCAGGATGACGAACCCCGTTTTTCACCGTCTGTTGACTTTTCTGATGCTTCATATTAGCAGGCAGGACACCTGCATACGGCAAGTCATCACTCCCAAGCAGAGGCTAGTCGCCACCTTGCGATACTTGGTGACTGGGAGAAGCCTGCAGGACCTCAAGTTCTCGACAGGCATCTCCCCCCAGGCTCTGGGGATTATTATTCCAGAGACCTGTTCTGCCATCTTTCAGGTCCTTCAGAAGGACCATATTAGGGTAAGTTTTATCCTTTAACATCACATTATATGTATTTAATGTTTGCTAATGTATTGTATTTATTTCATCATTCCCTAATTACCATGATTGTAATATGCTGCAAATGTTCCCTTTATCCTCATGCGTGCTGTAAGCTTATAATGCTCCTTTTTTGGCCTTCCTGCATATTTGCCTTCACTAACCTCCCCAGCATGCTATCCTGGGCCCATATACACCTATAGACTAGTCAACTAACAATGTATTTTGTCAGCTCCATTGTAGTGCTTTACTGAAAACACCCCCTAAAATGTTTACAAATGTTATGTGTGTCCTTAAATTCAGGCAGAGTGCCGGAGGATTTTTTTGATTTTTTTGGCTCCCAAAGTCACCTCAAACCCCCCACCCCTCTAACATTTTTACAATGGGCCATCAGAAGGGGGGGGGGATTTAATAAGTGGACCTTAGATTTTTGTCTGGAAATACTCCTTAAAAACATGTTATACTGATGTTGGCCAATAATGTTTGTGTCTAATCTGCTTGCAATATTATGTGCAAAAGAACTTAGATTTTTTTTTCTGTTTTGACTCCACAGTTCCCTTCAACGCCACAGGAATGGCAGACTGTGGTGTTCCATTTTGCCGACCGTTGGGACTTTCCCAACTGTTGGGGGGCTATAGATGGGAAGCACGTCCACATCATGCCACCATCCCATTCGGGGGATTACTATTATAACTATAAGGGGAGTTGGCTCTTTTGAAATTCAGTGTCTTTGTATTCCCCTTATGTTTCTTACTTTTGTGATTTATACTGAAGCTAATTGACCTGTGATCACTGTTTCCTAAATTGCCCCGTATTTCCACATCCGTGATCAGGTCTGTATTGTTGGAAATCAGTAGGTCTAGCAATGATTTGTTTCTAGCTGGCGCGTCTACCATCCAACCCATGAAATTGTCCGGTTAGACATTTAGGAACTTATGCCACGCACACACGATCGAAATTTCGGCCTGCAAAAGACCGATGAGAGCTTTTCATTGGAAAATGCGACATATGTATGCTCCATCGGAATTTAGCTGGCGAATTCCCGCCAACAAAAATTTAAGAGCATGTTCTCAATTTTTCAGACAAAAAAACTTTCTATTGGAAATTTAGATTGTGTGTATGCAATTCCGACGTACGAAAACTCATGCATGCTGAGATTCAACTACGAGATGGATGCTATTAGGTACTGGGTATTGACCTTCCTTTTTTTAGTCCCGTTGTACGTGTTGTACGTCACTGCGTTCTTGACGGTCGGAATTTGGTGTGACCGTGTGTATGCAAGACAGCCTGAGGGAAATCCCATCGGAATTCCGTCGGGAAAACCATCAGAGCTTTTTCAGACCAAACTTCCGATAGAGTGTACGCGGCATTAGATGAATGTGTGGTTCCTTCCACCCAGTCTATGCCTGGATAATTAAAATCCCCCATTATGATGACACTTCCCATCCTTGCCACTAATCCAAATTGTGATAAGAGATTTGTCTCCTCCAGGTTAGTGGGCCTATAGTATACTCCCAGTATTACTTCCCCATTGGTTTCATGCCTTTGGAGCTCTGCCCATAAGGATTACTCATGGACTCCAAAAAGGGTCATATACTTGAAGTCACTGTACGAAATCCCAACATGTTTCGGAAAAACGGAGGGAAAATGGGGGTAACAGTATTCACTTCCTTCCTCAGGGTTTTAAGCAAAGGCAAGCTGTATAGAGTCTAATAAAGAAAAAGATTATGTAAATAGATGATAAAATATACATATTCACTTAATGAGAAAGTGTTGCATGAGCATAGCGGAAACTATCAGGGACATGGGACAAACATGGTACTCACATTTTTATATCCTGATTACATTAGTGCACACGCCAGATTGAAGAGTGATGGAGCCTCGAGTCTCCAAATTTATCACATAAGCAATATTGGATCAATGAGGAATGAATTCAGTAATTTCAATGATTTTATCATCAAATAGATGGAAGAAAAATAAAGTACTAGAATTGGGGATTCCCAGTTAGGCTTAGTGATGTATTGTGGTCTTTGTTGTTAAAACCATCAGGCAGCAAATCAAATCTTGCAAGGAATGTCCATGAAGCCAAGATAAAAGCCAATCTACCATAAAACAAATATATAGTATAAAGACTAGGGTAATCTATGTATGTATATATCTATCCCTTACCACTGGTAAGTCTGCCACACATGCCCAGAGTAAAGCATGAAGGATATCTTGAGTACGACAATAAATAAATAAAAAAATCTATAAAGATCTCAGACATTTCCATATAGGAAGGCATAGGAGAAACCTTCGATGTAAAGGGCAGGTATAACAGAATCACCACGAAAAGTGGACAAAGGGACTTTATCTATAAATCAGTTTCTCACCTGGTTTAGCATACTAAATGTATGATTGAATCCTGGTTGTGCAACAGAAAACTGATGCACTAGGGGCTTATTTAAGCTGGAAAAACACAGGGGTAATTGATAGATTTGTCTATTAGAATCAGCTGAGATCAAACATAAACATTCAGGCATAAATAAAACTCAGTTAAGAAAATTAACTCATCAGCTGGATGTACGGCGTGTGTAACTCAACTGAAGGACACTCCTCCAGCCAGAGCGGCATCTGGCATCACCGCACAAAAGCGCAGCAAACTCAGATGTCGACATGGCCGCTGGCACAGAAAAAGGGCGGACAGGAACTGGCAAGATGGAAGAGGAAGACCGCGCATGCGCCGCAGGGACATCATCCAAGTGGCCAGATGGTGTACTGCAGCTGATTTGGATGGAGTTGAAGTAGATGGAAAAATACATACTGAAAGACCTGCGGGAATGCAATGTACCACAGCCCTTACAGAGAGGGCCCGACAATGTGGTAGCACTAAAAGGCCCCCCATGTGCCAGGGAGCCTCAATGTGCCACCGACAGCCAGCAGCCCACCACAATATATATGGTTCATTCCAAACATAAAAGTTTCAAAAAATATTGGAGAAAATTCAAACGGTTTGTAGATCTGGGCGCTGCGTCGTTCTTGTACGTCCATATTTTACCAATAGATATAAATGTTCCTAGAGGGATATATTTTTTCATGATTACATTAGTGCACGCACCAAATTGAAGAGAGATGGATTCTCGAGTCTCCAAATTTATCACATAAGCAATATTGGACCAATAGGGAATGGATTCAATCATTTCAGTGATTTAATCATCAAATAGATGGAAGAAAAACAACGTTGTAGAAAGGAGGATTCCCAACTAGGCTTGGTAATATCTTGTGGTCTCTGCTGTTAAAACCATCAGGCAGCAAATCAAATTTCACAAAGAATGTCCATAAAGCCGAGAAAAAAGCCAGTCTACCATGAAATAATTGAAAAAATATATTATAAAGACTAGAGTGAAAGAAAAAAAAAAGACTCTATACAGCTTGCCTTTGCTTAAACCACTGAATAAGGAAATTAATACTGTTACCCCCCCCCCCCCCCCCCCCCGTTTTTCCGAATTATGTTGGGATTTTTTACAATCACATCAAGTATATGACCCCTTTTGGAGCCCATGAGTGATTGAACAAACAAAGCAAATGTAAAAGTAAATGTATTTGTAATTTATATCCTATGTTTTTATGAACATTTAACACTGTAATTTATATAACGTGATGTTGTAATAATAAAAATTTTACTTTTACATACTCTAATACTTTTTTCCCTCAAATATATCTCCACCTGTACAATCCCCCGCAGGGCATTCTTTTCTTTACAAATATGTTAATATGGGATGTGGTAGGAGTATTGGGAATTAGTTCAACTGTGATTTCTCCATTTCTTTAAAAATACCCATAAAGATTCCACCTCCTCCCTAACTCCCTTAGTGATGTCATCTCTCACATTCACTTGTACATTATTCTTGATATACAGGCATACCCTTCCACCTTTTTTAACCTCTCTATCCCTGTGATAAAGGGAATACACTTGAATGGTTGCCAGCCAATCATAGAGTTTCAGAGTTTCAGAATTTCAGAGAGCTGTTGAACCCAGTCTCTGAAATTCCTACAAAATCTAAATCCTCCTTGTACAACAATATCTCTAGTTCTCCCATCTTGTCCACCAGGCTCCTGGCATTGGTGAACATGCCACGTAGTTTAGAATGGTCGCATACTGTCTTCTTATTGAGTGTTCTGAGGTTGCAAATAGGACTTTTTACTATACTTACCTTATCTCTACCTCTAGACCCCCCCCCCCACATTGCCTAGTTTAAAAGCCCCTCTAACTTTTCAGCCATCTTCACTCCCAGCAGATCTGCACCCTCCTCATTTAGGTGCAGTCCGTTCCTTCTAAAGGACTGAGAAGTCGGCCCAGTTCTCCAGGAACCCAAACCCCCTCTTTCTACACCAGCTGCTCAGCTTTATATACAAATATTCAGTGTCAGCTACTGCACTCTGTATCTCCTGTAATGTCATTGTTGGCATTCCCTTCTTATCTAAGCATCTTTTCAAGTGAAGATCTTTTGAAGCAGAATCCTCGCAGTGTGAATTGACTTTCACTTCCGGATAACTGAACTTGCAGTATCTTCTAAATATACATCACTAGTGTACTTGGGATGAACCTTTGTTCTGACATGAAGCAGCCAGTTTGCCACCCCCCCCCCCCCCCCCCCCACCATTAAAACTGGCTAGTGTCTTGAAGACTTGAGTCTAATGACAAAGTCCACTGAGTCTTTTCTGCCATAGAGAGACTTAAGACCCGTACACACGATACGAAAATGGGAAGTAAAGTTTCAACCGACGAACGATCTTCCAATTTTCAGATCATTAGCATGGTGCTTACGACAGCTGTCAGACAAAAGCAGAGTGTGCAGTCTATGAAATTTTTGTCTTACGTATACTCAACGTCCGATTTTTGTTTAATTAGTATGGTTTTTTTAAATGAAAAAATCGCAAGAACAAGACTACGCATGCTCGGAAATGAAATAATACATACAAAACTATTCAACATATGACGTCACTTCTGAAGTCGCATTCTGTCGTACAAAAATTTCTTATGGTGAGTAGCCTCTTCACTTTCGGCTTCAGACTAGTATGCAACAAAAAAAAAAGGAAGAACGGTCATCTGAAAATCTGATTGTGTGTATGAAGCTTTATACTTCCATACAGATCTCGTATGACTCAGAGATAGTTGCCTCACCTGTGCATAGTTCATTTGTAGTATCCTAATAATTCCCTTCTCCTATCCAAGATCGTCAAATAAAATATAAAAAAAAATCCCCTAGACTGGTCATTGGAGACAGCAAGCAGAAGAGTGTGTGCTCCTGGCTGTGTAAAATACCATGTAACTGGCTGCAGGATAATCAGTGGAAAGCCCAGGGGACAAGTATTCCAGCAGTTTCTGCGGGAGCAGTGCTACATTTGTAGAAATATATGCATCTGGCGCCCAGCATGATTAGGGGGTGGCACGCCTGTGCCCCTTATGGACCGGCTGCCGCTGGTGGGTAGAATGACATTGGGTGCCAGTGAGCTCAGAAGAGGGGTGATGTTGCATTGCTGAATTAGTGAGTCTGGGAGGATAGCACTGGATAAAGGGTAAGTATAGCATATGGAGCACATCTTTTTTTTTAGTTTGCATTAGGACTGTAATTTTTTCACTTTACAGCCAAGCTAGACTTGGGATATCATATACAAAGACCTATGCCTAGGGATTAGGGATGAGTTCCGGTGTGTTCGCACACTCCCCGTGTAGAGCCCCCCAGGAAGTCGGCACAGCTCTGCGCTAACAACAGGCAGTGAGACATTGCCTGATCTCTGTGCCGACTTCCTGGCGGGCTTTGCACGTGGAGTGTGCAAACATGCAGGAGCTCATCCTTACTAGGGATAGCTAACAAACTCTTGCATGTTCACTCAAGGGGTTAATTCCTTATTAAAGTTTGGAAACCCTGGCAAACAAATACAACCAATGAAACAAAAAATGTTTTATTTCATTCTATATATAACTTACTATTGTTCTACTGTGTTTCTTCAGCCTCTCATTGTCACGGCTTTGCACAACAGCAATGTTTTTTTATTTAATCACCAGACCTTCTGTCTTGTCGTCATCCTCTCCCTGATTCTGTAATCCAGGTTCTTTAAGCTTTAAAGCGGGAGTCCACCGGGACTCCGCGATTTTTTTTTTTTTTTAAAAGCCAGCAGCTACAAATACTGCAGCTGCTGACTTTTAAAATAGTGACACTTACCTGTCCAGCGCGCCCGCGATGTCGGAACCCGAAGCCGATCGCTCGGTCGTCTCTCGGGTCCTGCCGCCGCCATCTTGGGTATGGGAATCAGGAAATGGAGCCTTTCGGCTTCATTTCCCGGTTCCCTACTGCGCATGCGCGAATCGCGCGGCGCAATAAGGACGCTCCCCGCTGCCTCTGGGAGCTGTGTGTTTCCCAGCAGGCAGCGGGGCACTTGCGGAAAGGGGCGGGCAGTTGCGGAAAGGGGCGTAAGTTACGCCCCTTTCCGCAGACAGCTATCCCGGAAGTGGGTGCTGTTACCTGGATTATCCAGGTAACTGCACCCCCCTCCCCCCTGAAAGGTGCCGATTGTGGCACCGGAGGGGGGGAGGGTTCCGATGAGCGGAAGGTCCACTTTAGGGTGGACCTCCGCTTTAAGCTCTTTCCTACTCTCACTCCACCCCATATTATTTGTGGCTGAGAGGAACAGTCCTTGTACTTCCTGAACTCATGAGTCATTACTCTGAAACCTCTCCACTCAAGTATTCCCCTAGGTTTCAGCCATGTACAAATGACTGTTGTCACAACACCATAATTGTCATATAATTGCTACAACAAATTCCAGAGAGGAATGTTGCAGTATGTGTATAACATGTGTAATCCTCCACATAAAACCCAAAAATGTGAAATGTATATAAAGTGTCACTGCCACCTTCAATAACCCTAAATGATACAACCAATATTATTATAAAAAGGTGCCATGAGAAAAAGAAAAAGAATTAAAAATTGTACAAAGTGAAAAATGTGTTAGTCCATCAATAAGCCCCATATGAATAATTCATCACAAATTTCTGATTCCTCCCAAAAAATGGGTGCTCCAGTGCTCAAGAACCACTCCCCAGTGGACTAGAACTCACCAGATATAAATGCCTCTCTTAAGCCCCATACACACTATCAGATTTTCTGCTGATTTTTGTCTTCAGATTTACCAAAACCATATAATATGAGGTCAAACCTTAGGAGTTTCAATTTGTATGCATCAGGCATTCCCTTGCACTACATGGTTTTGGTAAATCTGAAGACAAAAATCAGCAGAAAATCTGATAGTGTGTATGGGGCTTTAGACTGTCATGTAACACTTCTGAATGTAACTTCCATCGAACATGACTCGCATTCCCGAATTCACATTAAGGTGGGATAGCCCATGCAAATCATAAAAGGAAATATAGAGGCCCCAATAGTGAAAAATCATTTAGATAAAAACCGCTTTGTTAGAAAAAGTAAAAAAAAAAAAAAAAAAAAAAACATTGATAAAATTACAATCCAGCATTGTGACCAAGTAGAAGTAATCTAACTCAAGTGGAGTGTAAAGGAACACAGTCTCAGTCGGAACATAGCCGGTTGCTGCTCGACCACATCCCAATCAGTTTCATCTACACGATTTTGTCAAAGGGATGGTCAGGCAGCACCACCCCCTATATATCCTTTCTCTTTTCTAACATATTAATCCCTTTTTTGTATATACAGAGGATTCTATAACAGACCGCAGATTTGTGTTTTTTGCTGTGATTTGGGCCTCACATGTGGTTTGAACACTGATTTCATATGTGGGTGCTACTCATGTATGCATTCACTCTTTTCTAACATGCGAGCTCGGCAGGACGGGCCGCGATAAAATTTTTCTATTGTCACTTTTATTCCTATTACAAGAAATGTAAACATGGACCTCTTAAATATGATATCTTGGGTCAAAAAGATCCCACAGATCTCACATTTTACACAAAAAAAAAAAAAAATTGTCATTTGAAAAAATGTAAAAAATAAAAATAAAAGTCCCTTTTAAGAGCTATGGGTGGAAGTGACATTTTGACGTCGCTTCTGCCCTGCAGTGGTATGGAGCTGGGTGGGGGGCATCTTCCCCGATCATCCCCTGCTGTTCCCTGTGTCCTCCTTCGCTCCCCGTGTCTTTCTCTGTCCGGGGTCCTCCTCTGCTCCCTGTGTCTTTCTCTGCCCTGGTGTTCTCCTCTGCCCCCTGCGTCTTTCTCTCCTCCTCTGGCCTGCTGTCTGTTCCTCCTCTGACCCCCCCCCCCCGTACCCCCGCAGCCTTCTTCCTCCAGTAAATACTGTATGTGTTTTGCTGACTCCTTCCTGTTCTGAATTGGACACAGAGTGATTACTATGTGTAGCGCTGATATCCTTGCTTATTGATGTGGATATGTATACTTTAATGTACGGTTAATGGAAATTACTGTGGTTCTGTACCAGAGCCATCTAGTGACCAAATGTGGGTAATGCACCTGTATATTTTTACTTAAGAACAACCTAAAGACTTGGACAGCAAGTGACTGTTGTTTTGATTGATAAGGTTGACCTTGTTACCCAGGAGTCTGTGTGACCTACCCAAGAACACTCTCCTACGCAGTGCATGCTGGGTAGGGGATAAAAAGGACCTGAGCGGCCATTTTAGGTCTCTTGGGATCACGTCGCCTGCCTGTGCGGATCTGTGGGAAGGCTTCCCGGGGACAGCGGCCTGTAGCCATGGCGGAACGTCAGCCTGTTCAGTTGTGAAGTGACCTGATGGAGCCGGAGAGACGGAGACCGGATTGAGAAGGTCCAGAGACACTCATCGGAGAACCAGATTCATTCAGCAGAGTGATATAGAGCCTCTGGCCCAGCTGACTGAGAGGCAAGCTACAGTCATCAGACTAAAGTGATCACGCAGAACTCCGATCCAGTGGGTTACGGTCCACCGTTTGTTAACTTTTGCACACAGTTAGACTCACATACAGGCCTCTCTGGAATCTGTGGTTCCACTGAGGAGTAGCAGAGCAACTGATACTGGGCAGGCTTGAGGCCTCTCTACTTTGGCGCCTCAAGCGTTGTAGATAAGTTATTGGAATTACACCAGGAGCACTTCAGCTTAACCCTCCACAGACTTTGGAGTACAAATAACAAAGGAGTGACTTTTAGCTACAGAAGAAAGAAGACCCCAGATAAAGTACTTTAAGTGAGATCTCAGGTTTAGCCTTTAAAGTAGGGTAGCTCCCAGGTCTATATATATATATATGTTATAAATATACAGTTAATATTGTTTTTATATTGAAATATATATTGTGCTGCCGTCCTATGTTGGGATGACAGCACAATTTCTGTAACCACCTGTTTAAATATTTTGCATTAAACAATATTTCTGGCTAAGTATCCAGTTGTGTGGCGTACTGTTTTTCCCCACCAGGTGGAGTCAGTGAATCCTGAGGGTATAATACAGGTACTTTGCATTGTCTTATATTGTACTGTATTACACTGCACCACAGCTGTGTCAAGGGGATTGAGTCAAGTTAGTGGGGTTTCTCGGTAGAGGGCGGGCCCAATTAAAACCAGCAGCTCTTTCGGGGGTCAGTGCTACACGTGGGGGCTCATCCGGGATCTGTCACTCTATTAGCAAGCTCGTCCCTTGGTACTACCTTGGATCCTCTCAAAGCGGTCCAATGGTGCGAAGCAGAAGGGACACGCTCAGAAGCGAGCGTGGCCATCGAACTTCCAGGAAGCGACTGGGGAGAGAAACAGGTCAAAGAAGTGGTATAAGCATTGTCCCCAGACAAAAAGGCTTACGTAGTCACTGTGAAAACAGACCATGTCACCGATTGCACCTATGCACTGATAGAGTGGGGACAGGACATCCCTGAAAGCTTCCATGGTGCCAGTATAAAATTGTCTGAAAGGACAGAACTTCTACTGACACACCCAATCAAACAGAAAGGGAACTCTCCCAGTCAGAAGCAGTTGGAACCTTTAGATAGGAAAGCCAGGACTTCTGGTAAATCACAGGCGGAACAATAGTTGGGCGATCTAAAGCGACAGTATTGCGATATACAAGAGAAGTTTCAGGAGACCTCCAGGTTGATGATCCAACGCATCAGTGGGATATGTGCATCTCTGGAGGATCAGACAGATGCCCGGGTGACGCCTAACCCTGTGAAGACACAGAAAAGATGTGATTCGAGTCGCTTGCAGGAAGTAACTATCCGGAAAGATTTCCGCATTGACGGCCAGATAGGAGAAAAAGGACAGAAGGACAAACTTTCTTACACCAGCCTCCTACACCAAGTAGAGTTGGGGTTACAGAAAGGATATCTGGAATCCGAAATTAAAGACGCTGAAATCCATGCCATCAGTCCAGGTTCGAGTGTCAGAGACATGTTGGAGAGAAAGACTGGAATGGCCCTGAACCAGTTAAGGAGGATGCTGAAAAGTTACTACGAGGAGGAAGACACAGCTGAACTGTATCATAAACTGATGAATATGACTCAGGATAGTAAAGAGACTCCTCAAAACTTCCTATTCCGGGCTATTGAGCTCAAGGGCCGCCTGCTGTCTGCAAGTCAGGAAGAAAGAATTGCAGAACACTTTGGAGCTGAGCTAATTCAGGGGAAATTTCGGAGATCTGTGACAACAGGATTGAGGAGTGATAATATCAAGATGGCTCTGAAACAGTACTTGGAAGACCCCTCTACTCCAGATGAGGTACTCATCGAGAAGGTGAATGAAGCAGACAAGATGGAGATTGAGAGGAACCAAAAACAGAGGAAACTTCAATCCCCTAGCACCTCAAGTGCTAAAGTGCATCAGGTAGATGTCCCCTCAGACACCTGGGAACTCAGTGTACTGACAGCAGGCACTGAACAAGGATCATGGCTTTCGCCTACTCACCACTTTTCCGCAAGTCAGACTGGGCTGGAGAAGTTGCTCCAGATCCAGAAGGAAATACTAGAGATGATGACGATGTTGATGAACCCCCAGACAGAAGAAGTCTCATCACAAAAGACTCTGGAGACCTCTAACTACCCTACGAAACCAGTACAGAGAATCTGTTTTAAATGTGGAGGAGTAGGACACCTCAGACGGGTGTGCCCAAGTCCAGTAGCTGAGGCAAAGTTCAAGCAGCCGGCGTACAATTTCAGTGGGCCCCAGTGAAGGAGTCAACTGGGCGCCCGGTTGCTGTAATTAAATCCACATCGACTCCCACACCTCAAATCTCAGGGGGTACAGAGAAGCAATGGCGGAAGAGAAAGAGACCCCCAAAACCTAGGGTGAAAATACAAAATACAGGCCAACAAGCAGGCCAAAGGTACCACATTCAGTGGGATACCCCCCAAGCTGGTGGAGCCCTCCCTGGTTGTCCCCATTCAAGTTGAGGGGATCTATACAAAAGCTCTGCTGGATACTGGAGCCCAAGTGACCTTATAATACAGGTACTTCTATGACCGACATCTCAAGCACCTACCACTACAGAAATTGGAGAAACTGGAAATATGGGGGTTGGGCACTCAGAACTTTCCATATGATGGTTACCTGTCGGTCAGACTCACGCTCGACCCAAGTTCAGCAGGAGAAGCTGAGACAATCGACACCTTGGTTGTAGTGTGCCCTAGCCCCCCGGGGGCCCACAAAATTTCCCTTATTATTGGGACGAATACCGACTTGGTAAAAAGGCTTCTCACACCGCTTGTACTGCAGAAGGCCCCCCCCCTTCTAAAATACATCCAATGTTGGTCCAGACATACCGAGATCTAAAGCAGGAAGAGGAGGCGCCTGAAGAGAGAGTGGGGAAAATTTGGCTCTTGGATAGGGGAAAGAAATGGATTCAGCCTGGTGAAGTAGTCTGCCTGAGGGCCCTTGTCAAGTTGAGTTGGAAGAAGCCAGGTCTTTTCGTTGTCCTTGAGGATACAACTCGGGAAGTAAAGAAGGGGCTAGAGCTTATCCCAGAGGTATTGCCCACTAGGACATTGAAGAAGACTCACGGCAGGGTCTCAGTCACTGTCCGTAACGTAGAAGCTGTGGCACTAATGCTGCGTGCACACGATCAAACTATCCGGCCGACTCTCTCAAACTATCTGCCCATGTGTGGGCTCCGGCTGACTTTTTTCCCCAAAAGTCCAGCGGACTTAGAAAGTAGTTTTGACTCAAAAATTGTCCGCCGGACTTTGATTCCGGTGGACAATCCAGCAGACTTTTGAAATGAACTGACTTTCCCGCACACGGAGGAAAGTCCGTTCATTTTGAACGCGGCTCCAGGTAGCCGGGACTAGCGAAGGAAGTCAATCTCGCCGCCTTCAGCGGCGAGATTGACACATCGCTGGCCCCGTCACCTGGTATGGACTTAAAGGGGAAGCCCCACACCAAAATAACGGCGTGGGGTCCACCCCAAGGTCCATATCAGACCCTTATCCGAGCACGCAGCCCGGCCGTTCAGGAAAGGGGGTGGGGACAAGTGAGGGCCCCCCCTCCTGAGCCTTACCAGACTGTGTGCCCTCAACATGGGGGGTGCTTTGGAGAAAAGGGGGCTGTGCGGCCCCCCACCCCAAAGCACCTTGTCCCCATGTTGATGAGGACAAGGGCCTCTTCCCGACAACCCTGGCCGTTGGTTGTCGGGGTCTGCGGGCGGGAGCTTATCGGAATCCAGGAGCCCCCTTTAATAAGGGGGCCCCCAGATACCGGCCCCCACCCTATGTGAATGAGTATGGGGTACAATGTACCCCTACCCATTCACCTGCTGGGGGGTCTTCTCTCCGGACTCCTCCGCTATCTTCTGCTCTTTTACTAGCTCTTTCACTAGCGGAGGAGCCTGGATTTCTTTTTCGTCACTGCCGCCGTCCGGGGGTCTTCTTCTGACTTCGGGGGTCTTGTCCCCCTCTTTGGAGGTCTTGTCCGCCTCTTCGGTTCTTCTTGCCGGGCCTCCGCTCCTTCTTCCAGCTCTTTTACTGGCGGTGGCCCGGTCTTCTGTCGCCGCTGTCTTCGCCGTCTTCTCTTCTTCTTCCTTGAGATATTGACTTGACGCTGTCTCTGGCCATAATGACAGGGACATGTTGCGCAGCGACTTATATAGGGACAATGGGCGGGGTCACCGGGTGATGTCCCCCGCCCATTATGATGTCACAGTCCCAGCATCCACTACCAAGCCTTATGAGCTGCATGTGAATGCCAGTCGAGATTGACTGTGAGGAGTGCTATATCAAGAGCATGGAGGGCACCTGCGACCCATTGCCTATGTGTGAGGGCTTACCTAGGTTGGAGTCCATGGTGCAGAGATGTACGCTCACCCTTGCAAATACACATGGTAAGAAAGAGATAAGCTACCTGGGCTGTGAATCTGTGCACGGGGGCTTGACAGGAATAGCCAAGGGATAGTCGAAGTAAAGCCGTAGTCAGGGATTCCAGAAGTCAGAATAAACGATAAGCAGTGCCAGGGTCAGAAGCTGGAGTCAGTCTTGGAACGCTGCAACTAGAACACAGGAATACTGGCACACAGGAATACTGGAACCTTAGGCCAAACAGGAGACAATGAACTGACAAAGCCCTGCTTACGTAACCTGCCTCAGCTGATCCAAGAGTGACAGGTACTAACAGCAACAAGATCCAGAGTATGGTCCTAGTATCTTATGCAGAACTGTGCAAAGCTGGAAATCAGGCTGAAAGGAACTGAAGTGTGGCTCAGAGGCAATGTAACAGGAGCACTAAACATGCAGTCATAGGCTCAATACCTCTTTGAGCCACTTGGGGTGTGACCACGCCTGGCCATCTAAAAGACATGGTAGGGACCGTGACACTATGTGAGCAGAAGTTTGATTCCTGCCGAAAAAACTACCCAACTCAGAAGCTTGAATTTATGGCTCTGAAGTGGGCAGTGGTAGACAAGCTGAAGAACTACCTGTACGGGACTGAATTCGTAGTGAAGACGGACAATAACCCCCTCACTTACTTGCTCACCACTGCGAAGCTGAACGACCCTCAGAATTCCTCAGAAGACTGGACTCATCTTATTACAGAAGAGGTAAGAGCCCTGTGTGAAGGGACAAGTCAATATAGGAGAAAGAGGATAGATAGAAGATAGAAGAAATAGGAGTGTCCTCAGGATGTGCAAGAAGGTCTTCCCAAGCTATCCAGAAAGGATCTCAGGAGAGATCAAGAGGAAGACCCACTGTGTGGAATGGTGCTGAAGGCATTGGAACATCAACAGTCTGATGTACTTAAGAAGAGCCCCAGTAAGGAAACCCGGCTGTTATTGAAGGAATGGGATCGGTTGCAAATGCAACAGGGGGTGGTCTACCAAAGGGGCCCTTCCGATGATCTAGAAGAGAAGTGGCAGCTGTTCTTGCTGGAAAAGAGAGAGAGAGTACTGATTGCCCTACACCAGCACCATGGCCACTTGGGAGCCAAAAGGACTTTTCAATTAGTGAGGGACAGATTCTACTGGCCCTACTTGAGGAAGGAAGTAGAGAGTTACTGTAATTCCTGCCTCAGGTGCATACAGCGGAAGACATTGCCTCAGAGGGCTGCCGCAATGGGCCATCTGGAGAGTCAGGGCCCAATGGACCTGGTTTGCATAGACTTTCTCTGTCTAGAGTCTGACTTAAGTGGGCAAGGGAACATCTTAGTGGTGACAGATCACTTCACCCGTTATGCCCAGGCATTTCCCACTAGAGATCAGCAAGCAACCACAGTGGCAAAAGACTCTCACTGAAAAGTTCTTCATCCATTATGGCTTACCTCAAAGGATACATTCAGACCAAGGGAGAGACTTTCAGAGCAGATTGATTAAAAGACTGCTGAATTTACTAGGCATACAGAAGTCCAGGACTGCTCCTTATCACCCACAAGGGGACCCGCAGCCAGAAAGGTTCAACAGTACCCTCCTGAATATGTTGGGGATTAGTGATGGACGAACTTCCGACGGGACGTTTCGCGAACACGGCCGATAGTTCGCGAACCATAACGTTCGCGGCGGGCCCCATTGACTTCAATGGGAGGCGAACTTTGCAAACCTACAGGTCAAATTTGCAGCCACAAAATAATTACTAGCTGTGCAAACATAGTCCCACCACATGGCCAATGACATAACACATGTATGAGCTGAATCTGGGATCGACAACTACAAGCATTTTTTTTTTATATGGGAAATTGTGACAATTCAGGACTGTGGAGCGCATGAAGGCAATGGAGGAGAGGGAAGGTCAGGGTAGGCAAAGAAGAGGGTGCAGGAGATGATCACCAGCAGCGTGACATACAGCAATGACACCTGCACCGTGATAGAGTGATCTGACACCAGCACCGTGATAGAGAGCACTGACATCAGCAGCGTTACATACAGCAATGACACCTGCACCGTGATAGAGTGATCTAACACCAGCACCGTGATAGAGAGCACTGACATCAGCAGCGTGACATAAATCACTGACACCAGCACCGTGATATACAGCACTGACACCAGCACCGTGATAGAGAGCACTGACATCAGAAGCGTGACATACAGCAATGACACCTGCACCATGATAGAGTGATCTGACACCAGCACTGTGATAGAGAGCACTGACATCAGCAGCGTGACATACAGCAATGACACCTGCACCATGATAGAGTGATCTGACACCAGCACCGTGATAGAGAGCGCTGACATCAGCAGCATGACATAAAGCACTGACACCAGCACCGTGATATACAGCACTGACACCAGCACCGTGATAGAGAGCACTGACATCAGCAGCGTGACATACAGCAATGACACCTGCACCGTGATAGAGTGATCTGACACCAGCGCCGTGATATAGAGCACTGACATCAGCAGCGTGACATAAAGCACTGACACCAGCACCGTGATATACAGCACTGACACCAGCACCGTGATATACAGCACTGACACCTGCACTGTAAGCAGCCCCAGGAGGAAGTCAGCATAGCACAGGGATGGTGGGAGCCCCTCATAATAAGCAGCCCCAGGAGGAAGTCAGCACAGCACAGGGATGGTGGGAGCCCCTCATAATGAGCAGCCCCAGTAGAAATATGACACCGCTCAACCTCTTCAAACAGGAGGGTACGGGCATATAGTACAGTGTGCTTTTTTTGGACCAGGAAGTGAGCCAAATGAAGAAAGAAGGTCTGTGTGCTCGATTAAAAAAATAGTTTATAGACATATACATGGTCTACTGGTCACATGTGTTGAATTCCTCCGAGATCCATGCCTCATTCATTTTTAGAAATGTGAAGTAGTTAACACTGTCGTGAGCTAGGCGAGTACGCTTATCGGTCACGATCCCCCCTGCTGCGCTGAACGTCCTTTTGGACAGGACACTGGACGAGGGGCAAGCCAACAGTTCGATTGAAAATTGGGAAAGCTCTGGCCGGAGGTCAAGCCTGCCCACCCAGTAGTCCAGGGGTTCATCACTCCTCAGAGCGTCCACATCGGCCGTTAACCCGATGTAGTCAGACACCTGATGGTCTAGGCGTTCCCTGATGCTGGATCCGGATGACACCTGTCGATGGGTCGGCTGAAAGAATGACCTCATATCCGAAGTCACCAACACATCTTCAAACCAGCCTCTTCTTGAAGGCGCTGTTGGATTGATACCCGCAACTCCTTCTCTGGGAGTGGGAATTGCTCCTCTGCCAGCGCACGCAAAAGCAGAATGCAGCATTTCTCGAAGCAAGGCCTGGAAGTGCTCGATTCTGACAGCCCTCTGTGACGGCGGTAACATTTCCGCCATTTTGTGTTTGTACCGGGGGTCTAAGTACGTTGCCACCCAGTACTGGTCCTTCACCCTTATGCTTTTTATTCGGGGGTCCCTATTAAAACACTGGAGCATGAAGGCCCCCATTTGCACTAAACTGGAAGCGGTGTGGTGGCCTGGCTCCTGCTCATCATCCAGGATAATGTCGTCCTCTTCATTCTCCTCTCCCCATCCACGCACAACAACAGGGATCCCAGAAAGGTTTAAAGCATGCTCTTCTTGCTCCTCCTCATCCGCCCCGGCACCATCCTCCTCTGACTCCTCTTCATACTCCTGTTGTTCACTTGTCTCAGATAGAGTAGCCCCCCCGGGAATTCATCCAGCATTGTGACTTCCTCATCTTCCCGCTCCTGCTCCTCCACAGCTTGATCAATGACACGACGCAAAGCACACTCCATAAAGAAGGCATAAGGTACCTTGTCACTGATGGCGCCATGGCTGCGACTGACCAGTTTGGTGATCTCCTCAAATGGCCGCAGAAGTCTGCATGCGTCGCTTGAGCAGCCACTGGCGCGGTGAAAAAAAACCCAGCTCCCCAGAACCTGTTCTGCCGCAGAGTTCATACAGGTAGACGTTAACTGCACGTTTCTGCTGGAGCAGCCTATCAAGCATATAGAAGGTTGAGTTCCATCGCGTCGGGCAATCGCAAATAAGATGTCTGACCGGCAGATTGTGTCGCCGCTGAATGTCAGCAAGGCGAGCCATAGCCGTGTAAGATCTTCTGAAATGGGCCGAGATTTTCCTTGCCTGCCGCAAGATGTCCTGGACCCCAGGGTATTTGACAACGAATCGCTGCACGACCAAGTTTAAGACGTGTGCCATGCATGGCACGTGCGTAATTTTGCCCTGTTTCAATGCGCTAAGCAGATTGGCACCGTTGTCACACACCACTTTACCAACTGTCAAATTGAGCAGTGTTAGCCACTGATCTGCCTGTGAACGCAAAGCTGAAAGGAGTGCCGGGCCAGTGTGGCTCTTGGCTTCCAGGCACAACAGACGCAGCACGGCATGGCAACGTCTCACCTGGCATGTCGAATAGGTTCTGGGGAGCTTGGGTGGCGCAGCGGAAGAGACGCTAGCAGCGGAAAAGGAGGAGTCAGGCGAGGAGTAGAGGGAGGAGGATGGAGTAGGAGGAGGAGGAGAAGAAGAGCCAGGCCTGCATGCAATCCGTGGCGGTAAAACCAAATCTACACGGGTGCCACGGGTTACATGCTTGACGGCCGTCAGAAGGTTCACTCAGTTTGTAGTAAAAGTGATATACCTTCCCTGCCCGTGTTTGCGGTCAGATGTATCTTGGCACCGACACTGTGTGCCAGAGATACATTCACTTGCAGCTGAACATGGCCATATAGCTCTGGGATGCCCTTCTCTGAGAAATGCTTCCTTCCTGGGACCTTCCATTGTGGTGTTCCAATGGTCACAAATTTTTGAAAGGCCTCCGAGTCCACCAGTTTATATGGCAGTAGTTGGCGGCTATCAGTTCTGACAAGCCAGCCGTCAACCGTTGGGCAAGAGGGTTATCCGGCGTCATCATTTTTTACGCTCGAACATTAGGCCCACGGAAGCCTGCCTTTTTGCAGAAAAAACGCTTGAGCTTGGCGTGATGGAAGGTGGAGTGGAGGACAATTGTGAGGAGAGAGGAGATGGAGAAGTAGAAGACGAGGCTGGACAGTGAGAGCCTGGAGTGTGGCTTTGTGTGTTCCGTTGCTCCCACTGGGCTCGGTGATGGCTGCTCATGTGCCTTCTTAAGGCGATCGTCCCTAGGTGAATGTTGGGCTTACCGCGACTAATGCGTTGACTGCAAAGATTGCAGATGGCAACACTATTGTCAGCAGCGGACACGTTAAAAAAAGCCCACACTGCGGAGCCATGTGCCGGCGTCCTGGGAGCGCCAGATGTGACCGTACATGGTCGATGACTCGCTCCTGATACATTAGCAGTCTGCTTTGTCCCTCCTGTGCAATGTAAGTTATTCCTGCTTCTACTCCTTATCTGCTGGTCAATATCTCCCTCTGAACTCCCCTCCTCTTCCTCTCAACCCTATGTACTGTAGTACACTATACCTTACCAGTCCTTATAAGGACCTTTGTGGAACTAGTAGGTTGTGATTAGCAGACTCTACCTCAGTCCCTATACTGATAAAGGACTGCTGCAGAATGGGGCAGCAGTCAGCAGTAGTGCACCTCAACCCTATATATTGTGGACCTATACCAGTCCTTAAGGAATAGCAGACTGTACCTCACTCAACCCTATGTACTGTAGTACACTATACCTTACCAGTCCTTATAAGGACCTTTGTGGAACTAGTAGGTTGTGATTAGCAGACTGTACCTCAGTCCCTATACTCATAAATGACTACTGCAGCAGAAGGGCAGCAGTCAAGTATAATATTCTTTCTATATTTGGAAGAAAGAATATTATACGTGTACAAGCCTATTACCATACCAGTCCTGAAAATAACCTTTGTGGACCTAACAGTAACAGCTACTGATTAAACTGACTGTCCCTCACTGCCTCACACACAGCTTCCCGCCTGTCCCTATTTAAACTGACAAAACACAGGCTGCTGCAACAACAACTTGAATAGCACTCAAAACTATATCCTGTACTACTTTACCATACCAGTCCTGAAAAGGACTTTTGTGGACCTAATAGTAACAGCTAATGATTAAACTGACTGTCCCTGCTGCACACAGCATCCTGTCCTTCTCTCTACACTGACAAAAGACAGGCTGCTGCAACAATGACTTGAATAGCAGTGCCTCAAACCTATATCCTGAACTACACCTAACACCTATACCATACCAATCCTTAAAAGAACTTTTGTGGACCTAATAGCTAGAGATTTGGGTCACTGCAGTCTCTCCCTGCTCCACACAGCAACCTCTCCCTATAGTCACAGTAGAAAGAATGTAAAATGGCTGCTGGATCGGGTCTATTTATAAGTTAGGGGGAATGTCCAAGTGTCTATGTGCTGTAATGTCTCAATTGGCTGTCCTGTACCACATGATGGATGTGTCATCATAGGTTAAAGTTCTTTTACACAGTAAACACGGAAGTCTACCGTTTGTTAACTTTTGCACGCAGTTAGACTCACATACAGGCCTTGCTGGAATCTGTGGTTCCACGGAGGAGTAGCAGAGCAACTGATACTGAGCAGGCTTGAGGCCTCTCTACTTTGGCGCCTAAAGCGTTGTAGATAAGTTATTGGAATTGCACCAGGAGCACTTCAGCTTAACCCTCCACAGACTTTGGATTACAAATAACAAAGGAGTGACTTTTAGCTAGCGAAGAAAGAAGACCCCGGATAAAGTACTTTAAGTGAGATCCCACATTTAGCCTTTAAAGTAGGGGGAGCTCAAAGGTCTATATATATATGTTATAAATATACAGTTAATATTGCATAAATTAAAAACAAGAGCTTGTCAGGACTTTATATGAAGCACAGGGTTAAAAAAGGAAACAAAAAAATCGCTATTAAGAAAAATGTATTTGTCTATCAAAACATAATTACATACATGGTAGCCGATAATAAAATATTATAAATGCGTACCTCAATTGTATATATAGAAACCACCAATGGTAATGATGGAATAGACTTCATGATTACTTACTTTGAATAAAACAAACATATATGATACAGTATTGAAGAAATGAATGCTGTTAGAGTTGGGATACCAAAATACATGGCAACTGGTAGCTTTACGCGTTTCACGCCTTAATGCCGCTCATCAGGAGCAAGCTCGTGATTGGTCTGAAAATACAGGGTAATAATCAATTAACATTTATAGTAATTAAAGCAAAAGGGAGATTGAAAAGCCCACCTAGTAATCACTTACATACAGCCATGCAACCAAAGGCGCGGCATCGAGGGGCCACCAGCCACCCCAAGCGACTGCACGGGAGCTGAGGAGGCCCATCCAGCGGCAATAGGGCCCAAGGGGTGCATACACAGGTGGCCACCGGGACAAACAGGGCACTTCTCAGGTGGGGATGTGAACAGCATGTACTGTAAGTATATGCCTAATGGGTGAAAGAGTACATTGTGAGAACTACAAATAAGAAGATATATGATGTGGAACATGTAAATGCAGATTGGAAAAAGACGGGGAAAGAAAGTGTACAGTAAAAAGAAAGTGTTGGGTGGATGTAGGAGTGAGTAAAATAGCGGGGGGAGGAGGGATGGCTAGTATAATCAGCCCCCAAACAAACTCCCAAGTGACAAAATAGCAAGAAAAAGAAGAGAGAAGGAAGAAAAAGATTTTTACTGTACACTTTCTTTCCCCTTCTCTTCCCAATCTGCACGTACATGTTTCACATCATATATCAGACAGAAACAGAGAGAGAGACAGACAGAGAGAGAGAGACAGAGAGAGAGACACAGACAGAGAGAGAGAGAGAGAGAGAGACAGAGAGAGGGAGGGGGAGAGAGATGGGGACAGAGGGAGGGGGAGAGTGGAGGGGGGAAGAGAAAAGGGGGAAAGAGAAGAGGGGGAAGGGGGGACAGAGAGGAGGAGAGGGGAAGAAAGGAGATAGAGGGGTGAGAGATGGGGACAGAGGGAAGGGGAGAGAGGAGGGGGAAAAGAGAAGAGGGGGAGAGAGGGGGGAAAGAGAAGAGGGGGAGAGGAGGGAAAGAGAGGAGGGGGGAGGGGTGAGAAGGGAGCGAGAGGGGAGTGAGAGAGATGTGGATGAAGAGAGGGGAGAGAGGGGGTGGGAGGGGAGTGAGACGGATGAAGAGAGAGAGAGAGGGGAGAGGAGAGGAGGGGCGGAAGAGGGGGAGAGAGGAGAAGAGAGAGAGAGGAGGAGAGGGGGGGGGGAAGAGAGAGGAGAAGATAGAGGAGAGAGGAGAAGAGAGAGAGGAGAAGGAAGAGGGAGAGAGAGAGGAGGAGGAAGAGAGAGGTTTGAGAGAGAGAAGGGGGGAAGTGGACAGAGAGCTGGGGAGAGAGGAGAGGAGGGAGGGAGAGGGGGAGAGAGGGGGATGAAGAGGGGGTGAGAGGGGAGGAGGGGAGAGAGAGGGGCAGAAGGGGGGGAGAGTGGGAGAGGGGGATGAAGAGGGGGACAGTGGGGGAGGGAGAGGGGATGAAGAGGGGGAGAGAAAGGAGGAGGAAGAGGGGCAGAAGGGGGAGAGAGAGAGGGGGATGAAGAGGGGGAGAGAGGAGGAGGGAGAGGGGCAGAAGGGGAGAGAGAGGGTGGTGAAGAGGGGGAGAGAGGAGGAGGGAAAGGGGCAGAAGGGGAGAGAGAGAGAGGGTGGTGAAGAGGGGGAGAGAGGGGAGGAGGGAGAAGGGCGGAAGGGGGGAGAGAGAGGGGGATGAAGAGGGGGAGAGAGGGGAGGAGGGAGAAGGGCGGAAGGGGGGGAGAGAGAGGGGGATGAAGAGGGGGAGAGAGGGGAGGAGGGAGAGGGGTGGAAAGGGGGAGAGAGGGGAGGAGGGAGAGGGGTGGAAAGGGTGAGAGAGGGGAGGGAGAGGGGCGGAAGGGGGGAGTGAGAGAGGGGGATGAAGAGGGGGAGAAAGAGGGGAGGAGGAAGCGGGCGGAAAGGGGGAGAGAGGGTAGGAGGGAGAGATAGGAAGAGGGAGAGGGGTGGAATGGGGAGGGAGAGAGAGAGAGAGGGGATGAAGAGGGGGAGAGAGGAGGAGGGAGAGGGGCAGAAGGGGAGAGAGTGAGAGGGTGGTGAAGAGGGGGAGAGAGGGGAGGAGGGAGAGGGACAGAAGGGGGAGTGAGGGAGAGGGGGTGAAGAGGGGGAGAGAGGGGAGGAGGGAGAGGGGCAGGAAGGGGGAGAGAGGGAAGGAGGGAGAGGGGGTGAAGAGGGGGAGAGAGGGGAGGAGGGAGAAGGGCGGAAGGGGGAGAGAGAGGGGGATGAAGAGGGGGAGAGAGGGAAGGAGGGAGAGGGGTGGAAAGGGGGAGAGAGGGGAGGAGGGAGAGGGGTGGAAAGGGGGAGAGAGGGGGGAGAGAGAGGGGGAAAGATGGGAGGAGGGAGAGGGGCGGAAGGGAGGAGTGAGGGATGAAGAGGGGGAGAGAGGGGAGGAGGGAGAGGGGCGGAAGGGGGGAGTGAGGGATGAAGAGGGGGAGAGAGGGGAGGAGGGAGAGGGCGGAAGGGGGGAGAGAGAGGTGGGAGGGATGGGGATGAAGAGGGGGGAGAGAGAGAGAGGAGAGAGAGGAGGGGGTCACATGGAAGAGGAGTGGTTTGCTGGGTGGGGAACAGAGGGGTCATGTATCAGTGTGCAGAAAAACGGATCGTCCATGTCATTGGACTCACCCCAATCCCCAAACTCATCAGACTACCGGCACTCACAGCAGCCTCTGCATTGCTGGGGTTAATCCCCAACACACGCGGGGGTGGGGCTTCACTGAGCAGTCAACCCTGCACTCTACAGCTCATTGATCTCCAGAGCGAGCAGTGAGAGGATTTTACCTCCGCTGGCCACGCCCACCTGTCAGTACTCCAGCACACCTATCTGCAGGATGTGCAGAAGACAGCATTTTCCGCAAGCAATGTGTGAGCTGATTCCGGCATCCTCGGACCTGTACTGGACAGGCTGACATTGCTCACCTCCCCTGTCTGTGATCAATGGTGTGGCTTTTTTTACAGGAGTTATAGCAGCATGGGAGCCACTGACTCACCCCGTACAGACGAAGCCTGTGAAAGAGATGAGAAGGCAGCGGGGGAGGGTGTTAGCAGACAGTGCAGAGTCCCAGTGTTCTAGATCGATCCCGCCCATCCGTGGGCAGCGCAATCCTTTCCGATGCTGGGCTCTACTCCTCTCCCATTGTCAGCCAAATTAGACGGTTGTGAGGCCCCTGTGAGCGCGAGGCCTTAGACAACTGCCTAATTTGCCTAATTAGAGAGCCGCCTCTGATCCACTGATTTCATGATACACTCCTGCCCCTGAGTCAAAACTTTGTCGAACCATCTTTCACTGCAAATACAGCTGCAAGTATTTGTGGGCATGTCTCTACCAGCTTTGCACATCTAGAGAGTAACATTTTTACCCATTCTTCTTTGCAAAATAGCTCATGCTCTGTCAGACTGGATATATAGCGTCTGCGAATAGCAATTTTCAAGTCTTGCCACAGATTCTCAATTAGATTTAGGTCTGGACTTTGACTGGGCCTTTCTAATACATGAATACTTTGATCTAATCATTCCATTGTTATACCTCCCAACATTTGAATTTCAGAATGAGGGACACTGGTGGAGGGAAAAGACCTGCGCCATGCGAAGCGAGCCATGGTAAATTGTGGGCGTGGAAAAAGCAATTAGCAATGGGAGGGGCTTAGGGGATGTGGTTAAACAAAACCCAGTCTTCCTTACACTTTTAACATAGGCTTTGATTGCTTTGTCTGAGCCTAACGTAAAGAATAACTTCATTAAAATAGTCAGGGACTGCATAGTAATCAACAACTGTTGAGACAATAAAGACTTTGAGAAGTATATAAAATAGAGTATTGTGTATATAGTGTAGGAGTGTGTAAAGCAGAGCACAAGAGAATGTAACACAAGGAGGGCTGTAGTTAGTGCTGGGTTTAGGAGTACATGACACACAGGGAGCAGTGTCCAGGAGTGCATAATGCACAGAATGCAGGGGATAGGAGTGTGTAATGCACAGAATGCAGGGGACAGGAGTATGTAATGTACAGAATGCAGGGGACAGAAGTGTATAAAGTACAGAATGCAGGGGACAGGGCTGTGTAATGCTCAGAATGCAGGGAACAGATTTATGTAATGTTCAGAATGCAGGACACAGGAGTAGGGATGAGCCAAACACCCCCCGGTTCGGTTCGCACCAGAACTTGCAAATGGACTGAAAATTTGTGCAAACTTTAGAACCCCATTAAAGTCTATGGGACTCGAATGTTCAAAATCAAAAGTGCTAATTTTAAAGGCTAATATGCAAGTTATTGTCCTAAAAAGGGTTTGGGGACCAAGGGACATGTATCAATGCAAAAAAAAAGTTTTAAAAAACTCCCGTTTTTTTTGGATCACTGATTTTAATGATGCTTAAAGTGAAAAAATGTGAAATATTCCTTCAAATATCATGCCTGGGGGGTGTCTATAGTATGCCTGTGAAGTGGCACATGTTTCCCATGTTTAGAACAGTCCCTGCAAAAAATGACAATTCTAACGGAAAAAAAGGTCTTTTAAAATTGCTTGCGGTTTTAATGTAATGTCTGGTTCCGGGAATATGGATGAAAATCATTGAGAAAAATGGCATGGGTAGCCGCCCCTGCCCTTTACCAGCCCCTTTGGGTCTTGTATGGATATTAAGGGAAACCCTGTACCCAAATTTAAAAAAGGAAGGGCGTGGGGCCCCCAGGCCTTATATACTAAGAACAGCAATATACAGGCGGTGCAAACAAGACAGGGACTGTGTATCTTTGTTGTGTTAAGTAGAATCTGTTTGTAATTTTGAGCTGGTACATTTTTAAAGTGTAGCTCCAGTCAAAAAATCTATTTTTAAGCTTTTTGGAAACCATAGGGAAGGGTTATCACCCCTGTATAATTTTTTTTGCAGTCCATCTTTTTTCATCTCACTTCCTGTTGTCTCCTTCTGTTTGCAAGTATGAGACGTTCGTAAGTTGGATGTTTGAAAGTAGGGGCCTGCCCTATATGCTTTGCAGAAATTTGGGCCTAAAGTGTTGGTGTTGCCACAACACTGTAAGCCCTCAAAGTGTTGTAATTACATGCCATTGTTGAACAGTGGTAGAAAAATTGGGCCTCTGGTGGTTGTGGTGGTGGTGGTGCTGGTGCCACAACACTGTAAGTCCTCACAGTTACTCTGTGTGAGCGCTGGAATGGGCCCTGCTGTGAAATATTATATCAAGAATTGTAATTATATGCACCTGTTAAACAGGGTGTCAGGAAGATCCTGCCAGTGAAAGACAGTCTTGGCCTTCCGCCGCACGTTCGCGTTGGTGCGCGCACGAGTGTGTGCGCGCGCATGTGCACGCGAGTGTGTGCGCGCCTATTGGCGCCAGAGGGGCTATTTAATTCTGTCTGTCACGTTGGGATCTTGCCATCTGATCTACAGCGTGCGAGTATCCTGACCCTGAGAACCTGTTTCCTGTGATCTTTACCCTGCTTGTCTACCTACCATCCCTGCTATCTGCCTGTACCTGATCTCGGCCTGCCTGACTACTCTTCTGCTTGACCCTCTGGTACCTCTGCTGTCTGCCTGATTACCGACCCGGCTTGTCCGACTATCCTCCTGCTTGTTCCATTGGTACCTCCGCTGACCGTCTGATCACTGACCCGGCCTGTCTGACTACTCGGCTTCCAGCATACTGGTTCCTAGTGCCTGTCTGCTGTCCAGTTCCAGTTGTTGGTCCAGCTCCTGCCTGCAGTCCAGCTTCAGCCTGAGTTCCTGCTCCAGAGTCCTGGTTCCTGCTGCCTGCCTGCTGCTCTGTTCCAGCCTGCTGCACCCGCCTGCTGATCCAGCTCCTTCTTGGTCCCAGCCTGTCTCCTGATCCTGTTGGAGGTTCCGCTACACAGTGCTTCCTGGGTTCCAGATCCATCCGCTGCTGTTGATCCTGCCAGACACTCGTGCCACTCCTGACTTTTGTGCTTCCTGTATACTCTACCAGGGCCCTCGAGCCGGAGCCGCAAGAGAGGTCTCTTCCTGCAGGTCGGGCTCTTCCACTAGGTACGTGACACAGGGGCTGAAAAATTGGGCCTTAGGCATTGGTGCCACAACACTGCAACACCTCACAGAAACTCTAGTTGGAGAGCAGGAATGAGCCCTGCTGCAAAGTATTGCATCAGAAATTGTATTTACAGGCCCCTGTTAAACAGGGGCTGAAAAATTGGGCCTTAGCCACTGGTCCTGTTGCCACGACACTACAACCACTCACAAATATTGTAGTTGAGTGCAGCAATGAACACTCCTGCAAAATATTGCATCAAAAATTGTAATTACACGCCCCTGTTAAACAGGGGCTAAAAAATTGGGCCTTAGGCACTGGTGCAGGTACCGCGACACTGCAACTCCTCACAGATACTCTAATTTGAGTGCAGGAATGAGCCCTGCTGCAAAGTATTGCATCAAAAATTGTAATTACATGCCCCTGTTAAACAGGGGCTGAAAAATTGTGCCTTAGACACTGGTGGAAGCGCCCAGAACCAAAAATGTTCTTCCAAGCTATCAGCAGGATCATTGAGGAGGAAGAGGATAGTCAGTCAGCATAAAAGGACAGTCGCTCAGCATCAGCATAGGCAGTCTTGAAGGGATGCGACATTTCAAAAAATATTTGGTTACATCAGCTTCAGGTGCTTGGTAGATGGTGGTGATCCAAGACTGATTCATCTTTATGAAGGTCAGTCGATCAACCGAGTTGGTGGACAGGCACACCCTGTGATCAATTACAAAGCCCCCAGCAGCACTGAATGTGCGTTTCCGAAAGAACGTTGGATGCAGGACAGGCCAGTAGCTCAATTGCAAGCTCTGGCCAGTGATCCATCCTCAGGACCCAGTAACCCAGAGGATTTTCATTGAGAATGGTGTCTAAGTCTGACCTTGCCCCTAGGTATTCCTGCACCATGTAAATGAGACGCTGGCAATGTTTGCTGGAACCTATCATACCTTGGGGCTGCAGACTAAAAAATTGTCTGGACACATCAGTCAGACAGCCACCTTCTTCACCGCTCCTTCTGTGACTGACCGAAGCCTCAGCAACACATTTTCCAGGACTAAGGATGAGCTGAACACCGCCTGGTTCGGTTTGCACCAGAACCTGCGAACAGACCTACATTTTTGTGTGAATTTTAGAACCCTATTAAAGTCTATGGGACTCGAACGTTCAAAATCTAAAGTGCTAATTTTAAAGGCTAATGTGCAATTTATTGTCCTAAAAAGTGTTTGGGGACCTGGGTCCTGCCCCGGGGACATGTATCAATGCAAAAAAAAGTTTTAAAAACAGCCGTTTTTGGGGAGCAGTGATTTTAATAATGCTTAAAGTGAAACAATAAAAGTGTAATATTCCTTTAAATTTCATACCTGGGGGGTGTGTATAGTGTGCCTGTAAAGGGGCGCATGTTTGCCGTGCTTAGAACTGTCCCTGCACAAAGTGTCATTTCTGCAGGAAAAAAAGTCATTTAAAATCACTCGCGGCTATAATGAATTGTCAGCTCCCCGTAATACAGAGAACAGTCATTGAAAGTCATTGATTAAAAAAAAAAGCGTAGGGTTCCCCCAAATTCAATTACCAGGCCCTTCAGGTCTGGTATGGATCTTAAGGGGAACTCCACTCCAAATAAAAAAAAAAATGGCGTGGAGTTCCCCCTAAAAATCCATACCAGACCCTTTATCCGAGCACGCAACCTGGCAGGCCACCGGAAAAGAGGGGGGACGAGAGAGAGCCCCCGCTCCTGAACTGTATCAGGCCACATGACCTCAACATTGGGAGGATGCTTTGGGGTCTGTGACCCCTCAAAGCACCTTGTCCCCATGTTAATGCGGAGAAGGGCCTCATCCCCACAACCCTGGCCTGTGGTTGTGGGGGTCTGTGGGCGGGGGGCTTATCAGAATCTGGAAGGCCCCTTTAAAAAGGGGACCCCCAGATCCTGGCCCACCCTGTTTGAAATGGTAAGGGGGTACAAAAGTACCCCTATCATTTCAAAAAGAAAGTGTAAAAGAATGTAAAAAAAGACACAAACACCATTGCCGACAATTCATAATAGCTGCGAGTGATTTTAAAGGACTTTTTTTCCTGCATGAATGACACTTTGTGTAGGGACAGTTCTAAGCACAGAAAACATGCGCCCCTTCACAGGCATACTATAGACAACCCCCCCTACGAAATTTAAAGGAATATTACACTTTTATTGTTTCACTTTAATCATTATTAAAATCACTGCTCCCGAAAAAACTGCAGTTTTTAAAACTTTTTTTTGCATTGATACATGTCCCCTGGGGCAGGACCCGGTCCCCACACGTTTTTTAGGACATTAACTTGCAGAATCTTTTCTCTCTGTCAAATCTTTTTTCTCTGTCGAATATTTTCTCTATATAATCTTGGACTTATAGAGGTAAGGTTAGGCACATTCGACCACAGGTTCTATAGACACAGATTGTTATTGTCAGAGTCACGTCGAATCTCCTATTCTATATATCAAACTGTTGTAACAAGGAAAACGAAAATAAACCATTTATTTATGTCGGATCTATCATTTTTCGGATTCTGTGCTTTCGTTATCGTTTGTCAAAACGAAAACGAAAATAGCTGAAATTCGGACAAAAATGCATTCGGACGAAAACGAATGCACATGTCTAGACACACCTAATTCTACACTTCATTCCTCTCAGTGCAGGTTTTAGAGAGGACTGAAGGTATAGTGGGGTTGGAGATCCCAACTGATGAGGAGCAAGGAGAGGTTCCACTTTTTTCTTTGCTGTGGGACTTTAAGGTACGCTTGCCAGCGAGCTGCATGGCAGATCATCATATGTCTTGTCAAGCATGTGGTGCCCAAGCGGCTGATGTTTTGGAAACGCAAGATACGCTTGAGACATATGTCACAAATAGCAGTGGTGCAATCTGATGAACTCGGCACAATACACTGACTGTAACTGCTGCAGCTGCCTATGGTATAGGACCAGAACAACACCAGCAATTGGGGTAGCTTTAGGTGCACACTGTGCATATGACACAGTGCACCGACTGTAAGTACTGCCTGTTGTAAAGGATCTGAAGAACATGAGCAATTGGGATAGCTTCAGGTGGCACAATACACCAACTCTAACTGCTACAGCTACCTGTGGCATAGGACTAAAACAACACAAGCAATTGGGTAGCTTCAGGCGTACATTGTGCAGGTGGCACAATACGCCATCTGCAACTGCTGCAGCTGCCTCTGGTATAGGACCAAAACAACAACAGCAATTGGGGTAGCTTCAGGTGTACACTGTGCAGGTGACACAATACACCAACTGTAACTGCTGCAGCTGCCTGTGGTATAGGACCAGAACAACTTCAGCAATTGGGGTAGCTTCAGGTGTACACTATGTAGAGGGCAAATACACTGACTGTAACTGCTGCAGCTGCCTATGGTATAGGACCAGAACAACACCAGCAATTGGGGTAGCTTCAGGTGCACATTGTGCAGGGGGCACAATACACCAACTGTAACTGCTGCAGCTGCCTGTTGTATAGGACTAGAACAACATGAGCAATTGAGGTAGCTTCAGGTGTACAATGTGCAGCACAATACACCGACTGCAACTGCTGCAGCTGCCTGTGGTATAGGACTAGAACAAAACGAATAATTGGGGTAGTTTCAGGTATACAATGTGCAGGTGGCAAAATACACCAACTGTAACTGCTGAAGCTGCCTCTGGTATAGGACTAGAACAACACGAGCAATTGGGGTAGCTTCAGGTGTACACTGTGCAGGTGGCACAATACACCGACTGTAACTACTGCAGCTGCAAGTGGTATAGAACCAGAACAACACGAGCAATTGGGGTAGCTTCAGGTATACACTGTGCAGGTGGCACAATGAATGAAATACTTGTATAGCGCAATACACCGACAATACACCGACAATACACCGACTGTAACTGCTACAGCTGCAAGTAGTATAGGACGAGAACAACACGAGCAATTAGGGTAGCTTCAGGTGTACACTATTCCGGTGGCACAATACACTGACTTCAACTGCTGCAGCTGCCTTTGGTATAGGAATAGAACAATACAAGCAATTGGGTAGCTTCAGGTGTACACTGTGCATATGGCAAAATACACTGACTGTAAATGCTGCAGCTGCCTGTGGTATAGGACCAGAAAAACACCAGCAATTGGGGTAGCTTCAGGTGTACACTGTGTAGACAGCAAAAACACTGACTGTAACTGCTGCAGCTGCCTATGGTATAGGACCAGAACAACACCAGCAATTGGGGTAGCTTCAGGTGTACACTGTGCAGGCGGCACAATACACCAACTGTAACTGCTGCAGCTGCCTGTTGTATAGGACTAGAGCAACATGAGCAATTGAGGTAGCTTCAGGTGTACAATGTGCAGGTGGCACAATACACTGACTGCAACTGCTGCAGCTGGCCTTGGTATAGGACTAGAACAATACAAGCAATTGGGGTAGCTTCAGGTGTACACTGTGAAGGTGGCAAAATACACTGACTGTAAATGCTGCAGCTGCCTGTGGTATAGGACCAGAATAACACCAGCAATTGGGGTAGCTTCAGGAGTACATTGTGCAAGTGGCACAATACACCGACTGTAACTGCTGCAGTTGCCTGTGGTATAGGACCGGAACAACCCCAGCAATTAGAGTAGCTTCTGGTGTACACTGTGCAGGGGTCACAATACACCAACTGTAACTACTGCAGCTGCAAGTGGTATAGGACCAGAACAACACCAGCAATTGGGAAAGGTTCAGGTGTACACTGTTCAGGTGGCACAATACACCGACTGTAACTGCTGCAGCTGCCTGTGCTATATGACCAGAACAACACCTGCAGTTGGGGTAGATTCAAGGGTACACTGTGCAGGTTGCACAATACACTGACTGTAACTAGTGCAGCTGCCTATGATATAGGACTAGAATAACACAAGCAATTGGGGTAGCTTCAGGTGTACACTGTGCAGGGGGCACAATACACTGACTGTAACTGCTGCAGCTGCCTGCGGTATAGGGCCAGAGCAACACCAGCAATTGCGGTAGCTTCAGGTGCACACTGTGCATATGACACAGTACACCGACTGTAAGTACTGCAGCTGCCTGCCTGTTGTATAGGATCTGAAGAACACGAGTAATTGGGATAGCTTCAGTTGCACAATGTGCAGGTGGCACAATATACCAACTCTAACTGCTACAGCTACCTGTGGCATAGGACTAGAAAAACACCAGCAATTGGGGTAGCTTCAGGTGTACATTGTGCATGTGGCACAATACGCCAACTACAACTGCTGCAGCTGCCTGTGGTATAGGACCACAACAACACCAGCAATTGGGGTAGCTTCAGGTGTACACTGTGCAGGTGGCACAATACGCCAACTGTAACTGCTACAGCTGCCTCTGGTATAGGACCAGAAAAACAACAGCAATTGGGGTAGCTTCAGGTGTACACTGTGTAGAGGGCAAAAACACTGACTGTAACTGCTGCAGCTGCCTATGGTATAGGACCAGAACAACATCAGCAATTGGGGTAGCTTCAGTTGTACACTGTGCAGGCGGCACAATACACCAACTGTAACTGCTGCAGCTGCCTGTTGTATAGGACTAGAACAACATGAGCAATTGAGGTAGCTTCAGGTGTACAATGTGCAGGTGGCACAATACACTGACTGTAACTGCTGCAGCTGCCTGTGGTATAGGACTAGAACAACAAGAGCAATTGGAGTAGCTTCAGGTGTACACTGTGCAGGTGGCACAATACACTGACTACTACTGCTGCAGCTGGCTTTGGTATAGGACTAGAACAATACAAGCAATTGGGGTAGCTTTAGGTGTACACTGTGCAGGTTGGAAAATACACTGACTGTAAATGCTGCAGCTGCCTGTGGTATAGGACCAGAATAACACCAGCAATTGGGGTAGCTTCAGGAGTACATTGTGCAAGTGGCACAATACACCGACTGTAACTGCTGCAGTTGCCTGTGGTATAGGACCGGAACAACCCCAGCAATTAGAGTAGCTTCTGGTGTACACTGTGCAGGGGTCACAATACACCGACTGTAACTACTGCAGCTGCAAGTGGTATAGGACCAGAACAACAACAGCAATTGGGAAAGGTTCAGGTGTACACTGTGCAGGTGGCACAATACACCAACTGTAACTAGTGCAGCTGCCTGTGGTATAGGATCAGAACAACACGAGCAATTGGGGTAGCTTCAGGTGTACACTGTTCAGGTGGCACAATACACCGACTGTAACTGCTGCAGCTGCCTGTGGTATAGGATCAGAACAACACCTGCAGTTGGGGTAGATTCAAGGGTACACTATGCAGGTTGCACAATACACCGACTGTAACTAGTGCAGCTGCCTATGATATAGGACTAGAATAACACGAGCAATTGGGGTAGCTTCAGGTGTACACTGTGCAGGTGGCACAATACACCGACTGTAACTGCTACAGCTGCAAGTAGTATAGGACGAGAACAACACGAGCAATTGGGGTAGCTTCAGGTGTACACTGTTCCGGTGGTACAATACACTGACTTCAACTGCTGCAGCTGCCTTTGGTAGAGGACTAGAACAATACAAGCAATTGGGTAGCTTCAGGTGTACACTGTGCATATGGCAAAATACACTGACTGTAAATGCTGCAGCTGCCTGTGGTATAGGACCAGAAAAACACCAGCAATTGGGGTAGCTTCAGGTGTACACTGTGTAGACGGCAAAAACACTGACTGTAACTGCTGCAGCTGCCTATGGTATAGGACCAGAACAACACCAGCAATTGGGGTAGCTATAGGTGTACACTGTGCAGGGGGCACAATACACCAACTGTAACTGCTGCAGCTGCCTGCTGTATAGGACTAGAACAACATGAGCAATTGAGGTAGCTTCAGGTGTACAATGTGCAGGTGGCACAATACACTGACTGTAACTGCTGCAGCTGCCTGTGGTGTAGGACTAGAACAACAAGGGCAATTGGAGTAGCTTCAGGTGTACACTGTGCAGGTGGCACAATACACTGACTGCAACTGCTGCAGCAGCCTGTGGTATAGGACGAGAACAATACAAGCAATTGGGGTAGCTTCAGGTGTACACTGTGCAGGTGGCAAAATACACTGACTGTAAATGCTGCAGCTGCCTGTGGTATAGGACCAGAACAACACCAGCAATTGGGGTAGCTTCAGGAGTACATTGTGCAAGTGGCACAATACACCGACTGTAACTGCTGCAGTTGCCTGTGGTATAGGACCGGAACAACCCCAGCAATTAGAGTAGCTTCTGGTGTACACTGTGCAGGGGTCACAATACACCGACTGTAACTACTGCAGCTGCAAGTGGTATAGGACCAGAACAACACCAGCAATTGGGAAAGGTTCAGGTATACACTGTGCAGGTGGCACAATACACCAACTGTAACTAGTGCAGCTGCCTGTGGTATAGGACCAGAACAACACCAGCAATTAGGAAAGGTTCAGGTGTACACTGTTCAGGTGGCACAATACACCGACTGTAACTGCTGCAGCTGCCTGTGGTATATGACCAGAACAACACCTGCAGTTGGGGTAGATTCAAGGGTACACTGTGCAGGTTGCACAATACACTGACTGTAACTAGTGCAGCTGCCTATGATATAGGACTAGAATAACACAAGCAATTGGGGTAGCTTCAGGTGTACACTGTGCAGGGGGCACAATACACTGACTGTAAATGCTGCAGCTGCCTGTGGTATAGGACCAGAACAACACCAGCAATTGGGGTAGCTTCAGGAGTACATTGTGCAAGTGGCACAATACACCGACTGTAACTGCTGCAGTTGCCTGTGGTATAGGACCGGAACAACCCCAGCAATTAGAGTAGCTTCTGGTGTACACTGTGCAGGGGTCACAATACACCGACTGTAACTACTGCAGCTGCAAGTGGTATAGGACCAGAACAACACCAGCAATTGGGATAGCTTCAGGTGTACACTTTGCAGGTGGCACAATACACCAACTGTAACTAGTGCAGCTGCCTGTGGTATAGGACCAGAACAACACGAGCAATTGGGGTAGCTTCAGGTGTACACTGTTCAGGTGGCACAATACACCGACTGTAACTGCTGCAGCTGCCTGTGGTATAGGACCAGAACAACACCTGCAGTTGTGGTAGATTCAAGGGTACACTGTGCAGGTTGCACAATACACCGACTGTAACTAGTGCAGCTGCCTATGATATAGGACTAGAATAACACGAGCAATTGGGGTAGCTTCAGGTGTACACTGTTCAGGTGGCACAATACACCGACTGTAACTGCTGCAGCTGCCTGTGGTATAGGACCAGAACAACACCTGCAGTTGGGGTAGATTCAAGGGTACAATGTGCAGGTGGCACAATACACCGACTGCAACTGCTGCAGCTGCCTGTGGTATAGGACTAGAACAAAACGAGCAATTGGGGTAGTTTCAGGTGTACAATGTGCAGGTGGCACAATACACCAACTGTAACTGCTGAAGCTGCCTCTGGTAAAGGACTAGAACAACACGAGCAATTGGGGTAGCTTCAGGTGTACACTGTGCAGGTGGCACAATACACCGACTGTAACTACTGCAGCTGCAAGTGGTATAGAACCAGAACAACACGAGCAATTGGGGTAGCTTCAGGTGTACACTGTGCAGGTGGCACAATACACTGACTGTAACTGCTACAGCTGCAAGTAGTAAAGGACGAGAACAACACGAGCGATTGGGGTAGCTTCAGGTGTACACTATTCCGGTGGCACAATACACTGACTTCAACTGCTGCAGCTGCATTTGGTATAGGACTAGAACAATACAAGCAATTGGGTAGCTTCAGGTGTACACTGTGCAGATGGCAAAATACACTGACTGTAAATGATGCAGCTGCCTGTGGTATAGGACCAGAAAAACACCAGCAATTGGGGTAGCTTCAGGTGTACACTGTGTAGAGGGCAAAAACACTGACTGTAACTGCTGCAGCTGCCTATGGTATAGGACCAGAACAACACCAGCAATTGGCGTAGCTTCAGGTGTACACTGTGCAAGGGGCACAATACACCAACTGTAACTGCTGCAGCTGCCTGTTGTATAGGACTAGAACAACATGAGCAATTGAGGTAGCTTCAGGTGTACACTGTGCAGGTGGCACAATACACTGACTGTAACTGCTGCAGCTGCCTGTGGTATAGGACTAGAACAACACGAGCAATTGGAGTAGCTTCAGGTGTACACTGTGCAGGTGGCCCAATACACTGACTGCAACTGCTGCAGCTGGCCTTGGTATATGACTAGAACAATACAAGCAATTGGGGTAGCTTCAGGTGTACACTGTGCCGGTGGCAAAATACACTGACTGTAACTGCTGCAGTTTCCTGTGGTATAGGACTGGAACAACCCCAGCAATTAGAGTAGCTTCTGGTGTGCACTGTGCAGGGGTCACAATACACCAACTGTAACTACTGCAGCTGCAAGTGGTATAGGACCAGAACAACACCAGCAATTGGAAAAAGGTTCAGGTGTACACTGTTCAGGTGGCACAATACAGCGACTGTAACTGCTGCAGCTGCCTGTGGTATATGACCAGAACAACACCTGCAGTTGGGGTAGATTCAAGAGTACACTGTGCAGGTTGCACAATACACTGACTGTAACTAGTGCAGCTGCCTATGATATAGGACTAGAATAACACAAGCAATTGGGGTAGCTTCAGGTGTACACTGTGCAGGGGGCACAATACACTGACTGTAACTGCTGCAGCTGCCTGTGGTATAGGACCAGAACAACACCAGCAATTGCGGTAGCTTCAGGTGTACACTTTGCATATGACACAGTACACCGACTGTAAGTACTGCAGCTGCCTGCCTGTTGTATAGGATCTGAAGAACACGAGTAATTGGGATAGCTTCAATTGCACAATGTGCAGGTGGCACAATATACCAACTCTAACTGCTACAGCTACCTGTGGCATAGGACTAGAAAAACACCAGCAATTGGGGTAGCTTCAGGTGTACATTGTGCAGGTGGTACAATACGCCAACTGCAACTGCTGCAGCTGCCTGTGGTATAGGACCAGAACAACACCAGCAATTGGGGTAGCTTCAGGTGTACACTGTGTAGAGGGCAAATACACTGACTGTAACTGCTGCAGCTGCCTATGGTATAGAACCAGAACAACATCAGCAATTGGGGTAGCTTCAGATGTACACTGTGCAGATGGCAAAATACACTGACTGTAAGTGCTGCAGCTGCCTGTGGAATAGGACCAGAAAAACACCAGCAATTGGGGTAGCTTCAGGTGTACACTGTGTAGAGGGCAAAAACACTGACTGTAACTGCTGCAGCTGCCTATGGTATAGGACCAGAACAACACCAGCAATTGGGGTAGCTTCAGGTGTACACTGTGCAGGGGGCACAATACACCAACTGTAACTGCTGCAGCTGCCTGTTGTATAGGACTAGAACAACATGAGCAATTGAGGTAGCTTCAGGTGTACAATGTGCAGGTGGCACAATACACTGACTGTAACTGCTGCAGCTGCCTATGGTATAGGACTAGAACAACACGAGCAATTGGAGTAGCTTCAGGTGTACACTGTGCAGGTGGCACAATACACTGACTGCAACTGCTGCAGCTGGCCTTGGTATAGGACTAGAACAATACAAGCAATTGGGGTAGCTTCAGGTGTACACTGTGCAGGTGGCAAAATACACTGACTGTAAATGCTGCAGCTGCCTCTGGTATAGGACCAGAACAACACCAGCAATTGGGGTAGCTTCAGGAGTACATTGTGCAAGTGGCACAATACACCGACTGTAACTGCTGCAGTTGCCTGTGGTATAGGACTGGAACAACCCCAGCAATTAGAGTAGCTTCTGGTGTGCACTGTGCAGGGGTCACAATACACCAACTATAACTACTGCAGCTGCAAGTGGTTTAGGACCAGAACAACACCAGCAATTGGGAAAGGTTCAGGTGTACACTGTTCAGGTGGCACAATACACCGACTGTAACTGCTGCAGCTGCCTGTGGTATATGACCAGAACAACACCTGCAGTTGGGGTAGATTCAAGGGTACACTGTGCAGGTTGCACAATACACTGACTGTAACTAGTGCAGCTGCCTATGATATAGGACTAGAATAACACAAGCAATTGGGGTAGCTTCAGGTGTACACTGTGCATGGGGCACAATACACTGACTGTAACTGCTGCAGCTGCCTGTGGTATAGGACCAGAACAACACCAGCATTTGCGGTAGCTTCAGGTGTACACTGTGCATATGACACAGTACACCGACTGTAAGTGCTGCAGCTGCCTGCCTGTTGTATAGGATCTGAAGAACACGAGTAATTGGGATAGCTTCAGTTGCACAATGTGCAGGTGGCACAATATACCAACTCTAACTGCTACAGCTACCTGTGGCATAGGACTAGAAAAACACCAGCAATTGGGGTAGCTTCAGGTGTACATTGTGCAGGTGGTACAATACGCCAACTGCAACTGCTGCAGCTGCCTGTGGTAGAGGACCAGAACAACACCAGCAATTGGGGTAGCTTCAGGTGTACACTGTGCAGGTGGCACAATATGCCAACTGTAACTGCTACAGCTGCCTCTGGTATAGGACCAGAAAAACAACAGCAATTGGGGGAGCTTCAGGTGTACACTGTGTAGAGGGCAAATACACTGACTGTAACTGCTGCAGCTGCCTATGGTATAGAACCAGAACAACATCAGCAATTGGGGTAACTTCAGGTGTACACTGTGCAGGGGGCACAATACACCAACTGTAACTGCTGCAGCTGCCTGTTGTATAGGACTAGAACAACACGAGCAATTGGAGTAGCTTCAGGTGTACACTGTGCAGGTGGCACAATACACTGACTGCAACTGCTGCAGCTGCCTGTGGTATAGAACTAGAACATCACAAGCAATTGGGGTAGCTTTAGGTGTATACTGTGTAGGGGGCACTATACACAGACTTTAACTGCTACAGCTGCCTGTGATATAGGACTAGAACAATACCAGCAATTGGGGTAGCTTCAGGTGTACACTATTCCGGTGGCAAAATACACTGACTTCAACTGCTGCAGCTGCCTTTGGTATAAGACTAGAACAATACAAGCAATTGGGGTAGCTTCAGGTGTACAATGTGCAGGTGGCACAATACACTGACTGTAACTGCTGCAGCTGCCTGTGGTATAGGACTAGAACAACACGAGCAATTGGAGTAGCTTCAGGTGTACACTGTGCAGGGGGCAAAATACACTGACTGTAAATGCTGAAGCTGCCTGTGGTATAGGAGCAGAACAACACCAGCAATTGGGGTAGCTTCAGGTGTACACTATTCCGGTGGCACAATACACTGACTTCAACTGCTGCAGCTGCCTTTGGTATAGGACTAGAACAATACAAGCAATTGGGTAGCTTCAGGTGTACACTGTGCAGATGGCAAAATACACTGACTGTAAATGCTGCAGCTGCCTTTTGTATAGGACCAGAAAAACACCAGCAATTGGGGTAGCTTCAGGTGTACACTGTGTAGAGGGCAAAAACACTGACTGTAACTGCTGCAGCTGCCTATGGTATAGGACCAGAACAACACCAGCAATTGGCGTAGCTTCAGGTGTACACTGTGCAAGGGGCACAATACACCAACTGTAACTGCTGCAGCTGCCTGTTGTATAGGACTAGAACAACATGAGCAATTGAGGTAGCTTCAGGTGTACACTGTGCAGGTGGCACAATACACTGACTGTAACTGCTGCAGCTGCCTGTGGTATAGGACTAGAACAACACGAGCAATTGGAGTAGCTTCAGGTGTACACTGTGCAGGTGGCACAATACACTGACTGCAACTGCTGCAGCTGGCCTTCGTATATGACTAGAACAATACAAGCAATTGGGGTAGCTTCAGGTGTACACTGTGCCGGTGGCAAAATACACTGACTGTAAATGCTGCAGCTGCCTCTGGTATAGGACCAGAACAACACCAGCAATTGGGGTAGCTTCAGGAGTACATTGTGCAAGTGGCACAATACACCGACTGTAACTGCTGCAGTTTCCTGTGGTATAGGACTGGAACAACCCCAGCAATTAGAGTAGCTTCTGGTGTGCACTGTGCAGGGGTCACAATACACCAACTGTAACTACTGCAGCTGCAAGTGGTATAGGACCAGAACAACACCAGCAATTGGAAAAAGGTTCAGGTGTACACTGTTCAGGTGGCACAATACACTGACTGTAACTGCTGCAGCTGCCTGTGGTATTTGACCAGAACAACACCTGCAGTTGGGGTAGATTCAAGAGTACACTGTGCAGGTTGCACAATACACTGACTGTAACTAGTGCAGCTGCCTATGATATAGGACTAGAATAACACAAGCAATTGGGGTAGCTTCAGGTGTACACTGTGCAGGGGGCACAATACACTGACTGTAACTGCTGCAGCTGCCTGTGGTATAGGACCAGAACAACACCAGCAATTGCGGTAGCTTCAGGTGTACACTTTGCATATGACACAGTACACCGACTGTAAGTACTGCAGCTGCCTGCCTGTTGTATAGGATCTGAAGAACACGAGTAATTGGGATAGCTTCAATTGCACAATGTGCAGGTGGCACAATATACCAACTCTAACTGCTACAGCTACCTGTGGCATAGGACTACAAAAACACCAGCAATTGGGGTAGCTTCAGGTGTACATTGTGCAGGTGGTACAATACGCCAACTGCAACTGCTGCAGCTGCCTGTGGTATAGGACCAGAACAACACCAGCAATTGGGGTAGCTTCAGGTGTACACTGTGTAGAGGGCAAATACACTGACTGTAACTGCTGCAGCTGCCTATGGTATAGAACCAGAACAACATCAGCAATTGGGGTAGCTTCAGGTGTACACTGTGCAGATGGCAAAATACACTGACTGTAAGTGCTGCAGCTGCCTGTGGAATAGGACCAGAAAAACACCAGCAATTGGGGTAGCTTCAGGTGTACACTGTGTAGAGGGCAAAAACACTGACTGTAACTGCTGCAGCTGCCTATGGTATAGGACCAGAACAACACCAGCAATTGGGGTAGCTTCAGGTGTACACTGTGCAGGGGGCACAATACACCAACTGTAACTGCTGCAGCTGCCTGTTGTATAGGACTAGAACAACATGAGCAATTGAGGTAGCTTCAGGTGTACAATGTGCAGGTGGCACAATACACTGACTGTAACTGCTGCAGCTGCGTATGGTATAGGACTAGAACAACACGAGCAATTGGAGTAGCTTCAGGTGTACACTGTGCAGGTGGCACAATACACTGACTGCAACTGCTGCAGCTGGCCTTGGTATAGGACTAGAAAAATACAAGCAATTGGGGTAGCTTCAGGTGTACACTGTGCAGGTGGCAAAGTACACTGACTGTAAATGCTGCAGCTGCCTCTGGTATAGGACCAGAACAACACCAGCAATTGGGGTAGCTTCAGGAGTACATTGTGCAAGTGGCACAATACACCGACTGTAACTGCTGCAGTTGCCTGTGGTATAGGACTGGAACAACCCCAGCAATTAGAGTAGCTTCTGGTGTGCACTGTGCAGGGGTCACAATACACCAACTATAACTACTGCAGCTGCCTGTGGTATATGACCAGAACAACACCTGCAGTTGGGGTAGATTCAAGGGTACACTGTGCAGGTTGCACAATACACTGACTGTAACTAGTGCAGCTGCCTATGATATAGGACTAGAATAACACAAGCAATTGGGGTAGCTTCAGGTGTACACTGTGCAGGGGGCACAATACACTGACTGTAACTGCTGCAGCTGCCTGTGGTATAGGACCAGAACAACACCAGCAATTGCGGTAGCTTCAGGTGTACACTGTGCATATGACACAGTACACCGACTGTAAGTACTGCAGCTGCCTGCCTGTTGTATAGGATCTGAAGAACACGAGTAATTGGGATAGCTTCAGTTGCACAATGTGCAGGTGGCACAATATACCAACTCTAACTGCTACAGCTACCTGTGGCATAGGACTAGAAAAACACCAGCAATTGGGGTAGCTTCAGGTGTACATTGTGCAGATGGTACAATACGCCAACTGCAACTGCTGCAGCTGCCTGTGGTATAGGACCAGAACAACACCAGCAATTGGGGTAGCTTCAGGTGTACACTGTGCAGGTGGCACAATATGCCAACTGTAACTGCTACAGCTGCCTCTGGTATAGGACCAGAAAAACAACAGCAATTGGGGGAGCTTCAGGTGTACACTGTGTAGAGGGCAAATACACTGACTGTAACTGCTGCAGCTGCCTATGGTATAGAACCAGAACAACATCAGCAATTGGGGTAACTTCAGGTGTACACTGTGCAGGGGGCACAATACACCAACTGTAACTGCTGCAGCTGCCTGTTGTATAGGACTAGAACAACACGAGCAATTGGAGTAGCTTCAGGTGTACACTGTGCAGGTGGCACAATACACTGACTGCAACTGCTGCAGCTGCCTGTGGTATAGAACTAGAACATCACAAGCAATTGGGGTAGCTTTAGGTGTATACTGTGTAGGGGGCACTATACACAGACTTTAACTGCTACAGCTGCCTGTGATATAGGACTAGAACAACACCAGCAATTGGGGTAGCTTCAGGTGTACACTATTCCGGTGGCACAATACACTGACTTCAACTGCTGCAGCTGCCTTTGGTATAGGACTAGAACAATACAAGCAATTGGGGTAGCTTCAGGTGTACAATGTGCAGGTGGCACAATACACTGACTGTAACTGCTGCAGCTGCCTGTGGTATAGGACTAGAACAACACGAGCAATTGGAGTAGCTTCAGGTGTACACTGTGCAGGGGGCAAAATACACTGACTGTAAATGCTGAAGCTGCCTGTGGTATAGGACCAGAACAACACCAGCAATTCGGGTAGCTTCAGGTGTACATTGTGCAAGTGGCACAATACGCCGACTGTAACTGCTGCAGTTGCCTGTGGTATAAGACCGGAACAACCCCAGTAATTAGAGCAGCTTTTGGTGTACACTGTGCAGGGGTCACAATACACCGACTGTAACTACTGCAGCTGCCTGTGCTATAGGACCAGAACAACACTAGCAATTGGGAAAGATTCAGCTGTACACTGTGCAGGAGGCACAATACACTGACTGTAACTGCTGCAGCTGCCTTTGGTACAGGACTAGAACAACACAATAAATTGGGGTAGCTTTAGGTGTATACTGTGCAGGTGGCACAATACACTGACTGTAACTGCTACAGCTGCCTCTGATATAGGACTAGAACAACACTAGCAATTGGGGTTGCTTCAGGTATACACTGTGCAGATGGCACAATACACCGAATGTAACTGCTGCAGCTGCCTGTGGTATATGACCAGAACAACACCTGCAGTTGGGGCAGATTCAAGGGTACACTGTGCAGGTTGCACAATACACTTACTGTAACTAGTGCAGCTGCCTATGATATAGGACTAGAATAACACAAGCAATTGGGGTAGCTTCAGGTGTACACTGTGCAGGGGGCACAATACACTGACTGTAACTGCTGCAGCTGCCTGTGGTATAGGACCAGAACAACACCAGCAATTGTGGTAGCTTCAGGTGCACACTGTGCATATGACACAGTACACCGACTGTAAGTACTGCAGCTGCCTGCTTGTTGTATAGGATCTGAAGAACACGAGTAATTGGGATAGCTTCAGTTGCACAATGTGCAGGTGGCACAATATACCAACTCTAACTGCTACAGCTACCTGTGGCATAGGACTAGAAAAATACCAGCAATTGGGGTAGCTTCAGGTGTACATTGTGCAGGTGGCACAATACGCCAACTGCAACTGCTGCAGCTGCCTGTGGTATAGGACCAGAACAACACTAGCAATTGGGAAAGATTCAGCTGTACACTGTGCAGGAGGCACAATACACTGACTGTAACTGCTGCAGCTGCCTGTGGTACAGGACCAGAACAACACAAAAAAATGGGGTAGCTTTAGGTGTATACTGTGCAGGTGGCACAATACACTGACTGTAACTGCTACAGCTGCCTCTGATATAGGACTAGAACAACACTAGCAATTGAGGTTGCTTCAGGTATACACTGTGCAGATGGCACAATACACCGAATGTAACTGCTGCAGCTGCCTGTGGTATATGACCAGAACAACACCTGCAGTTGGGGTAGATTCAAGGGTACACTGTGCAGGTTGCACAATACACTTACTGTAACTAGTGCAGCTGCCTATGATATAGGACTAGAATAACACAAGCAATTGGGGTAGCTTCAGGTGTACACTGTGCAGGGGGCACAATACACTGACTGTAACTGCTGCAGCTGCCTGTGGTATAGGACCAGAACAACACCAGCAATTGTGGTAGCTTCAGGTGCACACTGTGCATATGACACAGTACACCGACTGTAAGTACTGCAGCTGCCTGCTTGTTGTATAGGATCTGAAGAACACGAGTAATTGGGATAGCTTCAGTTGCACAATATGCAGGTGGCACAATATACCAACTCTAACTGCTACAGCTACCTGTGGCATAGGACTAGAAAAACACCAGCAATTGGGGTAGCTTCAGGTGTACATTGTGCAGGTGGCACAATACGCCAACTGCAACTGCTGCAGCTGCCTGTGGTATAGGACCAGAACAACACCAGCAATTGGGGTAGCTTCAGGTGTACACTGTGCAGGTGGCACAATACACCAACTGCAACTGCTACAGCTGCCTCTGGTATAGGACCAGAAAAACGCCAGCAATTGGGGTAGCTTCAGGTGTACACTGTGTAGAGGGCAAATACACTGACTGTAACTGCTGCAGCTGCCTATGGTATAGGACCAGAACAACATCAGCAATTGGGGTAGCTTCAGGTGTACACTGTGCAGGGGGCACAATACACCAACTGTAACTGCTGCAGCTGCCTGTTGTATAGGACTAGAACAACACGAGCAATTGGAGTAGCTTCAGGTGTACACTGTGCAGGTGGCACAATACACTGACTGCAACTGCTGCAGCTGCCTGTGGTATAGAACTAGAACATCACAAGCAATTGGGGTAGCTTTAGGTGTACACTGTGTAGGGGGCACTATACACCGACTTTAACTGCTACAGCTGCCGGTGATATAGGACTAGAACAACACCAGAAATTGGGGTAGCTTCAGGTGTACACTATTCCGGTGGCACAATACACTGACTTCATCTGCTGCAGCTGCCTTTGGTATAGGACTAGAACAATACAAGCAATTGGGGTAGCTTCAGGTGTACAATGTGCAGGTGGCACAATACACTGACTGTAACTGCTGCAGCTGCCTGTGGTATAGGACTAGAACAACACGAGCAATTGGAGTAGCTTCAGGTGTACACTGTGCAGGTGGCACAATACACTGACTGCAACTGCTGCAGCTGCCTTTGGGATAGGACTAGAACAATACAAGCAATTGGGGTAGCTTCAGGTGTACACTGTGCAGGTGGCAAAATACACTGACTAAATGCTGCAGCTGCCTGTGGAATAGGACCAGAACAACACCAGCAATTGGGGTAGCTTCAGGAGTACATTGTGCAAGTGGCACAATACACCGACTATAACTGCTGCAGTTGCCTGTGGTATAGGACTAGAACAACATGAGCAATTGGGGTAGCTTCAGGTGTACATTGTGCAAGTGGCACAATATGCCGACTGTAACTGCTGCAGTTGCCTGTGGTATAAGACCGGAACAACCCCAGCAATTAGAGTAGCTTTTGGTGTACACTGTGCAGGGGGCCCAATACACCGACTGTAACTACTGCAGCTGCCTGTGCTATAGGACCAGAACAACACTAGCAATTGGGAAAGATTCAGCTGTACACTGTGCAGGTGGCACAATACACTGACTGTAACTGCTGCAGCTGCCTTTGGTACAGGACTAGAACAACACAATAAATTGGGGTAGCTTTAGTTGTATACTGTGCAGGTGGCACAATACACTGACTGTAACTGCTACAGCTGCCTATGATATAGGACTAGAACAACACCAGCAATTGGGGTTGCTTCAGGTGTACACTGTGCAGATGGCACAATACACCGAATGTAACTGCTGCAGCTGCCTGTGGTATAGGACCAGAACAACACCAGCAATTGCGGTACCTTCAGGTGTACACTGTGCAGGTGGCAAAATACACTGACTGTAAATGCTGCATGTTCCTTTGGTATAGGACCAGAACAACACCAGCAATTGCGGTAGCTTCAGGTGTACACTGTTCAGGTGGCACAATACACAGACTGTAACTGCTGCAGCTGCCTGTGGTATAGGACTAGAATAACACGAGAAATTGGGGTAGCTTCAGGGGCACACTGTGCAGGGGGCACAATACAATGACTGTAACTACTGCAGCTGCTTGTGGCATAGGACCAGAACAACACGAGCAATTGGTGTAGCTTCAGGTGTACACTATGCAGGTGGCACAATACACCGACTGCAACTGCCTGTGGTATAGGACTTGAACAAAACGAGCAATTGGGGTAGCTTCAGGTGTACAATGTGCAGGTGGCACAATACACCAACTGTAACTGCTGAAGCTGCCTGTGGTATAGGACTAGAACAACATGAGCAATTGGGGTAGCTTCAGGTGTACACTGTGCAGGTGGCACAATACACTGAATTCAACTGGTGCAGCTGCCTGTGGTATAGGACTAGAACCAAACGAGCAATTGCGGTAGCTACAGGTGCACACTGTGCAGGTGGCACAATACACCAACTGTAACTGCTGCAGCTGCCTGTGGTATAGGACCAGAACAAGACGAGCAATTGGGGTAGCTTCAGGTGTACACTGTGTAGGTGGCACAATATACCGACTGCAACTGCTGCAGCTGCCTTTGGTATAAGACTAGAACAAAATTAGCAATTGGGGTAGCTTCAGGTGTACAATGTGCAGGTGGCACAATACACCAACTGTAACTGCTGAAGCTGCCTATGGTATAGGACTGGAACAACACGAGCAATTGGGGTAGCTTCAGGTGTACACTGTGCAGGTGGCACAATACACTGACTGTAACAGCTGCAGCTGCCTTTGGTTTAGGACCAGAACAACACCAGCAATTGGGGTAGCTTCAGGTGTACACTATTCCAGTGGCACAATATACTGAGTTCAACTGGTGCAGCTGCCTGTGGTGTAGGACTAGAACAACACAAGCAATTGGGGTAGCTTCAGGTGTACACTGTGCAGGTGGCACAATACACCGACTGCAACTTCTGCAGCTTCCTGTGGTATAGGACTAGAATAAAACAAGCAATTGGGGTAGATTCAGGTGTACAATGTGCAGGTGGCACAATACACCAACTGTAACTACTGCACCTGCCTTTGGTATAGGACCAGAACAACACCAGCAATTGGGGTAGCTTCAGATGTACATTGTGCAAGTGGCACAATACGCCGACTGTAACTGCTGCAGTTGCCTGTGGTATAGAACCGGAACAACCCCAGCAATTAGAGTAGATTCTGGTGTACACTGTGCAGGGGTCACAGTACACCGACTCTAACTACTGCAGCTGCCTGTGGTATTGGACCAGAACAACACAAGCAACTGGGATAGCTTCAGGTGTACACTGTGTAAGTGGCACAACACACCAACTGTAACTAGTGCAGCTGCCTATGGTATAGGACTAGAATAACACAAGAAATTGGGGTAGCTTCAGGTGTACACTGTGTAGAGTGCAAATACACTGACTGTAACTGCGGCAGCTGCCTGTGGTCTAGGACTAGAACAACACGAGCAATTGGGGTAGCTTCAGGTGTACACTGTGCAGGTGGCACAATACACCGACTTCAACTGCTGAAGCTACCTGTGGTATAGGACTAGAACAACACGAGCAATTGGGGTAGCTTCAGGTGTACACTGTGCAGGTGGCACAATACACTGACTGTAACTGCTGCAGCTGCCTGTGGTTTAGGACCAGAACAACACCAGCAATTGGGGTAGCTTCAGGTGTACACTATTCCAGTGACACAATATACTGACTTCAACTGGTGCAGCTGCCTGTGGTATAGGACGAGAACAACACGAGCAATTGGGGTAGCTTCAGGTGTACACTGTGCAGGTGGCACAATACACCGACTGCAACTGCTGCAGCTTCCTGTGGTATAGGACTAGAATAAAACAAGCAATTGGGATAGATTCAGGTGTACCATGTGCAGGTGGCACAATACATCAACTGTAACTGCTGCAGCTGCCTTTGGTATAGGACCAGAACAACACCAGCAATTGGGGTAGCTTCAGGTGTACATTGTGCAAGCGGCACAATACGCCGACTGTAACTGCTGCAGTTGCCTGTGGTATAGGACCAGAACAACACCAGCAATTGGGGTAGCTTCAGGTGTACACTATTCCGGTGGCACAATACACTGACTTCAACTGCTTCAGCTGCCTGTGGTATAGGACTAGAACAACACAAGCAATTGGGGTTGCTTCAGCTGTACACTGTGCAGGTGGCAAAATACACCGACTGTAAATGCTGCAGCTGCCTATGGTATAGGACCAGAAGAACACCAGCAATTGCAGTAGCTTCAGGTGTACACTATTCAGGTGGCACAATACACTGGCTGTAACTGCTGCAGCTGCCTGTGGTATAGGACCAGAACAACACCAGCAATTGGAGTAGCTTCAGGGGTACACTTTGCAGGTTGCACAATACACCGACTGTAACTAGGGCAGCTGCCTGTGATATGGGACTAGAATAACACAAGCAATTGGGGTAGCTTCAGGTGTACACTGTGCAGGTGGCACAATATACCGACTGTAACTGCGGAAGCTGCCTGTGGTATAGGACTACAACAACACGAGCAATGGGGGTAGCTTCAGGTGTACACTGTGCAGGTGGCAAAATAAACTGACTTCAACTGCTGCAGCTGCCCGTGGTATAGGACTAGAACAACACAATCAATTGGGGTAGCTTCAGGTGTACACCGTGCAGGTGGCAAAATACACTGACTGTAAATGCTGCAGCTGCCTGTTGTATAGGACCAGAACAACACCAGCAATTGGGGTAGCTTGAGGGGTACACTGTGCAGGTTGCACAATACACCGACTGTAACTAGTGCAGCTGCCTGTGATATAGGACTAGAATAAAACAAGCAATTGGGGTAGCTTCAGGTGTACACTGTGCAGGGGGCACAATACACTGACTGTAACTGCTGCAGCTGTCTGTGGTATAGGACTAGAATAACACAAGCAATTGGGGTAGCTTCAGGTGCACACTGTGCAGGTGGCAAAATACAACGACTGTAACTGCTACAGATTCCTCTGGTATAGGACTAGAACAACACCAGCAATTGCGGTAGCTTCAGGTGTACACTGTGCAGGGGGCACAATACACTGACTGTAACTGCTGCAGCTGCCTGTGGTATAGGACCAGAATAACACGAGCAATTGGGGTAGCTTCAGGTGTAAACTGCAGGTGGCACAATACACTGACTGTAACTGCTGTAGCTGCCTTTGGTATAGGACCAGAACAACACCAGCAATTGGGGTTGCTTCAGGTGTAAACTGTGCAGGTGGCATGAAACACTGACTGTAACTAGTGCAGCTGCCTGTGGTATAGGACTCGTTTAACACGAGCAATTGTGGTAGCTTCAAGTGCACACTGTGCAGGGGGCACAATACACTGACTGTAACTGCTGCAACTGCCTGTTGTATAGGACCAGAACAACTCAAGCAATTGGGGTAGCTTCAGGTGTACACTGTTCAGGTGGCACAATACAGTTACTGTAACTGCTGCAGCTGCCTGTGGTATAGGACTAGAACAACACAAGCAATTGGGGTAGCTTCAGGTGTGCACTGTGCAGGTGGCACAATACACCGACTGTAACTGCTGCAGCTGCCTCTGGTATATAACTAGAATAACACGAGCAATTGGGGTAGCTTTAGGTGTATACTGTGCAGGTGGCCCAATACACCGACTGTAACTGCTACTGCTTCCTGTGGTATAGGACAAAAACAACACCAGCAGTTGCGGTAGCTTCAGGTGTACACTGTGCAGGTGGCACAATACACTGACTGTAACTAGTGCAGCTGTCTGTGCTATAGGACTAGTTTAACACGTACAACTATGGTAGCTTAAGGTGTACACTGTGCAGGTGGCACAATATATTGACTGTAACTGCTGCAGCTTCCTGTGGTGTAGGACTACAACAACACGAGAAATGGGGGTAGCTTCAGGTGTACACTGTGCAGGTGGCAAAATACACTGACTTCAACTGCTGCAGCTGCCTGTGGTATAGTACTAGAACAACACAATAAATTGGGGTAGCTTCAGGTTTACACTGTGCAGGTGGCAAAATACACCAACTGTAAATGCTGCAGCTGCCTGTGGTATAGGACCAGAACAACACCAGCAATTGGGGTAGCTTGAGGGGTACACTGTGCAGGTTGCAAAATACACTGACTGTAACTAGTGCAGCTGCCTGTGATATAGGACTAGAATAAAATAAGCAATTGGGGTAGCTTCAGGTGTACACTGTGCAGGGGGCACAATACACTGACTGTAACTGCTGCAGCTGCCTGTGGTATAGGACCAGAATAACACAAGCAATTGGGGTAGCTTCAGGTGTACACTGTGCAGGTGGCAAAATACACTGACTCTAACTGCTGCAGCTGCCTATGGTATAGGACTAGAACAACACGAGCAATTGGAGTAGCTTCAGGTGTACACTGTGCAGGTGGCACAATACACTGACTGCAACTGCTGCAGCTGCCTGTGGTATAGAACTAGAACATCACAAGCAATTGGGGTAGCTTTAGGTGTATACTGTGTAGGGGGCACTATACACCGACTTTAACTGCTACAGCTGCCGGTGATATAGGACTAGAACAACACCAGAAATTGGGGTAGCTTCAGGTGTACACTATTCCGGTGGCACAATACACTGACTTCATCTGCTGCAGCTGCCTTTGGTATAGGACTAGAACAATACAAGCAATTGGGGTAGCTTCAGGTGTACAATGTGCAGGTGGCACAATACACTGACTGTAACTGCTGCAGCTGCCTGTGGTATAGGACTAGAACAACACGAGCAATTGGAGTAGCTTCAGGTGTACACTGTGCAGGTGGCACAATACACTGACTGCAACTGCTGCAGCTGCCTTTGGGATAGGACTAGAACAATACAAGCAATTGGGGTAGCTTCAGGTGTACACTGTGCAGGTGGCAAAATACACTGACTGTAAATGCTGCAGCTGCCTGTGGAATAGGACCAGAACAACACCAGCAATTCGGGTAGCTTCAGGTGTACATTGTGCAAGTGGCACAATATGCCGACTGTAACTGCTGCAGTTGCCTGTGGTATAAGACCGGAACAACCCCAGCAATTAGAGTAGCTTTTGGTGTACACTGTGCAGGGGTCACAATACACCGACTGTAACTACTGCAGCTGCCTGTGCTATAGGACCAGAACAACACTAGCAATTGGGAAAGATTCAGCTGTGCACTGTGCAGGTGGCACAATACACTGACTGTAACTGCTGCAGCTGCCTTTGGTACAGGACTAGAACAACACAATAAATTGGGGCAGCTTTAGTTGTATACTGTGCAGGTGGCACAATACACTGACTGTAACTGCTACAGCTGCTTATGATATAGGACTAGAACAACACCAGCAATTGGGGTTGCTTCAGGTGTACACTGTGCAGATGGCACAATACACCGAATGCAACTGCTGCAGCTGCCTGTGGTATAGGACCAGAACAACACCAGCAATTGCGGTACCTTCAGGTGTACACTGTGCAGGTGGCAAAATACACTGACTGTAAATGCTGCATGTTCCTTTGGTATAGGACCAGAACAACACCAGCAATTGCGGTAGCTTCAGGTGTACACTGTTCAGGTGGCACAATACACCGACTGTAACTGCTGCAGCTGCCTGTGGTATAGGACTAGAATAACACGAGAAATTGGGGTAGCTTCAGGGGCACACTGTGCAGGGGGCACAATACAATGACTGTAACTACTGCAGCTGCTTGTGGCATAGGACCAGAACAACACGAGCAATTGGGGTAGCTTCAGGTGTACACTATGCAGGTGGCACAATACACCAACTGCAACTGCCTGTGGTATAGGACTTGAACAAAACGAGCAATTGGGGTAGCTTCAGGTGTACAATGTGCAGGTGGCACAATACACCAACTGTAACTGCTGAAGCTGCCTGTGGTATAGGACTAGAACAACATGAGCAATTGGGGTAGCTTCAGGTGTGCACTGTGCAGGGGCACAATACACCGACTGTAACTGCTGCAACTGCCTGTTGTATAGGACCAGAACAACTCAAGCAATTGGGGTAGCTTCAGGTGTACACTGTTCAGGTGGCACAATACAGTTACTGTAACTGCTGCAGCTGCCTGTGGTATAGGACTAGAACAACACAAGCAATTGGGGTAGCTTCAGGTGTGCACTGTGCAGGTGGCACAATACACCGACTGTAACTGCTGCAGCTGCCTCTGGTATATAACTAGAATAACACAAGCAATTGGGGTAGCTTTAGGTGTATACTGTGCAGGTGACCCAATACACCGACTGTAACTGCTACTGCTTCCTGTGGTATAGGACAAAAACAACACCAGCAGTTGCGGTAGCTTCAGGTGTACACTGTGCAGGTGGCACAATACACTGACTGTAACTAGTGCAGCTGTCTGTGCTATAGGACTAGTTTAACACGTGCAACTATGGTAGCTTAAGGTGTACACTGTGCAGGTGGCACAATATATTGACTGTAACTGCTGCAGCTTCCTGTGGTGTAGGACTACAACAACATGAGAAATGGGGGTAGCTTCAGGTGTACACTGTGCAGGTGGCAAAATACACTGACTTCAACTGCTGCAGCTGCCTGTGGTATAGTACTAGAACAACACAATAAATTGGGGTAGCTTCAGGTTTACACTGTGCAGGTGGCAAAATACACCAACTGTAAATGCTGCAGCTGCCTGTGGTATAGGACCAGAACAACACCAGCAATTGGGGTAGCTTGAGGGGTACACTGTGCAGGTTGCACAATACACTGACTGTAACTAGTGCAGCTGCCTGTGATATAGGACTAGAATAAAATAAGCAATTGGGGTAGCTTCAGGTGTACACTGTGCAGGGGGCACAATACACTGACTGTAACTGCTGCAGCTGCCTGTGGTATAGGACCAGAGTAACACAAGCAATTGGGGTAGCTTCAGGTGTACCCTGTGCAGGTGGTACAATATACTGACTGTAACTGCTGCAGCTGCATGTGGTATAGCACTACAACAACACGAGCAATAGGGGTTGCTTCAGGTGTACACTGTGCAGGTGGCAAAATACACTGACTCTAACTGCTGCAGCTGCCTGTAGTATAGGACTAGAACAACACGAGCAATTGGGGTAGCTTCAGGTGTACACTGTGCTGGTTGCACAATACACTGACTGTAACTGCTACAGCTGCCTATGGTATAGGAGTAGAACAACACCAGCAATTGTGGTTGCTTCAGGTGTACACTGTGCAGGTGCTACAATACACCGACTGTAACTGCTGCAGCTGCCTGTAGTATAGGACTAGAACAACACGAGCAATTGGGGTAGCTTCAGGTGTACACTGTGCTGGTTGCACAATACACTGACTGTAACTGCTGCAGCTGCCTGTTGTATAGGACCAGAACAACTCAAGCAATTGGGGTAGCTTCAGGTGTACACTGTTCAGGTGGCACAATACAGTTACTGTAACTGCTGCAGCTGCCTGTGGTATAGGACTAGAACAGCACAAGCAATTGGGGTAGCTTCAGGTGTGCACTGTGCAGGTGGCACAATACACCGACTGTAACTGCTGCAGCTGCCTCTGGTATATAACTAGAATAACACGAGCAATTGGGGTAGCTGTAGGTGTATACTGTGCAGGTGGCCCAATACACCGACTGTAACTGCTACAGCTTCCAGTGGTATAGGACAAAAACAACACCAGCAGTTGCGGTAGCTTCAGGTGTACACTGTGCAGGTGGCACAATACACTGACTGTAATTAGTGCAGCTGTCTGTGGTATAGGACTAGTTTAACACTTGCAACTATGGTAGCTTCAGGTGCACACTGTGCAGGGGCACAATACACCGACTGTAACTGCTGCAGCTGCCTGTTGTATAGGACCAGAACAACACAAGCAATTGGGGTAGCTTCAGGTTTACACTGTTCAGGTGGCGCAATACAGTGACTGTAACTGCTGCAGCTGCCTGTGGTATAGGACTAGAACAACACAAGCAATTGGGGTAGCTTCAGGTGTGCACTGTGCAGGTGGCACAATACACCAACTGTAACTGCTGTAGCTGCCTCTGGTATAGAACTAGAACAACACAAGCAATTGGGGTAGCTTTAGGTATACACTGTGCAGGTGGTACAATACACCGACTGTAACTGCTGCAGCTGCCTGTGGTATAGGACCAGAACAACACCAGCAATTGTGGTAGCTTCAGGTGTACACTATTCCTGGGGCACAATACACTGACTTCAACTGCTGCAGCTGCCTGTGGTATAGGACTAGAACAACACAAGCAGTTGGGGTTGCTTCAGGTGTACACTGTTCAGGTGGCAGAATACACCAACTGTAAATGCTGCAGCTGCCTGTGGTATAGGACCAGAACAACACCAGCAATTGCGGTAGCTTCAGGTGTACACTGTTCAGGTGACACAATACACTGACTGTAACAGCTGCAGCTGCCTCTGGTATAGGACCAGAACAACACCAACAATTGGAGTAGCTTCAGGGGTACACTGTACAGGTTGCACAATACACCGACTGTAACTAGTGCAGCTGCCTGTGATATAGGACTAGAATAACACAAGCAATTGGGGTAGCTTCAGGTGTACACTGTGCAGGTGGCACAATACACTGACTGTAACTGCTGCAGCTGCCTGTGGTATAGGACCAGAATAACACGAGCAATTGGGGTAGCTTAAGGTGTACACTGTGCAGGTGGCACAATATATTGACTGTAGCTGCTGCAGCTGCCTGTGGTGTAGGACTACAACAACACGAGCAATGGGGGTAGCTTCAGGTGTTCACTGTGCAGGTGGTAAAATACACTGACTTCAACTGCTGCAGCTGCCTGTGGTATAGTACTAGAAAAACACAATAAATTGGGGTAGCTTCAGGTTTACACTGTGCAGGTGGCAAAATACACCAACTGTAAATGCTGCAGCTGCCTGTGGTATAGGACCAGAACAACACCAGCAATTGGGGTAGCTTGAGGGGTACACTGTGCAGGTTGCACAATACACCGACTGTAACTAGTGCAGCTGCCTGTGATATAGGACTAGAATAAAACAAGCAATTGGGGTAGCTTCAGGTGTACACTGTGCAGGGGGCACAATACACTGACTGTAACTGCTGCAGCTGCATGTGGTATAGCACTACAACAACACGAGCAATAGGGGTTGCTTCAGGTGTACACTGTGCAGGTGGCAAAATACACTGACTCTAACTGCTGCAGCTGCCTGTAGTATAGGACTAGAACAACACGAGCAATTGGGGTAGCTTCAGGTGTACACTGTGCTGCTTGCACAATACACTGACTGTAACTGCTACAGCTGCCTATGGTATAGGAGTAGAAAAACACCAGCAATTGTGGTTGCTTCAGGTGTACACTGTGCAGGTGCTACAATACACCGACTGTAACTGCTGCAGCTGCCTGTAGTATTGGACCAGAACAACACCAGCAATTGTGGTAGCTTCAGGTGTACACTGTGTAGGTGGCACAATACACCAACTGTAACTGCTGCAGCTGCCTGTGATATAGGACCAGAACAACACTAGCAATTGCGGTAGCTTCAGGGGTACACTGTGCAGGTGGCACAATAAACCGATTTTAACTGCTGCAGCTGCCTGTGGTATAGGACTAGAACAACACGAGCAATTGGGGACCAATTGAGCAATTGAGCAATTCAGGTGTACACTGTTCCGGTGGCACTATATACCGTCTGTAAGGCCGCGTACACACGGGCGGACTGTTCGCCCAACTTAGTCCGCTGAACAGTGTTTCAGCGGACAGTCCGCTCGTGTGTGGGCTTCAGCGGACTGTTTCAGCGGACAGTCTGACGAACAAAGTCTTACGGAATTTCCGTAAGACAGTCCGTTCAAACTTGGTTTTGTCCGTCCAAACTTGGTTTCAGCGGACAGTCCGCTCGTGTGTAGGCAAGTTGGACGGACTAAGTATCGCGCATGCTCAGAAAGGGTTTACACGGCCGAAGGTTGCATTGCAGTGTATAGGACGTCGTTTTTCTGGTCCCGTCGTACGTGCTGTACACGTCATCACTCACGTTTTCAGCGGACTGTTCGTTCATCGTGTGTGGTCAAGTCCGTTCATGCTAATTTTTTTTTTTTCAAATATATACTTTATTTATTTAAACAATGCCCAACCTGGGCGCACATATAACATAAACATACAGTTGGGATACATGGGGGGAAGGAAGGGAAAGTGCCCAGTGAGTACAATACAGAGATAGAGGGGAAGGCGGACATAGCCTACATACAGTACATCTGAAATTAACATGAGTTCCCGTAAGGTCACGTTCATCATCATGCCGGCTACCACCGCCCATTCGGGCCGGGGCACCTTGCGCGAAGTAACCATGGACTCACTAGACACCCAATTCTCAGCCGCCTCCCCCACACCAGAACCCCATTGCCCCGGTAAACAAACAAACGTCCGAAGTCAGAGTCTGACAGCAATGGGGACAAGGACACACAAGAAAGGAAGGCTGGGGGAGGCTAGGGGAGAGAGAGAGAGAGAGAGAGAGAGAGAGGGAGATGGGGAAAAAAAAAAAAAAAAAAAAAAAAAAAAAAAGGGGGGGGGGGGAGAGAGAGATCTGGTTGAGTCCGGAATACCGCGTCATACACTTGGAACAGGTTACAAACTATCTCACAGGGTTCTCAGGGAAACTCCTTCAGGGGAGAAAATAAACTGATGCCAGAGAGCCCACGTGGTTTTAAATCTTTCCTGCTGTTGCCTCCCAGATAGCACCAGGTCCTCTAGCTTACTAACGTCCCGTTCATGCTAATTTTGAACGGACTGTTTGTCGGATTGTTTGACGAACTTAGTTGGGCGAACAATCCGCCCGTGTGTACGCGGCCTAACTGCTGCAGTTGCCTGTGGTATAGGACCAGAACAACACCAGCAATTGGGGTAGCTTGAGGGGTACACTGTGCAGGTTGCACAATACACTGACTGTAACTAGTGCAGCTGCCTGTGATATAGGACTAGAATAAAATAAGCAATTGGGGTAGCTTCAGGTGTACACTGTGCAGGGGGCACAATACACTGACTGTAACTGCTGCAGCTGCCTGTGGTATAGGACCAGAATAACACAAGCAATTGGGGTAGCTTCAGGTGTACCCTGTGCAGGTGGTACAATATACTGACTGTAACTGCTGCAGCTGCATGTGGTATAGCACTACAACAACACGAGCAATAGGGGTTGCTTCAGGTGTACACTGTGCAGGTGGCAAAATACACTGACTCTAACTGCTGCAGCTGCCTGTAGTATAGGACTAGAACAACACGAGCAATTGGGGTAGCTTCAGGTGTACACTGTGCTGGTTGCACAATACACTGACTGTAACTGCTACAGCTGCCTATGGTATAGGACCAGAACAACACCAGCAATTGTGGTTGCTTCAGGTGTACACTGTGCAGGTGCTACAATACACCGACTGTAACTGCTGCAGCTGCCTGTAGTATAGGACTAGAACAACACGAGCAATTGGGGTAGCTTCAGGTGTACACTGTGCTGGTTGCACAATACACTGACTGTAAGGCCGCGTACACACGGGCGGACTGTTCGCCCAACCTTGTCCGCTGAACAGTGTTTGGGCGGACAGTCCGCTCGTGTGTGGGCTTTCAGCGGACAGTTTCAGCGGACAGTTGGACGGACAAAGTCTTTCGGAAATTCCGAAAAACTGTCCGCTGAAACTGTGTTTGAGCGAACAGTCCGCCCGTGTGTGGGCTTGTCCGCTGTACTTTCGAAATGAGCGGACTGTTCCCGCTCGGAAAGTCCGCCCATTTCGAGCGCGTGTACAGGTAGGCGGGGCCCGCGAAGGAGACGTCGCGGGCTCCGCCGCCTGGAATGGGCTTAAAGGGGAACCCCAACGCCGAAAAAAATCGGCGTGGGGGTTCCCCCCAAGTCCACACCAGACCCTTGTCCGAGCACGCTACCCGGCCGGCCAGGAAAGGGGGGCGAGCGAGCGCGCCCCCCCTCCTGAGCCGTACCAGGCCGCGTGCCCTCAACATGGGGGGTGCCTTGGGGAAGGGGGGGCCGCGCGGCCCCCCCACCCCAAAGCACCTTGTCCCCATGTTGATGAGGACAAGGGCCTCTTCCCGACAACCCTGGCCGTTGGTTGTCGGGGTCTGCGGGCGGGGGGCTTATCGGAATCCGGGAGCCCCCTTTAAGAAGGGGGCCCCCGGATACCGGCCCCCCACCCTATGTGAATGAGTATGGGGTACAATGTACCCCTACCCATTCACCTGTGAAATAAAGTACAAATAAAAACACAACACAGGGGGAAAAAATATTTTATTGCACAGCTCCGGGGGTCTTCCGTCTTCGGGGGTCTTCTCGCCGGACTCCTCCGCTATGTGTGTGTAGCTCTTTTGCCAGCGGAGGAGTCCGGCTTTCTTCCTCCCCGCCGCCGGCCTCTTCTCCCGACTTCGGGGGTCTTGTCCCCCTCTTCGGTTCTTCTGCCGGGCCACCGCGCCTGGTCCGGTGGCCCGGTCTTCTGTCACCGTCTTCCGTTCTTCTGTCGCCGCCTTCGGTTCTTCTGCCGGGCCACCGCGCCTTCTTGTAGCTCTTTTACAGGCGGTGGCCCGGTCTTCTGTCGCCGTCGCCGCCTTCCGTTCGTGTTCTTCTTCTTGTTCTTCTTGTTCTTCTCCAGGCGATGTTGACTCGACGAGCTCTCCGGCCGGAATGCCGGGGACGCGCTGTGCGGTCACTTATATAGTGACAATGGGGCGGGGTCACATGGTATATGTCACATGGGTTGGTCACATGGGTTGATGTCACATGGGGACTATGACATCATAAGGGGGCGGGGTCACCATGTGACATCAACCCATGTGACATATACCATGTGACCCCGCCCCATTGTCACTATATAAGTGACCGCACAGCGCGTCCCCGGCATTCCGGCCGGAGAGCTCGTCGAGTCAACATCGCCTGGAGAAGAACAAGAAGAACAAGAAGAAGAACACGAACGGAAGGCGGCGACGGCGACAGAAGACCGGGCCACCGCCTGTAAAAGAGCTACAAGAAGGCGCGGTGGCCCGGCAGAAGAACCGAAGGCGGCGACAGAAGAACGGAAGACGGTGACAGAAGACCGGGCCACCGGACCAGGCGCGGTGGCCCGGCAGAAGAACCGAAGAGGGGGACAAGACCCCCGAAGTCGGGAGAAGAGGCCGGCGGCGGGGAGGAAGAAAGCCGGACTCCTCCGCTGGCAAAAGAGCTACACACACATAGCGGAGGAGTCCGGCGAGAAGACCCCCGAAGACGGAAGACCCCCGGAGCTGTGCAATAAAATATTTTTTCCCCCTGTGTTGTGTTTTTATTTGTACTTTATTTCACAGGTGAATGGGTAGGGGTACATTGTACCCCATACTCATTCACATAGGGTGGGGGGCCGGTATCCGGGGGCCCCCTTCTTAAAGGGGGCTCCCGGATTCCGATAAGCCCCCCGCCCGCAGACCCCGACAACCAACGGCCAGGGTTGTCGGGAAGAGGCCCTTGTCCTCATCAACATGGGGACAAGGTGCTTTGGGGTGGGGGGGCCGCGCGGCCCCCCCTTCCCCAAGGCACCCCCCATGTTGAGGGCACGCGGCCTGGTACGGCTCAGGAGGGGGGGCGCGCTCGCTCGCCCCCCTTTCCTGGCCGGCCGGGTAGCGTGCTCGGACAAGGGTCTGGTGTGGACTTGGGGGGAACCCCCACGCCGATTTTTTTCGGCGTTGGGGTTCCCCTTTAAGCCCATTCCAGGCGGCGGAGCCCGCGACGTCTCCTTCGCGGGCCCCGCCTACCTGTACACGCGCTCGAAATGGGCGGATTTGCCTCCTCCTTACGTGGGCGAGTCCGTTCATTTCAAAAGTTGAGCGAACTGTTTGCCCAACCTTGTTCGTCAAACAGTCCGCTCGTGTGTGGGCACGTCCGCTCATGCAAATTTTGAGCGGACTGTTTGACAAACTGTTTGCCGAACAAGGTTGGGCGAACAGTCCGCGCGTGTGTACGCGGCCTTACTGCTGCAGCTGCCTGTTGTATAGGACCAGAACAACTCAAGCAATTGGGGTAGCTTCAGGTGTACACTGTTCAGGTGGCACAATACAGTTACTGTAACTGCTGCAGCTGCCTGTGGTATAGGACTAGAACAGCACAAGCAATTGGGGTAGCTTCAGGTGTGCACTGTGCAGGTGGCACAATACACCGACTGTAACTGCTGCAGCTGCCTCTGGTATATAACTAGAATAACACGAGCAATATACTGACTGTAACTGCTGCAGCTGCATGTGGTATAGCACTACAACAACACGAGCAATAGGGGTTGCTTCAGGTGTACACTGTGCAGGTGGCAAAATACACTGACTCTAACTGCTGCAGCTGCCTGTAGTATAGGACTAGAACAACACGAGCAATTGGGGTAGCTTCAGGTGTACACTGTGCTGGTTGCACAATACACTGACTGTAACTGCTACAGCTGCCTATGGTATAGGACCAGAACAACACCAGCAATTGTGGTTGCTTCAGGTGTACACTGTGCAGGTGCTACAATACACCGACTGTAACTGCTGCAGCTGCCTGTAGTATAGGACTAGAACAACACGAGCAATTGGGGTAGCTTCAGGTGTACACTGTGCTGGTTGCACAATACACTGACTGTAACTGCTGCAGCTGCCTGTTGTATAGGACCAGAACAACTCAAGCAATTGGGGTAGCTTCAGGTGTACACTGTTCAGGTGGCACAATACAGTTACTGTAACTGCTGCAGCTGCCTGTGGTATAGGACTAGAACAGCACAAGCAATTGGGGTAGCTTCAGGTGTGCACTGTGCAGGTGGCACAATACACCGACTGTAACTGCTGCAGCTGCCTCTGGTATATAACTAGAATAACACGAGCAATTGGGGTAGCTGTAGGTGTATACTGTGCAGGTGGCCCAATACACCGACTGTAACTGCTACAGCTTCCAGTGGTATAGGACAAAAACAACACCAGCAGTTGCGGTAGCTTCAGGTGTACACTGTGCAGGTGGCACAATACACTGACTGTAATTAGTGCAGCTGTCTGTGGTATAGGACTAGTTTAACACTTGCAACTATGGTAGCTTCAGGTGCACACTGTGCAGGGGCACAATACACCGACTGTAACTGCTGCAGCTGCCTGTTGTATAGGACCAGAACAACACAAGCAATTGGGGTAGCTTCAGGTTTACACTGTTCAGGTGGCGCAATACAGTGACTGTAACTGCTGCAGCTGCCTGTGGTATAGGACTAGAACAACACAAGCAATTGGGGTAGCTTCAGGTGTGCACTGTGCAGGTGGCACAATACACCAACTGTAACTGCTGTAGCTGCCTCTGGTATAGAACTAGAACAACACAAGCAATTGGGGTAGCTTTAGGTATACACTGTGCAGGTGGTACAATACACCGACTGTAACTGCTGCAGCTGCCTGTGGTATAGGACCAGAACAACACCAGCAATTGTGGTAGCTTCAGGTGTACACTATTCCTGGGGCACAATACACTGACTTCAACTGCTGCAGCTGCCTGTGGTATAGGACTAGAACAACACAAGCAGTTGGGGTTGCTTCAGGTGTACACTGTTCAGGTGGCAGAATACACCAACTGTAAATGCTGCAGCTGCCTGTGGTATAGGACCAGAACAACACCAGCAATTGCGGTAGCTTCAGGTGTACACTGTTCAGGTGACACAATACACTGACTGTAACAGCTGCAGCTGCCTCTGGTATAGGACCAGAACAACACCAACAATTGGAGTAGCTTCAGGGGTACACTGTACAGGTTGCACAATACACCGACTGTAACTAGTGCAGCTGCCTGTGATATAGGACTAGAATAACACAAGCAATTGGGGTAGCTTCAGGTGTACACTGTGCAGGTGGCACAATACACTGACTGTAACTGCTACAGCTGCCTGTGGTATAGGACCAGAATAACACGAGCAATTGGGGTAGCTTAAGGTGTACACTGTGCAGGTGGCACAATATATTGACTGTAACTGCTGCAGCTGCCTGTGGTGTAGGACTACAACAACACGAGCAATGGGGGTAGCTTCAGGTGTTCACTGTGCAGGTGGTAAAATACACTGACTCTAACTGCTGCAGCTGCCTGTAGTATAGGACTAGAACAACACGAGCAATTGGGGTAGCTTGAGGGGTACACTGTGCAGGTTGCACAATACACCGACTGTAACTAGTGCAGCTGCCTGTGATATAGGACTAGAATAAAACAAGCAATTGGGGTAGCTTCAGGTGTACACTGTGCAGGGGGCACAATACACTGACTGTAACCGCTGCAGCTGCATGTGGTATAGCACTACAACAACACGAGCAATAGGGGTTGCTTCAGGTGTACACTGTGCAGGTGGCAAAATACACTGACTCTAACTGCTGCAGCTACCTGTAGTATAGGACTAGAACAACACGAGCAATTGGGGTAGCTTCAGGTGTACACTGTGCTGCTTGCACAATACACTGACTGTAACTGCTACAGCTGCCTATGGTATAGGAGTAGAACAACACCAGCAATTGTGGTTGCTTCAGGTGTACACTGTGCAGGTGCTACAATACACCGACTGTAACTGCTGCAGCTGCCTGTAGTATTGGACCAGAACAACACCAGCAATTGTGGTAGCTTCAGGTGTACACTGTGTAGGTGGCACAATACACCAACTGTAACTGCTGCAGCTGCCTGTGATATAGGACCAGAACAACACTAGCAATTGCGGTAGCTTCAGGGGTACACTGTGCAGGTGGCACAATAAACCGATTTTAACTGCTGCAGCTGCCTGTGGTATAGGACTAGAACAACACGAGCAATTGGGGACCAATTGAGCAATTGAGCAATTCAGGTGTACACTGTTCCGGTGGCACTATATACCGTCTGTAAGGCCGCGTACACACGGGCGGACTGTTCGCCCAACTTAGTCCGCTGAACAGTGTTTCAGCGGACAGTCCGCTCGTGTGTGGGCTTCAGCGGACTGTTTCAGCGGACAGTCTGACGAACAAAGTCTTACGGAATTTCCGTAAGACAGTCCGTTCAAACTTGGTTTTGTCCGTCCAAACTTGGTTTCAGCGGACAGTCCGCTCGTGTGTAGGCAAGTTGGACGGACTAAGTATCGCGCATGCTCAGAAAGGGTTTACACGGCCGAAGGTTGCATTGCATTGTATAGGACGTTGTTTTTCTGGTCCCGTCGTACGTGCTGTACACGTCATCACGCACGTTTTCAGCGGACTGTTCGTTCATCGTGTGTGGTCAAGTCCGTTCATGCTAATTTTGAACGGACTGTTTGTCGGATTGTTTGACGAACTTAGTTGGGCGAACAGTCCGCCCGTGTGTACGCGGCCTAACTGCTGCAGTTGCCTGTGGTATAGGACCAGAACAACACCAGCCATTGCGGCAGCTTCAGGTGTACACTGTGCAGGTGGCACAATACACTGACTGTAACTGCTGCAGCTGCCTGTCGTATAGGACCAGAATAACACGAGCAATTGGGGTAGCTTAAGGTGTACACTGTGCATGTGGCACAATATATTGACTGTAACTGCTGCAGCTGCCTGTGGTGTAGGACTACAACAACACGAGCAATGGGGGTAGCTTCAGGTGTACACTGTGCAGGGGGCACAATACACTGACTGTAACTGCTGCAGCTGCCTGTGGTATAGGACCAGAATAACACGAGCAATTGGGGTAGCTTAAGGTGTACACTGTGCAGGTGGCACAATATATTTACTGTAACTGCTGCAGCTGCCTGTGGTGTAGGACTACAACAACACGAGCAATGGGGGTAGCTTCAGGTGTACACTGTGCAGGTGGCAAAATACACTGACTTCAACTGCTGCAGCTGCCTGTGGTATAGTACTAGAACAACATAATAAATTGGGGTAGCTTCAGGTGTACACTGTGTAGGGGGCACAATACACTGACTGTAACTGCTGCAGCTGCCTGTGGTATAGGACCAGAATAACACGAGCAATTGGGGTAGCTTAAGGTGTACACTGTGCAGGTGGCACAATATATTGACTGTAACTGCTGCAGCTGCCTGTGGTGTAGGACTACAACAACACGAGCAATGGGGGTAGCTTCAGGTGTACATTGTGCAGGTGGCAAAATACACTGACTTCAACTGCTGCAGCTGCCTGTGGTATAGTACTAGAACAACACAATAAATTGGGGTAGCTTCAGGTGTACACTTTGCAGGTGGCAAAATACACCAACTGTAAATGCTGCAGCTGCCTGTGGTATAGGACCAGAACAACACCAGCAATTGGGGTAGCTTGAGGGGTACACTGTGCAGGTTGCACAATACACCGACTGTAACTAGTGCAGCTGCCTGTAATATAGGACTAGAATAAAACAAGCAATTGGGGTAGCTTCAGGTGTACACTGTGCAGGGGGCACAATACACTGACTGTAACTGCTGCAGCTGCATGTGGTATAGGACTACAGCAACACGAGCAATAGGGGTGGCTTCAGGTGTACACTGTGCAGGTGGCAAAATACACTGACTCTAACTGCTGCAGCTGCCTGTAGTATAGGACTAGAACAACACAAGCAATTGGGGTAGCTTCAGGTGTACACTGTGCTGGTGGCACAATTCACCGACTGTAACTGCTACAGCTGCCTATGGTATAGGAGTAGAACAACACCAGCAATTGTGGTTGCTTCAGATGTACACTGTGCAGGTGCTACAATACACCGACTGTAACTGCTGCAGCTGCCTGTAGTATTGGACCAGAACAACACCAGCAATTGTGGTAGCTTCAGGTGTACACTGTGTAGGTGGCACAATACACCAACTGTAAATGCTGCAGCTGCCTGTGGTATAGGACCAGAACAACACCAGCAATTGGGGTAGCTTGAGGGGTACACTGTGCAGGTTGCACAATACACCGACTGTAACTAGTGCAGCTGCCTGTGATATAGGACTAGAATAAAACAAGCAATTGGGGTAGCTTCAGGTGTACACTGTGCAGGGGGCACAATACACAGACTGTAACTGCTGCAGCTGCATGTGGTATAGCACTACAACAACACGAGCAATAGGGGTTGCTTCAGGTGTACACTGTGCAGGTGGCAAAATACACTGACTCTAACTGCTGCAGCTGCCTGTAGTATAGGACTAGAACAACACGAGCAATTGGGGTAGCTTCAGGTGTACACTGTGCTGCTTGCACAATACACTGACTGTAACTGCTACAGCTGCCTATGGTATAGGAGTAGAAAAACACCAGCAATTGTGGTTGCTTCAGGTGTACACTGTGCAGGTGCTACAATACACCGACTGTAACTGCTGCAGCTGCCTGTAGTATTGGACCAGAACAACACCAGCAATTGTGGTAGCTTCAGGTGTACACTGTGTAGGTGGCACAATACACCAACTGTAACTGCTGCAGCTGCCTGTGATATAGGACCAGAACAACACTAGCAATTGCGGTAGCTTCAGGGGTACACTGTGCAGGTGGCACAATAAACCGATTTTAACTGCTGCAGCTGCCTGTGGTATAGGACTAGAACAACACGAGCAATTGGGGACCAATTGAGCAATTGAGCAATTCAGGTGTACACTGTTCCGGTGGCACTATATACCGTCTGTAAGGCCGCGTACACACGGGCGGACTGTTCGCCCAACTTAGTCCGCTGAACAGTGTTTCAGCGGACAGTCCGCTCGTGTGTGGGCTTCAGCGGACTGTTTCAGCGGACAGTCTGACGAACAAAGTCTTACGGAATTTCCGTAAGACAGTCCGTTCAAACTTGGTTTTGTCCGTCCAAACTTGGTTTCAGCGGACAGTCCGCTCGTGTGTAGGCAAGTTGGACGGACTAAGTATCGCGCATGCTCAGAAAGGGTTTACACGGCCGAAGGTTGCATTGCAGTGTATAGGACGTCGTTTTTCTGGTCCCGTCGTACGTGCTGTACACGTCATCACGCACGTTTTCAGCGGACTGTTCGTTCATCGTGTGTGGTCAAGTCCGTTCATGCTAATTTTGAACGGACTGTTTGTCGGATTGTTTGACGAACTTAGTTGGGCGAACAGTCCGCCCGTGTGTACGCGGCCTAACTGCTGCAGTTGCCTGTGGTATAGGACCAGAACAACACCAGCCATTGCGGCAGCTTCAGGTGTACACTGTGCAGGTGGCACAATACACTGACTGTAACTGCTGCAGCTGCCTGTCGTATAGGACCAGAATAACACGAGCAATTGGGGTAGCTTAAGGTGTACACTGTGCATGTGGCACAATATATTGACTGTAACTGCTGCAGCTGCCTGTGGTGTAGGACTACAACAACACGAGCAATGGGGGTAGCTTCAGGTGTACACTGTGCAGGGGGCACAATACACTGACTGTAACTGCTGCAGCTGCCTGTGGTATAGGACCAGAATAACACGAGCAATTGGGGTAGCTTAAGGTGTACACTGTGCAGGTGGCACAATATATTTACTGTAACTGCTGCAGCTGCCTGTGGTGTAGGACTACAACAACACGAGCAATGGGGGTAGCTTCAGGTGTACACTGTGCAGGTGGCAAAATACACTGACTTCAACTGCTGCAGCTGCCTGTGGTATAGTACTAGAACAACATAATAAATTGGGGTAGCTTCAGGTGTACACTGTGTAGGGGGCACAATACACTGACTGTAACTGCTGCAGCTGCCTGTGGTATAGGACCAGAATAACACGAGCAATTGGGGTAGCTTAAGGTGTACACTGTGCAGGTGGCACAATATATTGACTGTAACTGCTGCAGCTGCCTGTGGTGTAGGACTACAACAACACGAGCAATGGGGGTAGCTTCAGGTGTACATTGTGCAGGTGGCAAAATACACTGACTTCAACTGCTGCAGCTGCCTGTGGTATAGTACTAGAACAACACAATAAATTGGGGTAGCTTCAGGTGTACACTTTGCAGGTGGCAAAATACACCAACTGTAAATGCTGCAGCTGCCTGTGGTATAGGACCAGAACAACACCAGCAATTGGGGTAGCTTGAGGGGTACACTGTGCAGGTTGCACAATACACCGACTGTAACTAGTGCAGCTGCCTGTAATATAGGACTAGAATAAAACAAGCAATTGGGGTAGCTTCAGGTGTACACTGTGCAGGGGGCACAATACACTGACTGTAACTGCTGCAGCTGCATGTGGTATAGGACTACAGCAACACGAGCAATAGGGGTGGCTTCAGGTGTACACTGTGCAGGTGGCAAAATACACTGACTCTAACTGCTGCAGCTGCCTGTAGTATAGGACTAGAACAACACAAGCAATTGGGGTAGCTTCAGGTGTACACTGTGCTGGTGGCACAATTCACCGACTGTAACTGCTACAGCTGCCTATGGTATAGGAGTAGAACAACACCAGCAATTGTGGTTGCTTCAGGTGTACACTGTGCAGGTGCTACAATACACCGACTGTAACTGCTGCAGCTGCCTGTAGTATTGGACCAGAACAACACCAGCAATTGTGGTAGCTTCAGGTGTACACTGTGTAGGTGGCACAATACACCAACTGTAACTGCTGCAGCTGCCTGTGGTATAGGACCAGAACAAAACTAGCAATTGCGGTAGCTTCAGGGGTACACTGTGCAGGTGGCACAATAAACCGATTTTAACTGCTGCAGCTGCCTGTGGTATAGGACTAGAACAACACGAGCAATTGGGGACCAATTGAGCAATTGAGCAATTCAGGTGTACACTGTTCCGGTGGCACAATATACCGTCTGTAACTGCTGCAGTTGCCTGTGGTATAGGACCAGAACAACACCAGCCATTGTGGCAGCTTCAGGTGTACACTGTGCAGGTGGCACAATACACTGACTGTAACTGCAGCAGCTGCCTGTGGTATGGGACCAGAACAGCACCAGCAATTAGAGTAGCTTCAGGTGTACATTGTGCTGGTGGCACAATACGCCACCTGTAACTGCTGCAGCAGCCTGTGGTATAATGCCATCTGTCACGGAATGTACTACTAGCCAGTTTAAGAATGACACTAGATTAAAATTTGAACCGTGAAGAATATTAAAAATATCTATATTCTTGTATCTCAGAGGCGTTTCCGAATCAATAGCATTGATAGTCAAACTGACTTAAAAGAAAGTGTGAGTTTATTTGTCACACAGTTGACATCATAAATACAATGTAAAAAGTATAATAGTTCAGTTCAGTGTAGGTAAAAATATATGAAATAGAATAGTTATAAAGCTGTAATAAGCTTATGAAAACATGTGTGTTTCAATGGTTGCTGCCTTCTGTCCATATTGTCTCGTGTGTCCTCCAAGAAGAAAGAAATTACGTTCTTGGACTTCTGGCAGAATTTAGCTTTCCCAATTCATCAGTCTCTGTGTGAATATGTCAGTATCATCTCTCCAGTGGGTGTATGTATGTCTGTGAGAGTAAGGCCACGTACACACGCGGGGACTGTTCGCCCAACTTTGTCCGTCAAACAGTTTCGGCAAACAGTCCGCTCAAAATTAGCATGGACGGACATGGCCACACACGACGGACGAACAGTTTGCTGAAACCGTGCGCGATGACGTGAACGGCACGTACGACGGGACGAAAAATACGACGTCCTATACACTGCATTATAACTTTCGGCGTCTAAATCCTTTCTGAGCATGCGCGGAACTTAGTTTGATGAACAAGCCTACACACGAGGGGACTGTTCGCTGAAACAAAGTTTCAGCGGACAGTTTTTCAGAATTTCCGAAAAACCTTGTTCAGCGGACTGTTTGCTGAAACTGTCCACTGAAAAGCCCACACACGAGCGGACTGTCCGCCGAAACACTGTTCAGCGGACAAAGTTGGGCGAACAGTCCCCGCATGTGTACGCGGCCTAAGTGTGGGTGTCAGTGAGTGTCAGTGAGTGTTCTACTTCAATCTGGAAACATTGGCTTATATGTTACATGTGAACGTCATAACCTCACAAACTTAGTACCTTGTATGCCACACATTCATTTCTGCTAACTTCAGCAATATGCTATAAAAAAAAGTCGGCTTCAGATGAGAATATCTTTCACTGAACACTTGATCAAGGTCATTCACAGATACTATTTATTATGATTAATCATAAAACCAAATATGTTTTGCAAGCTTGCCATGAATATATTATAACACCTATAAGTGCCGAATTATGAATTTGGAATAATATTCTAACAAATCGCTAATATGAACACCCTATCCACTCTTGATTTTACAATGTATAGACGGCATATTGTTTCTATCTTTGTGTACTGTTAACTTTACTGAAATGACTAATACAAACGTTTATTGAAAAAAAAAGAATAGGGGACACAATTAGGGAAGTGGGTTTGCTGCCAAAACATCAGCAATCTCCTGCCACTTTTCTTTTGTAAGAGTTGGCATTCCAATTTGACATACGGTAACTTTCACCAAATGGCCTTGTGGATTAGGATAATCATGTAGTGTATTGCCAACTTTTCAAGGAGAAACTCAAAATGCAAAGAAGGATAAGAATGTCCTTTACCTAGAAACCTGAAATAAAAAACAAAAAACAAAAAAAACAATGTTATTACATTATACTTTTTTGTAGTCAAATCCTGAAGAACAAATGACAGAACATACAGAACTACTATAGAAAGAAGTTGATGCTGCAGAAGAAGATTGTGATTGGTGCAATGGCCAGCAGCATGTCCCAGACTGCCATTGCAATTTATTAAGTTTACTGAAGCCCTATGTGGAGTTCTGGAAGTCTGTTTATACTCATTTGTTATATATAAAAATTCTGAGATTTTTTTCTCTGTATGCCATGTCTTGCCAAGACTGCGGACGCAAATCTGGAGGTGTCTTATTATATTGTCACCACACAGTATCCCTCTGTGCAAATGTTGGAGCAGTCTGGCCCATCCAGCACCAAGCTAAGAATTGAAGCCAGGCTGTCACCACCTCCACCACCACCATTGGCCCAGTAATTTTACTGTAAGCGGCAGTATCAATTTCACCATCCCTACTCAACTCCAAATGTGCAATATCAGTTGCATGAGCCCTACCATTCCCATGTCCAGGGCTCACATGCCATGTGCCATAGACCATAGAGCCAAATCCAGGGACTGGCAATGCCTTAACAGCACCAATACAAAGGACAGGAGGAAAGGTGCACATATTATCAGCTTTCTCCTAGTAGTGTAGTGTAGTGTATGTGTAATGTCACCTACATCAACAACACTGCCATTCTTTGCTTTAACCTGTTCCCGACCAGCCGCTGAAGTTGCTCTATGGCAGAATGGCATGGGAAATCGAATCGCCATTATGCTACGTTAGGCGCACGATCTGCGGCTGTGATGATCGGATTAGATCCAGAATCAATCAATCTCCAGGCCCAGGACAATTAAATCTGGCTTGGACCTGGTTATTGGTCCTGGCGAATGAGATCCTTCCCCTGCATGTGTAAGTGTAAACAAACCTGGGGAAGTGATGTCATCTCTCCTCATGTCGGTCTTTTTGTCCCAGAACGAGGAAAGATAACATCTAAAAGTGAGTTGCACCAACACTATATTGACACCAGATCACTTAGGCGCACAAATCAACCCCACGATCACCCCCCCTCCCCAGTTAACCCCTTCACCACCTGTCACTTTGTCACCCAGTACAGCATTCATATTTTTTTTTATCCTTGTACTAGTGTCATTAGTGCCAAAAATCAGCGTTAGTAGGCCCAGATAGGTCTAGGGACCGCCCCCCCCCCCAAGCCCCACAATAAAGGGTTAAAGTGGAGGTCCAGCTGAATTTTTTTTTAAAAGTCAGCAGCTACAAACACTGTAGCTGCTGACTTTAATTAAGCACACTTACCTGTTCAGGGTGCCTGCGATGTCGGCCGCTCGAGGCCGATCAATCCATTGGATCGGGTCCCAGTGCCACCCCATTCGAACTAAGAGAAACAGGGAGTGAAGCCTTGCGGCTTCACTACCCGTTTCCTACTGCACATTCGCGAGTCGCGAGGCACTTTGTGAATGGTCGGTGTTCTGGGACACACACAGCTCCCAGAACACAGCGTGCCCCATTCCCCAGAAGACAACGCGAGGAGGAGAAGAATGAAGATCACAGCAGAGTAGGAAGTGGCAGATTAGGACAATCTGCCTAGCAACAGCCATTTCTGGTAAGTAAAAAATTTTTAGGAGCATTTTTATATAATTTTTTTTTTTTAGGGTGGATCTCTGCTTTAACCCCTTGATTACCCCCAGTCATCTGTGATCACTTTATAAGTGGTATGGGTTACACAGTTTAGCTAGTTTATTTTTTATAGCATCAGGTAATTTTACCTAATAAAGGTGTAAACCCCTGATCATCCGGCGGGTGATCAAAGTTAGGTTTTAGCGTCAGATAGGGTCTGCGTCGCCCCAGGCAGCATTAGATTTGTGCCAGTAGCGCTAACACCCACGCACGCACCATACACCTCCCTTAGTTGTATAGTGTCTGAACGGATCAATATCTGATCTGATCAGAACTATATTAGCCTCCCCAGCAGTTTAGGTTTCCAAAAACACAGTGTTAGCGCGATCAGCCCAGATACCTGCTAGCACCTGCATTTAGCCCCTCCACCCAGCCCAGCCCAGACCACCCAAATGTAGTATGAATCAATCACTGTCACTTATAAAACACAACACACATAACTGCAGCATTTGCAGAGTCAGGCCTGATCCCTGCGAATGCTAACAGTTTTTTTGGTAGCGTTTGAATCAGTCGCTGACGGTCAGGTGCTTTTTGTCTTGTGAGTCTCACTACTGTACCAGTAAATTTAGAGACCAAAATGTCAAATCGAAGGTACAGTAGTGAAGAGGCCTACACATTTCTGAGCAGTAGGCACTAGTAAATCCTGGTCGTACATCCAGCACTGCAGTAACACTTAGTGACGTGGTGAGTCCCATAAGTGCAGTTCAAGCTGGCGAGGTGGCAAGCATGAGTAGTGTCCCGCTGCCACCTTGAAGAAGACAAAAACAGGCCCGTCGAGCCCATAGTGCCCTTCTTGCTGCATTTGCCAATCCTAATTGGGAACCCATCACTTCTGTAGCACCCATACTTCCCCCATTCACTGGCCAATCCGGAATTCAGGGGGAAACAGTTGATTTTACGTCACTTGATTTTTATTCACTGTTTTTCACCAAAGATCTCTATAGATCTATTGTGGACCAAAGCAATTTATATGCTGGTCAGTTCATCGCCACTAATCCCCAGCTGACCCTTCCCAGAGAATGGAAACCAATTACGGTTTCTGAATTTAAGACCTTCCTGGGCCTATCCCTCCTCATAGGCATACCCAAAAAGAGTGAGGTGAGGTCATATTGGTCCACTGACCCAATTCACCATATGCCCATGTTCTCTGCCTCAATGACCAGAACACGATACGAGCAGATCTTGCGGTTCATGCATTTCAACGATAATGAACTCTGTTGTCCTAGGGGTGACCCTGAATTCGAACGGCTCTACAAAGTTTGGCCCCTCATAAACCACTTTAACCAATGTTTTGCAGCCTTGTTTACTTCCCATCAAGTTGTCTACCTTGATGAGTCCCTAATTAAGTTCTCTGGCCACTTGTCATTCAAACAGTATCTTCCCAGCAAACGTGCCAGATACGGGGTCAAGATTAAGGATGAACAGAACCCTATTAAAGTCTATGGGACTCGACCGTTCAAAAGCTAAAGTGCCAATTTTTAAAGGATAATATGCAAGTTATTGTCCTAAAAAGTGTTTGGGGACCTGGGTCCTGCCCCAGGGGACATGTATCAATACAAAAAAAGTTTTAAAAATGGCAGTTTTTTCGGGAGCAATGATTTTAATAATGCCTTAAGTGAAACAATAAAAGTATATTATTCCTTTAAATTTAGTACCTGGGGGTGTGTATAGTATGCCTGTAAAGGGGTGCATGTTTCCTGTGCTTAGAACTGTTACTGCACAAAGTGTAATTTCTGCAGGAAAAAAAGTCATTTAAAATCACTTGTGGCTATAATGAATTGTCGGCTCCCCGTAATACAGAGAAGTCATTGAAAGTCATTGATAAAAAAAAAAAGCGTGAGGTTCCCCCAAATTCAATTACCAGGCCCTACAGGTCTGGTATGGATATTAAGGGGGACCCCGCATTAAATAAAAAAAAATGACGCGGGGTTCCCCCTAAATATCCATACCAGACCCTTCAGGTCTGGTATGGATTTTAAGGGGAACTCCACGCCAAATAAAAATCCCCTAAAAATCCATACCAGACCCTTTATCTGAGCACGCAACCTGGCAGGCTGCAGGAAAAGAGGGGGGGACGAGAGAGCGCCCCCCCCACCTGAACCGTACCAGGCCACATGCCCTCAACATTGGGAGGATGCTTTGGGGGTCACAGACCCCTCAAAGCACCTTGTCCCCATGTTGATGAGGACAAGGGCCTCATCCCCACAACCCTGGCTGGTGGTTGTGGGGGGTCTGCGGGTGGGGGGCTTATCAGGTTTCCGTTACATCAGAGGGGGGCGAGGTCACCCACATGTCATTGGGGAAGCCAGGCTTCCCCACTTGCGTCAGAGGGGGTGGGGTCAGATGACGGCAGTGTCTCCGCCAGTGGAGACAGAGGAAGGATGGATGGACTGAGCTGCACTGGACAGAGAGATCACCATTGCTGGATCAGATCAGCCATCGCTGGACCCCGGAGAGATGATCATTTGTCGCTGGATAGCAAGAGTGGATTGCCACCGCTGGAATTTTTTTTATTTTTCTTTATTTTTAATAAAAGACCAACCTGGTCTTTGCATTGGTAACTGTTTTGAACGCTATCACACACTAGTTGAGTATTAGCGTAGGGTACAGCACCACACAGTTCTAGGCACACGTACACAGGGTCTAGGAGTCTCAAAAGATGTGATGGTCATCACATTTTGAGAGACCCTAATCAGTTCAGTTTACAGTTTCTTTTACAGTTTTTATAAAAGTGAAAAAAGTGAAAAAAAAAACCCCACAAAAAACAAAAATATAAAAAATAAAAAAGCCAAAAATACTTGTGGTTGTATTTTTCTTCTCTCTCTCTCTTCTCTCTCTCTCTCTATTGTTCTCTCTCTTATGTTCGCTCTCTACTGTCCACTCTACTGTTCACTCACTATTGTTCTATATCTATAGTTCTCGCTCTGTTTTATTTTTACAATTTTTTATTGCTTTGCAGGTATGGTATGTTATACTGTAATGTTTGTTTTATTGTTAACCATCATTTACTTAGCAGGTATGCCATTCAGCTGCAGCACGAGTTTATTTAGCTTGATAGCAACAGCGTTTGCTCCCACGATATATAAAGCCGTGACTCCATCGCTGTTGGAGATGATTTCACTACCACAGTTAAAAAAAGAGCATATATGCCGAAGCATGGGACAGGGGTGGAGGAGCGATTTGCTCCTAATATTAGGAGTGGCTTGCCCCCATGCTTAGGCATATATTTTTTTAGGCACAGATTGCAGTGTTTTAATTTTATTATGTTTTATTGTATTTGCTTTGCAGGTATGGTAAGTCTTATGCCGCGTACACACGAGCGGATTGTATGGCGTACTTAGTCCGTCGAAACACATTTCAGCGGACAATCCGCTCGTGTGTGGGCTTCAGCGGAATTTTTCAGCGTGCAGTCCGGAGTACTAAGAATTTCTTTTTTTCCGAAATTCTGTCCGTCGTACTTTGGTTTCAGCGGACAATACGGTCGTCAGTATGCTAGTTCGACGGACTAAGAATGGCGCATGCCCAGAAAGGATTTACACGGCGGAAGGGTGCTTTGCTGTGTCTTGGACTTCCTATTTCTAGTCCCGTCGTACGTGCTGTACACGTCATCGCGCAAGCTTTCGACGGACTGTTTGTGCATCCGTGTGTGGTCAAGTCCGTTCAGTGGAAAGTACGACGGACTGTCCGTCGGATTGTATGACGAACTAAGTACGCCATACAATCCGCTCGTGTGTACGCGGCATTACTGTTATACTGTAATGTTACTTTGTTTTTTTTTGTTAACCCTCATTTGCTTAGCAGGTACACCATTCAGCTGCAGCACGGGTTTATTTATCTTGACAGCAACAGCGTTTGCTCCCATGATACGTAAAGCCGTGACTCCAGCACTGTCGGAGGTGATTTCACCACTACAGTTTAAAAAAAATGGTGCATGTATGCCCATCATTAGAAGTGGGTGGATGAAGGATGGTATTCTAATGGTAGTCATACCCACCGATCAATCTCTTTTTTTCGTTCAGCCAACAGGCTGCATGAAAAAAAGAACATTACAATTTTCACCAATGCCAGAAGTCTGCCAAGCAAAATAGGTGAGTTGGAAGCTCTGGTGCATCAGGAGAGCTATGATGTAATCGGTATTGCTGAAACTTGGCTTCATGCCTCACATGACTGGGCTATTAATATTCCTGGCTATGCACTCTTTCAGAAAGACAGAGCAAAAACGTGGAGTAAGAAAGAGGACCTGGTGGATGGAGAGTGTGATGAGTCTGAAGCATTATGGGTGGAACTGCATACAGATGTGCGTAGTTCAAAGTTAATCATTGGAGTTTGTTATAGATCACCCAATGTTAATGAGGAGGTGGAGACTCTGCTCCTTGCACAGATAGAAAGGGCTGCAAGGGCTGGGACAGTGATAATAATGTGGGATTTTAACTACCCAGAAATTGACTGGAGTAATGGCACTGCTGGGACAGTTAAAGGGCAAAAAATTTTAAACCTATTACAGGACAATTTTATGGTCCAGTTTATTGAGGCCCCAACTAGGAATGATGCTCTGTTGGACCTGGTAATCTCAAACCATGCAGAGCGTATTACTAATGTTCAGATAAAGGAACACCTAGGTAGCAGTGACCATAACATGATTTCATTTGATGTTAGCTGTAAGCAATAATCCCATACGGAAAGATAAAAACACTTAATTTCAAGAGAGCAAATTTTCCAAGGATGAGGGCTGCTCTCCAGGACCTAGACTGGGAGAGAATATTGGCATCAATGGGCACAGAACAGAAATGGGAATTCTTCAAAAAAACTGTTTGTGATCTCACTGCAAGTATATTCCCATGGACAATAAGTTTAAAAGGCTAAAAATAAAACCTAAACGAGCTTTTAAAAAATATAAAAATGAAGGAACACTAGTGTCATTTAAAGCGGTTTTTCAGCCCTAAAAAAAAATGTAAAAGTCAGCAGCTGAAATAAAAGTAGCTGCTGACTTTTAATAAGGAGACTTACCTTTCCAGGGCGCCCGCAATGTCGGCCGCCGAGGCTTACATGTCCCTCGGCTCGCAGGTCCCAGCGCTGCCATCCTCACTAAGGGAAACAGGCAGTGGAGCCTTGCGGCTTCACTGCCCGTTTCCTACTGCGCATGCGCGAGTTGCGCTGTGCTCTGTGAATGGGACGCGCTGTGTTAGGCCGCGTACACACGCGGGGACTGTTCGCCCAACTTTGTCCGTCAAACAGTTTCAGCAAACAGTCCGCTCAAAATTAGCATGGACGGACATGGCCACACACGACGAACGAACAGTTTGCTGAAACCGTGCGCGATGACGTGAACGGCACGTACGACGGGACGAAAAATACGACGTCCTATACACTGCATTATAACTTTCGGCGTCTAAATCCTTTCTGAGCATGCGCGGAACTTAGTTTGACGAACAAGCCTACACACGAGGGGACTGTTCGCTGAAACAAAGTTTCAGCGGACAGTTTTTCGGAATTTCCGAAAAACCTTGTTCAGCGGACTGTTCGCTGAAACTGTCCGCTGAAAGCCCACACACGGGCGGACTGTCCGCCGAAACACTGTTCAGCGGACAAAGTTGTCCGAACAGTCCCCGCGTGTGTACGCGGCCTTAGGGAACACACAGTTCCCAGAACACAGCATGCCCCATTACCCAGAAGACAACACGGAGGAGGGGAGAAGACGAAGATCACAGAGGAGCAGGAAAAAGTAATTAGTAAGACCTCATCTGTAATATGCAGCAGTTCAGTTTTTGGGCACCAGCTCACAAAAAGGATATCACGGAATTGGAGAAGGTACAGAGAAGAACAACCAAGCTGATAAGTGGCATGGAGGAGCTCAGCTATAAGGAAAGTTTAGAGGAACTGAAATTATTTTCTCTTGAGAAGAGGGGGTTAAGGGGAGATATGATCAACATGTATACATACATAAGGGGTCCATATAGTGAACTTGGTGGCAAGTTATTCACTTTAAGGTCGTCACAGAGGACAAGTGAGCACTCTTTACTTCTAGAGGAGAAGAGATTTAATCTCTAACTATGGAAAGGTTTCTTCACAGTAGAAGCTGTGAAAATGTGAAATTATACTAACATACTAACATTTATAGGTAAAGTTGATACAGGGAATATCCGATTGCCCCTTGGGGGATCAGGAAGGATTTTTTCCGCTGCTGGAGCAAATTGGATAATGCTTTGCTGGGGTGTTTTGCCTTCCTCTGCATCAACTGTGGGTATAGGATTGTGTATATTGGATTGTATGTGTGTGTGTGTATATATATATATAAAATCCTTTAATTTGTTTCCCTTTTTATAGGTTGAACTTTTTTCAACCTGACTAATGTAACCTTAAAAATGAATGGTTAACTATGTAAAGAGAATGTTGTGGAAAAAACTTTTGTATGTAGATAAAAACTTTTATAATAAGTACCACAAATCCTTTTTGAATTATTGTATTCATCTACCTCGCTGACTAAAAAACCCTTTTGGGGGAAACTTCCCATAATATATTATTCGGGGTGTGCATCAATTTCATCTCTCCTCATATGTGTCTTTGTATATATATATATATATATATATATATATATATGTATATATATATATATATATATATATATATATATATATATATATATATTTATTTTATTTTTTTTTTTTTTTTTTTTTTTTATAGGTTGAAGTAGATTGACTTGTGTCTTTTTTCAACCTAACTATGTAACCTTAAAAAATTATTGGTTAACTATGTAAAGAGAATGTTGTGGAAAAAACACAGTTTCCTTTTTAACCTTGGCTCATTCCAGTACCACATGGTCATCCGCACATGCTTTTCTTCCTAGTTGTGAATCTGTGTTTTTGTAAACAAAGACGTTTCCCGAGGTTTCTCTGTGCATCATTATGACATGCTTTAGTTATTCTTTTTCAGTCATTCTACCAAGAAAAATTTAGTTATGACTAAGACAGAACATATTACAGCTCTCAGCCACCTCCCAATTCTTCCATCTGTTTGACTGCCAAAAAAACAGGGTGTAGCTGAATTCTTTCTCTGCTATTTCTTTGCATATAGGTTCCTATAAAACACACACAGGCACCTCCCTAATTGCATCACAGAAATCCTATAACTGCCTGTGAAATATTACTATGAAAGTATTGCCATTTACACTAAAATAGAGTGAGGACTTCAGAGGCATTCCCAATCGCATAAGGTAAGCTTTGCAGTGTTTTTATTTTTTATACAATGACAAAAATGTAGTAGTTTTTTATGTATTCAAGGATAGCACACTAACAACAAAAGTCATCAGCTTAAACTATATCATATTTATAACTTGTAAAAATAATTTTATTGACACCAGATATATGAAAACAAACAAACTATTCAGAAAACCCCTAATTCGATTCAATTAGTTACACAATAAATTATAAGCCCTCTGGTAACAAAATTGCTCTGTAGTTCAGAAACCATAGAGAAGAGGAAACATTTTAACTGTTTTGCTTCTGATACCTTAAATAGTTTCTTTGTTGTATTAAATGAATAGCATACTAATATTAGAGTCAACTCTAGATATTATTTTCTTAAAAATAGGTTTTGCAAAAAAAAAATGCTACAAATTGTACTAATAATGTTGACAGTTGATATAAATTAAAATGCAAAAAGGTACTTTATCAGAGATAGATAACTAATCCTAAACAGATTTTATTATTAACTTTTGTTTTAAAAAAATTGATAATTGTATTATTATCTGAATGCACAATATTTTTCAAATAAAAAACACTTCTGGACACAATGTAATCGCTTACCATAGAATGTAATGTAGCTGCTTGTTCTTCATGCCAATTAATGTAAGAGAAAGATGAAATTGGTATGACTGAATCCTTAGCAGTAAAATCCAGAAGGTATTTCACTTATGATTCCACCTCTGGGCTGACAAAATTGTGACGGCATGAGATTTTTTTGTAATGTAATGATATTCCTTTTAAAAACAAACCATACCACTTTGTAAAATAGTTTGTTATAAAATTATACCTCCATGTGATTTTGCAGATATTCTCTGTACAAAGTGAATGTTGGTAAATAAGGTGAACTTGTGTTACTTTGCATAGACTATGTTCACTTACCTATTATTGGCTATTCAAATTAACTCAAGTCCACCTTATTTACCAACATTCACTTTGTAAAGAGAATATTCACTCTTCTAAAGGAACAGCCTATACCTATTTATTAAATCAACCCTAATGTTTTGTCATACATTAAATCAATGTGGCACATTTGATATATATCAGGGGTCTCAAACTGGCGGCCCTCCAGCTGTTGTGAAACTACAAGTCCCATGAGGCATTGCAAGGCTGTCAGTTACAAGCATGACTCCCACCTGCAGAGGCATGATGGGACTTGTAGTTTTGCAAAAACTGGAGGGCCACCAGTCTGAGACCCCTGATATATATATATATATATGCATTTTTGTATTTGTCATTAATTGTTTATACAATCCATTTTTAATATATTGAAATAAAACCTTTATGAATTTTTATATTCTTGCTATCATTCTCTTATAAGCTGCACCGTTGAAAAATCCCCTTCTGCATTCCCCTTCCCCTTCCCCTTCCCCTTTATACATGATATTTCATATATATATGCACTTTTTCACCTCCAGCTTTTCAGTGAATATAGAACAAATTCTGATGTTAGAGATGTCTTGGGTGCATAAAGATAACTTTACATTCTGAGCTATGTGGTCAAGACATCCTTTCTGGATATATGACTTTGCATTTACCGTATATACTCGAGTATAGGCCGACCCGAATATAAGCCGAGGCCCCCAATTTACCCCAAAAAAACTGGGAAACGTATTGACTCGTGTATAAGCCGAGGGTGAGACATGCCTGTCCATCCCTGTGTGTGTGTCCGTCCATCCCTGTGTGTGTGTCCGTCCATCCCTGTGTGTGTGTCCGTCCATCCCTGTGTGTGTGTCCATCCATCCATCCCTGTGTGTGTGTCCATCCATCCATCCCTGTGTGTGTGTCCATCCATCCATCCCTGTGTGTGTGTCCATCCATCCCTGTGTGTGTGTCCATCCATCCCTGTGTGTGTGTGTCCATCCATCCCTGTGTGTGTCCATCCATCCCTGTGTGTGTGTCCATCCATCCCTGTGTGTGTGTCCATCCATCCCTGTGTGTGTGTCCGTGCAGACTTGTGTGTCCAGCCTACCTGTGTCCCGAGCCTCCGTCCCGAGCCTCCGTCGTCCCGTGCCTCCGTCCCGTGCCTCCGTTGTCCCGTGCCTCCGTCCCGTGCCTCCGTCCCGTGCCTCCGTCGTCCCGTGCCTCCGTCGTCCCGTGCCTCCGTCCCGTGCCTCCGTCCCATCCCGAGCCTCCGTCCTTCTGCCATGCCAGGATCGCCGCTCTTCGTCGGCGCCTCAGCGGCCATTCCTCTGTTCAAAAGCCGCGCCTCCGTCTGTGATAGGCGGAACACTCAATTTCCCAGCAGTCTGTGTTCCGCCTATCACGGACATCCTCTCATCCTCGTCCGTAGTATGAGGATGAGCGGATGTCCGTGATAGGCGGAACACTGACTGCTGGGAAATTGAGTGTTCCGCCTATCACAGACGGAGGCGCGGCTTTTGAATAGTAGAATGTCCGCCGTCTGTCTGCTCGACACGCTGATCGGGCAGGCAGACGGCGATGACTCGAGTATAAGCCGAGGGGGGCACTTTCAGCCTCAAAAAAGAGGCTGAAAATCTCGGCTTATACTCGAGTATATACGGTAGTTACAAAAATCAGTCGTCGTAATACATTAGCATTACACATGGTAGACCAAAATTTTCTGCACCCTTTAATACTATTGGTTTAATACTATTGTTCAGTCTGTCTTCTACTAGGACCCCCAGATCTTTCTCCAACCTGGAATCCCCTAGAGGTTCTCCCCCCAGTGAATAACTTGCCAATTAGTTGCCCACTCCATTAATTTATTCAGATCCTCTTGTAAAGTTTCTATATCCCGCTGTGATGTTATTGCCCTACTTATTTTTGTGTTGCAGCAAAAACTGAGATTGAGCTATTTATCCCATCCTCTATATAATTTATAAATAAATTAAACAGAATTGGTCCCAGTACGGAGCCTTGGGGTACCCCACTAACCACTCTAGACCATTCTGAGTGTACATTATTACATTATTTATCACCACCCTTTGAACACGCCCCCGTAGCCAGTTTTCCATCCAAGAACAAACCCTATGGTCTATAAAATGCTAAAAGGTAATGAGCTTGAGACTGGATTCACACTATCTTCGCATGCGGCTCACAGCAAGGGTCCGGTGTGTTCCCGTTCACCATTTCAGGTCTGATTTCAGTAAAATTTTTGTCTGAATTTGGACCTGAAACAGACCTAAAGACGCACATAGCTCCTGTGCAGATTCGCATCAGAGCCACAGCAGGGATATGTGAACCGGCTCCATAGAGAGTCAGTCAAAATCTCCTGCAGGGATCCCACATCCAATACTCAATAGTGTGAACCCAGCCTAAAACAAATAGCCCTACACTTACACGGATAATCTTGGTATTTTTAATTGAAGGTAAAGGATATGTTTTTTTTCAGTAGTAAAGATGTCCTATAAACTGCTAACTTGGCTTTAAATCTGTCTGTCATTGCTTAAGGCAGATTATCTATATAACTGGTATCAGCAGTGATGACTTTATAACCTAAGGGCTCCTGACATTTCATTGTCATCTGTTAGCAGTGAAGGGATATTCCAGCAAGCTAGAACATGCACTGGAGTGTTATGTCAGTGTGACAAAGAGTTCTTGTACAGAATATAGAACTGTGTATATGCATCTGTTTCGTTTTAAATTATGTTTTTTTTTTTTATTTCTGTTGGAAAAGTGTCAAGTGCATTCTAAGGGTGTGTATGAGATATATGTTTCACTGAATTTGACAGAGCCATGTGAACACTAAAAAACAAATTAAAAAAAACAGTCACAGTCTGAGAACAATAAAATATGCTACAAGATAGGTTGGGTTGCTTAGGATTCTGTTTTGAAATATACAGTGAGTCAGCCAATTGTGAATCTGCCAGCTGGGTGGGGTAGAGGCTGGTGTAATAGCTGAGGTTTGGTATCACACAATAGTTCTAAGTCATTTGCATGACCTAACTTCTTAACTTGACATATCCTTTTAAGATACCTATAGAAATTAAATTGCATGTGAAAGGTCAAGATAGCTCATGTTTGTTCAGTAGAATGATTGTTAAAAAATCATGCATGCTCATTTTAGCCAAGCACAAATGCACTGGGCAAAAATCCCTGGTGCTGACCTGTTAATTAGAAGAACAGCTGCAATGTACAAGAAGATTCAGTTAAAAAAATGTTTCTCCCTGCCTAGATTAACTGTAGTGATGTAAAGGTCAATGGATAGAGTCAAAGAGCATATCGGTGGAACAACCATCCAATAAACCCAAAACTATGTTAGATGCAAAAGATCATGCAGATTGCATAGTTCTTAAGCAGAGCAAAGATGTGAAGCATTGGCAAGAAAATGACTGTGTAACAATAATAATATTGATAGCATTTATAATATTTTTATTAGCTGAGATGAATGGGAGCTATTTGAAAGGCTTGCATAGATATTTTTTTATTAATGTTACCAAAATAGTATCGTAATTATAAGAGTATAGCTTATTGTGCTATCATCAATTTTAGAGTCCAATGATTTCATATTTCCCATGTTAAACAGAAGTTTTCATAAATTCATTGTAAGAAAAACAATGAAAGATGATTTTAATTACTTACATTCAGTCCCTACAATTTGAATTTTGGCCTTTGCTTCACTAGAAGTAGGTTAGTACATGTAATAAAGTCTAATTATACTGAAACCTGTTAATTTCAGTTTTTGGGTGGATAATATATGACTGAGTTGCCCACCCTCTCACTAGATTTTTGACAGATTTGGTTGATGGAATCTTGTTACTTATCTTTTTCCCAGCTCCACCCAGCTGTCCCTAGAAGGGATATCCCATTATAGGTGACAGAAACATTATACCATAAACAGAGTAAAGTCAAATTCTACTATACAGACACATAGTTACATAGTTAATCAGGTTGAAAAAAGACACTAGTCCATCTGGTTCAACCAATAAACAAAAAATTTACACAAGCAGGAAAGGTTTTAAAGAGTAACAGAAGAGAAGACAAGACCTTTTCTGGAGAAACTACTCTCCCAAGCATCCTCCAGTGTTCATTTTTTCATGTGATGGTGTAATAAAGAGGATAGGAGTTCAGATTGGCTCATCCACGTCTTCAGCAGAAATGATATGACCAAATTACTAAGCTTGTGGTTATTTATGTTTTTATTACTCTATGTATTATTACCCAGAGCAGCATTTTTACAGAAATGTATTGCATTGTACTGTTCTTCATCTATTCATTTAAACAAGACTGTTAATGTTTGAGTATAGTTTTATTTTAACAGCTACACAATCCAGATACCAACACTTATTAGCCACATTAGCCACTTTATTAACTACAAATAAAGCATACTTACATCACAGCAGTTTTGTGTCAGCAAAGAAAAGTTGAAAGCACAATGTATTCCAAGGTAGGGGGTGGGATGTAACAGCATCGGTGAATGATTCCAGAGCCGGCTTAGGAGGGAACCCCTACATACAACAGCTGGTTTCCACCCTGTGTAGCATCTGCCATCACTGTTTTTCCTCATGGTTGCACTGTGCATCTGACAGGGGGCAGTAATTCATTTCAAACTTGTTTCTTCGTTTTCAAACAAGCCCCCGATACGGTACCAATTTTTTTATGGGCTCGGAAGAGAGGGCTGTGATGTGGTAACAGTAAAGCCAGCATTGGGATGCCGATGCCAGCCTTTCTGTTTCTGCCTCCCTCTCCTGTCCCAAGCTTAAACAATTGGTTTGAAAAAGAAGGAACTCCTTCGAAACAAGGTATGCCAACCCCCCGTCAGAGGGCAACCACAAGGCAGAATGGGGTAGCAGACGCTACACAGGGTGAATACCAGCTGTCATCCAGTGGGGGGGGTCGCTCCTGAGCCAGCTCTGGGATCCCTCACTGCTGCTGCTACATTCAGCCCTTGCCTTGAAATACATTCTGCTTTATACTTGCCCACTCTTACACAGAGCTGCTGTGATATAAGTCCTTTTATTTATAGTTAATAAATATGGCTATGTATTAAATGGGATCCCACGCTCCTGCCTCCCTTTTCTAAGAGAGACATTAATAGGGGGAGTGGGTGTGTCTTAGATTTGATGTTCAGGAATATGATCACTTATGCCGCGTACACACGAGCGGAATGTCCGACAGAAAAAGTCAGACGGGAGCTTTTCATTGTATATTCCGATCGTGTGTATGCCCCATCGGACTTTTTACATCGAAAATTCTGACAGACCTAGTAATAGAACATCTTCTAAATATTTCCGACGGAACCAATTCCTAGCGGGAAAACCACTCGTCTGTATGCTTTTCCGATGGACAAAAAACTACGCATACTCTGAAGCAAGTACGAGACGGAAGCTATTGGCTACTGGCTATTGAACTTCCTTTTTCTAGTCCCGTCGTAAGTGTTGTATGTCACCACGTTGTTGACGGTCAGACTTTGGTGTGATAGTATGACAGTTTCAGCAGAATTCTGTCAGAACACCGTTGGAAAAACCTTCAGAGTTTATTCCAATGGGAAAACTGGTCATGTGTACGGGGCATTAGATAACAAAATGAATACCTAGGGTCAAAGGGAACATAGAAAACATTTTTCTTGCTAACAAAGGTAATAGCAGATACTGCAGTTACATCAGCAGTTAGTCAGGTTGAAAAAAGTCACAAGTCCATCTAGTTGAATGAATAGAAAAAAAAAGTACAAACACATAGAAACCTCTATATACACAATTCTATACCCAGAGTTGATCTAGAATAAGGAAAAAAAAAACAATAAGGCATGATCCCCAGGAGGAAATCAGATATTATCTGGATCAATTACTCCTGGCTACACCAAGTTCCCTATATGGGCCACTTAAATATTTATACATGTTGACCCCCCCCCCCCCCTTAATTTCCTCTTCTCAAGTTGGAATACATTATTTTCCTCTAATCTTTCTTCATACCTGAGCTCCTCCATGCTACTTATCAGTTTGGTTGCCCTTCTCTGCACTCTCTCCAGTTCTCTGATATACTTTTTTGTGAACTGATGTCCAAAATTGAACTGCATTTTCCAGATGAGGTCTTAATAATGATTTGTACAGGGGAAGGATTGTGTCTCTCTCTCTCTCTCTCCTTGGAGTCTATACCTAATACAAGAAAGCATGTTACTTGTTTGAAAACTGCAGCTTGGTTTTGTATGCTATTATTAAGCGTATGATCTACCAGAACAACAGAATCTTGCGGTGCCTATTCTTAGCTGGAAACTTAGGCCGCGTACACACGCGCGGACTGTTCGCCCAACTTTGTCCGTCCAACAGTTTCGGCAAACAGTCCGCTCAAACTTAGCATGGACGGACATGGCCACACACGACGGACGAACAGTTTGCTGAAACCGTGCGCGATGACGTGAACGGCACGTACGACGGGACGAAAAATACGACGTCCTATACACTGCATTATAGCTTTCGGCGTGAAAATCCTTTCTGAGCATGCGCGCAACTTTGTTTGACGAACAAGCCTACACACGGGCGGACTGTTCGCTGAAACAAGGTTTCAGCGGACAGTTTTTCGGAAATTCCGAAAAACCTTGTCCGTCCAACTGTCCGCTGAAACTGTCCGCTGAAAGCCCACACACGAGCGGACTGTCCGCCCAAACACTGTTCAGCGGACAAAGTTGGGCGAACAGTCCGCCCGTGTGTACGCGGCCTTACTTTCCAAAATGTTACAATGATTGCCCATTTTACTTCAAAATATATTTTAAATAGATAATGGGAAACTGAGTTTGGAAGGACCAGAAGGAATGGTCCAGCCATTCAGCTGTTTCATGTAACTCTTGGAAGCAGTTTTGAAATGAGCAAAGGAAGTAGAGCTGTATGTGATGATTGCTTCCCTTTAAACACTTTGAAGTTAATTTACAAACGTATTGGAGACTGTTCACCAACAAAGTGAATGCTCATTTTGGAAAGTGTATGTTCACTGTACAAAGTAAGTATCAGGCGATAAGATGAAGGTGTTTATATCCTGCATACTTAATCATGTACTAAAAAATATCCTTTTTTCCCTTTGCACATGATTGGGTAATCAAAGTGAAAACAGGTTCGCCACATTCATTAACATTCACTTTGCTAGTTCAACAGCTTCTATTTCTTTAGTAAATCAACACTATTGCAGGACAAGACCCTTAAAGTCTAAGCTTACCTTCTGAACATGCTACATGTTAAACCTGTATTTAGGGTATAGCATATTCAGCACCCAACCTCACCCCCTGACAGACCCCTTCCATGGGACATCGGTAGGGTTTTTTTCTCCCCGCAGCCACTGTCACATTTTAAAAACTCCCCCGTACAGCCACCTCATTCATTCAGAGAGATCTGTGATTGACTGATCTATAAGTCCTGCCTGCTACCACTGCAGATAGCTTGTAGTTCTCAACTACAATCTACTGATCCCCACCCTTGTAGTTCATTTTTCCTGCAGCTTAGTAACTGTCTGCCTTTATAGAGGTACAGGCAGAGAGCTGTAGTAAGACTGGCCATACATTATACAATTTTCTCGTAGTTTTCCTTTAGATTTACAAAAAACATATAATATGAGATCAAACCTGAGCACTTTCAATTTGTATGCAGTCGGGTAGGCCCTTGTACTACACAGTTGAAGGTAAATTTAAAGAAAATTGAAAAGGAAAATTGTATAATGTATGGTCAGCTTAAGTGTCTGCAGGAGTCTGGCATTGTGCCAATAATGCACCAATCACAGGTGCAATTCTTTGCCAGCTCCAGAGTAAAAGAATTATAAATGCAATTTTTTTTAAGTCAAATAAATGTTTATTTAAAGATTTTAAGAGTATTACAAGGAATAGTTAAACATTCCATAGTTTAAAAACATTACACTGTATTCAAGAAAATGCCAAGAATAGAGTAAATGCACATTTTAACTGCAAAACCATGTGCATTTATTATATTTTTTTTTACTAAAGGCAAACTTATCCTTTAGGGAACTAGCATGACATAAAGGGCATGTAATGATAAGCAACAATGATACGCATTCTTAATAAAGTGAATTTTCAAAGAAATCCTGTAATTTCAAGTCAAGATTTTTTTTTCCAAGGAAATTTATGTTTAAACTTTTTGTAAGAGTAGGGCTTCAAATAACATCTCAGCCTCATTTTGTTTTGTTGTTAAGATTTTATGCTTGGTGACTTTTCTGAACATTTTGAGAGATACCAATATATTAAAATAAATGGTTTTGTTTATTATATAGAGCAGAGATTGTGTAGTCATAGCAGATTTTAGCAAGGTACCTTTGATATATCTTTTGTAATTTAGCAGCTAACATTCCATCATATCATAGATTATGTATGAATATCCAGGACACAAAGTGATTGCAACAAAGATTGAGGCTTAACACCAAAGCAAATGGGAACTTTAAGGTGGCATTTTGAGGATGCGCCTCAAACGTTCCCCTCCACTTTGGCATTAAACCTCAGCTTTTGTATATACCTAACTGGAATGTGGTGGTATTCCAAGTCTACAACTACTTTGTAATTAGGCCTCAATTTGTGTATATAACTACCTGGGATGTTGTGGTAAGATGAAACTGAGAGGTGGAAAATTTGCATTTTGATTAATACAAAGACCAAAATAGCATAAATGAAAAATTACAACGAACACACTTGCACTTTAATTTGTCTTATTATTTGTCTAATTGTGTAATATTTATAATACTGTAGGGGTATACAGTGTCTTTTGTGCTTTCTGTTATGTACAACAGCTTGCTCTCCTGTAAACTGATTTAAGTACACAAGCATTAAGAAGACTATGGGATGAGTCATGATCATTACTCATTCTCGTCAGGGTGTGGCATGAGTGACCCATGCCAAAGAACCTGACATTGTTTCTGACAGTGAAAGCATGTCTTGATACTCACCTTGCATGTGCCATGAGCATGCTCACCAATGCCCGGGACTGGGCGGGGACCTTGGTCATGTGAAAGTCTAATATTAAGGTAATTCCCCAACTAAGAGATGAACCGTAGTAAGGTAGAGAGCTCCTCTGAAAAGTGCAGTTCCATGACACACTTGTATCTTGATGTACACTATATTCCCCAAAATATTGGGAAGCCTGCATTTACACACACATGAACTTTATTGGCATCCCAGTCTTAGTCTGTACGGTTCCATACAGAGTTGGCCCACCCTTTACAACTATAACAGCTTCAACTCTTCTGGGAAAGCTGTCCATAAGGTTTAGGAGTGTGTCTATGGGAATGTTTGACCATTCTTCCAGAAACGCATTTGTGAGGTCAGGCACTGATGTTGGATGAGAAGGCCTGGCTCACCACTCTACTTCATCCAAAAGGTGGTCTATCAGGTTGAGATCAGCACTCTGACAAAACAGAAGCACTATGCTGTTCAACATGCTTAAAAGGAACAGGATCTTTTTTTTTTTTGGATTTCAACCACTTTAACCCTTTACCCCAGCAACTAACTAATACACCTGTAGGCAAGGAATATATTCTTAAAAAGTAATTGTACTCTTAGTTCACAAAATGTATTTGAAGATTTAGTAATGAGCAGTAATGAATTTATAGTTTATTTAAGCATGTGTCCCCTGTACCAACATAAAAATTACTTCTTCAGTAAATCACCAAACCGTGTACGGTAAAAGGTGCAACTAATATCCATGGTCAGTAGAGCAAACCCACATTCGGAATGTGTCAGTTATACTGGGGTCTTATGATTAGGATAGCCCTGTCACAGTTTCTCCCTCTACACCTCCTGAATTTGTATCTTAGGGTATAACTTGCATATATGCTGACAAAGTCTGGAGCCACCAATTTCAGAGTAGTACAATGGATTGTCAGTGCTATTAGCAGAACATTTGGAAGAGGCTTGTGACCACACCCTTTGCAGATGGGTGTTGGCTCAGGCCAATAAATATTAGAAAGTGTTCTATGGAGCAACCAACTCTGACTAAGCAAACACATTAAGGGCGTTGAGATACAGTGTGAGTACAGAGTGGGTTTGTGCCAGCACTTGTACCCTAGACATTTCTGCACGTTTCCGTATAGTAGCTCCAAGTTTCTTCAAGTGTTTTAGAGCACTATTCAGCACATGAAAATAGACAACGCCTAAAATATCATCATCCTTTTCAAAAAAAAAAACAGTTAACTGGAGGATTTTGGTTATCCACAGACAGTCAGTGACAGAAGAATGTGGCCTTTTTAACTTCAGGGGGCCAAGCAATTAAACTTGTACATTGCTATATTGTAAAGAACAATTACCTGCCACTCACTTCACAAGGGTAGAAGTTGTTCCATCTTCTTTGAGCACACTTACCATATAAGCACTTTTTCCTTTGGTCAGGCACACTCTTAGGCTTCTTTTACACTGACAGTATGCTTACCGCCTTCTGAAAAGTGATCCATGCTACTGCCACCTCCTGAAGCCTCTTTTTGTTTTTATTGCCAAGTTGCACTTTTACATTGCGGAACCACGCCACAAACGTAGTTGCCAACATTGTCAAAAAATGTATAGGGAGACTTTTTTGTCTGTTGGCAGAGTCTTATTAGAATTAGGGGGTGTAGTGGGGAAAAGAAAATGCAGCGAGCTTAGTGTGGTGTGCCAAAAATGGGTGTGGTTTAAATGAATAATGAGTATGGCTTAAATGAGGCATGGCTCAAGGGGGGCGTGGTTCAAGTTTGAGATGAACGAGAGATGGAGAGAGAAATAAATAAATAGGGAGGGAAGGAGAGAGAAGGCTAGAACGAAAGAGGGATGGAGAGACAGCAGGCCCAGATCCTGCATCACAATAGAAATATGTGTATTCCATAAAGTTTAACAATCAGCAGATAAAGATACTCTAAACACCTGGTGTTGGCACTTTAATCATCCCGGCACCATGGTTGTTATGGTGTCAGGATGAATGAAGCACATTATTTATATTATTACATTGTAATATAAAATTAAATAATTCAACTCACCATAATGCAGAATCAGTGGAAGCCCTGAGCTTGTCACTTGCCACTGTCGCCTGCCCCCAGATGCCATTAGGTGTCCCCAGCAGAGTCCCTCCTTACAACAGGAATTCCAAGCAGAGTCCCTTCTTATATCAGGTGTCTCCAGCAGAGCCCTTCCTTACACCAGGTGTCCCCAACAGAGTCCCTCCTTACACCAGGCATCCCCAGCAGAATCCCCCTTACATCAGGCATCCCCAGCATAATCCCTCTTTACATCAGGTGTCCCCAACAGAGCCCTTCCTTACATCAGGTGACCCAGCGGAGCCCCTCCTTACATCAGGTATCCCCAGCGGAGCACGTCCTTCCATCAGGTGTCCCCAGCAGAGTCCCTCCTTACAACAGGCATTCCCAGCAGAGTCCCTTCTTAAATCTGGGGTCTCCAGCAGAGCCCCTTCTTACATCTGGTGTCCCCAGAGAAGCTCCTCCTTAAATCAGTGTCCCCAGTGAAGACCCTCCTTATACCAGTGTCCCCAGCAGAGCCCCTCCTTACATCTGGTGTTCTCAGCGGACCTGCTCTTTTCATCAGTGTCCCCAGCAGAGCCCCTCCTTACACCAGTGTGCCCAGCGATGCCCTCCTTACATCAGTGTCCCCAGCGGAAGCCCCTCCTTACTCAGTATCCCCAGTGGAGCCCCTCCTTACACCAGTGTCCCCAGCGGAGCCCCTCCTTACATCTGGGTCCCCAGCAGAGCCCCTCCTTACATCTGGTGTCCCCAGCGGACCTCCTCTTTACATCAGTGTCCCCAGCAGAGCCCTTCCTTACACCAGTGTCCCCAGAGAGAAGCTGATTGGCTGCATGGATCAGAGGCCCCTCCCCACCTCCACTGAACACATGGGGAAAGCCAGAAAGAGATCTTGCGCCGGCCATCTTTTTGTAGCCCACGGCGGTCTTTGCCAAAAACAGTCCAGATTCCCAGGACAAAAGAAAAATCCTGGGACAGACTCCAATCAGGAGGAGGGTCCAAGAATCTGGATTGTCCCTGGAAAACTGGAACTGTTGGCAAGTATGTACAACTGAAAGTCTTGTGCCAACTGAAGTTTGGCATGTGGTTGCAGTGCGGCCCCATTTATCTGAATGTGAAAGTTTGACAAGCAGTGCCTCCTGTCAATCTTTTGCAACCCAAGTTAAAATGCTGTGGCCATGCTGTGGCAAAACATCACTACAGTGGCATGTGTACAGCCATGTCAGGCTGTAATTTCAGCATTTGTGTGGGTGGCTGGGGGAGGGGGAGTCAGTAAAACATCCAGCCATGGGAAAGAGCCCTTACTATGATTAAAATTTTGACTTTTGAGTAGAAATGAGATCAGCAGCCACTGTAGTTGATCTGCTAAAGTGATAGAGAAGGTTGCTTTGTTGCAGCGAGCGGCGTGTGTTCCACCGTCTGTTCAGCTGAAAAGCCAGAAGTGGCTGGCTGAACAGGCAGTGGAACGTAAGCTGCTTGCCGCAAGCAGGAGCAAGCAGCACGGCGGCTCCACACTTCACTTGACACTGTTGAACCTGTTACCTCCAGTGCCGAGGATAGGCCACTTAGGCTGGATTCACACCTATGCATTTTTAGTGCTTTTTGCATTTATCCAAAAGTGCCAACTGCCAATGGTGATGGTGTGAAAGATCAGATTACTTCACATAATATATGGATGTTTTGTTTTTGGGTTTTTCTTTGTTTGTTTACTGATGCACATTGTACTTTTATAATTGTTTGCGTCTAGTGAGCATTTACGTAAAAAATTATGCACATGATGGTTTAACAGTCCAGAATATTTTTTACACAATATATGCTTGGTATATGCTTGGTTTGTTACATTTGCAGGGAGATGTGTGGTATGTCTGCTGGGAGCACCATATAGATACTGGCTGTTTACTGATTCATATCATATTCACTATCATTATTTTTCATGAATGCATGATTATATTTGTATAGTAGTGTCTATATTTGTTTATGAAATACTAAGCACAAGCACTTTATTGACAGAAGGATTTATTCTTCCTAGGTCTATACAAAATAAAACTTTCAGTTGATGTTGGGCTTTAAATGCAAAAATATACTAAAAATTATTTTATTTACTTTCAGTATTTTTTGTTCTTTGTGTCTTTTGGTATAGCATACATTCTAGGTTAAATACTGTCTAATATACTGCTATTTTAATATTTGCGCTAACAGTTACATAATAATCATGGCTGTCCTGTGCTTAGACACAGTACAAGCCAATCAGCGGGTGCCGGCCAATATAGTCATGTACTATAAGCAAAAGTGTGACTGCTCAATGAATGGGATGAATGCTGAATTTCGTAAACTTTTCTGAATGGTTTGAATGTGTTCAGCAGTGGTTTGAATGAGTTCAGCAGTCTGTGTAATGTAATGTATAGCACAGTGTACATAGTACAACAGGTTGTGGTGATTGGTGTGCCATGACTTTGATAATGGTCAGTGCATGGTTGACTGCAGGGGCTCTTAGAAAAGTGCATGATTCCGGTTGCCACCAGTAGGGAAGTTTGCAGGTGCAGTTGCAGCCAGAGGAGAGATAAATGAGTGCAATAGTCAGTGGAATTCAATGAAAAAGTATGTTCTTTGCACCTCTACAGTGGCAGTCAGTAGGGATGAGTCCAAGGTTGGGTTCGAACACAGGTTCAGAATGAACCTTGGCTGTACTGGTGATTTTGTCAGGAGCCAAACCTCATATATAGTAACAGTGTTTGTACCACCACTACATATGACAGCTTCCCCCCTGTCAATGGTGGCTAAGGAAGTTTCAGGTACAGGCCCCCATAAAATCCTTAGTAACCAGTGACATTGCATGGCCCCATTCATTTACAAGCTTGGGAATTGCCAGCCATGTAAACAAAGGTGTGGGTATAGCATGACATCATCTGGGAGAACCGGTTGGACAGCTGGACTTTGGAAGATGTAATTCAGAATGAGTCAGTGAGTCAGTGATGGAATCAGACAGCAGTCAGCAAGATCTTTCCTTTCAGCATGTGTTGGGCATCGCTCCCCATGATTGACAAGGATGTACATGGTGGGACTTTTTTTGAATAAAGGGCTTGCCTTTATCTAATGTTTACTTTTTTGTGTGAATGTGTGGGGGTCTGGAGTACCACTTACTCATTTACTTGGGAGGTCTCTATCTGTAGGGCCCCGCGTATTGTTTAACCACTTCAATAAAGGGCTCTTTTACCCCTGTCCTGCCCAGGCAAATTTTCAGCTTTCAGTGCTGTGACCTTTTGAATGACAATTGAGCTGTCATGCAACACTGTACCCATGAGAAATTGTTATAATTTTTTGACACAGATAGAGCATTCTTTTGGTGGTATTTAATTACCACTGGGATTTTCATTTTTTTGCTAAAAAAAAACAAAAAAAGACTAAAAATGTTGAAAAAAAATGTTTTTTCTTAGTTTCTGTTATAAAACTTTGCAAATAAATAATGTTTCTTCTTCACTAAAGTGTGCTGATGAAGGTGCATGGATGCCCACCCAGAACTGGATGACCATGCTATATCCACCTTTAGGCTTTAGCATGCCTCTGATCCTAGGAAATGGCCATTACTGGCCATTATACGGTATTTTCTGCATCCACACATTCAAATTGCAGAGAATATATAACATTCTCATGCGATTTTACCCCATTCGCACAGAACAAAGCTACATGCAGTTTTGATGGATGAACAACTTTGCAATGTTTTCATAAATACACCCCTATATATATATTTTGAAAAGATACTGATTTAGTTTTCCCATAGGATATCTCATATACCCATTGTAATGCAGTTAGTTTAGCAATCAGTTATTGGCCGAGATGGCTTTAGAAAGGAAACTGACAGATCACGAGACAGCCATTGATACTTAATAAATATTTAGTACAGGATTATTTGGCTTCTGAGAGTAAAATTCTGCTTTCTGCACTTAACTAAAACTAGAAAATAGCTATGACAAATTAACCTGTAGAAATCCACATCGAGCAGGAATGATAACAGTAATGCCTTGGGCTTTTTTCCTGCTTAAATAAAGTGTATCCTACAAAAATTATTGTAAGCTTCAAAAATGGTGACCACGTGTTTGCTATAATTAGTCTTAAACTTAAATAGCCCCGGGTTCCTCTCCATCATTTTAAAGATGAAAGGTTGGATGCCTCAGGCCACTGTGCAAGGATTACTTCTGACTTAGACAGAAGAGCTCATTCACAGAACATGACAAATCACATTGCTGACCATTTTTATTGAGAAGAATGGAAAACAAAGAAACCTTTCACAGGTCTACCATTGCTGCAACGACAATAGTGAATGCCATGTACTTATTTTAGTATTCATGCATGCACCTTTTTTAAATTTTCTTTTTAGAGTGTTGGCATTAAAAAACATCAATACTTTAGTCCTGCTTTTCCAAAGTTTTAATGGCAGGGCCTTTTTTTTTTACTTTCTTGTACACTTGTTAAAATGCACATCATAGGCCTGGAGATTAATGAAAACCCCCCAAAACAGTATATATTTTCTGAAAGCGGAGACCCTATAGGAGAAACTGGTGGTAGTTGTAAGTTTTTTACTATGTGTGAAAGTGATTGGCCAAAATTACTTCCACTAGAAAGCCACTGTCAGCTGAAATATAAACAGAATCCCAGCTGCTATAGCTGCCAGAGCTGCTAGGAGCCAGTTTACTGGCTCAGCCATCGACAAAAGCCTTACATTAGAGGCAATAAAAGTGTTAAAACCGAATTGAGCGTTCAGTTAAAAGCAGCTATAGTAAGAACATTCCAGGTGGATCAAAACAAAGGGTATTCAATGTTTTAAGGTTTGTTTCCTTTATAAAGTAGCCACAGACAGAGTAGAAAAGCCTTCCTGCTGCTAGCAGCTGTAGAGTTGGGTCCTTGCTCTGTGTGTGGAAGCAGAGGTCTGATAGACCCCTTACTGATTCAGACCTATACAGTAGCTTTGCAAATGACAAAGCTAATACTTCCTGCAGATTTAAGAGCTCTAGCTCTGACTCATTAGGAAATGTTTTGATCAAATATTATATGGCTCAGAGCAGTGGGAAACAAAGTCTTACTTTGGAAGTTTGTAGTCAGGGTGTCCAAGCTGAGGTGTCCTCCCACACACCATAAGACAAGCGGTCATCGAATAAAAGAATTGCTCGTCTCTCAGCTGCCCCTGCCGCCATCCTTGGTGAGGGAATCAGGAAGTGATCCTGATGCGCCGTAGACAGCAGTGCCTGTCTTTTGGCAAATATCTCCTAAACCGTGTAGGTTTAGGAGATATTTCTTAGACCTACAGGTAAGCCTTAATCTAGGCTTACCTGTAGGTCAAAGTGTGTTGTAAGGGTTTACAACCACTTTAATTAGTGAATAGCAATTATATATTGAAACCTATATTTAATGCATAGGAGTATTTCATGTTGTAGAGAATTCTGTAAATAATGAAAAGAGAATTCATTTACCAACCCAAGCACAGCTTGGAGAATTCCTGATGTGAAATGAGTCAGTTCAATAAAAATAAAATGACGTAGTAGAAAGTGTAGCTTATTTTAGGTTTATAGAGAGTTTTATATCCTGGTTACAAATCATCATTAATAAATGACTTGGCCTCTGGAAAAAAAAGTCTAAAATATCTACTGCCACTTGCCACCTCTCTTGGTTCTTTACCCAATAATACATTGTATTGTAAATGCAAAGTAACAAATATCTTTCATCTTGTACTTTTTTAAAGACTGAAATGGGAGAAATTGAAATCACCCAGAGACATACCCTGGGGAATTTCTGATACAAAATGATTCAGTTAATTTTAAAATGAAGTGATGTAACAGAAGAAAGGGGCTTTGTATGGTTGTGTAGACAGTTTTGTAGACTGGCAACAAATGCTCTTTTCCAAACAAACCCCTCTATGTGCCATTTGTGTTGTTAAAACAGTTAAGACATTTATTATAATTTGTGATATATATACACTGTATATACTGTATGTGTGTTGTATATATATATATATATGTGTATTATTATTATTATTATTATTATTATTATTAATAATAAACATAAATTAAGAGAAACATATTTAGGTTTTATAATTAGCAAGTTCAAATGTATTATACTGTTTATTATGTTATGATTTATTATTATTATAACAGTTGCTAATTTTCAGGATTTTAAAATATGAAAGGGATTGTAAACATTCGTCTTTGTTTTTTTAAGTAACAAACATGTCATACTTACCTCCACTGTGCAGTTAGTTTTGCACAGAGTGGCCCCGATCCACAAATTCTGGGGTCCCTGGGCGGCACTAGTAGCTCCTCCCCGCAATGGGTATCCACATCGGAGAAGCGCTCTGCTTGGTGGACACCTGAGCGGGTGCACTCCCGAGTCCTGCTTCTGCATGTATTCACACAGAAAGCGGGACTCGGGCCCACCCCCTGGTGCCTGCGTCATTGGATTTGATTGACAACAGCAGGAGCCAATGGCTGCGCTGCTATCATTCTATTCAATCAAGAGCTGAGACAACAGGCAGAGAGGTAGAGTGCGTCGCCGCTGTGGGAACGAACGGGCTCGGGTGAGTAAAACGGGGGGCTGGGGGGCTGGTCAGTGTCAGAAGTTTTTTACCTTAATGCATGAGATGCATTCAGGTGAAAAAACATGAGGGTTAACAACCCCTTTAAGGACCCATTTCTGACTACTACTCCACATGTTTTTTTTTATGTTCCAGTAAATTTCTCCAGCTTTGCTTCCGAAGCCAAAACTGTTTATAATGTCCTCCATTACACCAGAATCATTAAGGGCACCTCTGTTTCACAAATCTCAATCTCCAAGACATTTATACATGAAAGATACAGAATGCTGTTTTCATAGTACTTGTATAGATGTTTCTAAATAATATGTACATTGCAAATATATAATACAATGCTATTGATACTTGCATAACACACTGTGTGTGGCCATAAAAAGTGATCTTATAATGGCCGGTACCTGATCATGTTACAGATTGTTGAGATTTATGTACCCTAAAATGCATAGAATGGGATCTGGAATTAATGCAGTTATCACATCTATTACATCCTGCCAATACCGAATACCGGTGTCATTTCCAAAACAAGTAAATAAAAGAGCCAGGAGATTGGGAACATCTTTAACATTCAAGATTATCCTTCCTACCTATCCTATGCAGCAGCTCTGTGGTTTGATGGGACTTATGCAAGATGAAGAGCTGAGTGACTCTATGAGTTGAAGACAGCGGGGTCAACTGAACTAAACTTTAGAAATGAGGCCAGTTGTGTTATTAGCTTAGACTACAATGTCCAAGATAGGAGTTACAAAAAAAGGCATTCGGGACCAACCCGTGGAATTTCAGAGCATGTACAACTGCATTAGAGTATCAATCCCAGCGCATTCCCACATGGAAAAACCTTCCAGCCGGGAAAATTTAGAGAGCGCTCTTTTTGACCATAATAGTATAAATCTGGTATACCCTATAATACTCAGCAATACAAGTAGATAGGTATATTGATTAAAAGGTGGAGTAGATGAATCCAAGGCCAATAAAGTGCTACAATTGTGAAATAGAGAACTGAGTATATTATAAGAGGATATATGAAGACCACCTTTTTTCCAAGCCTACAAGATGTTGGAGTTGGGCTACCAGAAAATGTAACTAGGGATTTGGTGGCGAAAGCCCCCTTGATCATTTGATTTTTGTAAATATTCATATTTAATTTTTTGCAGGTCTATTGCTTCCATATCAGGTCATTAAAAATTGTACCAAGTTTCCTAAAATATCTCTGTGGAATCCAGCAGGGCGAGTTATGTAAATAATACATTAATTGTGGCATCCAAATCATTTTCAAGAGATTAGTATGGCCTGCCACAGAGATTGGCAGCTTACACCATACTTTACTATAAGATCTAAATTTCTGAAGTAGTGATAGCAAATTATGAGGGACATATTCCTTAAGATGAGTAGAGATAATCACCCCTAGAAATTCATCCATTCCATCTACCTTAGGCTGTGATAGTGCAGGAGGGAGAGGGTCGTGTAGGGGGTCCAATGGGAGTAATATAGACTTTTCCCAGTTGATATAAGACTGAAAAAAGTACCAAACTTCTCTATAACAGACATTGCGGTAACCAGTGAAGCCTGAGTATCAGCCAGATATAGCAGCAGATCGTCTGCATAGAAAGCTAGTTTCTCCTCATGTTTGCCTCTATAGAAGCCTCTCACCTCCTCCGTTTGTCTCAACAAAGCAGCCAGAGGCGCCCCTTTCTTGTGACGTCGGCATGCAGTAGCTACATGAGAACATACATGGCCACCCTCGTTGTTGATTCCTGTATTCCCCAGCAATTACGCTCTGCTCTGCCCCACCAAATCCTGCTGCCAACATCCCCTTATTGAGATGCAGGCATGCAGTAGCTAGATGAGAAAGTACTTGCCCACCAGCTGCTCTGTGTTTGCTAACATGTGGGGATTGCAGTCATGCGACAATGAGAACTACTACATAAAAAAGGTAAATAAACATAGATTTTGGGGCATACAAAGACATTTAGTGATTGCATATGATTGCTGTGGTCCATTCACGGCATTAAGGGTTTACAATCACTTTACTTATATAATAGATATAGTATGTAACACTTAAGAACAAGTGAAAATACTCATTATTATAACTATGGGGGAACATGTGATCCTCTTCTCTTCCTCCAAATATGTAGTATACATTATCGAGCAGCCCACTGTCACTTGAGGGTTGGGGGAAGGTCTTTAGCCCAGTGTAAACCATGACAGAGATAAGGAGAACCCTTCACTTTGCCCTGATTTGGGATGTTAACAGGTTCGCTTTAAATTGTAATTTGGATGTACCAAATTGTCTTTAAGCAATGTGCACTGTACAGTTTCCCAGTCTATGTCATTACTGAGTTACGTGTCTTCTGTCAATGGATCATATACGATTTGGCTTTTCATTGAAGGCTGCTTCCATATTGTTGTAACTTGTTTCTGTACTACTGCACAGCCTAACCAAGGTGTCTGCCCAGGCATGCTTACACACACACACACAATGGTGAAAAGCAATGTTTTCATTATTATGAGGAAGGCGAGACATTAGTTTCCCACACTAGGATGTGGTAGCTTTTACTGAGCAAGAGTTGATTACACAATCCTAGCCAAAATGATGACAGTGGGAGTGTCAGCATGCAGAGTGCTCCCATTGACGAGCTATTTATATTTTATTTATCCTTTCCGGGTATTAATACATATTTAAATGAATGATAAAAAAGTATGTATTTAGCAGACTTTTAAGATTTTTGTCTGTTTATTATTTAACAATGACAATGTCAGCAGTGAATAATCAGTTTACTCAGAACATGAAAGTTTACCCAGAACATTTTTTTGCTTTTTTTATTGAAAAGAAAAATCAATAAAACCAACACTACTTTTCCTTTTGGAGCAGCAGTTTTGGGGTAGCACCAGCAGATAGAACACCGTACCAAGTGATGACACATAACATTTTTTTCATTAAGGCAGCTGACTGCTAAGAAAAAAAAAAATCTATATTGACAGGGAATGGTGTTCATGGACATTTAGTATTGTTTTGTTAGTATTAGAGAAGAAGTGGCTGAAACACCAATATAAATTAAGTGTGTATTTTTTAGATACACAAAGTTTTTAGGATTGTTATTTGCATTAGTCAAGTTTTTATTGAACACTGCATAAAAAAAAAAATCAACCCATGTGACCCAATACAAACTGGGGGTCTTCCGTCTATCTCTCCCTGAATGCACTCTGCTGTCTGTACAGAACCCTGTTTCATAACCTGTATACAATGCTGTCTGCTTTCATGTCATTGGAAATCATGAAATAGCATTGAGAGGAACACAGCTGGGTAGGGAGTGTGTGTAGTCATGTCATGGGTAAAGAGAGCGGCTGCAGTGTGAGGGACAAAGATTCATTTTCCACTTTGTCTGAAGTTAAGATTAAGTACAACTTGACAAATGTGTTGTTCATCTCTAATTCTCGTTTTAGTTCTCATTATGATCTATAAGGGAGTAACTACCTGCACATATATAGTTTGAGTACATGCACATTTTAAGCAGAGACTACTAGTAAAGGTGGACAGAAAATAGCAGATACAACATCACTGGGTGGCACAGTGGTGTAGTGGTTAGCACTCTAACCTAGCAGTAGAAATGGTTGCTGGTTTGTATCCCAACGTCGACACTACCTGTCTGGAGTTTGCATGTTATGCTCTGTGCCTGCCTGGGTTTCCTCTGGGTACCCCAGCTTCCTCCCACACTCCAAAGATATGCTGGTAGATTAATTGGCTTCTGTCCAAAATTGGCCCTAGTATATCAATGTGAGTTGGGCACCTTGAATTGTGGGCTCGTAGAGGGTAGAGTACAATGTGAGTGTGTGATGTATGTGTGGAGCGCTGCATCAATTGATGGCACTATATGGGTACCTTAAATAAATACTATATAATAGAGGAGTATCTTAATGAGACACAATGTACAGGGATAAGGGCAATTGTGAACACACACCCACACTCACTCAGGTTAGACTGGCATCTTTATTCAACCTTTATAACTATGTAACATTGATCAAAGTCTGTTCATGAGGCTCATACTTGAGTTTAATTTCAAAAATGAATTATAGAAGAATCGCAGATCACCTTAGAAATTTAGTCTTCAGGTATGAAAAATAACTCAAAATGTAGCACTGTGTTTTGTATTATTATGATCTCTGGAAAGTGTAAAATCAGGCTCACTTCTGCATCGAAAACAATGAGCTTCTAACCCCAGCTTGTTCAATTAAGCTTTGGTAATAAAACCTGGAAGCTCATTGGTTTCTAGGCAGATGTGAGCCTGATTTTGCACTTTCCAGCTTTAGTAAATAAACCCCATTGTGTACTTAAAAGTGGGGTATGCCTGTATATCCTGCCTCCTGAGGAAAAGTTGTCAACACTCTCAGCTAGTACCACTTCCAGGGTGAGGGAGTTCTGTTTTACTGCTCTAACATTAAAGAACCCTTTTCGCAATCTTTTATTCTACCTTTAAATTGTAGCCATGCATCCTTTTCAGGAACCTTAGAGTTAACAATTTAATACAATTACTGGCGTCACCTTTGATATATTTGTACATTGTGACATCCCCTCTTTTGCTTTTTCTGCGATGCTTCAATCTGTTCTACAACACGGTCATCTGCCATCACATGGGATGAGTTCATTTTAACTTGGGACTAATTAATTCACTTTTGTGTGCAAAGCAAAGTGTTACCTTACACGCAGTTTAGCATAATTATACATAATTATATCGTTGCCACATATAGTATGCAATTGTATCACTTCAATAATACATAAGATAACTCCTATATGTATTGTGTTGCTATGGCTCTGCACTTCCTTTATATCTACTTCATCAGTGTACACACCCAGTGGAGTGGCCCTGGTGCGTTACGACAGAAATCACTGGCTTAAAATCAGAACAGACCCAGGCTTAGGTGTGGCAACATTTTTCATTCAGCTCTTGTAAAAACAAGCCTACAAAACCTAAGAATTGTTTTCCTCTGCTGTACATCTAATTGACTATTTACCTGGAATGTTATATTACTATACAAAACAGCGAACATTTCTTCTTCTATATTTGAATTAATTAATTTTAATATAGGACAGTCGTATGCAGATTTTCCCAGTAACCATGCCAAAAGGTGTAGATAAAAACAAGAGCTGTTAAAATACATCTAATCATAATTACCAGCAAGTCTGACACTCACCTATTGAGACAATGAAATCACAAATATTTCTAGAAGAGAGGTGTGAAGACATGCAAACATTATTAAAGTATATGTGAACTCTTACCCTGTAAAACAACCCATTCAAGAAGTACATGGAAACGAGTTTGTGTAGATATATAAAAAAAATATATAAATGTTTTTTTTTTAAGTGATTACATGACCTCTGTGATCACCTGCATAAGGGGCTTAGAGAGGTGGGAGTAGAAATTCCTTGTGACTATGGAGGGGGCATGGCAGCAGCAGCTTCATTGGAGCACAGACACAATAAAGGGGAGAATACTGAGAGCAAAAATGCACAGTAATGAGCTGGGCAGGGAGGCATCAGCAGGAGGAAGGGAAACAGCTGTACAGCGATCTATCCAATGAATGGATGTTCAGATGGAAGAATAACCACTAGGGTACAGGCAGGCTGTGCTCCCAAGTAGAATGCAAAGAAGAAAACTGATTACACTGGAATGGATGTGCTTCCATGGTCAGTTTGAAATAGGAAAGGAGGGGGAATGGCAGGATCACCAGGTATTTACCAGATACGTGCAGTCAGAGGAGGCAGATGAGGCAGAGCCTCACCTGCCATGACATAAAAATAAAATAAAAAACTATTGAGCTTTGAGGGTGGTAGCTATATATGCAGTGGATTTGCACAGAGCAGCCTGGAGACTCCTCTCCTCGGATGCCTCTTCGCTGCTCCTGGCCCCTCCCTCCTGTTCAGTGTCCCCAGAGCAAGCATCTTCCTATGGGGCACCCGAGCTGAGTCACAGCTTTGTGTGTCCATTCAGACACAGAGCCCTGGCCCCGCCCCCTCTCTACCCTGATTGGCTAGCTGACTTTGACAGCAGTGAGAGCCAATGGAAAAAGGAAAAAACATGGGTTTATGGGTATAAGGTTTACCCATAATCCCATGTTTTTTTTTCACACAGTTAAGAGGGAGAATCTGCTGCTGCTGAAAATGTACTTTTTTTTAATCAAGCTAAATAATATAGTATTCTTCTATATGTTATAACATAATAATTTATTATTTATCTATTGCCCAGTGGACTTTCAATTACAGGCATACCCCACTTTTAAGTACACAATGGGGTTTATTTACTAAAGCTGTAAAGTGCAAAATCAAGCTCACTTCTGCATAGAAAGCAATGAGCTTCTAACCTTGGCTTGTTCAATTAAGCTTTGGTAATAAAACCTGGAAGCGCATTGGTTTCTATGCAGAAGTGAGCCTGATTTTGCACTTTCCAGCTTTAGTAAATATACCCCATTGTATACTTAAAAGTGTGGTATGCCTGTAACGAAAAATCTCCAATCCCTACACACTGATCAGCCATAACATTATGACCACTGACAGGCAAAGGGAATAACATTGATTATATCATTACAATGGCACCTGAAAGTGGGTGGGCTATATTAGGCACTAAGCTTTTTTTTTTTCGTTTTTTTGAAAGCAGAAAAAATTGTCAAGTTTAAGGATTTGAGCAATTTTGAGTGCAAAATTATAATGCTAGGCGATTGGGTCAGATCTCTTGTGGAATGTTCCTTGTCTGCAGTGGTCAGGATCTACCAAAGTGGTCCAAGGAAGGAAAACTGGTGAACCATCTACAGTCCAGGCTCATTGATGCACATGGGAAATGAAGGATGGTTATGTAGTCCACACCAACAGAAGAGCTACTGTTACTCAAACTGATGAAAAAGTTATTGCTGGTTCCAAAAGAAAGGTGTCAGAGCACACTGTGCATTACAGCTTATGTGTATGGGCTGTGTAGCTGCAGACTGATCAGGGTGCCCATGCTGACCCTTGTCCACAGCCAAAAGTGCCTACGAATCATGAGAAGAACACCAATAGAAGCAGAAGGGAGGTTGATAAAAATTCAAAGCAACATCCTGGAACAATTCTACAAATCATAAGTCAGAACTATGAACAATCCAGGGTGGACTCTTTTTCCTGAAATCTAAATAATACCTGACTTCTGTCAGATACATCATCACTGCGTTTGAGGTGATCTTGCTACTCATACCACGGAATGTCTTTTTAAAGCTACATACCTGCAGGCTTTTATCAGTAACTGAGTCATACTGAACAATGGTTTAAGAATGTATTGCACGTACAGAAAAGTTACTAGGGAATTACATTTTGTTAAATAAATTTAGAAAAATTATAAACGCAACACTTTTGTGTTCTCCCCTATTTATCCCCTATTTATATTTCCCCTATTTATGAGCTGAACACAAAGATCTATTACTTTTTCTATGTACACAAAAGGCGTATTTCTCTCAAATATTGTTCACAAATCTGTCTAAATCTGTGCTAGTGAGCACTAATCCATCCACCTCACAGGTGTGGCATATCCAGATGCTGATTAGACAGCATGATTATTGCACAGGTGTGCCTTAGGCTGGCCACAATAAAAGGCCACTCTCAAAATGTGCAGTTTTACTGTATTGGGGGGGTCCCAGTCAGTATCTGATGTGACCACCATTTGCCTCACGCAGTGCAGCACATCTCCTTCACATAGAGTTGATGAGGTTGTTGATTGTAGCCTGTGGAATGTTGGTCCATTCCTCTTCAATGGCTGTACGAAGTTGCCAGATATTGGCAGGAACTGGAACACGATGACGAAAACGCAGAAACAGACATTCCATACATGCTCAATGTGTGACATGTCCAGTGAGTATGCTGGCCGTGCAATAACTGGGATGTTTTCAGCTTCCAGGAATCATGTACAGATCCTTGCAACATGGAGCCATGCATTATCATGCTGCAACATGGGGTGATGGTTGTGGATGAATGGCACAAAATGGGCCTAAGGATCTCATCATGGTATCGCTGTGCATTCAAAATGCCATCAATAAAATGCACCTGTGTTCGCTATCACTAGTATACACCTGCCAATACCATAACCCCACCACCACCATGGGTCACTTGATCCACAACGTTGACATCAGCAAACCACCCACCCACACAACGCCATACACGCTGTCTGCCATCTGCCCTGTACAGTGAAAACCGGGATTCATCCGTGAAGAGAACACCTCTCCAAAGTGCCAGACTCCATTGAATGTGAGCATTTTCCCACTCAAGTCACATATGACGCCGAACTGCAGTCATGTTAAGACCTGGATGACGACAACAAGCATGCAGATGAGCTTCCATGAGACGGTTTCTGGCAGTTTGTGCACAAATTCTTTGGTTATGCAAACCGATTGTTGCAGCAGCTGTCGGCGAGGCTGGTCTCAGATGATCTTGGATGTGAAGATGCTGGATGTGGTGGTCCTGGGCTGGTGTGGTTATATGTGGTCTGCAGTTGTGAGGCCGGTTAGATGTACTGCCAAATTCTCTGAAATGCTTTTGGAGATGGCTTATGGTAGAGAAATTAACATTCAATTTAAGGGCAACAACTCTGCAGTCAGCATGCCAAATGCACGCTCCCTCAAAACTTGCGACATCTGTGGCATTGTGCTGTGTGATAAAACTGCACATTTTAGAGTGACTTTTTACTGTGGCCAGCCTAAGGCACATCTGTGCAATTATCATGCTGTCTAATCAGCATCTTGATATGCCACACCTGTGAGGTGGATGGATTATCTCGGCAAAGGAGAAGTGCTCACTAACACAGATTAAACCCTGGTTCATATTGGTACGATTTGAGATGCGATTTGACATGTCAAATCACATGTCAAATCGGTGGCAATTGCCGGAAATTGTACCGTCCTAATCGGTGCGACGCTACATTCGCATCGCTGCACCAATTTCAAAAAGTCATTTCTGTACTAAATTTTTTCGATTTTGGGTTGTGATTTACATTGATATTTGTGCAGAAACCTGCACAGATGTCTCTAAAATTGCAGTCAAAATCGAGACTGACATGCGGGAGTGAAATCGTGCGAGTTCAGCTGAACTCTCACTGCTTCATTCCTGCAGCTCAGTGTGAACCTGAGCCTTAGACAGATTTGTGAACAATATTTGAGAGGAATAGGCCTTTTGCGTACATAGAAAAAATTGTAGATCTTTGTGTTCAGCTCATGATATAGGGGCAAACACAAAAGTGTTGCGTTTATAATTTTGCTCAGTGTATATTTGCAACATTTTCAAAAAAATATTGATGAATAAGTTTGGAGCGCTGCCCCATTGTTTTCAATGGGAAGGGCGCTTTAGGAGCTGTAAATACACCCCTCCTACAGGGCTCCAAAGATGTGGCTTGCAGGACTTTTTTGACTGTCCTGCAAGCGCACCGCTCCAGTGTGAAAGCCCTCACATTGGAGTGCACTGAGCAGCTCTTTCAGGGCGCTTTGCTAGGCTATTTTTTAGCACTTTAGTGTGAAAGGGGCCAAATACATGTGTTCTGTTATAGCAGAAGACATCATCTTTTGTCCAATTCTGCAGTAATGGATTTTGAATCTTTGCTTCATCATCTTGATTAAAATAAGGCAGATATGTAATTGCAGTCCTGCAGTAAAGTTGTATTCCTGCCTGTACTTTAGGTATGGCAAGCACATAAATCAGTATAGCACAGATATAAATGCAAAGGAAGGAAGGGCTGTTTTCTGATAACCTAATATATTTAATAAATTAGGCCCAATGTGTCACCTATACACTTTCTGGATAGGAGGTGTGCCTGCAATTTACACATACCAATGATGAAGTGATACCACCTCACCCATAAGGACACTCCTTGAGGTTGCAAGTTCAGGTGAAACTAGATCTAGGCTAGCATTCCATTAATATGTAATATTTAGAGTGTATAATAATGTTTCCTGTCATTTACCTACCATTTATATCTAACCACTTGCTGTTCACCCTATTTCTCTACTTTCCTTCCTGGTAATTTTTTCTTATTTTTTTATTCTTATTCATATTTTTCCAAAATCTCTTACAACCCTTTGTGATGTTCAGACACAATTAAACTGCTTTATGTGTATACTCATCTGTGTACTTTTTCTAATACACCACATTGGGATTAATTCAAAGGCAAATAGACTGGTAACTTTGCAAGTGCAGTTACAGAGCTTAGTAAATGAGGGGAAGCTGCTGACTTCCATCAAGCAATCACGTGCAAGCAAAAATATTTTCCTTTCGTTTGTTTTTTATTACCCTGCACAATCTATTTGCCTTTAGTAAATCAACCCCATTGGGGCTATAGAAAATATTAACACTACAATTTCCATTGCTGTTAAATCCCAATCTACTACAATATACCATACCTAAAAATCAATAAATAATGAAAATACTACTTACCTATTTAGAATTGTTTTAACAGTTTTGTAATCATTATTGCACATGCCCTGTCATGCAACTGATAAATTATACTACTGCCTGTTTTAGTTTTACATTAAAGGTAGTTGTAATCCTTGGCATTAGAAAGTGCACAAACACAACATTTGCACCTGTCATTGTTTTAGAATGAAGCAGTTCTAGGAGCTGAAAACTGTAAAGTGGCTTGGTGATTAGAGTTCCCATCCCCATAATGTTTTTATTGTGGGACCAGTTAGTTTCATATTTACTGGGAGAACATGTACATAGGGATGGACCGAACGGACCCCTGTTCGGTTTGCACCAGAACTTTCGAACACCGTGAAAGTTCAAACCGAATAATGAACCCCATTAAAATCAATGGGACTCGAATGTCAAAAATCAAAAATAGCCATTTTGAAGGCTTATATGCAAGTATTTGGGCATACAATGGTTGGAGGGCATGTATCAATTAAAAAAAAAAAAAGTATGTGAAAAACATAATTTTTTAAATGAGCAGTGATTTTTTGATTTTTAAAGTGAAAGCATAAAAAGTAAAAATTCCTTCCAATATAGTGACTGGGGTGTCCCCTTAGTCTACCTGTAAAATGACAGATCTGTACCATGTCTAGAATCTGCTGCAGCAATAATTGCATTTATAAAGCCCAAAAAAATGACATTTTCCCTGCAAGCTGCCTTTATTTTGCTCAGCAACAGCTGGGGAGCCAGCCAGCACTGAAGTTAACCCTTTATGCGCTAATGCAGTCTTCCTCAGGTTGTAAAAATCCTAGAGTGTCTCCTCAAGTGAAAATTAACAAGAACATTGTTTGTAGTCCTGCAAAAAAAGCCACTGTTTAATGCATGTGTGTTTGGGTTATAAATAATTGTGTGCAGGAGTACTAATAATATCATGTCATAATATAAAAATATTATTAAAGCGGAGGTCCACCTTAAAAAAAAAAATTACATAAAAAATGATCAGAAATGGCTGTTGCTAGGCAGATCATCCTAATCTGCCACTCCGCGGTGATGTACATTCTTCTCCTCCTCGCGTTGTCTTCTGGGGAATGGAGTGCACTGTGTTCTTGGAACTGTGTGTTTCCCAGAACATTGCCAGCCATTCACAAAGCACTGCGTGACTCCCGCATGCGCAGTAGGAAACGGGCAGTGAAGCCGCAAGGTTCCACTGCCTGTTTTCCTTAGTTTGAATGGTGGCGCCGGGACCCGATCTAATGGACATCGCGGGTACCCTGGACAGGTAAGTGTGCTTATTAAAAGTCAGCAGCTACAGTGTTTGTAGCTGCTGACTTTTATTTTATTTTTTCAGCTGGACCTCCACTTTAACTATAACAGTTTATTCTCTGTTTTTGTTTTTTTTGTTTTGTTTTTTTTAACTTACTACTACACCACTTTTTTCAGCCAGTGCTCTTTGCATTGGTGGTAGGGGTAGAATGACTTAAAACTTACACTGTGGCCCTGATATCTGAGATTCTGAAAAAGTATAGTAAACTACTAAGGACATAGTAATTATCTGAAAAATTAGGGTGTAAAGTTTATTTTATAAACTAATGCCTCTTCTTCCCTGACAACATCAACTCACAGTACTAGAACTTAGTGGACTGACTAAGCTGATGGTTCTCCGGCTACCTCTAAATAAGATCATTGACATTGGGAAGTGTATACCCTTGCCAAAGAGCTATCAGACAAGTGAAGCACTGCATCTTTTTTTAAATTTATATTAAGTTAATGTTTATTATACCATGTATATAGTTTATGAGGCAACTGTGTTCCAACATTAACATATGTGGCACCAGGTCCAGGTTAGGTATGATCCTTCTTGTATGCTGTATTCTGTGGAGAAAAAGAAACTTGTAATCCAATAGGCAGACAAACATTTTGGAGCTTCATCCATTAACTTCATTACCTGTGCATAATTCATAGGGGTTGATTTACTAAGACTGGGGAGTCTTAGTCAGAGCTTCACCAGATTTTGCACTCTCCAGTTTTAGCAAATCACCCCAGTTTACCTGTCAGTCTGGAGCAGTGCTGGGAGAAGTGATGGAGATCCTGCCTGCTCTGTAGATTATAAGGATCCTTCCAGATGCCTATCAGCCAAGAAGCAACATCACTGACTTTGTGTCATGGGTATCAGCACAAAAGGGTGGACATTGTATGATTCAAATAAGACATTGAAACATTGCACTGCACTGAACATTGCATGCAGCATTCGATTTGTGCTATTCCGTTCATACAAGCACAGGGGTGCACCAGGAGAGCATGATCTGCATTTCCCAAACAGATCAAAATGACACTTAAATAAGAATATATAGTATATACAGGTAACATTTTTATATATTTTATGAGAGACATATGTACATTCATTTTATAAGTGACATGGATTTATTGAATAGTATATGTAATAACCACTATAAATAGGATCTGTAATAACCACTATCGATTTTATTCTTTGTAGGACCTTTAACGCAATTTTTAAGAATCCGCCAACATGTTGGTTGTGCTAGCAGCTGTGTTTGTGGTCCATATTGCCACTACGGTAATGCTTTTTGTTGCCACCATTTCCAATGTAAGTATAAAAATGTTTTTTCCTTATTTTTACTATGCCAGCTATGTATAAAGCTTTAATAATTTCTCATAATATCCAAGTTTTTTTTTTAATAGAAAAAAGTGTTTGTTCCTCAGAAGAATGTAAAGGTATTGCATTAGACTGCATATCATTTTATTTTCTATTGGCTCCCACTGCTGTCAGTCTAATCTTGTGAGGAGGGAGCCGGGCACGGGGCTGAGCTGTGTATGTCTATGAACACACACAGCTCAGCTCAGGAGCATGCCCGCATGTTTGCCCTCATAGCACACCCTTGCTATGGGGGTACACACAGAAGAGGTGTAGTAGAGAGTGCAAGTGGGGCACCCCAGAAAGGGAGGCCACTCTGTGCTATACCAATATAAAAATGTCATTGTTTTGGTTTACATACACTCTAACATACAGTAAAAAAAAGTATAGGAAATTAATAACCTAATCAGATTTAGTAAAGCTGAATTCATATTTTAGTTAGGATTGAGTTAGGATTTTTCCAGCACCAGAGTGCTACCTCTTGGATCCTAACTTGGATTCTTCTGAATACTGAACACACACCTAGTGTATGACTCATATCATGACATAGCTACTAGTTAACATGGTTAAAAAAAAAGACTGATTTCAATCAAGTTTCTGGATCATTGGACTTGTGTATCTTTGCTCCAGCTTCTGTATCATTGGTCCAGAAGATGACATAAAAACATGCACTATTACTGCTAATTTTGCTATACAAAAGGCGAAAAAAATTCTTCATGTCCAAGGATTGTCAATTCATTTCCTTGGGTTAAAATACTGATTTAAATATTAGTAAGAGCTCTGGAAATTAGTATTTGTACGATAATTCATGCAGTCTTGTTTTAAATTATTATTTAAACATGTTAATTAAGTCACACAACTTTTTTCCTAGGCTGTCATTTTTGTGCTGTTTCACTGTAAGTGAGATTTTGCATTCCTCTTAGGTAAATTCTAGTAAAAAAAAAAAAAAACCCAATTACCCCATTCCCCTAATTTTTTGTATTGCTTTCCAAATGGGGTTACACACAGCATTAAAACTTCTAGAGGGAGTTCTGCATTTCACTGTATTCAAAACTGCCTTCATATTAAAAAATACACAGGGAACTCATTGTTTTCAGAATATTGCTACCCCTTCTGAATACATAGAAGAAGCAGTAAATCACTGTATAGCACTATACAGCAAGAACCTGAAACTGCTTATGTATTGAGTAAATATGGCAGCTCCAAGTATAACAGAACATTCCCTATCATGTTCTTACAATACGTTTCCTTTCCTAACTAGTCCATTGTAGCATATGATTGGGTGTCTCGCTCTTATCTCATAGGAACCCCATTCTCATAAATCTAAGGCTGACCCAAGCCGTGCAGGCCATAACTAAATTTCTCAACAAACTGGGAGGGATCCTATGCTGCCATGGAGTTACATATTTACATATAGTTAGTCAGGTAGAAAATAGACACAAATCCATTTAGTTCAACCAACAGAAAAAATAAATAGAATGAATAAATAGAAATCTCCATATACCTAATCATATACCCAGCTGATCCAGAGAATCGTACACCTAGCTGATCCTGAGAAAGGCAAAAAAAAACAAAAAAAAACTATAAAGCATGGCCAATTTTACATAGTCAGGCTAAAAAAAAGACACTAGTTCAAGAGGAAGCTTGGCCGTGCAGCGTGATGGCTGCTTGATTCCACCTCTCTGCTGGCACAGAGGAACAACAAGCAATTTACAGCCACGGTGGCCACCTCTTACACTTACCAGTCCACGATCAGTGTCCCCAGACCTTCGGCACTATTTATTTTGGGGGGGCGGCAAACAGACCTGGCCCCCTCACTGGCACTAAGTCCTAAGACTCCCGGCCAATCAGGTCTCAGGACCTACTTCCTGATCAGCCAGGAGAAACAGGAAGACATTAGGGAATATTAATTAGTTAACACAAGTGGGTGGGTTCGGGTGCAGTGCTCTGTGCCTGGAGCCCATCCTTTTTTTAAGCCAATTAGAGTCTCAGGCTCTAATCACGTACTTAAAAAAAAAAAACCCGCACTGAAATCCATGCGGCTGATGCTTTGCATGGAGGTTAGGGTCCGGGAGTATGGATTAGGGGGGCTCTAATGGACGGGCCGCTACCGGATACCACTATTCTCCATCTCAAGCAGGGCTGAAGCAACTTCATAACTAGGGTCTATCCCCACCACCAGGCTCTGTCTCATCCTGATGAAATCCCCCTATGCATGTCTCTCGAAACTTGGAACACCTGATATAGATGTCCTCTGCATACTGTTCTAAGCTTATGTGGCCTGTTATGATTTACCACAGTGGTTCCCCTGTGCAGGATTGGTTTAATTGACATTCTCTGACTGTTAGTTTTTATATTCTTTATTAGTGTTTTTGTTCCTCCAACACAAAATATGTGTGTCATACACACCACTATGTTATCCCTTACTGTTGCTCCTTTCCTTTTTCCTTTCCTTTTCCCCCATCCTATTCAAAGATGAACAATATTGACGATTTTACTAATTAGTTTACAACTTACAAGAGGCCCCTGACATCTCCCCTCCTGACCTGCAGGTAATCCAACACTTCCTAGACTCCATCAACCTTCCTATATTATCACCGGAAAACCTCCGTGACCTTTCCTTCCCGTTTTCTACAGAAGTCACCAAAGTGATTAAATCACTTCCCTTACACAAATCCCTAGGTCTAGATGGCTTAACAAATGAATATTATGGACTATTTATAGTTTTTATGGATTTCTTACTGACTGTGCATGCCCTATGTAATTTCTTGAATATATCACCATTACTATTCCCAAACCTGGTAAATCAGCTGATTTCCCCTGCTAACTTCGCCCTATTTCCCTCTTGAATTTGGACTTGAAACTGTATATTAAACTACAGGCCGACTGCCTGGCTAAATTCACCCCCTTACCAATACATTTAGATCACTGTTGATTCATAGATCTTATCAAATGGGCCACATTCCATGTCTGTTATTATCTTTGGATGCTGAAAAAGCATTTAACAGAGTTCACTGGATGTACTGAATGATGTTCTTCAGAAGTTTGGCTTCATGGGCCAGACACTTTCCTCTATCATATATACTCGCGCCACTGCCAAAGTCTGGACCTCAGAGTTTATGTCCTTATAATTTTCTGTCACAAATGGTACCCGACAGGGCTATCCCCTATCTCCTGTTACATAGCAACTATTTTAGCCCAGTTACGAATGTGGTGGAATCCCACAAACCCACCCTGAATACTGAGCATATGGCTATCAACTCTAATCTTAAGTGGGCCTTAGGTGCTGCACTGTTATACCCACTCCCTAAACACTTTTTGGACTCTGTCATGGCTGCCTACAGAACATGGAACTCTTTGATTGATTCCTTGACTGGCATCTCACTGTTAACTCTACAAAATCTTCCACTACAATCTCTGAAACTTATCATTCGAGAGCTATCCATACAACACTGGGAAAATGCGGGTATCCACTCTGTTGCTCATTTACATCATCATTCGCAACTCTGCTCCTTCCAGGATCTCTTCTACTATTAGCTAAAAATATTAATGGCCGGTTGTATTTTGTGCGTTTAGGAATTCATCAAGCCCTTTTTTTTTAAATAATCTACTGGAGCTGGCCAGAACTAGTTATTGAGGAAGTCCATTTAACATTTTCACAGCACTAGCTGTAAAGAAAACTTTCAACATTAAATCTAATTTTCACAATTAAATAATTCATTGTATGTTAGAGACATTCTGTAAAAATGTATTTCTACTACAAAGCTTGGTGCCATCTGCAAACACAGAAATTGAACTTTGAACTTTATAAGGGGAATTTATTGAAACTTGAGCAGGTGCACATTGTAACCAATGCTTCTATCTTTTATTTTTAAAGCATAGCCGAACAAGCTGAAAATAGAAGCTGATAGTTTACTATGCACAAATGCTATAGATTCTGTCTACTCCAGTTCTGATAAATTTCCCCTTATGAATTCTACATTTGTTAAAACGTCTCAACACTGAACCTTGGGGTACACCACTAATATCTTTAGACCATTCAGAGTAAAAATCATTAAAGAAGAATACCAGTTAAAACCTAAATGGTATTTAAAAAAGTCCTCTCTCTCCCAAAACCCATGTTAACTAACCTTTGTAAGAAAAATGTATATACTTACTACTTATTTTCAGCCCGCTCTGATCTGGTCATTTGACTCCCCTGTTTCTTGCAGCGATGGCTGCAGGGGGAGGAGCAGGGAGAGTCAACAATGGATGGGCCATAGGAACCTATAGGTGAGGTTGCGAACTCCCAGGCATTATCAGCTGTTGTCCAGTGTTCGCTTCATTCCGACACAGGGATCATATAACAGGACCAGAGTGGACTGAAATAGATAATTGTCTATGTCTTTTTTTACACAGGTTAGTCAGCATAGGTGTTGAGAAGGGGAGAGAACATTTTCAAGACCAGCTAGGTCTTAGCTGAAATTCTACTTTTATCAAAAATCTCCGAATACAGGGGGTTAATTACGAAAGGCAAATCTACTTTGCACTACAAGTGCAAACTACAAGTGCAAAGTGCACTTGAAAATGCACTGAAAGTGCACTTGGAAGTGCAGTCGCTGTGGATCTGAGGGGGGCCATGCAAGGAAAATAAAAAACAGCATTTTAGCTTGCACATGATTGGATGATAAAATCAGCAGAGCTTCCCCTCATTTCAGATCTACCCCTCAGATTTACAGCGACTGCACTTTCAAGTGCACCTTCAGTGCAATTTCAAGTGCACTTTGCAATTGTGGATTTGCCTTTTGTAAATAACCCCAACAGTCTTTTATCCTGTGTTTTACACATTTACAAACTGAATTTTCTAAGCCTATATAGCCGTGTGTGTGTGTAACTGTGTCAAATGCTTTTAAAAAATCCAAGTATAATATATCCACAGCTACCCTTGGTTTAAACTTTGACTTACTTCATTATAAAAATAAGAAATAAATCATGAGAATAAAAATTACTTGGTCTGCACAGAATCAGAAAAAGTGCCATAACCAAATGCACCGATCTCGGAAACCCTCTTGGATGAGGTGATAGCCATTAGAAGGCTTGGATAAGACCTAATGGAACTGGACTGACCGTGATCAAATGCAGGTTGGTAAGGCAGTCTAAAATATATTTTGAAGAAGGCTCTGGATGACCCAGAAAAGTATTTTCTTTCTCTGAAGGAATTCTGACATTGAGATCAGGCAGGGCAAAATGACACTGAGCTCATAAGTCACCTGAAAAGAGTAAAACCTTTCCCGGGACGATACCTCTTATCTTCTTGGCAAATCATAGCCACAACAGGAAGAGCAACAAAAAAAAGGGGTAATGAGTGTACCATTTTAAAAGGATTGATCTTCCAAGAGCAAAATGCCATTAGAGAAGGCTTTGGTTCCCAAAAGTCAGTAATCTGAACGAGAGAAAAAAAAATTCACAGAGTAAAGGAATTAGACTTACAGGGCACAGGGATCTCTTGCAGACATAAAAAGATGTTAGTCTGTCATTCATAGAAACTGAGGGAATTTGAAGAGCCTGCTCAGCGGGTAATTTCACCACCTCAGCAAGAGCTGTGGGCCTGGCTTTACTGTACATGTGCAGGAAAGGAAACTTCCCATCAAGGCAATGGCCCAGAAAACTCCTGTGCCTACGTAGGTGGGTGGCATGAACACTTACTGTACATATGTATGCAGACACTCCTGCCTCCTTGGACTGCATCCAAACTACGATGGAATGAAGAAGGCATTCAAGCCGGCCTAATCACCAGCACAGTGGACAATTTAAAGCACTAACTGCCTAGTAGAACCTACTTAAGAGAGGAAAAAAGAGAACATACATAAAAAGCAAGAAGGCAGATATACAGACAAGGTGAACTAAAAGACCCAAAGGCAAAAACTTTCAACTGAAGAGCCATGGCATCACTGTGACCTCATTGTCCTCATTCATTTATACAGAAAATGCAAAGCATTCTCTGAAAGGTGCTCATGCTTAAGCCCCGTACATACCATCAGAATATCATACAAAAAATACAGCTTCCGAAGCAATACGATAAGCTGATTGTTAGCACACAGCTTTCATCCAAAATTTTCTGCAGAGACAAACACAGCAAAAATTTCTTGTACGATACCAGATCATATGATTTAATCAGTACAGTTTTCGTTCGAAATACAAATACATTACATCACTTCCACATTTTTATTCTGTCATATAAGAATTTTCGTACTTTAGTAACCTATTCATTTTCGATATGGAGACTAGCAGCCAAAAAACAAAATAAATGGACGATCATTCATCCGATAATCTCATCATGTGTACTAGACTTTAGCAGCTGACCTCCAGAATGCATCAGACTGGTCACCCAGCTCTGGACCCAAAAGTAAGTAGAGCACACTGAAGTAGCCATGTCCATTTCAGTAATTTATAGCTTATAGAAGCATCAGTCAAGTATGGTTTATACAGTATATAGTTACATTGGTCCAAGCTGGACCAATGTAACTGTAAAATCTACTATGGGGTTGATTTATAAAAGGCAAATCCACTTAGCACTACAAGTGCACTGCAATTGCACTTGGAAGTCCACTTGGAAGTGCAGTCGCTGTAGATCTGAGGGGAAAATCTGAAATGAGGAGTAGCTCTGCTGTTTTTATCATCCAATCATGTACCAGCAAAAATGTTGTTTTTCATTTTCCTTGCATGTCCCACTCAGATCTACAGCGACTGCACTTCCAAGTGCACTTTAAAGTGAACTTGTAGTGTAAAGTGGATTATAAACCCCTATGTCTGGAATGTAACTTTAACACAGAGGCTGTTATCCTATATTTGTATAGCTAAAGAGCCAAAGTCTATGTTCCCTTTAACCCCTTCTGAAAATATAATGTGTTTACTGAGGTTCCACAGTGCTCTTCAAAAGGAACTACAGTGCTGTGATACACAGCAGTCAAACTCCTCAAAACACTTTAATTTGTTTGTTTATGATATAGAGGTTGGAATTAAAACCTTGCCTTCAGTTTTTGCTGATGATACCAACCTATACAGGAAATAAACTCAGCACAGGGTGAGCAAAACAGGGGAATTGGCAGCTACCTGGCAGATGAGGTTCATTTTGGAGAAATTGAAAGTTGCGCATACATTTGGATGCAGTGGCGGCTGGTGACGTTTTAAGATGGGGGCGGGGCGCTAGACCCTGTCCATCCTTTTGACCCTTCCCGCTTCTCATAAGCCCCACCCCTTATAGAATCCGCCCACTCCGTCCCCTGTAGAACATCATATAACAGACTGTATATTATACACTGGGCTCTGTAAATCATATACCAGGCTCTACATTATACACAGGGCTCTACACATCATATACCAGGCTCTCCGTTATACACAGGACTCTAATGACACGTCAATCAGTCTCACAGTCCATCAAGGAAAGAGGGATGGTGGTGGGGTGGGATCAGGGACAGAAGGATGGGATCAGGGACAGAGGGATGTTGGGGTGGGATGGGATCAGGGACAGAGGGATGGTGGTGGGGTGGGATCAGGGACAGAGGGATGGGATCAGGGACAGAGGGATGGTGGGTGGGATGGGATCAAGGACAGAGGAATGGTGTTTAAATGGGATCAGGGACACAGAGATGGTCGGTGGGATGGGATCAGGGAAAGAGGGATGGGATCAGGGACAGAGGGATGGTGGGTGGGATGGGATCAGGGACAGAGGGACAGGATCAGGGACAGAGGGATGGTGGGTGGATGGATCAGGTACAGGGGGATGGTGGGTGGGATGGGATCAGGGACAGAGGGATGGTGGGTGGGATGGGGTCAGGGACAGAGGGACTGGATCAGGGACAGAGGATGGTGGGTGGAATGGGATCAGGGACAGAGGGATGGTGGGTGGATGGGGGATGGGAGTATTACTCACTTGCTCTTAGTTTCAGTCAATTCCCTCTCCCTGCTCAGCGTTCTCAGCCTGGACTGTGCCTCCAGTATTGGCTCTCCTGACACGGGGACTGACCAGGCTGACTTTCTCCTCCACTCCAGCGGAGCTTCTGTACCAGTCAGTGAGAGCTCATGACAACCCCTACCTCCCTTCCTTTCCTCAGAGTACTAATTCAGATCCGCCACCACTCCGTGCAAAGAATGGAGCTGCCGAGTGCCTACATCACTTCAGTTTTTTGTGTATTACACGAAAGCCGGAAGTAAACTTGAATGTTAAACCACAATGCTCCCGCCCGTAGTGATTCTACAGGCGGAAGGAAATCGGCGCTTTCAATTGCGCCGCAAGGCGTGTTTTAACCCCGCAAATGAAGCGCCACGTCTGCAATCTCGTGATTGCATAGACGTGGCGCTTCCCATAGTGCACCGTCTCCGGCGCCCAGACATAGTGCACTTAGTTAAAGGAAATTCTTGGGGAATTGTTTTTTTTTTCTTAAAGGGGCCGTTTTTAAAACTTTTTTTTGTGACTACGGGGGGGGGGGGGGGGGGGGGGCGCTGTTTGGATGTCAAAACTACACATTAGGATGGGCTTTCCTGGGAGAATTGGTAATAAAAAAAATTGGTGGTGCTTGTAGATCACTGACTTAGCAAAAGCATGCAACACAAAGCTGCAGCTAAAAAAAGTAGAAAAATACTGTCATACATTAAAAATGGCATACATTGCAGAGACAAAACAATCATTCTACCCCTATATAAAACACTGGTTCGGCCTCATCTTGAATATGCAGTTCAGTTTTAGTCACCATTCCATAGAAAAGATGATGTTAAAGGAGTTGTAAAGTCAGAAGGTTTTTTAGTCTTAATGCATTCTATGCAATAAGGTAAAAACATGAGCCCCATCTCTATCCAACGATGTCCACGAGTGTCTCAACCATCTCCCGAGCCTCTCCCACCTGACTAAGACACAGCAGTTAGGCCATCGGCTCCCGCTACTGTCAATCAAACTCAGTCAGCAAATCTGAGCGGGGTTGGTGGGGCCAGGCAGCAGCTCCATGTCTGAATGGACAGAGGGAGCTGTGACTCGGTTTGGGTGCCACTATAGCAAGCTGCTTGCTGTGGCAGCACTCAACGGGAGGTAGAGGCCAGGAGCACTAAAGTGGGACCTGAGAAGAGGAGGATCCAGGCTGCTCTGTGCAAATCCACTGCAACGGAGCAGGTAAGTATAACATGTTTGTTTGTTTATTGAAATTATTTATTGAGAAAAACAAGACTTTACAATCACTTTAAATTAGAAAGAGTTTAGCGTAAAGCAAATAATTAGGGGTATGAATTTGTCAAAGGTGACAGTAGTGACTGTCACCTTTGACAAAGGTGACAGTCACTACTGTCACCTTTGACAAAGGTGACAGTAGTGACTGTATTAAGCTCTTTACCCGAAGCTCTTTACTCTAAGGATGAGGACATGTGGCCACATACAGATTAAAGGAAAAGGAGGTTTAAGCTGAAATTCAGGAAAGGGTTCTTCATTGGTAGAGCAGTAAAAATGTGGCACTCCTCTTTCCAAGAAGTGGTTCTAGCTGAGAGTGTCAACAACATCAAAACATTTTTAGATCTCTTCATCAGAATGTAAAATATACAAGGGTATGGGAATTATTAGAGAAAAAAAAAATCACCTATACATACACACACAGAGGTTGAACTGGATGGACCTGTAACTTTTTTCAACCTCTGAAGGCTTGTTCTAAATACAATACTATAAAGCTGGATACACACTATGAGTTTTTTTCCATTCAACCCAGCTAGTTGAACAAAAAAAAAACTGTCAGCTTCGGTCAGAGCCCCTGGACTAACGATCCAATGTTAGTACAGCGATCTGCTCCGCTGAGCTACTGTGTTCTAAAAGCTATTGTTTTCTGATCAGAGTGTTTTGGCATCCCTCTCCAGAACACTGATCGGCCTGAGAGCGCTGATCGGGAGTCAGTCGGTTGCTGGTTTTCCAGAATGCTCATCCAACAGAAGCCAGCCAAACTGTCAGACCGACTGCCATACACACGGGCAGAATGTCACCCAGCATTTGGCCCGTGTGTATGGGGCCTAAGAGAAAATTTCCTTAACTTTGGCGAGACTTCATCTCATTTTCTGTTTCTCTGAGACAGTATTTAAAAATCCCCACAACTGAAAAAAAAAAAAAAGTAAAGGCAACAGGGCCTTTACATGGTTACATAGTTAGTCAGGTAAAAAAAAGACACAAATCAATCAATAGAAAATAAAAAAATAAAATGTATATATATATGTATTTACTGTATATAATTTTATACCTACAGTTTATTTAGAGGAAGGCAAACATAATAAAGCATGATCTAATTTGCTTCAGAGGGGGAAATAAGTCCTTCCTAATACCCCAGAAGGCAATAGAATATTCTGTGAATCATGGAACACTCTTGCAGTTATTACCTGTAAATTTCAATAGCCAGTATATTCTGTGCATTTAGGAATGTGCCGCTTTTTTTTTTCTTTAATCTACTAGCCTGGTCAGAACTAGTTCTTGAAGAACTCTATTTCATGTTTTCCCAACTCTTACCGTGAAGAAGCCTTTCCATATGTGAAGGTTAAATCTATTTTGCTCCAGGTGTAATGAGTGCCCCTTGTCCTCTGTGATGACCTGAAAGTGAGTAACTCTACACCAAGTTCAATATATGAACCACTTATATATTTATACATGGTGATCATATCCCCCATTGATTGCCTCCTCTCAATAGAGCATACATTTAGTTCAGCTAATTTTATCATATCCTATATTATCCCAAACAAGTTTTGGCTTAAAACTATGGCACTTTCATGTACATTTTTAAAAAAGTGGGAAAAATGCAGTTTAATAAACATTAAATCTATAGCACCTACAGTTTTTGATGCTCACTCTGTTAGAAAAACTGGTTTTAGATCAAATGCTCCTATCCATTGAGTGGACTATTAAGTATGAAGAATCTGAAGTCAGGTAAGGCTAAGGCAGAAATGTAGAAATGCAGAATTATGGTACAGAGTGAAGCCTTGGAAATAAAAGGGACTCTGTAATTAGACATTAGCACTAAAGATTTGTTAGCATTGAAAAATTGAAATCAGAGGTCTGTTAGGCACATGTAATGATAGTCATGTAATTACAGGTTTGGCTGAAGAATCTCAATGGAGTGCAATCACAGGGCCTTTGGATGATTTGCAATAGTGGGACTTGTACATCTATATTTGAAGCGATTTCCCAAAACAACTGTAAGTTTTTTTTGTGTTATTGGCTGTTCCTGTGTAATCTCTTCATCAAACAATATAAGACAATAGTATTTATGTAATTATATATGAAAAAGCAAAATGATGTGTTGTAACAATATTAATCCACCAAATAACTAGTTGACACCTTTTCTGCAGCCTGCAATGCAATGCAAAAATCCATGGAGTTTAAAGTTTACGGTCCTGACAAACTCATGTTGTAACCTATTAAACAGACTTTTTAGCAACTGTAAGGCATTGCCTGGCCCTTAAACTTAAAGTGGTTATAACCCTAAAAAAAAAAAAAAATGCCCCCTCCCTTTAAGGGTTCACACTGGTACGACATACGCTCTGACTTTGGGAGCAAACGTCACATGACGTGTATAAATCAATGGTTCCTGGTTCGACCTGGTTCGACTAGATCAGGAAAGGGGGGAAGCGAACAAGTGCCCCCCCCCCCCCAATGTTGAGGGCATATGGTCTGGTATGGTCCAGGAGGCGTGAGGGCTTTCCTGACCTGCCAGGCTGTCTGCTCGGATAAGGGTCTGGATTTTGGGGGGGACCCCACGTGGTTTACTTTTATTTTGGCATGGAAGTTTCCCTTAGAATCCATAGCAAACTGAAGCATCTGGTATGCAATTGAGGGGGAACTCTACACCATTTTTTTTTCATTTTAGTGCGGATAAGATAATCAGAGCACAAGTCCCATGCCAAAGTCAGATCAGTTAAGATGGTGATTCGACTTTGATTCAACATATAAAATTTAATAGTCTGAAGTAGGACCAAAGCAGTACAGGAACCTTTTTCAAAGTCGGACTGACTTCTCGTGTTGGACCAGTTAAGACGGCTGTCATAGGGAACCATTTATTTAAACACGTCATGCGATGTGTGCTCCCAAAGTCAGAGTGTATGTCACACCAGTGTGAACCTAGCCTTAGACATGATATATAGCACAGTGCCTTTGCTTTGTGTCAATTGGCCACTTCCATGTTTTACAATACCTGCTTGATCCTGTCTGTTCTCCTGTTTAAACTGACCGCGGTAATGATGGCTGATGCCTCCATCATCCAACTATTTACTCAGTGTCTCTGCATCCCAACTTCCCTCCTCCATTTCTTTGTCACTTCCGTAGCCTGTATGTGAGCCCCTCTCCTCTCCTCTTGCCTTGGTTGAGCAATGCTATTCCCTGCAGCTGCTCCCCCTCCCCACTCTTTTTTTTAACATGTTCAGCCAGTCAAAACACAAGATGGCTCAGCTAATCAGCACATAAGGTCAAAGTGTAGAGCTTCCTCGCTGATGTAATTACATACATCAGAGAGAAATATCAGCCCATCCCACTGGAGTCCCTCTGCTCGAGAAAGAGAGACACATGAAGCCCACATGACAGCACAAAAGCTGTGCTTAAGAAAGATATTTAGTGATATTATAACAAAAAAGCCAGTCCCATTACTATTGCCATAAAAGAAAATGTGGAATAGCAGTTTAAAACTGAGACCTTACAACCATTTTAAGTTAGCAGGCTTAGAATGGGCATAATGGGGTTTTTAGATGTGCCAGTCTCCTCTTTATAAAACAGCAAATTATGGGCTGGTAGCCAGTTTTTTCCTGCAGGTTGCCATAGTTAAGGGGTATTGACCCAGTCAGAAACATTTTCTTCCAACAGGGGCTAGAATTGCATGTTTGTGCTAATACTAAGATACTTCACATCACAGTCCCCCCTCTCCACCTATATGACAATCCCATTCTTACATCAGTGTCCTCCGTCCCCCCTGCACATCACAGTCCCTCCCATTACATTGCAGCCCCCCTTTCACATCACAGCTTCCTCCCCTTTACGTCAAGATCCCCATTTGCATCACAGTCCCCCCTTCACATCAGTATCCTCTGACCCCTTCACATCATACCCCCTCTTCACTACAGTGTTCTCAGCCCCCCTTCACAGTAGTGTTCGCACCAGTCCTTAATATCACATCCCTCCTTCCTTCACTGTAGTGTCTTCAATCCCCCTTTACACCAACCTCTCCCAATATAGTCCAGACCATTTTGTCATCAGAAGGAGCAGAGCTGGACATGGAGCTGGACACGGGCATAACTGACACAGGAGCACCATTTCCACTTACAATGACACAAGGATACCACTGACATGGAGGCAATATTTGCAATGACTACTGATACAGGGGCATTTTGTAGTCCCACTGGCCACAATTTAGCCCATAAACCATGTAACTGACCCTTTTTTTAAAAGTGAGGACCCTTTCTATAAAAGGATGGGCTCACAATAGCCACTTCATTTGTGTTATGTTGGAAGTGTTTGGGAGAGTTGACGACTGCCGGGATACTATATTATACCGTGCACAATACAGTTCACAATTCTATTCTATCAACCCAACAATCCATTTTAGGACTACTTTTTGGGCTGTATCAATAAAAACTGCCATTTACCGCTTAGCTGCTCTGCCTCCCAGCAGCCCCTTTGATTTGTGTATTTCTACCTCACATAATGTTTTTTCTGTTTTTATATATATATATATATATATATATATATATATATATATATATATATATATTAGGGCTGTTACTGATTAAAATGTTTGTGTTCGATTAATCGTTTTTTTTTAAATAGATTAATCGACTAATTTTGATTAATTTAAAAACACATACAGATCCAACTACTTTTATACGATCTCCTTGCATTGCAGCTCTGCATTAGTCAGTGGCAAATGTGGTATACACTATATACAATCACCCGACACTAGTTAGTTTCCACAATCCATGACTTAACTTCACAGTTCACACAAATATGCTTTAAATTAAAACTGTAGCACTGACGTAAGTAATTTTTTTTTCCACAGTAGCGTGACAATCCCTCCACCCCCAGTCTTACTAATCACTCTCACCTTATGGCATGGACCCCTGTGCAAACAGGTGGTCATGCAAACGGGTATCAAAAGGGTTAACACGGACCATAAACTTCTCTCACATCTCCTTAGATCTCAGCTAGGATGCCAGGTCATGGGTAGAAAGAAAAGATCTTAGTGCTCACTGCTTAAGTATAAGATTTAATTTTTGTGTTCAAAACACAAACTCCTCACATAAAGATGATAAAAACACAGCATGTAAAGCCGACAATCATGTTAGTTCCGTTGGGCAGCAGTGGGTGACGTCATGAGTATCTCCTCCCCCATACACGTTACATTCAATCAGAACTTTGATGTCACCGGACTCCTCCCCTTCCCTTCATAAGCAGACGGAGGCACTTGGGGAAGGGGGGAGGAGTCCAATGACATTGATGTCCGTGATGCCACCGGATCTCCGACGGAACTCTTTTGATCGATCAAAAAAATGTATTGATTAATCGAGGAATTAATCTTTAATTTCCACAGCCCTAACATATGCTATAACATGTGTATATACACTGGAAGCACAGTGGCAGAAGAGTGTGGTGAAGCTTTTCAGCATTCCCAAACCCTAAGCATTGTTCAAGGGTGGGGTGAGCAATTGTACAACAAAGTTGTCCTCAGTGACATTGAGGATTCTGGGTCCTCTGGCATAGGCGATTTGACATATATGGCATCCTTTATGCCTTTGCAAGGACCCTTGCATCTGTGTGATCAAAGAGAAGGGCCACTATTGGGTAGCCAGTCTATTGGATCCCTGGTACAGGGTAAAAAAAACTGATCTCCTGCCACCATCCCAGAGGGATCACAAAACGTAGCCCTTTGAAGGTGTGCTTGTCTTGTCCAGTCTATTGCCACATTTCCTGATGATGGCAAAATACCTCAGCTGCTCAATTATCCTTTAAGAGCAACAGTGGCAGCTTCCTCAGTGCTGTTTTTCATATATTTTTTAAGCTACAGGCTACTTGGCTAGCGCCTGAACTTCATGATTTGTGACTACACTGGTTCTAGGGCTGACACAGAAAAAGTAAGAAGCAAGGACCCCATGGACTAATGGGAGTTCAAGATTGTGCCCTTGCTGGAACTAGCACCATATGTACTGGATGTACTGGCTGTCCTTGCTGCAAATGTGCTCTCCCAGAGGGTCTTTGGTGTAGCAGGAGAGTTTGTCTGGAGGCAGGATGGTGGACTGGCTGACTTTTATTAACCACTTTGCCTCTCACACATGTTCACCCCCTATGGACCAGAGCATTTTTTACATTTCTGCTATGGACCTGTTTATTCGAAGTGTATAGTACGTATTTAGAAGCAATGACACTGCTGCTGTCCCCACAGCTCAGATTCCAAGACAAAGCCTGTATTGGCCAATTAGGGACAGTTGGCAAGTATGCACATACTATGTAGCGCATTATGACAGGCTTACATTTCAAATGAAGCCCTCAACCACTGTCGGTGGTTCCATCTTTACTTGGTCTTCCTTCTGGATTCACGCTTTCTGGTTGTTTGAAAGCCAGGCCACAATGACATCACGCATGTGCATGGGAATCAAGATTGGGGCACAGCGCTCTGAATCAGCAACACACTCAGTGTGCCCTTAATGCAGAGCACACTTCACATGCATCGGTGATGTCACTAATGATGTCATTACGTTTCTGCTTCTTAAAAAACGTTTTATTATTTAAACTACTTATATATTCCATGAAAAAAGATTAAGTGAAATATGTGATCTCATATGAGAGCAATCTTAGAATACACAGCCCATCTGAATAAACAGGAGGTGACCCCCACGTTTTCTTCATTTCACATTAACCACATTGGGGGGATTTAACTAGAACTAAAAGGAGAACATTTACATTTAAAAAAAAATAATGTTGGTCCTTAGATTGTATCATCAACTATTCAGTTTTTCAGTTAATCTCTAACATATTTTTATTTTTAGATGCTTCTATGAGAGCAATTGAAGCTTTTATGATCTTGGCCATTATCTTCTGCTGTTTTGCTCTGGTCGCGTTCATTGCACAGCTCTTTACACTGGGTAAAGGATGTCGCTTCTACATCACAGGAGCCCTCATGCTTTTCTGCTGTAAGTATCACTATTATATGTAAACTGTTCCACTGCTTATGATCATAACAATAACTATATTCTGCTATACTTTCTAATAAAACTTGAGAACTTTGTGGTAAAATTGAGAGTACACAGCTGACCTACTGAATCACTACTTTTTATATAGCTCCCAACTGTCCCTCATTTCGAAGGACTGTCCCTGATTTGGAACAAAGTTCCTCTGTCCCTCTTTCCTCTTCATTTGTCCCTCAATATAGTTGTATATAAAAATGCACTACTTATCCAGCAAAAAGTGTTTTACAGTGCTAAACCTTTCATCCAATTTCTAAATTGGGCAGCACAGTGGTGTAGTGGTAAAAAGGGTTGCTGGTTCAACTCCCAACCACGACACTACCTATCCAGAGTTTGCATGTTCTCCCTGTGCCTGTGTGGGTTTCCTCCGGGTACTCCAGTTTCCTCCCACAGACACTGTTCGGTTTGTAAGGTGTATGAGTGTGGCAGCAGCCTTCATTATGGACTGAAGGGGGGATAGTCTATTTAAAGGTGAGCCAGTTCTCCTTTAAAGGGGGTGTGTTAGGGAGTGTGCCCTATGCTAATAGGTGTCCCTTATTCCCATCTCAGAAAGTTGGGAGGTATGTTTTTTATCTAGCTATATCCCTGTCTTGCCTGTAGTTTTAAATGATCCTTAATCCAAATTTGTAAAAAGGCAGGCCAGTGTTTTAGGACTTCTTTGTCTCTCTTAACCTCCCTAGCGGTAATCCCGAGTCTGGCTCGGGTTGGGATTTTCATTACAATAGTGGTAACCCCGAGCCAGACTCGGGTTTGCACCGCTCGATGCAGGGGAGGACACAGGGATCGTTACTTACCTTGTCCCCTGGATCCAGCGATGTCCGCCGCGCTGTGTGATCGAGCCGTCCTGCGCTCGATTCACAGTGCCGAATGCCGCCGAGCTCCGTTCCCTGCGACGTTACGACGCACGGGAGCGGAGAACGGCGGCAAATTCAAAAAAGTAAAAACACACAAAACACACACAGCACTGTAATCTTACAGATTACAGTGCTGTAGTAAAAAATACACACCCCCTTTGTCCCTAGTGGTTTGTGCAATGCCCTGCATGCACTTTTATATTATAAATACTGTTTTTTACTGCTTGGAATTTGGAGATTGTCCATAGCAACCAACACATGTCCCTTTTTCAGTTTTTTTTGGATTTGATTACATTATTGAATAATTTTTATTATTCTTTATTATATTATAAACTTTATCATACCCGGGATGTCCGCTAGACTCTGGTTTGAAGAGATTTCAGAGCGTTATTCCTAAGAATTACAGGACTACAAAATAAAAGCCAGATTTCCATGCAAAATAATTGTACCGCTTTCAGCACCTTATTCCAGACTGAATCATACCGCCAGGGAGGTTAATCCACCACAGCCCACATGGCAGCTTTACTAAGGGTTATAAGACTTTTGTCTTGTGCAGTTTCAGGATTTAGCACTGTGCAATTTCTGGAATTCACTGCCAGTTTACTGATTTCACTCATTGCCTATTGCAATATTATTGCTTATTTTGGCAGGTTGGGCAGTCCCCCTGTCAGAATACAGTGGGGGTTATTTTCAAAAGGCAAATCCACTTTGCACTACAAGTGCACTTGGAAATGCAGTCGCTGTAGATCCAAGGGGGACATGCAAGGAAAATAAAAACCAGCATTTTAGCTTGCACATGATTGGATGATAAAATCAGCAGAGCTTCCCCTCATTTCAGATCTACTCCTCAGATTTACAGCGACTGCACTTCCAAGTGCACTTGTAGTGCAAAGTGAATTTGCCTTTCATAAATAACCCCCAATGTCTCAGCAGGAGAGATCCCTGCATCAACATCGCTTGTGTTGTGGGTGCACTTGTAGTGCAGTTTATTCCCAACCTGCAGGTTGAACACAAAAAAACTGTATATGTGTACCCAGCTTGATTCTGTTATTTTTTGACTTCCCTTAAAGCAGTATTAATTCAAAAGCAAATATTTATTAAATTGCAGCTTACAAATTCTTGGATGTGATGGCTGCATTAGTTTTATTTTTTAGACTTTCTGTACCCATATGAAATGTGTATAATTATTTTGAGACAGATATAGCTTTCTTTTGGTAGTATTTAATTCACACATTTTTTTTTGCTAAACAAATTTAAAAAGACCAAACATTTTGAAAAAAACTAAACAATAAACTTTTTTCCGCTAAAGTTTTTTGCAAATAATTACCTTATTTATTGGTGTATAACTGAAAATCTGGCACAAATCATGTGTGCATGTTATACGCTGATTTCTAGCTGCCTCGGAATGGAAGGAGGGGGCAATCACCGCCGGATTACACAAAGCCGTGATCTCCTGTGTACCTGGCGCTCAGTCACACACACAGTCCCACCTCCTGGCCCGTAATTGGACCACTGTTCTGTCTATCATAGGAGCCAGGCAAGGAGGCGGGACTGTGAGTGACTGCGAGTGTCGGGTACACAGGAGATCGCAGCTCTGCTTAATGAGGCACTGGTGAGGCTTCATGATGGGCAAAGGCTAGGCTGCAGATGGGCACTGAACAGGCTGCATGCATGGGCAATGGAGAGGCTCCAGATGGGCACTGATCAGGCTGCATTTATTAGGCAGTGATGTGGCTGCAGATGGGCACTAATCAGGCTGCAATGGAGAGGCTGCAGATGGGCACTGATCAGGCTGCATTGGTGGGCAATGGTGAGGCTGCATTGACATGCTGGGACCCTTATTTTGCTTCAAAGTTCTTTATTTAACCACTTCAGCCCACTGAAGATTTGGCTGCTCAATGACCAGGCCATTTTCTGCAATACAGCACTGCGTCGCTTTAACTGACAATTGCACAGTCCTGCAATGCTGTACCCAAACAAAATTGATGTTTTTTTCCCCACAAATAGAGCTTTCTTTTGGTGGTATTTGATAACCTCTGCGGTTTTTATTTTTTGTGCTATAAACAAAAGAAGATCAACAATTTTTAAAAAAACCACAATGGGGGTTATTTACTAAAGGAAAATTCACTTTACACTACAAGTGCACTGCAAGTGTAATTGAAAGTGCAGTCGCTGTAGATCTAATGGGGGCATGCAAGGAAAATAAAAAACAGAATTTTAGCTTGCACGTGATTGGATGATAGAATCAGCAGAGCTTCCCCTCATTTCATATCTACCCCTCAGATTTACAGTGACTGCATATCCAAGTGTACTTTCATTGCACTTTCAAGTGCACTTGCAGTGCACTTATAGTGCAAAGTGGATTTGCCTTTCGTAAACAGCCCCCAATATGTTTTATTTTTTGCTATAATGAATATCCCACATTTTTTACTCAGCTTAGGCCGATATGTATTCTTCTACATATTTTTGGTAAAAAAAATCGCAATAAGCGTACATTGATTGGTTTGCACAAAAGTTATAGCGTCTACAAAATAGGGGATAGATTTATGGCATTTTTATTATTATTATTTTTTTTTTACTAGTAATGGCATTGATCTGCGATTTTTATTGGGACTGCGATATAGCGCCAGACAAATTGGACACTTTTGACACATTTTTGGGACCATTGACAACTATGTAGCAATCAGTGCTATAAAAATGCACTGATTACTTTATAAATGTCACTGGCAGGGAAGGGGTTAACACTAGGAGGCGATCAAGGGGTTAACTGTGTTCCATCACTGTGTTATGACTAAAGGGGGGATAGGACTTACTAGGGGAAGAAAGTGATCGGCGTTCCTACTTTGTAGGAACACACAATCAGCCTCTTCTCCCCTGAAAGAACCGGGATCTGTGTGTTTACACTGCCACGAGCAATCGCGGGTGCTCTGTGGACACGCTCGCCCCTAGTGACCATAATGGGAGGCAACGTAAGGTAACGTTGATTTGCCCAGCCGAGCCAAACTGCTGCAGTAAAACTGCGGCGACTGGTCGGCAAGTGCTTAAAATTAAGGTGCCTGTTATACACCTGTGCATGTTATACGCTCATACAATCATTTTTAAGTGATATGCACTGATGGGCAATGGAGAGGCTGCAGATGTGCACTGATGAGGCTGCATTGATGTGCACTCATAAGCTGCACTGATGGGCACTGATGAGGCTGCACTGATGAGGCTGCACTGATGGGCACTGATGAGGCTGCTTCCAAAGTGAGGACACCGTAAAGCCGCTCATACGTGGATCGAGATTTGGACGGATCAGCAGGGACTGGCCCAATTCTGATCCATCTATGGGGAGGCTGGTTGTACATAAGTTGATTGATAAATTGGCTTATGTACAAACAGCATGTCAGGTTTTTCTGGAAATATCAGTGCTAAAGCTGGCAATACTTATCATTGTATTCTGATGGCAGGTAAGGCTCCCCAATGTCAGAATACAATACCAGGGGGATTCCCTCATCCACATCAAATGTGTGGATGGAGGAAACAAGACATTCGCTTTGTTCAACCAGCAACCCGCTGGTTGAACAAAAAAATATGCATAGCGTATAGACTGCCTAAGACATGAAGTGTGTTACTGATCAGGTCACCAGGTGAAAATAAAGGGAAAAAGCTTAAAAAAACAAAACTATTTTTTAAAATATCACTTTAACTATAGGCACCAAGTTTTTGCGTTTACAAGTAGATCCTTCCTGCATCAGAATTTATAATCCTACTACTGTATTAGAAACCCCATTTAGGTGGTCTAGTCTAGCTATGAACTCCAGAATAAAGATTTTGACTCAGAAAACACAAAAGAATGCAAGAAAATGTATGATGATTCAACCTAAACTATAAATAAATTTCAGAAAATTGATGTCTATTTTTTTCTCATTCACAGGGCTCTGTATCCTTATTGCAGTTTCAATCTACACAGCCAGATTTGCGAACAGTTCTCCAGATTTTTACCACGCGTATTGCTTCATTTTGACATGGATCTGTTTTTGCCTTAGCTTCATACTTGGAATTCTCTATATGGTCCTGCGGAAGAAATAATCATTTTGCAGATCTCTATTAACCCTATTGCCTGTGAACTGTAACTTCAAAAACAACCCCCAAGCCTGTCAGAACAAGAAGTGCTTCATCATGATGGCATAGTCCGCAGAACAAACTCTGTGGGTTACTTCTATGAGAGGCACACAAAACTTGTAAGGTGTAAAATAAATAAATGACTTATTGAGCGTAAACAATATAGCTGAAAAATTGGGCAGTTGGGCAATCATAATGTTGCTGTTTAAGTCTCTTTACATACAAAACAGGCATAGCTAAAATTGTCTCTAAAGATAAAAATGCTATTTACTTTGAAAAAAAGTATATTGATTTTAACTTATTTTAGTTGTATTTCAAAAATGTTGTTAGGTAAAATGCATTAGCTTTCTGTATTAGGGACTCCGAGTTGCAGCCTCTTAGTATTGCACATTTACTATACAAGACAACTTCATTACCAAGAGAATTGCACAACAAAAGGGTGACTATGGGGTTGATTTACTAAAGGCAAATTCACTCTGCACTACAAGTGCACTTTGAAGTGCAGTCGCTGTAGATCTGAGGGGTATATGTGAAATGAGGGGAAGCTCTGCTGATTTTATCATCCAATCATGGGAAAGCAAAAATGCTGTTTTTACTATCATTGCATTTCTCCCTCAGATCGACAGCGATTGCACTTCCAAGTGCACTTGCAGTACACTTGTAGTGCAAAGTGGATTTGCCTTTAGTAAATACACCCCAATATATAGAATTTTTTAACTTTGTCATGTCAAACCTTAAAGCATTATGTAAAATCCAGAGAGACAATACAGAGGGATCAGTGTCTTATAAATATGTTTAGATAGTATTGTTAAACATTTATAATATTATTATAATATTAAAAATTCTACCATATGAAACACGTGTATGCTACTTTTGCATTAGGTAATGCTATAACATATATATATATATATATATATATATATATATATATATATATATATATATATATATATATATGTGGTACTGCTGCCTTACAGCCCATCTGCACTGGGTATATCAGCTTTTACAAAATGCAAGTCCTTACATATTCAGATATTGATTACTGGAATGTTTTCTTTATATGGCACTCTAAGTCATACCTGTATAGGGGGCAGATGGTGCACCTGCTCCTTGTCCCATTAGATTGGGCAGTGAGGGTAAACATCACTGAGACTTCTTTATATTCATTGGCTGCGTTGTTATGAAATAATACCTTAAAGGGTGCATTGGGCAGACAAAGGTTTTGCATGGGATATAAGAGAGCCCTGGTATAGATTTCAGTGCCTTTTAGGCCATGTTCACATTAGCCTGCACAGTACAGTGCAGCATTTTACCATGCAGCCAGCTTTCAGTGTGAGCCATGGGTGAGCTCCAGCAGGGGGCAGTGCAATGCTTGTTTCAACGCATTGCACTGCTTACTTTTTTGTTTGTTTTAACTTTATTTGAAGTGTCACATTTCATTCATGTCTCCGCAGTAGCATGGTGTGTTCTGCTGTAGACACGAATGCAGACAAGAATCTCCTAGGCTACTAAAAACCCAGCATATAAGAAGAACTTTAATATCTAAATAAATAACAGAAACGCATAATTTAAGAAAAACTAAAATCACATGTAAGCCAAATTTTTGCAGCTTTAGTTCTTGTTCCTAAATATTGGCATCCTATATTGACAGTTATATAGCCCTGATTTCTTATTTAGATCTGATTAGTGTAGATTCGATTTTCATGGCTGGGCACCATCACAACAAGCTCTTCTAGGCATGCTCAAATTTAAACTAAATTCACACTAGAATTGATGAAGACAATATTGGGTGTCTGCAGTGGATAAGCCTTTAGATATGTTTTTCTGTTTAGGATGATTGAACCCCTTATAAATTTTGGTTAAGTTGACATTTATTTTAAACTTTCTCTTCACTGCCAACAAGACTCAAAATAAATAAATATCAATGTATACAACAAGCTCCATTCTCCACACAGTATGGAGTATGGAACACCTAGCAATATATTCCATCCCCAATCTAAGTTCACAAAAGCTTATGTTCAAGTCATAATTATTTTTATTTTAAGGCCACTTTTACAGAGCTGTTGCAATTAGATATGCCTGTTACTTTTTCAGGAGCATCTGAATGGAAGCTCAATGTTAGTCTATTGGACCTAAACATGATGGATCAGAGGTAAAAGGATTTAAATGGATGCACATCAGTTTAAATCCATGAAGTCCATGTGCCGATAGACCTCACATGGGTCTATTAAAGTGGTTGTAAACCCCATTCATGAAATTTGACCTAGGCAAACATATCTACATTGTTTACTTATCACCCTCCAAAGCTCTAAGTACTGTGTCTCTTTCTGCTGCTCTGTTATCAGCAGTCACTTCTGAAAAGTTCTTCAACACACAAGATAACAGCAACTGAAAATGAGTGTCAAGGAAGGAGCTTAAAGGTAGATAAGCAGAGAGCTTGTCGATTCAGACTACAGCTCTACCTGTTCCTTCATTCCTCTGCCTATGTGGAAGGGATGTGCCTTTCCTCCAATCAGCTCTCACACAGTATAAGCCCAAACTCCACACCCACTGCTGAATGAGGAAACAAGATTTCTAACACGATATGCACTTTCCAAAGAGTGTAGAATGGGAAAGACAGCAGATATACATGTACAACTGTATGGAGATTTGTTTAATCTCTGTGTATCACCTGAGGCTATTCACATCACTGGGTAAAGAAGAGGGTATGCAACCACTTTAAGCCCCATTTTTTCCTTCATCACAAGATGTAGGAAAAGTCTGAACAGACACAGATGTCACACACTTACGCATCCTCTACTGCTCAGAATGGACACCACCTATGTTAAAGGACCCCAGTGCAGAATAACTACCAGCTACAATCCCAATTCTCTAAATATATCCCTGCAGTGGGCAAGTATTAAAATCGTTTTCTCCCAATGTCACCAAAGTTCTCAGTTATATAGGAATACCTGGGATTTTCCTTTCTTATTATACTGTATATTCCTACTAATGAGTATTGTATATTGTATGAGGGCTATTGCTTCTTTTGGAATGGAAATCAACCTACTTAATGCACTAACTGTAAATATTTTGATACAGCATTAATAAATCTCCATAGAACACAGTTTACTTTATTCAGAACAATGTGCCATGTTTTTATTTTTCTTCTGTGTGATTATTTCTTTGTTTTTCCAAAATTTGTGTTTTTCACAGTGAAGTGTTAACTGCTAATATAGCACAAGCCTAGCTAGCTTTAAAATACTCCATGTATAAAAACTGAAGGAAAATTAAATGCACCCACATGCAATTCCAAACTTGTGCATCATTTTTGGTATACAGGCATAACCGCTCTGAATAATGATATCCAGGTAACAGGTATGCAGCGGCACAACCAAGCCCAGGCACTTTCATGCTCAGGATGCCCTTCCCACATCCAAAAAATGAAAATGGAGAAAATCAAATGGAAGAGCCGGCACTGCTGGACGTTTCATCTGTGATCTTTATTTGAGCATAACCAAGTTTAAAAAGACAGGCTGATGCGTTTCGGCACAAGCCTTGTTCACAGCACAGTCTAAGAGTGACAAACAGAACATATATATATGCACAAATTAATGCATGCCACCCCCTCCAACAATTAATTAATTAAATGATGTCACCAATTAAGTCAGAAAAGAAACATCACTGTATGGTTTCTTAGGGAGTGCAACACATATTGAAACACTATAATGAAGAAAATACATGTAGAAGTAACAAGAGAAAAACGGATTAGGGATGGGCCAAAGGGAGTCCTGTTCGATTTGCACCAGAACTGCAGAACACCGTGAAAGAGCGGACCGGAATAACCAACTCCATGAAATTCAATGGAACCCGAATGCCAAAAATCAAAAGTGCCCATTTTGAAGGCTAATATGCAAGTAATTCGGCATACAATGGTTATAGGGGTCTGGGTCCTGTACTGGGGGACAAGTATCAATAAAAAAAAAGTTTGTGAAAAACTTAATTTATAAATGAGCAGTGATTTTTTGATTTTAAAGTGAAAGCATAAAATAAAATAAAAATTCTTCTAAAATTCCTTAGTCTACATGTAAAGTGGCAGATCTGTACCATGTCTGGAATCTGCTGCAGCAATAATTGCATTTATGACATTTTCCCTGCAAGCTGCCATTATTTTGCTCAGCAACAGCTGGGGAGCCAGTGCGTATGATGAGGCCACAATGTAGTGCACTGGGAACAAGATTAGAGATTTCTTGGATACAATCTGGTGTCACTTTGACTTTGTATAGAAGTAACGGGTGCGTAAAAATTGGTCTTTGGGTGTTGTGGCGCCTTCCCACTATAGCCCTATAGAGGTAATCTTGATAAAATCAAGAATTGGCCTCCCGGTAAAAAATTGCAATGATATGCACCTGTCAAACAGGTGCAGAAAAATTGGTCTTTGGGTGTCGGTGGTGCCTTCCCACTGTAATCATCAAGGTGCAAGTGGCTGACTCTGTGGTCAAATAACTCAGTTGACTCCTCAATGGCTGATGTTGGGGCTATGGCAGGAATAGATGTGGACAAGGAGGCAGGTTTATCCAATCTGGCAACTGCAGGGGACTGCACACTTGTCTCTGCTTGCGTGACAGAGGATGAGGAGGATGAGGAAGGTTTAGTAAGCCAGTCCACCACCTCCTGTGCATGCTGTGGCTGGGTAGCACAAGCAAACTCACTAAACAGAGGAAATCATGCCCTGCCGGAGGACTGACCACCATGACCACCTTTGCCTGACCACCTTTGCATTTGTTGCTCACCCCCTACAGTGCCAAGGGAACATCTGCCTCTCCTTGTTGTCCTCCCAGACATTATTGGGAGGGAGAGGGCAGTGCTTATAAGCAAATGCAAAGAAGAAGTTGAAATCTGTACGTAGATGCACTTTAATCAATGTAAAGAGGTGTTTTGTGCACTTTAATTTGAGAACTCACTATGGATACGCTATAATATACTGCAATATAATGCGCCGAACGTACAGTGACACACAGAACTATATGGTGTTAAACTGACAGTAATGCACACAAAACTATACAGTGTTAAACTGGCAGTAACGCACACAAAACTATATGGCATTAAACTGGCAGTAATGCACACAGAAATATATTATGTCACACTGGCAGTAACGCAATCAAATTCAACTGTCACTACACTGATGCTATCTGAACTGTCCCTACTCAAGCTATACACTCATGTAAAGATTACTGACATGGTCTACACTACACTGAAACTATATCAGCTGTTCCTACTCTACACTAATGTATGTATGAATCACAAGGTCTCACTACACTGCAGTGAAACTATCTGAGCTATCCCTACTCTAGCTGCACACTATGCAAAGCTGAATGATGGTCATTATTCTCAGTGCTCTGTGCCCTGATTGGCCGAAGCTTTCATTGCTTCAGCCGATCAGGGCTTGTAATGCACTGTTTAGTGCCACAATGCATTGTGGTTGGTTCGGGGGGCCGAACAAACGGTTGAACATCGTTGGACGTCCTAACAGCAAAAGTTTGGCTCAAACTTAAGGCCAAACCGTTCGCCCATCCCTAAAATGGTTCGGTAAAGAAAAAAGAGGAATATATAATAACAATAAATTATATATATCCTAAAACACAAAAAATCACTATAAAAAACATTATTGTACTAATACCTTTTATGGAAGGAAGAGATCAACATCACATCACAGATTTATACTGTATGGTATCCTAGTATTTGAATTAAAAATCCACCAAACTTCTCGTTCAAGGGGCCTATGATGCAGGTCTCCTCCCCATGGCAAATTCTTGACCTTCTCCAAACCATAAAAAAATAAAAGTCAACATATTGCCTGAGTGTTGGTGTTTGAAGTTTAGACACATTAGACAGACCTTTATCAGAAAGATAAGATGTATCATGATACTGTTCACCAATTCCAGTTCTTAATGCATGGTGCATTCTACACACTGTAAATTGCAAGAGGTACCTTCAACTGAATAAACTACATGATTAGGACCACAGTTAATTTAATCACGTATAGTAAACTTCTTACCCGTGTTGCAGAGGTGAATGGGGTTAGAGGCCTCTCTCTGGACAGGGACGCACTTGTCTTTCTACTGGGCATCACTGATAATCTGGTAACCAACAAAACACTAAACTCTTCATAATTTACGTGGCACAAACTTATATATATGGTGTGCAACTGCCCTCAGAAATTTGACGAAATCTGGGCAACCTGGATACAAACTAGGCACCTCACAATATGAACAACTTGGACATGTAAAATATTGTAATAAGTAGCTGGCTAAGGAATCTACAGCCAGAAAAATATCCTATGGTCTATGGTGGATGTGGCATTCCCCTTTCTCCTCTTTGCCCCCCTCTCTCTTACCCCCGCCCCCCCCCCCCTCTCCCTCCTCGCTTCTACTCTTTCCTACTGAACCCCGTAGGGGTGAATTGTTGCTCAATGATATTTTGCATTTTCCACTAGCCATGATGCTCTGAATACAAACCTTCTCCCAGATGATGAGACACTGCAATTTGGCATTGGATACTAAGCATTATTGATAGTTGATTCATGTTGGCTGGTTCCCCTGGTAAAGAACGGATCTGTAACAGCACTGTTAAATTACTCCTTTATGTCATACTAATGTATCATATACATGTGTAATGTTTTATTACGCCAATAAACATTCCTTCTGTTATAAACTTCTTACCCGTGGAGCAAGATAATACTTATTTCACTTTTTTAGAATGCTTATCACAATAGCAATATGTATTATTCCCACAGGCGTAAGATCCTGTGGTACTTAGCCAAGTCCTTTTAATATCTCTGATTGAAACATACTTGCAGATAAAATATCTCCCAAACTACTGGCACATTTACTATAGAATCTGCACCCAGATTTAAAAACAGCTATAAGGTCCTGATCTGTTGACTAAATAGGGAAATGTTTAATAATGATATTTTTCGTTTCAATAGTTTTTTAAGTTTTTCAGGAAAACAAGAAATACAAAAGCATTGATGCCTTCTGCTGTACAACAGACTTAAATGTAGCGCTGGCTCCTGACGAGCAGGTGTTATGGTTTTTTGAAAAGTTAATTTGCCTGAAACCACAGTTGGGTTTTGGGACTATTTCTCAAAATTTCTGGTTTCAGTACCAGTCCAGCTGGGTTGCACTGGGTTCTCCTTGACCGCAGGAGTCCCTGTCACTGCCGGCAAGAGTACAAATGCAGTCTAGCTGGATGCATTGAAATGCCACTATTCGCTTGGAACCAGCCCAGTGGGAGTGTTTTCCTGCTGTGCATTCTGGAGGTTAATATTTAAGGTACCGACGCCACGTGTCGGGGTCTTGTGATTCTTATTTTCTGGCTGCTCAGTTATGGTGGTCCTCCTGACTAGGGATGAGCCGAACACACCCCCCCGGTTCGGTTCGCACCAGAACCTGCGAACAGACCTAAAATTCGTGTGAACTTTAGAACCCTATTAAAGTCTATGGGACTCGAACGTTCGAAATTAAAAGTGATAATTTTAAAGGCTAATATGCAAGTTATTGTCTTAAAAAGGGTTTGGGGACCCTGCTCCTGCCCCAGGGGACAAGTATCAATGCAAAAAAAATGTAAAAAATTGCCATTTTTTTCAGGAGCAATGATTTTAATAATGCTTAAAGTGAAACAATAAAAGTGTAATATTCCTTTAAATTTCATACCTAGGGGGTGTGTATAGCATGCCTGTAAAGGACACATGTTTCCCGTGATTAGAACTGTCCCTGCACAAAGTGTAATTTCTGCAGTAAAAAAAGTCATTTAACCAGTTCCCGACCGTCACACGACGATGTACGTCGCCAGAATGGCACGGGCAGGCAAACTGGCATACAGGTACGTCCATTTGAAATTACCGTGCCAGTCGGAATCCCTGTGAGTCTGGTCGCGGGTCCCGTGGCTTCGATCACCACGGGGATACCCGCGATCGTCTCATGGGGAGGCTGAACGGGGAGATGCCGATGTAAACAGCATCTCCCCGTTCTGCCTAGCAACAAGTGACACTGATCTCTGCTCCCTGTGATTGAAGCAGAGCTCCCAAACAAAATTGACGTCCTTTTTTCCCCACAAATAGAGCTTTCTTTTGGTGGTATTTGATTACCCCTACAGTTTTTATTTTTTGTGCTATAAACAAAAAAAGAACGACAATTTTGAATTATTTTTTACTTTTTTTCTATAATAAATATCCCCCAAAAATATATAAAAAAAAACATTTTTTTCCTCAGTTTAGGCCGATATGTATTTTTTTACATATTTTTGGTTAAAAAAATCGCAATAAGCGATTATTGATTGGTTCGAGCAAAATTTATAGCATTTACAAAATAGGGGATAGTTTTATGGCATTTTTATTAATAATAGCTTTTTTACTAGTAATGGTGGCGATCAGCGATTTTTATTGTGACTGCGACATTATGGCAGACACATCGGTCATTTTTGACACATTTTTGGGACCATTGTAATTTCTACAGCAATCAGTGCTATACAAATGCACAGATTCCTGTGTAAATGACACTGGCGGTAGTGATGGACGAACTTCCGACGGGACGTTTCGCGAACGCGATCCGCAAACGTGCCCAAATATTCCCACAAATTAATTTAAGCAGGGTAAAAATAGGGGGATCTATATGGGTACCGGCACGATTTAGGGAACTAGGACCCAACACAAGTATATTGACAAAAAATTAATTTCAGGTTTCGGATGCAATAAACAAGAGACACAAGTGGGAAGACAACTCACCATTAATTCCGTTACTTGACACAAATTTTTTTAGACCAGGGAAAGAAGAGTATATGTATTTTAGTAGGTGGGCTAAAAAAGATAATATAAGATTACAGGATGTTATGAAAGGTAATAGATTATGCAATATGAGGAAATTATAGGGGAATGGGGGCATAACACACTTGATAAATGGAGATATGCATAATTACACTATTTCACCCAGTCCTTACCACAGCCACTGAGAGGAAGGGAGCAGCTTAGACCTCTGGAGAAGTTATTGGAGACCCCAAAAAGCTTGGAAAATAGGATATCAAAAATATATAAAATTGTGTTACGGGAGACAGAATATAAATACCCTACATATTTAGAAAAGTGGGAAAGAGAGATAGGACCCTTAAGCAATGATGAACATAGGAACAAGATTATAAGGCAAACTTATTCAGTGGCTAAGGACACACAAACAAGAGAAATGTGTTTTTAGCAAGATGGTATATAACTACACAAAGAGGGAATAAAATTAGTGGAGAAAATCCCTCAACATGTTGGAGAGGTTGCCCTGTATTGGGAACTTTCCCACACTTGTGGTGGGAATGCCCTAAAATGCAGACCTTTTGGGATAAAATAATTGAAGCTTGCTTCAAGGTAGCAGGAGTTAAGATCACAAAATGCCCATGGGTTTGCCTGTTTCACGACTCAGAGAAAGGGGAGAAGCATTATGGGAACTCCCTGGTCCCCTGCCTATTGAACTCTGCGAAGGCGCTGATACCTCGAAGATAGAAAACTCAGGAAGCCCCATTAATGAAAAGAGTGGATAGAAAAAGTAGAAAGAACAAGAAATATTGAAGAGATGATCTATAAGACAGAGGAAGCAGAGGAGAGTTATCAAAGAAAGTGGCAACAGTGGCTACAGTTTAGAAAAACGGAAAGTTACTTGGAGTTATTGGAATGTTAGAAGGTCTTGATGAAGGAAGGAGCGAGTGAGAGGGAGGTAGAAGGGCAATAGAAGCCCCTGGGTTTTTTTTTTTTTTGCTGTTTTTTTGGGGGGGGGGGGGGGGGAGGATTATAGGGTAAAAGTAACTGTTGTAAAAATTATTGTAATGATATGTTATTGTATAGATGGTAATTTGTAATATTGGAAAAACCTTTTTGAAAATAAAGAATACAAAAAAAAATATTCCCACAACATGGACACTGACATACCAGAAGTATTAAGTGAATCTGGGATCGACAACGACAAGCATTCTTTTTTTAGCTGTGAAATTTTGACAATTCAGGAGCGCATGAAGGCCATGGAGGAGAGGCAAGGTCAGGCCAGGCTATGAAGGGGGTGCAGGAGGTGATCAGTACCACAGTCAGGGCAGCGCAGTCCTGTGCCAGTGTCCCAGTGTGCCAACCTGTGCTTGAGCCTCTCCCTCTGCCCGGGCCTTACCCACACCTATGCAGGGCTCCACTGTGGTGGTCCGAAGATGACAGTCCAGTGCTGATCCTCAGCCATGGTGCTGGCACTGCCTGCTGATTGGCTTCTCCGCTGCTATCTCCCTCACTGTCTGAAACCAGCACCGTAAAAGAGACTGAGCACTGACACCAGCACCGTGATAGAGAGCACTGACACCAGCACCATGATAGAGACCACTGAAACCACACCAGCACCGAGATAGAGAGCAATGATAACAACAACAGGACTGAGATAAAGAGAGAGCACTGACACCAGCACCGAGATAGAAAGAGAGCACTGACACCAGCACCGTGATAGAGAGCACTGACACCAGCACCATGATAGAGAGCACTGACACCAGCACCGCGATAGAGAGCACTGACACCAGCACCGTGATAGAGAGCACTGACACCAGCACCGAGATAGAGAGCACTGACACCACAACAGCACCGTGATAGAGAGCACTGACACAGCACCAAGATAGAGAGCGCTGACACCACACCAGCACCGTGATAGAGAGCACTGACACAGCACCAAGATAGAGAGCGCTGACACCACACCAGCACCGTGATAGAGAGCACTGACACCACACCAGCACCGAGATAGAGAGCACTTACACCAGCCCAGTGATAGAGAGCACTGACACCAGCACCGTGATAGAGAGCACTGACACCACACCAGCACCGAGATAGAGAGCACTTACACCAGCCCCGTGATAGAGAGCACTGACACCAGCACCGAGATAGAGAGCACTGACACCACACTAGCACCGTGATAGAGAGCACTGACACCAGCACCGAGATAGAGAGCACTGACACCACAACAGCCCCGTGATAGAGATCACTGACACCAGCACCATGATAGAGAGCACTGACACCAGCACTGTGATAGAGAGCACTGACACCAGCACAGAGATAGAGAGCACTGACACCAGCACCGTGATAGAGAGCACTGACACCAGCACCGAGATAGAGAGCACTGACACCACACCAGCACTGTGATAGAGAACACTGACACCAGCACCGAGATAGAGAGCACTGACACCACACCAGCACTGTGATAGAGAGCACTGACACCAGCACTGATACCAGCAACTCGCTGCGGGACCTAAAAATATGACACAGCTCAACCTCTTCAAACAGGAGGGTACGGGCATATAGTACGGTGGGCTTTTTTTGTACAAGTAAGCCAAAGGTAGAAAAAAGGTCCGTGTGCTAGATTATATAAATCGTTTATAGAGTTATGCATATACATGGTCTACTGGTCACATGTGTTGAATTCCTCCGAAAACCATGCCTCATTCATTTTTATAAATGTGAGGTAGTCAACACTGTCGTGAGCTAGGTGAGTACGCTTATCGGTCACAATCCCCCCTGCTGCGTTGAATGTCCTTTCAGACAGTACACTGGACGAGGGGCAAGCCAACAGTTGCATTGCAAATTGTGCAAGCTCTGGCCAGAGGTCAAGCCTGCCCACCCAGTAGTCCAGGGATTCATCACTTCTCAGAGCATCAACATCGGCCATTAACCCGATGTAGTCGGACACCTGTCGGTCTAGGCATTCCCTGATGCTGGTACTTGATGGCACCTGTTGATGGGTTGGCTAAAAGAATGATCTCATATCAGAAGTGACCAACGCATCTTCAAACCGCCCTCTTCTTGCAGGAGCTGTTGAATTGGTACCCGCAACTCTTTCTCTGGGAGTGGGAAATCCTCTGCCAGCACATGCAAAAGCAGAATGCAGCATTTCTCTAAGCAAGGCCTGTAAGTGCTCCATTCTGACAGCCCTCTGTGATGGCGGTAACATTTCCACCATTTTGTGTTTGTACCGGGGGTCTAAGTACGTTGCCACCCAGTACTGGTCCTTGAACCTTATGCTTTTTATACGGGGGTCGATGTTAAATCACTGGAGCATGAAGGCCCCCATTTGTGCTAAACTGGAAACGGTGTGGTGGCCTGGCTCATGTGCATTATCCAGGATAATGTCATCCTCCTCATCCCATCCACGGGGATCCCAGAAATGTTTAAAGCATGCTCTACTTGCTCCTCCTCCCCGACACCATCCTCCTCTGTTGTTTCATAGTTAGTTAGGTAGAATAAAGACACCAGTCCATCCAGTTCAACCTGAGTGAGTGTCTACAATTGTCCCTATCCCTGTACATTGCACACTCACATCAGTCCCTACCTTCAAGAAGCCCACAATCCAAGGTCCCCATTCATATAGTAGGGCCAATTTTGGACAGAAGCCAATTAACCTACCTGCATGTCTTTGGATTGTGGGAGGAAACTGGAGTACCTGGAGGAAACCCACAAAGGCACAGGGAGAACATGCAAACTCCAGGCAGGTAGTGTTGTGGTTGGGATTTGAACCAGCGACCCTTCTTACTGGTAGGTGAGAGTGCTAACCACTACACCACTGTGCTGCCCAAACAATTGTTGCCTTGTCTCAGATTGAGTAGCCCCCCCCCCGGGAATTCAGCCAGCATTGTGACTTCCTCAACTTCCTGCTCCTGCTCCTCCATGGCTTGATCAATAACACAACACAATGCACGCTCCATAAAGAAGGCATAAGGTGCCATGTCACTGATGGCGCCATGGCTGCGACTGACCAGTTTGGTGATCTCATCAAATGGCCGCAGAAGTCTGCATGCATCGCGCATGAGCAGCCACTGGCCCAGTGAAAAAACCAAGCTCCCCAGAACCTGTTCTGCCGCAGATTTCGTACAAGTAGTCGTTAACTGCACGTTTCTGCTAGAGCAGCCTATCAAGCATATAGCCAGCATTGTGACTTCCTCAACTTCCTGCTCCTGCTCCTCCATGGCTTGATTAATAACACAACGCAATGCACGCTCCATAAAGAAGGCATAAGGTGCCATGTCACTGATGGCGCCATGGCTGCGACTGACCAGTTTGGTGATCTCATCAAATGGCCGCAGAAGTCTGCATGTTTCTGCTAGAGCAGCCTATCAAGCATATAGAAGGTTGAGTTCCATCACGTCGGGCAATCACAAATAAGAAGTCTGACTGGCAGATTGTGTTGCCTCTGAATGTCAGCAAGGCGAGCCATGGTCGTGTAAGATCTTCTGAAATGGGCTGAGATTTTCCTTGCCTGCCGCAAGATGTCCTAACCCCAGGGTATTTGACAACGAATCGCTGCACGATCAAGTTTAAGACGTGTGCCATGCATGGCACGTATGTCATTTTGCCCTGTTTCAATGCGCTAAGCAGATTGGCACCGTTGTTACACACCACTTTACCAACTGTCAAATCGAGCGGTGTTAGCCACTGATCTGCCTGTTAAAGCAAAGCTGAAAGGAGTGCAGGGCCACTGTGGCTCTTGGCTTCCAGGCACAACAGACGCAGCACAGCTTGGCAACGTCTCACCTGGCATGTCGAATAGGTTCTGGGGAACTTGGGCGGCGCAGCGGAAGAGACGCTAGCAGCGGAAAAGGAGGAGTCAGCCGAGGAGAAGAGGGAGGATGGAGTAGGAGGAGGAGAAGAAGAGGCAGGTGCCACGGTTACATGCTTGACGGGCGTCAGAAGGTTCACCAAGTGGGCAGTAAAAGTTATATACCTTCCCTGCCCGTGTTTGCTAGACCACGTGTCTGTAGTCAGATGTATCTTACCACCGACACTGTGTGCCAGAGATACATTCACTTGCTGCTGAACATGGCCATATAGCTCTGGGATGCCCTTCTGTGAGACATATTTTCTTCCTGGGACCTTCCATTGTGGTGTTCCAATGGCCACAAGTTTTCTAAAGGCCTCTAAGTCCACCAGTTTATATGGCAGTAGTTGGCGGGCTAACAGTTCTGACAAGTCAGCGGTCAACCGTTGGGCAAGAGGGTTACCAGGCATCATAATTTTTTTTTACGCTCGAACATTTGGCCCACAGAAGCCTGCCTTTTTCCAGAAAAGCGTGAGGACGGCATGATGGAAAGTGGAGTGGAGGACAATCGTGAGGAGAGAGGAGAAGGAGAAGTAGAAGAGGCTGGACGGTGAGAGCCTGGAGTGTGGCTTTGTGGGTTCCGTTGCTCCCACTGGGCTCGGTGATGGCAACTCATGTGCCTTCTTAAGATGGTCGTCCCTAGGTGAGTGTTGGGCTTACCGCGACTTATGCATTGACTGCAAAGGCTGCAGATGGCAACACTATTGTCAGCAGAGGACATGTTAAAAAAAGCCCACACTGCGGAGCCATGTGCCGGCTTCCTGGGAGCTCCAGATGTGACCCTACATGGTTGATGCCTTGCTCCTGATACATTAGCAGTCTGGCTTGTCCCTCCTGTGCAATGTAAATTTCTCCTGCTTCTCCTCCCTATCTGCTGGTCCATATCTCCCTCTGAACACCCCTCCTCTTCCTCTCTTGTGGGCACCCACTTGACACCACTAGACACCTCATCGTCGACGTCACCTTCCCCACCGCTATAATTAGAGATCTCAGAGTAGGCAGCCACACCGGGGACCAACCACCTTGGGCTGATCTGGGTACTGTCATCAGACGCTGAGTGGCGGTTGTTGCTACCTCCTCTTCCTGATCCAATGCCAAGAATGGCTGCACATCGGCAATGTCTTCTGATGGATCGGAAAATAATTCCTGTGATTCAAGCTGAGGGTATTTGGTGGTGTTGGTGGTAGTGTCCTTGGGGGTGCACACAGCAGAGAGCGAAGAGGGTGCAGATCGAGAGGATGAGGAAGGTGCAGAAGAGTAAGGCTGAATGAGCCACTCAACCAAGTCTGGTGCGTCCTTTGACGTAATCGAACGCACCTTCTGCAATTTGCCACTTTGGCTCAAGCCTGTTGCTCCTGCGGAAGGGCCTGCCTCTTCCTCTGCCTGTCATTTTTTAAATGACCCTGTGACAAAAGTCTCTAGAGAAGTTCTGTATATGTGGAGGAAGGTATATAACACCCTGCTTCAATCTGTCGTTTTGGGGGGCCACTGGTCTATCACACCAGTTAAAATACTTTTTTCTAATTGTGTTTGTCACTCCTTGTAGTACCGCTGCAGAACCGCTCAGCAGTCACAATGCTGCACTGTGGAAATGCACTATACTATGCTTTCTATGTTTGCCAGTATTTTATACGTGTATTACACCCCTATATACTGCACACCAAATAGTAAACCTATACCAGTCCTTAAAAGGACCTTTGTGGACCTAATAGTTGCTAGCTAGTAGCTAGCAAATTGCAGACTGTTCCTGCTCCAAACACCAAACTGTCCCTACACTGAGAAACGACAGCTGCAGAATCAGTCAGCAGCACTGCATGTAGTGCACTATAATATGCTTTCCATATTTGAAAGAAAGTATATTATACGTGTATTACAACCCTATATACTGTACACCTATACCAGTCCTTTAAAGGACTTTTGTGGACCTAATAGTTGCTAGCTAGTAGCTAGCAAATTGCAGACTGTTCCTGCTCCAAACACCAAACTGTCCCTACACTGAGAAACGACAGCTGCAGAATCAGTCAGCAGCACTGCATGTAGTGCACTATAATATGCTTTCCATATTTGAAAGAAAGTATATTATACATGTATTACAACCCTATATACTGTACACCTATACCAGTCCTTTAAAGGACCTTTGTGGACCTAATAGTAGCTAGCTAGTAGCTAGTGAATTGCAGACTGTCCCAGCTCCAAAAAGCAAACTGTCCCTACACTGAGAAACGACAGCTGCAGAATCGGTCAGCAGCACTGCATGCAGTGCACTATAATATGCTTTCTATGTTTGAAAGAAAGTATATTATAAGTGTATTACAACCCTATATACTGTACACCTATACCAGTCCTTAAAAGGACCTTTGTGGACCTAATAGTAGCTAGCTAGTAGCTAGTGAATTGCAGACTGTCCCTGCTCCAAACACCAAACTGTCACTCCCTACGCTGAGAAAAGACAGTTGCAGAATCGGTCAGCACTGCAGTGCTCTATAATATGCGTATTATATTTGAAAGAAAGTATATTATAAGTGTATTACAACCCTATATACTGTACACCTATACCAGGCCTTAAAATGACTTTTGTGGACCTAATAGTTATAGCTAGTGATTAGACTGACTATCCCTGCTCCACACAGCGTCCTTTCCCTACACTGACAAAAGACATAATGTAAAACGGCCGCCAGATCAGGTCTATTTAAAAGGTAGGGGGTATGTCCATGTGCTGAAATGTCTCAATTGGCTGTCCTGTACCCCATGATGGATGTGCCATGGGTCAAAGTTCTTCACAATGTAAACAAATATGTCCGCCGTGAACAGCGCCAGAAGTCCGCCAGTTTGGCGAATTGCAAAGTTCGCTGCAAACCGACCGCCGGGCGAACCGCAAGGCCATCTCTAACTGGCAGTGAAGGGGTTAACCAGGGGGTGGCAGTGTAGGGGTCCCTAGGGACGTGTTACTAACTTTGAGGGGCTGGGCTGTGCGTTAGTGAACACTGATCTCTGCTCCAATCACAGGGAGCAGAGATCAGTGTCACTTGTTGCTAGGCAGAACAGGGAGATGCTGTTTACATCGGCATCGCCCCATTCACCCTCCCCGTGAGACGATTGCAGGCATCCCCGTGGCGATGGAGTCCGTGGGACCCACGACCGACACACGCGTGCACCGCCGTTGGCGCGCGTGTGATGGCAGGGCGGCAATTTCAACTGGAAGTACCTGTACACCAGTTTGCCTGCCCGTGCCATTCTGCCAATGTACATCGTCGTGCGCCGGTCGGGAACTGGTTAAAAAAATAAATAAATAAATAAGATTCCAGCGGTGGTAATCAATTCTTGGTATCCTGCGACGGGTGATCATCTCTCCGGGGTCCAGCGATGGGTGATCTCTTCTCCGAGGTCCCCCTTAATATCCATACCAGACCTGAAGGGCCTGGTAATTGAATTTGGGGGGAACCCCACACATTTGACACATTTTTTTTTTTATCAATGACTTTCAATGACTGTTCTCTGTATTACGGGGAGCTGACAATTCATCATAGCCGCAAGTGCTTTTAAATGACTTTTTTTCCTGCAGAAATTACACTTTGTGCAGGGACAGTTCTAAGCACGGGAAACATGCGCCCCTTTACAGGCATACTATAGACAACCCCCAGGTACGAAATTTAAAGGCATATTACACTTTTATTGTTTCACTTTAAGCATTATTAAAATCAATGCTCCCGAAAAAACTTCAGTTTTTAAAACTTTTTTTTACATTGATACATGTCCCCTGGGTCAGGACCCAGGTCCCCAAACACTTTCTATGACAATTGCTTCCATATAAGCCTTTAAAATTAGAACTTTAGATTTCTCCCATAGACTTTTACAGAGTGTTCCGCGGCTTTTGGAATTTGCGGAAAACACCCCAAATTGTTCGCTGTTTGGCTGAGTTCTACTCAAACTTGAAGCTCATCTCTACACCTGACCCAGCCACATGGCCCTCCTGGCCTGGGGTGTGGAACCATGCATCCTGAGTCTCGGGGCCTGAGGCGACGCAACTGCAGGGACAGGCCCAAATGAAGTTTCAGAGCCTACTGATCCAAGGGTGGTCCGGTGCCATCTCTTCTGAATGGAGAGGCCCAGCAACTGAAGAACCCCATAGGAGGACTCTTCAGGAGAAGGCTGTGCGCAAGGCTGGCTTCTCTGATGGAGCCTGGAGGCTTAGTTGAAGGACGCAGCCTGGATCGACACTCATACGGTATCCCTGGATCGGCTGAGAGAACCTGGTACCGTATATTAGCTCTGTAAATTTATCCATATCCCTCAGTAACGCTCAAGTGTATCTCACTAGAAATGGCCTTGCGGTTCGCCCAACAGTCGGTTCGCTGCGAACTTTGCTTGTTCACAATTCGTATGTTCGTGGCGGACATATTCGTTTACATTGTGAAGAACTTTAACCCCTGACACATCCATCATGGGGTACAGGACAGCCAATTGAGACATTTCAGCACATGGACATAACCCCTACCTTTTAAATAGACCTGATCTGGCGGCCATTTTACATTATGTCTTTTGTCAGTGTAGGGAAAGGACGCTGTGTGGAGCAGGGATAGTCAGTCTGTTACTATTAGGTCCACAAAAGTCCTTTTAAGGACTGGTGTAGGTGTACAGTATATAGGGTTGTAATACACTTATAATATACTTTCTTTCAAATATAGAAAGCATATTATAGTGCACTGCAGTGCTGCTGACCGATTCTGCAGCTGTCGTTTCTCAGTGTAGGGACAGTTTGGTGTTTGGAGCAGGAACAGTCTGCAATTCACTAGCTACTAGCTAGCTACTATTAGGTCCACAAAGGTCCTTTTAAGGACTGGTATAAGTGTACAGTATATAGGTTTGTAATACACGTATAATATACTTTCTTTCAAATATAGAAAGCATATTATAGTGCACTGCAGTGCTGCTGACCGATTCTGCAGCTGTCGTTTCTCAGTGTAGGGACAGTTTGGTGTTTGGAGCAGGGACAGTCTGCAATTCACTAGCTACTAGCTAGCTACTATTAGGTCCACAAAGGTCCTTTTAAGGACTAGTATAAGTGTACTATTTGGTGTGCAGTATATAGGGGTGTAATACACGTATAAAATACTTGCAAATATAGAAAGCCTAGTATAGTGCATTTCCACTGTGCAGCATTGTGACTGCTGAGCGGTTCTGCAGCGATACTACAAAGAGTGACAAACGCAATTAGAAAAAAGTATTATAACTGGTGTGATAGACCAGTGGCCCCCCAAAACGACAGATTGAAGCGGGGTGTTATATACCTTGTTCCACATATACTGCACTTCTCTAGAGACTTTTGTCACAGGGTCATTTAAAAAATGACAGGCAGAGGAAGAGGCAGGCCCTTCAGCAGGGGTGGTACGGGTAGGGCAGGAGCAACAGGCTTGAGCCAAAGTGGCAAATTGCAGAAGGTGCATTCGATTACGTCAAAGGACGCACCAGACTTGGTTGAGTGGCTCACTCAGCCTTACTCTTCTGCACCCTCCTCAGCCTCTCGATCTGCACCCTCTTCAATATCTGCTGTGTGCACCCCCAAAGACACTATCACCAACACCACCACCACCATATACCCTCCGCTTGAGTCACAGGAATTATTTTCCAATCCATCAGAAGACATTGCCGATGCGCAGCCATTCTTGGCATTGGATCAGGAGGAGGTAGCAACAACCGCCACTCAGCAGTCTGACGACAGTACCCATATCAGCCCAAGGAGGTTGGTCCCCGGTGTTGCTGCCTACTCCGAGATTTCTAATTATAGCGGTGGGGAAGGTGACGTCGATGATGACATGTCTAGTGATGTCACGTGGGTGCCCACAAGAGAGGAAGAGGGGGGGAGTTCAGAGGGAGATATGGACCAGCAAATAGGGAGGAGAAGCAGGCGGAACTTGGAACTTAGATTGCACAGGAGGGACAAAGCAGACTGCTAATGTATCAGGAGCGAGGCATCAACCATGTCACAAAAATAGTTGTAGTTTTATTATTTTGTCTCTCTCTAGTCTCTCTCTATTGTTATGCTCTTTTACTGTCTATGCTTAACTGCAATGTTTTATTGTTACTATGTTTTATCATGTTTGCTTTTTCAGGTATGTAATTATTTTATACTTTACTGTTTACTGTGTTTTATTGTTAACTGTTTTTTTGCTTTCAGGTACGCTATTGAGCTGCTGCAGCTGATTTATTTATCTTGACAGTAACAGCGTTTGCTCCAACAATACGTAAATCAGCGACTCCAGCGCTGTAGGAGGTGATTTCACCATCACAGTTTAAAAAAGAAGGAGCATATGCCGAAGCATGGGGGCAGGGGTGGAGGGGCGATTTGCCCCCAACATTAGGGACGGATTGTCCCCATGCTTCGGCATATAGTTTTTACTATTTTTTTGGCACAGATTGTTGTTTTATTGAGTTAATGTTTTATTGTTACCATTGTTTGCTTTTCAGGTACACCATTCAGCTGCAACACTGGTTTATTTATCTTGACAGCAACAGCATTTGCTCTCACAATAAGTAAATCAGAGACTCCAGTGCTGTAGAAAGTGGTTTCACCACCAGAGATAAAAAAAAAACGTGCATGTATGCCCATCATTAGAAGTAGGTGGATGCAGGGTGGTATGCTAATGGTGGGCATACCCACTGATCAATATCTTTTTTTCGTTCAGCCAACAGGCTACATAAAAAAAAGAACATTACAATATAGGCCCAACAAGGACCAGCAATGTACTGCTATGTTGCTGAACTTTGAGTGGTTATACCTGATGCCTGCAGGTTTAGGTATCATCTTGGTATTGTTCTTTTCAGACAGCAGTCAACTTTCATGTAAAAGCAATCCTAGCGACTAATTAGCCACTAGACTGCTTTTACAGACTGCAGCGGGAGGGAGCTTCCCCCCTCCCCACCCCCTTCCATTGTCTTCCTTGGCTTTATCGGGCTCTCCTGTCCCAACCTGGGGGAATCTGATAATGCAGCCATTGATTCCGCCAGCTGACCATAGAGCTGATCAAAATGGCTTCAATAATCTCTATGGCCTAAGAAACCAGAAACCAGAAGCTATGAGCATTTCATGACTTTGGTTTCGCCAGATATAAACAGCACCATTGGGAAATTGGGAGAGCATCTTATCACACCAATCTTAGTGTGGTCAGATGCTTTGAGGGCAGAGAAGAGATCTAGAGAAATAGACCACAATTTTTTTTTAAAAGAGCACCTGTCACTACCTGTTGGTATCATAGGTGATATTTACATTCTCTGTGATAACAATAAAAATAAAATAAAAATTAATGCAACAGTGTAAAAATAAAATAAAAAAGCAAAATAAATAATAATAATTAAAAAAAAAGCATCCCTGTCCCCCCGTGCTCACATGCAAAGGCGAACGCAAGTGTTGCTCTTGTGTCATATGTAAACAGCATTTGCACCATGCATGTGAGGTATCAACGCGAGCGTCAGATCGAGGGCAGTAGACCTCCTCTGTAAATCGAATGTGGTAACCTGTAAAGGCTTTTAAAGGCTTTTAAAAATGTATGTAGTTTGTTGCCGCTGCATAGTTGTGAGTAGGGATGAGCCGAACACCCCCCGGTTCGGTTCGCAACAGAACTTTCGAACGGACCCCAAATTCGTACGAACTTTAGAACCCCATTGAAGTCTATGAGACTCGAACGTTCGAAATTAAAAGTGCTAATTTTAACGGCTAATATGCAAGATACTGTCCTAAAAAGGGTTTGGGGACCTGGCTCCTGCTCCAGGGGACATGGGTCAATGCCTAAAATGTTTTTAAAAATGGCCGTTTTGGCGGGAGCACTGATTTTAATGACGATTAAAGTGAAAAAAAAGTGAAATATTCCTTTAAATATCGTGCCTGGGGGGTGTCTGTAGTATGCCTGTGAAGTGCCACGTGTTTTCCGTGTTTAGAACAGTCCCTGCACAAAATGACATTAAACGGAAATAACATCATTTAAAACTGCTTGCGGTTTTAATGTTATATCTGGTTCCTGCAATATGGTTGAAAATCATTGAGAAAAATGGCATGGGTAGCCCTCCCTGCCCATTACCAGACCATTTGGGTCTTGTACGCATATTAAGGGGAACCCCGTACCCATATTAAAAAAAGGAAATGCGTGTGGCCCCCAGGCCCTATATACTCAGAACAGCAGTATACAGGCGGTGCAAACAAGACAGGGACTGTGTAGGTTTGTTGTGTTAAGTTGAATCTGTTTGTAATTTTCAACTGGTACATTTTTAAAGTGAAGCTCCAGTCAAAAAAACTATTTTTAAGCTTTTTGGAAAACCTAGGGAAGGGTTATCACCCCTTTATAATTTGTTTTGTCGTACATCTTTTTTCATCTCACTTGCTGTTGTCTCCTTCCGTTTGCAAGTAGGAGATGTTTGTAAGTTGGATGTTTGAAAGTAGGGGCCTGCCCTATATGCTCTGCAGAAATGGCAGAAAACAAGGTGTTGGTTTTGCCACAACATTGTAAGCCCTCAAAGTGACTCTTGGTGGGCGCTGGAGCGCCCTGCTGTGAACGATTATATCAAGAATTGTAATTACATGCCATTGTTGAACAGTGGTAGAAAAATTGACCTTTGGTGGTTGTGGTGCTGGTGCCACAACACTATAAGTCCTCACAGTTAATCTGGGTGGGCACAGGAACGGGCCCTCCTGTGAAATATTATATCAGGAATTGTAATTACATGTCCCTGTTGAACAGGGGCAGAAAAATTGGGCCTTAGGCACTGGTGCTGGTGCCACGACACTGCAACCTATCCCATATACTCTAGTTTAATTGCAGGAATTAGCCCTGCTGCAAAGCATTGCATCAAAAATTGTAATTAAATGCCCCTGTTAAACAGGGGCAGAAAAATTGGGCCTTAGGCACTGGTGCTGGTGCCACGACACTGCAACCTCTCCCATATACTCTAGTTTTATTGCAGGAATTAGCCCTGCTGCAAAGCATTGCATCAAAAATTGTAATTAAACGCCCCTGTTAAACAGGGGCAGAAAAATTGGGCCTTAGGCACTGGTGCTGGTGCCACGACACTGCAACCTCTCCCATATACTCTAGTTTTATTGAAGGAATTAGCCCTTCTGCAAAGCATTGCATCAAACATTGTAATTAAACGCCCCTGTTGAACAGGGGCAGAAACATTGGGCTGATGGCATCACATAGAACCAGAAATGTTCTTCCAACATATCAGCGGAGGAGGAAGAGGATAGACAATCAACATAACAGGACAGTCACTCAGCATCAGCATAGGCAGTCTTGAAGGGATGTGATATTTCCAAAAAAATTATTCGGTTACATCAGCTTCAGGTGCTTGGTATCTGTGGGTTATTCAAGACTGATTCATCTTGATGAAGGTCAGTCGATCAACTGATTCGGTGGACAGGCGCACCCTGTGATCGGTAACAGAGCCACCAGCAACACTGAAGGTGCGTTCCGAAAGAACGCTGGATGCAGGACAGGCCAGTAGCTCAATTGCATACTGTGCAAGCTCTGGCCAGTGATCCATCCTCAAGACCCAGTAAGCCAGAGGATTTTTGGTGGGAAAGGTGTCCAAGTCTGACCTTGCCCCTAGGTATTCCTGCACCATGTAAATCAGACACTGGCGATGGTTGCTGGAACCGATCATACCTTTTTTTTTTTTTGCCACCTCAGTGATCTTATTCGGGAGCCTCGATTCACTTTTAAGTTCATCTATATCTCCTCCCACATTACACATCATTGTGGCTTATTTTTTCCAAATGTATTCTATTAAATAAAATTGATTTACAGGTAAGCAGCTAAAGTATCGAGTTTCTCTGCCTACGGCTCTTCTTAATTTAGCCACAATGATCATTACGCTTGTTCTACACCTAGGTGTTTTAATCTACCCGCTTCTACCCTACCCCGCCCCCCCTCCTCTCAAGCCCACCCCCACCCCTCATCGCATATAAACAAAGACACACTAAACACCATACAGGGACAAAACAGAAAAAAAAAAAAGGGACAAGGAACAAAGGAATATAGAATCTACAAGACACACGATTTTTTCTCAACTACCTATAGGGGGATCCCCAGTTTCATCGATCCATAGCTCCAAACCCTTTCAAACTTCTTACTATTACCCTGTTTAGTGTAAAAAACCCTTTCATTACTAATTATCTTCCTTATATTCATCAGCCATATTTCAGGCAATGGACTAGAATGTGACTGCCAGTTTTGAGCAATTAGCCTCCTTGCCTGAAAAAGGCATCTAGTAACTGGTGTAAATAAGTTTTTAGGGATTTTATAACCCTCCGGTATAGCCAACAAGCAGGTCCTCGCTGTTGCATCCAGTGTCAAGCTAAAGATCTCATTCACATGCTCTATTACCCGTGTCCAGTATCTAAAAAGCTTCGGGCACCTCCAAAACATATGAATGAAGTCTCCAACTCTACCACATCTAGGACACTGATCATTGTCTCTCCACACCATTTTAAACATTTTCCTAGGTGTGTAATATACCTGGTGAAAGAAGAAAAGTTGGGAGGCTTTCTGTGCCGGAGAAATAGAAACCTTGGTTCCCTGATCCATTATCCACTCCCAGTCAGGTACGGAGATTGGTCCCACATCCCTCTCCCATTTCCTTTTACTTTTGATCATACCACTTCGATCTAACAATTTATCCCCCAGCCTAGTATATATAAATGAGATCAAGCCTTTAAGCGTATCTCGAGACATGATTTGAGATATCACCGGGATCTGGATCAACTGTAACTCCTGCGATCTAAATTGGGCCTGAATTGCGTGTCTGACCTGGAGATATTTGTAAAATGAGCGGTTTGATAAGGAAAATTCAGATCTTAAGTCAGCAAATGACCTAATAGCTGAGCCTTGAACAATTTGCGCTAACTTATGTATCCCTTGAATTTCCCATTCCTTACATCTTTCAACTTTAAATAACTCATCCAAGTTTCTATTATCCCATAGGGGAGCCAACACGGATATCTTCTGATATCCCAGTAGGGCCTTAACTGTTTTCCAGAGTTTAGTAACTTGAGTAGTTGTTGGACATTGCATACTAAGTGAGTTTGCCTCTAACGCCTCCACAAGCGTGTTATGTGGACATCCCAACATTAACAGCTTGTGGCAGGGATTAGCTTCATTTATTGCTATTACTCCAGCTAAATGCTGCAGCTGGGCCGCTAAGTAGTAAAGTCTAGGATATGGGATCGCCAACCCCCCTTCTTCCAACGGCAACTGCAGAGTCCGTAAACTAATCCTTGATGGACCCTTTTTCCATATAAGAAGTCTAAATAAGGATTCTATTTTCTTAAACCATCCTTCCCCAATCCATACTGGTGAGTTATGAAGGAGGTACAAGATTTGAGGGAGCCATACCATCTTAACCAGATTGCAGCGACCCGCCATCGAAAGGGGGAGGCGACTCCAAATATCGGCCTTTTGTTTTAATTTTACTAGGAGAGGAGATAAATTGTCTTCCAGGTATGCATTTACATCCCTAGTGATCCACACCCCTAAATATTTAAACTTCTCGACCTGTTTCAAATTCAGAATATCCTGGGGAGCGCATATAAAACCCTGTTCCAGTGGCAACAAAGCGGATTTATCCCAATTAATGGTTAATCCTGATATGAGACCAAATTCTCTAATTATCTTCATTGCCACTTTCAATGAGGCTTGAGCATCCCCCAGGAAAAGCAAAATGTCATCGGCAAATAATGCAATCTTTTCCTCTACCTGTCCTCTCCTAAATCCCTGTATATCAGGGCGAGCCCTAATAGCGATGGCCAATGGCTCCACCGCCAAAACAAACAACAAAGGGGAAAGGGGGCACCCCTGCCTCGTGCCTCGTTCCAATACAAAAGTCTCAGAGAGCTCATTGTTAATTTAAATTTTTGCTCTTGGGTCTGTATAAAAAATTTTTATCCATTTAAGAAAATTTGGTCCAAACCCAAATCTGATAAGCACTTTAATTAAATATTCCCATTCAAGGCTGTCAAATGCTTTGGCTGCATCCAGAGTCAAGACTGCTCTGGAGCTTCCATTATCTACCGGCATCTGGGCATTGAGAAACAATCTACGGATATTAACACTAGTAGATCTATTCGGGATAAAACCCGATTGGTCAGGGTGAACGAGCTTATGGACAATTCTTTTTAGGCGTGTTGCAAGCACCTTTGCTAATATTTTAATATCTGATCCCAAAAGTGAAATCGGGCGATATGAGGCCGGGTCCATGGGGTCCTTATCCTCTTTAGGGATAACCACTATCGTGGCTTCCATCATCGAGGAAGGTAAGGCTCCGCACTGCAAGGCCTGCTTCAGTGTCTCCAATAATTGTGGCAGCAGGACCTCCCCATATCTCTTATAGACCTCGATTGGTAATCCATCGGGTCCTGGTGCTTTTGAGTTAGGCATCTCTGCCACCACCCTTTGGAGTTCCTCGATAGTAATTGGGGCCTCCAATACTGCTAAGTCTTCTGCTGTTACTATAGGCATGTTCAGATTCCCCAAAAAGGCTGCCATAGCACCCTCTTCACTCCCCCCTTGGGATTTATATAGTGAGCTATAGTAATGGTAAAATGTATTATTGATAATGGATGGTTCAGAAGTGATCTCTCCCTCTGGCGTTCTAATTGATATTATCCCTGAGGGGGCCGTATTTACTTTAACCAGAAATGACAGCATTCGCCCCACTTTTTCTCCCTCCCCAAAATTTGCTTGTTTCTGCAATATACGTCTATTGTCCATCTTATGCCTAATAGTTGTCTTAAATTCTTTCTGTTTATCAAGCCAGGCCTTCTGTGTAATAGGGTTCGGATTTGTAATATATTGTCTTTCTGTCTCTAGTACCGCCTTGGTGGCTTCCTCTTCCTGTTTTCTCATTTCGGCCCTACTCCTCGCGATTTGTTGTATAAAAAGACCTCTTAAAAAGGCCTTTAAAGAATCCCAAATGACCCCCATTGATGCTGTGCCCATATTCACATTAATAAACTCTTTTATCCTGGTTGTCACCCGATCCGTATCCTTCATTAGTTCCAACCATACGGGGTCCATTTTCCATTGGCCAGAATATTGTTTCTTACCTACACAAAGTGTCAATATTAGGGGGGAATGGTCCGAGACTCCTCTCGGGCCATATTCTACCTCGTCCACTCGTAACATCGCACTGCTATTCACCAAAGCCATGTCAAGTCTTGATAATGTGGAAAAGGTTGCTGAGTAACAAGAGTATTGTCGCTCCCCCGGGTGCCGAGTGCGCCATGCATCACATAAGCCAGCTTCGTGTAGGAAGCGGGTTAACCTCGTTGCATCTTTCACCGTTGGTATACTCACAGCCGGGAACCTATCCAAGAATTTATCCAAGACTTCATTAAAGTCCCCTACTGCTATCACAGGGATATCAGGTTTGTCTATTACAAAAGCTAGTAACTCATATAAAATTTCCAATTTAAATGGAGGAGGAATATATATGTTGGCTATCACGTAGGGACTATTTTCAATTTGGCAATATAAAAAGATATATCTACCCTCTACATCTATGCAGCTATTATAGCAGGAAAAGCGAACCGCCCTGTCCACAAGGATACTAACCCCTCTTGCATAGGTTGAGTATACGGAATGGAACTGGGTCTGGAATTTCCGACCTTGTAGACACCGAATCGTATCACCCATCAAGTGAGTCTCCTGAAGACATAATAATCCGGGTCCTTTAGCCTCTAAAGCTGACAAGACCACTTTTCTTTTGGTCGGATCTCCCAGGCCCCGCACATTCCATGATACTATCCTAAATCTTTTTACCTGCATCACTACCTAGCAACCTATAAATTGGGCAGTTTTTCTTCTTCTTTTTATTTTAAACAGAAAAAGAAAAAATGTGAATATAATAATACCAGAAGAAAAAAAAACACCTTCCCCTTTTTTCTTTTTTTTCCCCCTCTTACATACATGTGCTCTATCTAGTGCAAAATATTTTCTCCCTTCTCCTTGTGAGTAATGCATCTCCGAGTTAGTGTATCCTTGTACTACTTTTATTATCACGCCCTTAACCCACCCTCCCTTCCCAACTCTCCCTCCCTTACTATCTCTCCCAACCAAATTTATAAGCCCTTGTGTTGTTTTTGTTATTATTCCCTTTCCCCACCTTCTCGTCTCAACTCTCCCCCCTCCCCTTTTGCCAAACTCCCTCTCCCACCCCCCTCGCTCCATAGGGCTATCCAACAGGGGTACATTTGTGGCCTTCTTGCAACACACCCACCACTCACACATACCAATCCTGCTAAGTGCTCTCACCCCAATTTTCCACCCACTCGTGGGAACCCTTTGTCCCCCACTACCAATACCCACTTGTACACCACACACCCTTGGTACTCAACCCCTGCCCCCACCCATATTGTGCCTAATACCAATGTAACAATTTTTAACAAACTTACCCCTTATTCCCATCCACTCCCCCCAAAAATATATACCCTCAAATCCCTTGAAGAACACCTAACTGCCCTGTAACATATATTTATAGGTCTTTTTTACTTGCATCTAGCCATTGGGATGCTTCCTCTGGCGTATTGAAAAAGAGCGTCTTTCCTAATGCAGTCACCCTTAAGCGGGCTGGATATAGGAGTGCATATTCTAACTTATATTTGACCATTTCTCTTTTGACTGGTATAAATTCAGCTCTTCTTTTCTGGAGGTCAGGTGAGAAATCAGGATACAAAGACACCCTGGCTCCCTTAAACCTAATGTCTCCCCTCATTCTGGCCTCTCGCAGTAAAGACACTTTATCCTGGTAATTAAGCATTTTGAGCATTATAGGCCTAGGACGCTCCCCCGTATAGCGGGATTTTCCTGGGGTACGATGTGCCCATTCTATTGCAAATGTCGGGGTAAATATTGCCGCCCCGAAAAGTTCTCGGAACCACTCCTCCAGAAAACCTATCAAATTAGTCCCCTCGCAGTGTTCAGGGAGACCTAGCACCCTGATATTGTTTCTTCGGTTCCTATTCTCCATCTCGTCAAGTTTATCCGCTTGTATAATAGCTGCTTTTTTAAATGCATCGATTTCCAGCCTCATAGGCCTCAGCTCATCCTCCATTACACCCATGCGTTCCTCAAGCTCGGTAGTTCTTAGTATAGTCCTATTCAGCTCCTGTCTCATGGACAATAATTCCTCCTTTATATATTTTAGCTGTTCATCAAAATTGGATATCGCGTTTTTGCAGTCCTTAATTGCGTTCAAAATGTCTCTTAATGTAGGTTCCTCCTCCGAGTTGCTCGGCATCGCTGCATGGGAGCTACTTAGTGTTGTTTCCAAGTTTATTGTTGCCATTGCTAATTTTCCTCCCCCCCTCCCTTATTGCCCCCCAGTTTAGCAGCTGGTAAATTGGGGTTGGCCAGAGACTGGCCCTGGCTCCTTCTATCCGCAGATAAGTTCTTGGTATCTTTATTATGTGGATCTCCCCGCTGAGTGCTTGAATTACTGGGAGAAGCAGGGCCAGAATGGGCATAACGCTTCAATTTTGCCGCTGCTGCCGCTGCCGCTGCCGCCATTTGATTAGTTTTATTCTTGGCGGCACGAGTAATTTGTTGACCCTCTACGGGTATTTGCTCCTCAGGGGACTTTTTTCTCGACATAATTAAATTAAGTAGCCACGTAAAGACCCACCTTACAAGTTATCAGCTTCCGCTTATCAACTAAACAAGTAATAAGAAGATAATAATATCCCTGATATATAAAAAAAAAAAAAAAAAGGGGGGGGGGGAAAGGAGGGGGGCAGCAATATTGTGGTGTCTCTCCTAGTATCGATAACACTACCTCACTTGTCAGGTGGAACAATACTGGTTAACTCCTGACCTCCAGCCTCAGCAGATGACTCAGTAGCAAGAGACTCACCGCCCTATAACGAGGTATTTATGTTTGCATTGCATATGCATGTATTCACAGTGTATTCACAGTGTATTCACAGTGTATTCAGTGTATTCACAATATATATCCAAAGTAAGGCAAACCAGGTCAGTAGTTCAGTAGGTCAGTAGTTCTCATCAATAATAATTGAAGACCAAAAGAAAGAAAGGCACTTATCTCAATTGCTGGTACAAGTCCATGGATCCGTAAGAAGGGTGTACAGGTCATCCAGATCTTCCCCTCACTTCCCCATGAGGTTAGGCATTCAGTATATTCAGTACAATTACCTTTAATTACCTCTCATCTCGCCTTCCGTGCTGGCAGGTGAACAGGAGGCGAATTGAAACCAGTGAGTACGAGGGGGAGAGGGAGCTCTTTACAGGGATCCCCTCTCACCTGCCCGACCTGTCATATAGCTCCTAGGGCGCACGCCACGCCGTGCGAAGCCGCTCGCCTAATTCAAGCAGAGCGGAAAGCGCAGCGGTACTACGGGAGACCAGGAGCCGTTCGAGATCTCGCGAGATCTTCAGCGAGCTTCTCACCCCCTGCTCCACCAGCCACCTATCAGCGACAGCGGCCCCCGCACTCCGAGCCGGCGACAGCAAACACATCCGCACAGGCAAGCAGCGCCCGCCTAAGCATGGGGCACAACAGCCACAAAAAGGCAGCATGCAGGGGAGCCCCTAAGCCACACAAGGCGGCCCGGGCAGCCCGGGGCGTACAGGACCAGAACGAGGAACTCAAGGTAGGCAGGGTGGGGAGCGGGAGGGCAGCACCATACTCTCACTCCTCACACGTCTTCACTCCCATCCACATCCGGCCACACCCCACCCCGGAACCGATCATACCTTGGTACTGTGGACTAAAAAATTGTCTGAAAGCATCAGTCAGACGGCCACCTTCTCCACTGCTCCTTCTGACCGATGCCTCAGCAACACGTTGTCCAAGACCAGGAGTTAGTAACCTCCCAGTCTCTGGGAACGCGTTGCACAGACCTTTCTGCAAGGCCTCCCGGAGATGTCTCATCCTCTGCTCCCTCTGCGATGGCAAGATAAGGTCGGCAACCTTACCCTTGTACCGTGGATCAAGGAGAGTGGCCAGCCAGTAACGGTCCCTCTCCTTGATCCGAAGAATACGAGGATCCTTCCGCAGGCTTTGCAGGATCAGGGAGGCCATGCAGCGTAGGTTAGCTGAGGCATTTGGTCCGGAGTCCTCTGGGTCACTAAGGACAACATGATCCGCAGCTACCTCCTCCCAGCCACGTACAAGTCCATGGGTTTCTTGGGAATGTAAATCATCCCTACAAGACTGCTGCTGATGCTGAGTGCCAGCCTCCACCTCCATGCTGACACAATCATCCTCCTCCTCCTCTTCCTCCTCCTCATCCTCTTCCTGTGTGATGGGTGCCACAGCAGGAACACTGTCTGGATAAAGGGGGCCTTGAGAGGCAAGGAAGTCCTCCTCTTCCTGCCTCTGTTCTGCCTCAAGTGCCCTGTCCATTATTCCACGCAGCGTGTGCTCCAAGAGGTGGACAAGAGGTACAGTGTCACTGATGCATGCACTGTCACTGCTCACCATCCTTGTGGCTTCCTCAAACGGTGACAGGACAGTGCATGCATCCCTGATCATGCCCCACTGGCGTGGTGAGAAAAAACCAAGCTCCCCTGACCCTGTCCTGGTGCCATAGTCGCACAGGTACTCATTGATGGCCCTCTGCTGCGTGTGCAGCCACTGCAGCATGGCCAACATTGAGTTCCACCTGGTGGGCATGTCACATATAAGGCGGTTCTTGGGCAGGTTCAACTCCTTTTGGAGCTCAGCCAGCCGAGCACAGGCATTAAATGATCGGCAGAAATGCACACAGACTTTCCTGGCCTGCTTCAGGACATCCTGTAAGCCCGGGTACCTGCCCAAGAACCGCTGCACCACCAGGTTAAGGACGTGAGCTACACAGGGCACATGGGTCAGTTGTCCCTGTCGGAGGGCAGAGAGGAGGTTGGTGCCATTGTCGCAAACCACCATTCCTGGCTTAAGCTGGCGTGGCGTCAACCACCTCTCGGCCTGCCCCTGCAGAGCTGACAAAATATCCGCCCCAGTGTGGCTCCTGTCCCCCAAACAAACCAGCGCAAGCACGGCATGGCATCGTTTTGCCTGCGTACTTGCGTAGCCCCTGGAACGCCTACGGAGCACCGTTGGTTCTGAGGACAGAGCACTGGAAGAGGCCATGGAGGAAGAAGAAGAGGAGGGGGTGGAGGAGAGAGGTGTGTCACAACCAATAGTAGCATTTTGGAGGCATAGTGGCGGAACAACCTCCAACACTACTGCACCTTGTCCTGCATCCTTCCCAGCTGCCAGAAGAGTGACCCAATGGGCCGTGAAAGACAGGTAACGTCCCTGTCCATGCCTGCTGGACCATGAGTCAGCGGTAATATGCACCTTACCGCTGACCGCCCTGTCCAGCGAAGCAAGGACATTGCCTTCCACATGCCGGTAGAGAGCCGGAATCGCCTTCCGTGAGAAAAAGTGGTGTTTGGGGACCTGCCACTGAGGAACCGCACATTGTACAAACTCACGGAAGGGGGCCGAGTCTACCAACTGAAAAGGCAGCAGTTGAAGTGCTAGCAATTTAGCCAAGCTAGCATTCAACCGCGGGGCATGTGGATGGCGAGGAGTGAACTTCTTTCGCCGGTCCAGCAGCTGGGGCAGGGACATTTGCCTGCTATAATCGGACGTGGGTGTACTGCTAGCAGAGTGCCCGGAAGCACTTGGCTGTGACACACCTAATTCTACACCTTCATTCCTCTCAGAGCAGATTTCAAAGAGGACTGAAGGTCTAGTGGGGTTGGAGATGCCAGCTGATGAGGAGCAAGGAGAGGTCCGCTTTGTTCTTTGGTGTGGGTCTTTGAGGTACGCTTGCCAACGAGCTGCATGGCAGGTCAACATATGTCTGGTCAAGCATGTGGTGCCCAAGCGGCTGATGTTTTGGCCACGCGAGATATGCTTGAGACATATGTTGCAAATAGCAGTGGTGCGATCTGATGCACTCGTCTCAAAAAAGGCCCACACCAAAGAACTTTTAGAATAACGCGCAGAGGCAGCGCCCTGCACAGGCGGAGCTCTGCGGTGTGATTCAGTCGGTGTGCTGCCCCTAAGCTGGCCCCCGGAGGGCATCCTGCCTCGTTGGACATGCCTCCTCCTCCTCCTCCTCTCTCCTACCAGGCACCCACGTGGAGTCAGTGCCCTCATCATCCCCTCCCTCTTCATCGCTGTAGCAAACCTGGCAGTATGCTGCAGCTTGTGGAACATGACTGCCAGATTGCTGTCCTTCTTGAGCATCCCCTCTCTCTGCATTCACGCTACTGCCTTCCTCTAGCTGAGTGTCATCAGAGCCTGCAAAACACTGGGCATTCTCCTGGAGCATGTACCCAACACTGTGCTCAAAGAGTTCAGGAGACTCCTCAGGAGGACGTGGTGGGTCTAGGGAAGGAGTCACTGATGATGACATTGAGATGAGGGAAGACGATGCGTTGGCAGCTGCTTTGCTAGTACCCTGAGACTGGGTGAGAGAGGATGAGGAGGATGAAGAGGGCTTGGTCATCTACTCTACCAAGTCGTTGGCATGTTGAGGCTCAACATGTCCAGCTGCCGAAAAGAAGGACAAGCGTGTCCCATGGCCACGTGCTGATGACGATGCACCGCATCCACGACCAGCACTGTTGTCTCTAGACACAGAGCCTGCTTGCCCTCTTTTATCGGCTCGCGCCTGTCTGCCTCTCCTTGCTGGCCTTCCAGACATGGTAATGGCCTGAAGGGAGTTGGGTAAAACAGCAATTGGGTAGTGTATATTGTGCTGGAGGCACACAACACCCACTAACTCCTGCAGATGCCTTTATTATAGAACACCAGCAATAAAGGGTAGATAAAGGGGTATACTGTACTGGAGGCACACAACACTCACTAAGCCCTGCAGATGGCTCTATTAGAGAACAGCAATAAAGGGTAGATACAGGTGTATATTGTGCTGGAGGCACACAACACCCACTAACTCCTGCAGATGCCTTTATTATAGAACACCAGCAATAAAGGGTAAATACAGATGTATACTGTGCTGTGCTGGAGGCACACACAACTTCCAATAACTCCTGCAGATGGCAGATGGCTCAAATAGAGAATAGCTATGTAGGTGGATATAGCGGTGTGTACTGGGTACAGAGCACGCAGACAGCACGCACAAGCTCCTAACACTGACTGCAAGCTCTATTATAAAAGATAGATATATCGCTAGCTATATAGGTGAGGTGAATATAGCGGTGTATACTGCGGTCAGGGCACGCAGACAACAACCACTACAGAAGAGCAAGATCGAAAAATCGGCCAATAACGATCGGTGTATACTGTGTTGAAGGTACACAGAACACCCACTAACTGCTTCAGACGCCAACACACTACACAAGGCCGCCGCGCTGGCGGCCTTATATAGTGTGGGGCGTGTACTACACAGCCTGAGCTATGATTGGCCACAGGCATCCTGCCTGTGGCCAATCATGGTTCTCCTCGCTGCCGGCGCTGTGATTGGCCAAGCATGCGGGGTCACAGTGCATGCTTGGCCAATCATGAGCCAGCAATGCACTGCGCCATCGCAGTGCATCGTGGGCCGTGAGCGTCACACGAATTTGGCGCGAACGGCTCATAACGTTCGGAATTCGCCGAACGGGCGAACAGACGATGTTCGAGTCGAACGAAGCTCATCCCTAGTTGTGAGCAATTTTAAAGCATGTCGTGTTTGGTATCTATGTACTCGGCATAAGATCATCCTTTATATTATACCAAACATTTGGGCAATATAGTGTGTTTTAGTGCAATAGAATTAAAAAAAAGTGTTGTTTTTTTTTAAAATGCATTTGAAAAATCGCTGCACAAATGCCATGTCAATTTTTTTTTTTACAACACACGCCCACCATTTTAATTTGTAGGGCCTTTGATTTAAAAAAATATATAATGTTTGAGGGTTCAGAGTAATTTTCTAGCAAAAAAATAATATTTTTTTAGGTAAACAAAAAGTGTCAGAAAGCGCTTTGTCTTCAAGTGGTTAGAAGAGTGGGTGATGTGTGGCATAAGCTTCTAATGTTGTGCATAAAATACCAGGTCAGGTTTAATCCCCCCCCCCCCCCCCCCCCCACACCCAACGGCCCCTTTTTGGAAAGTAGAAATCCCAAGCTATTTGCCGATAGGCATATTGAGTCCATGGAATATTTTATACTTTGCCACAAGTTTGGCAGTCTGGCCGCGTACAGGACCCCGAAACCCAAGCACTGTCTTCAGGCTTCTTAAAGAGGAAGTAAACCCTCCTAAACATGTTTAGCTTGTTAGATAATACTTTTCTCAGGCAGCTGATCGCTGCCTGAGAAAGTGAACTTACTTGTCACATTTTCGTAAAAACCGCCGTTTACATTTCCGTGACGTCAGCCGCGCTTGCGCAGTGTGGTCGTGCGAATGCGGCGTATACTGTATTGCCGACTTTCATCTTCCTGCCTCTCTGCCTTTTTTTAATACGAGGCATTCTCCTCATTGCGGCAGAGGAGAAGTCTCGCGTTGTAAAGCTATCCCTGCTCTTCCTGACACTCCCCCTTGTGACTGAAGACGTCACGCAGGGGAATGAATCATAGAGCAGAGGAGAGGAGAGCAGAGCAGAGCTTGTTGTGACTGTTTACTATATTGGTCACATGCTTTGTTGCCTTAGTAACGGCAACCGAGATCGAGGCTTGGTTAGGATTTCTATTGACGCTACGGCGCATGCGCGAGATTTCCGGCGTGAAATCTAACTAAGGGCGGAAATGACGTCCGGAAAGGACGTCAAAGCCAGAATTTGAAATGGCGCGGGCGATACCCGGAAGGGAGATAGTTTGGAAACGATAAAAAAAGGTATTTACAGCGCTCGTTTTGAGAAATAACATATATAGGATGAAGGCTGATGTACAGTATTAGAGTAACAGTAGAAAATTGGAATTTTTTGGGGCGGGTTTACTTCCTCTTTAAGGGCATTCATTTTTGATTTGACTCCTCACTACTGTAGCACAGGCTTAGTATTGCCTCTGTAATATATGCAGAATATTGCTCTCTGAAACATTGCATTGCATTTTCTGGCTAAACGGATAGCTGCAGGATTGAAGGCAGATTGGGTCCTGCTTTAGCTAAGAAAGAAGCCCAACCCTAACAACAAAAACAATGAAAGACAGGATTGGATAGCTACTCAGGAGAGCTGTGATTGGGGGAGAGAGAGGAGGACACAGGAGGAGAGACAGACTGGCATGGTGGCAGGCAGACAGAAGAAAGTATCCCATGTGTTTAACTCTTGAAAACTTCCAGAGCCTGTGACTCTCCTAAAGGAAGGTGCACACTTGAGAGGGGAGTTTGCAGTGTGTTATTCTGCCTGATTACTGAAGATGTGTTAACAGTGCAGAGAAATCTAGAGACCAGTTTCAGTGCTGCAGCAATCATCATCATTATCCTGTTTGGAGGTTTCTGTGGCATGTGTTGCTCCCATCACCATCCAGTCAACTGAGACAGCGATCAATCTACCAATTGCTGGAAGGAAGATATATCAAGTGCATCTAATGGTGAGAGATCTTCTTCCATCCTTGTGTATGTGGATCTAGCTGCTAGGTCCTATTTACTGTTAATGCAGCTTTATCTGAAGGTGGATCTC